>NC_054846.1:59662526-60262526 GCF_018345385.1 Vulpes lagopus | reverse complement strand
TCCACTATCCAAATCAACATACATTTATAAGCACTTCAAGTTGGGCACTGTGTTAAACACTAGGGACACAAAGATGAGTAAGACTCCATCCCAGCTTTCAAGATACTCAGTTTCACAGAGGACAGAAAAACAAGTAACTTATTCAGAGGAATTGGTAACAACAAAAAAGAAGAGTATATGCTTTTATTTCTTTAGCTCTCGAGCCATACCATCTAGGGGGACTTGGAGTGCCACTGAAAGGAACCTTTACCTTTCTCTCAAGAAACTTCTGAAAATACTTCTACTTTCCTCATTCCCAACTTAACACCTCCAAATGATGCCACCCGGGATGCCAAAGCTATAAATTGGTACAACATGTAAAAACAAGAACACCATCACAATGGAAGAGAATTCTTGAGTCAGCTCTTGGAGGAAGTTCTGCAGAACCGCACCCAGGAAAGGACCTGAACAATGTGATGAGTGTATTAAATCTCCCCCCACCACCTCATCCATCCCTCCCAGAGCCAGAGAATGGGACACGTGGGAGGATTTTATCTGAAGGGAGAGAAAGAAGTAGACACCACAGCCCACATTATTCCCGTGGACCAAAACTCTCCCCACCAAGTCTCAAGTAACATCACAATGTTCATTGATGTACAAAGTCATTTAGCATTGTTATTCCCTCTAGATTAGTCTGCAGCTAAATCACCCCAAAGAAAGCAGGGTGGCATCTAACCTAAAACAATGTACTTTAAAATGATGTTTTTAAAACCCAAAACTATGGGACACCTGGGCAGCTCAGCGGTTAAGCATCTGACTTCAGCTCAGGGTGTGATCCTGGAGTCCCGGGATCGAATCCCACATCGGGCTCCCTGCATGGAGCCTGCTTCTCCCTCTGCCTATTTCTCTGCCTGTCTCTCAAATGCCAACTAAAAGCACATCTCCACAAACTTCTTCTTTTTTGCTGCTGGACAGAAGGAAAAGTGCATCTCATGAATACATAAATAAAATCTTTAAAAAAAAAAATCCCAAAGCTCAATCATTACAAATGTATTAGTGTCTTGCCTATAGTCATAGTCTGTCCAAAATCATTAATTTTTATCTTATGATAATGCTATATTCTATAACAGGAAAAAAAAAGTCAAGTCAAAGAGTGATCTTTTCCCATTTGGGGACAGTAGCAACCCTTCAATATAAATCTGTCTCTGGGTCCACATTACTCAGAATAAAAGAATGAAGAATGGAGTGAAGCCTTTCCATTAACAGGAGAGAGAATAGATCTTCATATTAGGAGACCCCACAAGCCCTAAACCCAGCAATCAAAACATTCTGCCCTCTAAACCAGACTTCACACAATCACATTCCATTTCCTTTTCTCTACCTTCCTACTATTTGGAGAAGGCAGAAGAGTAGAGGATAGACAAATTACATTTGAAGTCTAGACAGCTCATGGCAGGGTAGTCCCCTGCACACCTGGGCCTCAGAGATGGGAAAGGACTAATCTAGCATGTGTGGTAGGAGGGCATCAAGTGAAGGAGGAAAACAAGATGGGGCTAAAGGAAGTGGTAGGGGTGGAAACAAGAGGGCTTTCACCACTCCAGTAGCAAACCCTACTAGCAAATGCAAAGGGATCTTGGCAACCAGTAAAGCATAGGGCTGATAGGACAAATAAGAGAAAGGAATATTGCTATCTCTTAACCTGCTCTGACTACCCTGCATCTCTCTTGGATTTCCTAATCCTAAAGTAAGCCCTTTCTCCAGACTCATCCTAATGAGAAAGCAAGTAGCTGGGTGGTACAGTTTTATTGCAAAGAAAATAAATGGCAATTAATAACTGGTTTACACCAGAGAAGCTGGTTTGTCTAATCAGCCTACTGGTTCCAAGAAGTTTCTCTCTGCATTACACCATCCTTTTATTTATATTTTTAATAAAGCCACATCCCTGTCTAACGATGTAGCATCCTCCCTTTCATCCCCTTGTCAGCCCTCCTCCTACCTACACTTACTATCTCTTTTCCCCACTATGGAGTCTTAATCCCATTCATTAGAGGAGGAAATAGAACCTGTTGCACAAGTATTTCATCTGCTGACACTCCTGGTCACTCCTCTCGGTGGCACACGCCCCATCCTGAGAGGCAGGCAAGATGATGTCATCAGTTAAGTGTTCCCTCAGCCATCCGGCTCTGAGCACCCAATCTTTAAAAGGGTGTTAAGTATTAAGAAAATCTAATCGCATCAACATTTGGTGAATACTTGCTAAATGCAGGGCACTGTGCAAGGCAAAATGAGGAACAGAAAGAACAAATCATAATCTGTGAGCCCAGGAGCACATCTAATTGGGCAAATATGTGAGAAGTTAAAATGCAAATAATAAAATACCAGTGACGATACACAGCATTACACTGTCAACAGGCAAATAAACAGTCTTAAGTTTGTGCTAGGAGTTCAGAAGCAGAATGAGCAAACTCAGGTTAGCATGGTTTACAAAAGATTAATGAGAAAGACAGGACTGGAGCTGAGCTCCACAAAGAAGTAGATTTCACTGGGAGAGATGGGGAAAGGCTCTTTGGAAGAGGGGTTGGCTCTGGCCATGGCATAAATCCTAAGTACCAAACAGAGGCCCAGAAGTAAGCCAGATTTATGACAATAAACATATATAAGAGGTAAGGCTGTGAGACAAGAGACGTGAGCAATACAAAAGAGAAAAAGCAGGCAGCAGTTCCAGAATAAGCCTGGTCAGGGAAAAGCCAGGAGAATATGGACTAAACCTTGAACACTGGTTACCCCAACCAGTGGGACAAAGCAGAGAGCAAGATGAGAAAATAGAACTTTTGCTTTTTCCTTTGTACTGCTTAAATGTGTTACAATGAGCACGTGTAATTCTGTACTAATAATACAGAGTTCGATAAACATAGTCAAATTGTGTTTGTCTTCGGATGGTATTTGTTTTAAAGTAACTCACAAGGCTGCTCACCTGCCCAGGGCCCCTGGACAAGTCTTAAACTACTAGGTAAAAAGTGCAAGCTGAAGTCACACTCCCCCTTCCCCTCGCAAACAATAAGACTCACAAGAATGCAAGTAAAGGTCACTTTCCTGACCCCTTCAGTAGGCATGCTTCCAGAACCAGGAGTTTTTAGAGAAAAGAAGGAGACTGGGGCCAGACAGTTCTATTCAAGGAAATGAAGACAAAGTGTAAGATCTGGTTAAGAGCTGGAGCTCTGTAGTCCCCAAAGAGCTAGATTTAAATGCCTGCTCTATCGTTTTCTAGGTGTTACCTTGGGCAAGTTATTTCACTGGCTGAGCCCCACTTTCCCCTTCTGTAAAAAAAACGATAGTAATATCTACTTCATGGGGCCGTTTTGCAAATTAAACGGGCTAATGTATATAAAGTGCTTAACACAGCCCCCGGCACACAGTAAAAACTCAACTAATGGGAACGATTATCATTACTATTATTTCTTTTTTTAAGATTTATTTATTTGAGAGAGAGAGCACAAGCGGAGCAGGAGTGGGGGCCTTGCGGGAAGGAAGAACAGAAGGAGAGGGAGAAGCAGACTCTCCGCAGAGCAGGGAGCCAGACATGAGGCTTGATCCCAGGACCCTGAGCTCATGACCTGAGCCAAGGCAGACACTTAACCAACTGGGCCACTTATTATTATTGCTATTACTATTATTAATCCATTCAGCTCATAAAAGTGAAACATCACCCATTGAAGCTAAAAAGCCAGGTCCAATTCAGCTCTTTCTTAAATGCAGCCAAAACCTGAGAGCAGAATTAGCAGGAGCAGGGTTAAACCTGAGTTCTTCCTGTGTCTCTACTGATAGAATCTTAGTAATAAGTCTTAAGAGACCCGCAAAAGCTAATTTCATATATGTTCCTCTCTCTAGGTTAGAAAGTGGCTAAACCTTCTGTTATAGGTTGAATTGTGTCCCCCAAAGAGATGTTGAAGTCCTAATCCCCAGTACCTGTGAATGTGACTTTATCTGGAAATAGGGCCTTTACAAATGATCAAGCTCAAATGAGGTCATTAGGACGGACTCCAACCCAGTATCAGACAGGTGTTCTTAGAAAAGGGGAAATTTGGACACAGAGAAATACAAATGACATGAAAGCAGAGAGAGAAAATGCCATCTACTAGCTAAGGAACTTCTGAAGCTACCAGAATCTAGGAGAGAGGACTGAACAGATTCTTCCTCAAAGTCCTCAGAAGGAATTAACCCTGCTGACACCTTGATATCAGACTGCTGGCCTCCAGAACTGTAAGACAATACATTTCTGTTGTTTAAGCCACCCAGTTTGTGATACCTTGTCATGGCAGCCCCAGAAAATTAATATATATTTTAAAATTAGTATTTATCCTATTATAAACTATATATTTTTAAAGGAATATTAAATTAAAATCAAAACGTGTGTGGGGCACTTGGGTGGCTCAGTTGGTGCAGCATCTCGATTTTTCGGCTTAGGTCATGATCTCAGGGTCATGAGATCGACCCTGAGTCAGACTCCACACTTAGCCAGGAGTCTACTTCTCTCCTTCTCCCTCTCCCTCTGCCCCTGCTCACGTGTGTGTGCTCGTGCTCTCTCAAATAAATAAATAAATCTTTTTTTAAAAAATCAAAAAATAAAATAAAATAAAATAAAAAATAAATAAAAAATAAAAATGTGGGTTAATGTAAAAATGACAGGACCTGGCTATATGTACACTTCTTTCTCTACTATTTCTCATCTCCCAACAGTGAGAATATCATTATGGAAAAAAGTACATTAGGACCAAGAGACTCTTACTTTGTTTGAATCTGGTATATCTGCTTCCCTAGTCATCCTTGGATGAACAGAAAGAAGGAAAGAGAACTCACGTATATTGATTACCCACTGTGTGCCTCACATATGCTAGGTGCTGACCTACATTATCTTATTCGAACTTCACAATCCCTGCAAGGTATGGACTATTCTCCCCATTACTAATGAAGAAATTGATGTCTGAAAGGTTAAGTTGCCCAACACCATAGTAGATGAGCCAAGATTCAAACCCCCTGTTCTTAAATATACCAACCTGCTTGAACAAGTACTTTTGAACCAATTCCCTAGATATGATTTTCTTCCAAACTTTCTATTTTAATAACTATGTGCTAAATGAATCAATGAAGAGACCT
Source organism: Vulpes lagopus (assembly GCF_018345385.1). NCBI lineage: Eukaryota > Metazoa > Chordata > Mammalia > Carnivora > Canidae > Vulpes > Vulpes lagopus. The sequence continues at coordinate 60,257,393 of NC_054846.1, read as the reverse complement.
TATAAATCCTAATTCTCCCATTTTTACAGTACAGAAATGGGCCCAGAGAAGCAAAGTGACTTGAAAAAGGTCACAAAGAAGCTAGTGGCAGAGTCAGGTAACCAACCTCCAAGTCTTCTGATTTCCATTACACCACATACATTTGATGACAGTAGCAGTACATGAAAATAGAGAGCATGGATGCTAGAATCAGACTGCCTCAATTCACATCTTAGCTCTGCAATTTACTGGCTGTGTGATCTTGGGCAACTCAACCTCTCTGTTCTGTTTCCTGATCTGCAAATAAAGATGATAATACATAACTCACATGGACCGAATGAATTTATAAGTACTTTATAGTACTTAAAATAATGCCTGGCACATTAATAAGAGCTGCATTTGTTAACTGCTGCTGCTGCAACTATTATTATTACATAATGCTAAGCAAAACACCAGAGAATATACACACACTGACCATACTTCATAAAATTGCAAATACACTCAGTAAGAGAGAAAAGAGAGGCTCTTTACTCCTGCAAATTTGCCTAACTTAATTATTAGTTATAACATTTATTTTTTATTTTGTGCCAGGCTCAGTATCTGGTATGTTACAGACTTTACTAAATTTCATTAAATCTAAGGCACTATCAATTGCAAAATGCACCAATATTTCATTTACTTTTCCCAACAGCCCTACAGAATTAAGAGTCTTCACATCATGGTCCTCACATCACCACCCAGCGCCACACTATTCTGCAACCCATTACAACCTCTCCTTCTCCAGGGTCTCCACCATCTCAGCAATCAGCTCATGAAAGGACCCAAGGCCCAAAGGACAGAGAAGCCTCCTAATTAAGCCTTTTGTTTCTCTGCCACCTTGGCAATCCCTTCCTTTCCCCTATGGGCTCTCAGTCCCTACTCTTCTTCCTAAGGCAAGCTACACAAAGCTACCTGAGAGGAAGCTAACAGGGAGATAAAAATGAATGGCTGTGTTTCCAAGGGGACCTTTCCAATGGGGAGGGAAAATGTTAACCTTATGCTTAGATGATTGGGGTGACAAGGTGCTAACTCAAAAGTCCACACCCACCACTGTCACTGAATGGTGAGCGAACACTTCTGGAGTAAAATGGAAACTAAGAGTTATTTACTCCCATCATTTCTCCAAAGAATGGGTGTGACCTCTTCCCACCCCCACTCTCAGATCAGGTCTCTGAGCAACACAGGTAATTACGGTCTGCCTACTTACCACAGAAACAGCTAGTTTCAATTGGGTTCACTCCTCTCATGCTTTACCTGTCCTACATTTTAGGTACTGTGTTTGTGCTCTGGGGGCATAAGAGCACTACCAAACACATTCAGAAGTGGCTGCACTGCACAAGAGTGTGACATAACCATCTTCCTATAGTGGTTCTGGATGCCTGAGTTAAAAAGGAAGCCTGAACTTGAATTATATGTGATATAACTGAGTAGAGGTATTTAGCACTACCCACAACATGGGACTGTCGTGGGGGTTTTACTCAAGACCCCTACAGACTCCTTCCTATACCACAAACCTCACTATTACATGGGGTTGTCTTCTGCAATTCTACTTGAGCGGTTCAAATCCGACCATTTTCAAGAGTAGTCTGACTTGAAAACCTTAAAGCAACTCAGACCACAAATCCAAAAAACTTTTAACACCTTAAGGTAAAAGGGCCTGTTGCCAAGTGGAGTTTATCAGGCCAGAGTTCAAAACCCAGTTCAGTCACTTACTAGGTATGTGACCCTCGGGGAACTTATTTCGGTTCCTAAAGCTCTAGTTTCCTCATCTGTAAAATCTTCCAATGTTTTTGGACCATCGTGAGATGTTATTTGTGATGATTAAATGAGATCAAGCACCTAGCATTTAGGAAGGGCTTGGTCCATATTAGTTTGTTCCTCGAACTCTGGTCATAGGGATATACAGTTAAGTCCATAATGCACATCAGTATCAAATCACATGAAGGAACTATGATTAAGCATGATTTCATGAAAAAAAAAAAAAAACACAACTCACCTAGTGAGATCTGGGGTTAGCACTAACTAGTTATATAACCTTGACCCAGTTATTGACCCTTTCCATGCCTCATTTCATTCCCCTACAAGGAATAAGAAGGGTGAGCTGAGTGGATCATTTCCAGTTCATTCACTCAACAAATATTTCTTGATTATCTACTACATGCCAGACATTCTTCTGGGTGCTGGGAATACAAGAGTTAATAAGCAAATAAAAATCTCTACTTGCAAAAGGAGGCTGCATTCTAGTAGAGAGGAAGACTCAGACAATAAAGTAGAATATGTTAGATGAAAAAAAAAAAAAGAATATGTTAGATGGTAAGGAGGAGTTCTGGGAGTAAGGTGAAGTAGAATTGTAACATTCCAAAAGGGAAAGGGAGTTTGAGAAATAGAGGTTAGGGGCATACATAGTTCTAAAACTTCAGGAGACGGAACTTGGAAGATCATGTAAAGGAACGGTATTATATTCTGCAGGGTGGAATTCTCCATCCACTGTAACACACTGGCCTTCAACTCTTCAAAGGGATAGATTATATATTTAGCATACACAAAGCACTCAGCACAGAAGCATCTCATACTGTACCCTATACGTAAGCTGGCCACACATTCAGAAGACAGAGAGCCAGGGATCTAAAAGGGTCCTCAGAAGAGCAACTGGCTCAGTTTTCTATCTCTATAAAGTGAAGAATTATTTTTTTAAAAGATTTATTTATTCACGAGAGACATAGAGAGGCAGAGACGCAGGAAGAGGGAGCAGCAGGCTCCACACAGGGAACCCAACATGGGACTCAATCCCAGATCCTGGGATCACACCCTGAGCCGAAGGCAGCCACACAACAGCTGAGCCACCCAGGCATCCCCCAAATGAAGAATTAAACCATCCAGGAGACCGCTCTATTTCCTTCTTGAAATTCCTCCAGAGCAAAACTGGCATGCCATTCTCACAATCTAATATTATTATTATTATTATCATCAATTATATTATTATTATTACCCCAATAACAGGAATCCCTGGAATGTTTTCTACTAGTAACCAGTGCGATAGCCTCTTATTTATTATTTAGGCTGATTTCATGCAGTGAACATTTGTAAAAAATCTGTGCAGAGTCTTCACTCACCAAACACTTCTCCAGAACCTCTATATGCCAGGCTCTGTGCTAAGGCTCAGGACCAGAGCTTAAAGTGTGTAGAGGAGATAATTGTAAGACCAACCAAACCACAATCCACTGTGATATGCATTATCAGAGGACTACAGCAGGGAGGAGAGAGATTAACCACATGGGAAGAAAGGGTAAAGAAAGGCTTCCCAAAAACAAATGTCTGAATTGTGTTTAAGGGTAAAGTCGAGGGCAGCCCGGGTGGCTCAGTGGTTTACGCCTCCTTCAGCCCAGGGCGTGATCCTGGAGACCCGGGATCGAGTCCCATGTCGGGCTCCCTGCATGGAGCCTGCTTCTCTCTCTGCCTGTGTCTCTGCCTCTCCCTCTCTCTGTGTGTGTGTGTGTGTGTGTGTGTGTGTGTGTTTCTCATGAATAAATAAATAAAATCTTTAAAAAAAAAAAAAAAGGGTAAAGTCGAATTTACCAGCAGGTAAAGTTAACAGGTAAAAGAGGAATTTCAGGCAAGGGGGAAAACACAGACACACAGGGACATTCTCCAGCCTGGCAGGCTAAGGCAACTGAACAGAGCTTCTTCCTGACACAGTGAAAAATGCAAGGAAAATGAAGTTACAGAAGCAAGCAGGGATTTAACTTTTTGCTAAGTCTTGGTCTTTCTTGTGGGGGTTTCAAGCAGAATACATCTTTACAAATCAGAATATGAAAGGTACCCAAGAAAAGGAGAAGGAAGAGAAGAAATGAATGCAGGGGATCCAAGTCTGCTTAGACAATATATATATGTGACAAAAGGCAAAGGAAAGCAGCTCCATGAGAGCAAAAATATGTTGTCTATATTAGCCCCCTTAATACTACCCCACACCTATCTTCTCTTACTCGCACCACCAGGCACGATCAGTTTTATTTTTTTTAAGATTTATTTTTTATTTATTTATGATAGAGAGAGAAAGAGAGAGAGAGGCAGAGACACAGGCAGAGGGAGAAGCAGGCCCCACGCTGGGAGCCCAACGCGGGACTTGATCCCAGGACTCCAGGATCACGCCCTGGGCCAAAAGCAGACGCGAAACCGCTGAGCCACCCAGGGATCCCCATGATCAGTTTTATACTTCTGAAGTTTGGTGGGGTTTTTCTGGTAGAAGTGTGAAAGAAAGATTGATGGGGAAGTAGAGTTAAGCTGTTAGGAGGAATCACAGCAGTAATAAGGCCCTGAGCTCAGGCCTTAGCAATGAGGCTGTAGGAGGTGACAGAGGAGAGAGAGAGAGATGAATCCACAGGACCTGCTAAAAGATTGGCTGCCTGGACAGCACAGGGGAGAGAGAGAAGGAATGCACAAAGCCCAGGTCTCAGGATGCCTGGGTGGCTCAGTTGCTGAGCATATGCCTTTGGCCCAGGGTGTGATTCCGGAGTCCCGGGATCAAGTCCCATGTCAGGCTCTCTGCATGGAGCCTGCTTCTCCTTCTGCCTGTGTCTCTGCCTCTCCTCTCTGTCTCTCATGAATAAATAAAATCTTTAAAAAAAAAAACAAAAGCCCAGGTCTCTGGCAGGAACGAATGGATGGGTGGGGAAGGCATTCATGGAGATGGGGGACACTGGAGAAGAAGCAGGTCTGGAGGCAAGGATGGCACCCATTTTGGACACAGCAAGTTTGAGATGTCTGTAGGACAATCACACGGAAAAACCCATCGTGAAGGGTGCTTGAAGTTGCTGGAAATACGAAAAATTAGAACAACTACCACCATTTGCCAAGTGGTTCAATTCATGACATGCTTCTCATTCAATATAACCTATCCTTTCAACAAGATAACAATAAGGTTGGGGAGTTCGGACAAATATACACAAACAGTTAAGTAACAAAAAACACAATAAGAAAAGCTACCAGGTAGTTTTGGTTTATGACGATTTGAAAGAAAAATACTTGTTTTACTTAAAGACCAGAATCAAATCACCACTTAGCTTTTCAATTTACTGAGACTTTCATTTAACTTTGCATTTTCTCACAAGTCTATTATTGAAGGTGTTATTCATCTTTACAAGTCAGAAAAAGAGAATCAAGAAAAGGAGGAGGAGGAAGAGCAAAATCATGCAGGAGTTCTGGCTATGTTTTGAGACAACATATGTAGGCAAAGGCAAAGAGAAGCAACTAATGATGGCACCAAATATTTTCTGCCTTTACCAGCCCCCTGAATCCTGCCCCCACACCTATCTTCTCTTGCTAACATACACCTGTGCTACAGCTATTTGGATACTGCCTCTTATCCCTCCTCAACAACATATTTATGCTGGGGCCTCCACCCCCTCACCCCTTCCCAAAAGCTACCCGAAGGATGATCAGAGAGGAAGCCTAAGAGATGAAAATCTAATGCTCCCTCTCTCCCACAATGAGGGTGGAGGGAAATTGCAGCCCCGGAGAGTTCCCCATTCTTCCTTAAAAAGGCAGTATTGGGGCGCCTGGGTGGCTCAGGCAGTTGAGCATCCAATTCTTGATTTCAGCTCAGGGAATGATCTCCAGGTCATGGGATCGAGTCCCGTGACCAGCTCCACACTAAGCACAGTATGCTTCTCTCCCTCTGCACAACCCCCCAGCAGGTGCACATGCTCCCTCGCTCTTTCTCCCCCCGCCCCCGCCAAGATAAATAAATCCTTTTTTTAAAGGCAGTATTATATGAATACTGTTATTATATGAATTAACAATAACAATAATAAAAACAATGAGCCAGTCCTCTGAGAGATGTTAGAACCTCAAAAACCTCAACTAAACCACTCTGGTCTCAGTTTTCCATTTGGGAAACTAGCCAACAGAGGCTGGGATGGGTCCTACATTCTTGCCCTGCAGAGGTGTCCCACACCAAGCCAGACCAGCTTCTTTCAAACCCAACCCTGACCCCAGGGCTCATGGCTCATTTGTGAGCACGAGGGTGTTTGCAGGTAAGTCTGGGGTGAACTTTCTCATAACACAAAGATAATTGTAGCAGAGGGCCCAAGTCTTCTGGATGTTCTCCTGCCTACCACTTCAGTCACTAGAGAGTGAGGGCCCTGTTAGGATCCTGTTCTAGCTGTAGAGAAAGATAACAGAGCAATAAAGTCCTGCATGACAAGAAAGGACATTATAGAAAAAGTGCCTGGTACCAAGGAGCCACGGAGGGCAGCTCCCCTGCCATCCGAGTCAGAACAGAAGATGACCTTGTCTCCGTTGGTCCCATTTCCCTCAGGATTAGGTCTCTTTTTGGGATATCTTCTAGTGTGAAAATGATAGCTGAAGGAGGAGTGGCCTTCCATTATTTATGAAACTACTTACACATTCCTTATTGTCTTGTGTCATTTGCAATGTTTATTGTATACTGTAAACTACAGAACAGAGGGTTTATGAACTCTATTTATTCAGTGCTAGACACTCTACTACATTCAAAAAGGCTCTTAGAGGCATTTTTGCTGCCAGCGATGACAAGGACAGTAGAGGGAATCCACACATGCAGAGTAGCATCCCCTGGAGTAGGCCGCTCACTGCAATATATGAAACCAGAGGCAGGTGACGCAAGTGTACACACACACCCCTTGCAGGACACAGAAATTGTACCTGATAAGCCAAACCAGAGACTGAAACAAGATCAAAGATTCTCCAAATTAGTGGAGACACACCTTCCACTCCCTGGAGTGACTCATGTCAAGTTTATCCAATACCCAGTCCAAATTTACAAAACAAGGAGGAGAAAACAAGCTACCCTGTGGGGAGCATGCCAGTTAACAACCAAAGGATGGACTGTATGCCAAAAGGGAGAAGACCTCAGCCACTTCTGAGCTGAACCTAACACACTAGGAAACATCCTCCTTCCTAGACTAAAGGGGAAGGACCCAAGCAAGCAGAGGACAAAGGAAAGGGTAACCAATACTCTTTTCAGATATAAAGGTCAGATAAACGCTGTTGGACACTATCGCCATCTGAAAGGTAGTGATTATACTGAACCTGTCAAGGTAAGGCAGGGAGGACTCTGAGTCATGAGAACAAATACATCACGTTTACTGCCTGCCTGCCAAAATAAACAAGGAGGAGGCTGCATATTGTGGAGACAATAGCCACTCTGTCTAGTCTTACAAAGAACCCTGGTCTTCACAAGTCCAGCCCAAATAGACTAGGGAATACTAATCCCGCGGCCTTCATGGAAAGCACAAATGTTTCTAAGTTCAACTATTCTGGGAGAGTAAGTGAAGCTAGCCTGTGAGATTTATGCCCAAGCCTAGCATGGAGCTCCCTTCTCTCACCAATGAGTCTGGCACTCTCCATATCAGATAGTAAGATGAGGATTAAAGACCACAGGTGAGAAAAGGTTCTATGTCAAGAGTCAAGATGCCCCTGGCCACAAAAGCCAGATGAAATAAAATATGTAAGAATGGGGGCACCTGGGTGGCTCAGTGGCTGAGCGTCTGCCTTTGGCTCAGGTCTTGGTCCTAGGGTCCTAGGATGGGGTCCCCCATTGGGCTCCCTGGAGGGAACCTGCTTCTCCCCTGCCTGTGTCTCTGCTTCTCTCTGTGTATCTCTCATGAATAAATAAAATCTTTAAAAAAAAAAAAAGTAAGAAACAATTTCTGCCCTACATTTTACTAAATGATAGAAAGGAATGCAAAAGTTACATATTTGGTTCCTCCCCTTGAAAGAGTTTACAATTTTGCTGGGGGAACAAAACACAAGCTAGCCAGAGAGCAATGCAATGAATAATCAAGCAGATGTTACATTTTGGGGGGGAAGGATTCTTAATTCCACAAGTACCACTTATTCTTCCATCAAACCTATGCTGGAGGGATGCCTGGGTGGCTCAGCGGTTGAACGTCTGCCTTCGGCCCAGGGCATGATCCTGGAATCCAGAGATTGGGTCCCATGTCGGGCTCCCTGCAGGAAGCCTGCTTCTCCCTCTGCCTGTGTCTCTGCCTTTCTCTGTGTCTCTGATGAATAAATAAATAAAATCTTTAAAAAAAAAAAAAAAAAACCTATGCAGGAAAACTGATCCCGGATCAATCCTGCAGTCTGTCTATCTATACCCGGGTCACTTCCCTCTGCAACTAGAAAGAATGTGCACATGCGTGCAAGTGCAGATACATGTGCGTGCACACACACAGAGCCCCTACACTTAGCAGATAACTTCACCCCCCACTTCAAAGACAGAGTAAAAGCCATCAGGAAAAATTCCCTCAAGTTCCTACACCTGTAGCCAACCACCTACATTCTTGCCTTCCTTCTAATCTTTTTCATCAGACACATTCCTCTTCTTACTCCAGAACCCATTCTCCCATGGATTATTCTCTCCCTGGAATTTTATTATAGATCTTTCTCTACTGACTCTTTCCAAACAGCATTTTTTTAAAATATTTTATTTATTTATTCATGAGAGACACACACACACACACACAGAGGTAGAGACAGGCAGAGAGAAGAAGGCTGCATGCAGGGAGCCTGACGTGGGACTCGATCCTGGGTCTCCAGGATCAGGCCCTGGGCTGAAGGCGGCGCTAAACCACTGAGCCATCCGGGCTGCCCAGCAAACAGCACTTAAACATGTTTACATCTCTCCTACGTTACAAAATAAACAAAACTCGGGCAGGCCAGTGGCTCAGAGGTTTAACACGGCGTTCAGCCCAGGGTGTGGTCTTGGAGACCCAGGATCGAGTCCCGCATTGGACTCCCTGCATGGAGCCTGCTTCTCCCTCTGCCTGTGTCTCTGCCTCTCTCTCTCTCTCTCTGTGTGTGTGTCTCTCATGAATAAATAAAATCTTAAAAAAAAAATAAACAAAACTCCCTCCACCCAACATCCCCCTCTTTCAAATGCCTTCCTCCCCTCTATGTCTTCTAAGTCCAGGTTTCAAAACTCACTGACTCCACTTCTGCACTTATTCATTTCCCAACCCACTGCCTTCAGGACTGCACTTCCCAAAACTCCACTAGAAATACTCCAGTCGAGGTGATCTTTATATTCTAGAGCCTCAAGTTCTTATCTTGCTTGACCTCTTCATAATCTGACACTGTGCAATACAGCCTCCTTCTTGAACTCGCTTCTCTCCCTCCTACATCTTTAGGCACTCCCTTTTGGTGGACAGTTTCCTTCAGGGGATCCTCTGCTCCCAAACCACCCCTCTCCCCTTGGAGTTCCCCAGTTTCTGTCTCAAACTTCTTCCGGTACACACACTCCCAGCAATCTCTTTGTATCCACCCCTGTGGTTCCAAAAGCTAACAAGTGCCTCATCCATAGCTCTCCTGAGGGCCATACTCTATACAGCCACCTACCTGCTGGACACCTCTGCCCAGCATCCCAAAGAAACCTTGACTTCAATACAACCAAAATAACTCAGTATCTTCCCCTGCACCAGCACTGCCACTAAGCCACCACAAATAACCTTCCTCCTCTTACATTCCCTCTCTTTTAGTTAATGATACCATCACCCACCCACACAGAACCCCCAGCCAGAAACCTGCAAGTCATCCTAGGTGCTTCCCTCTCCTCTCATACCCGCATTCAATTAGTCATCAAAAACACGTGGACTTTACCCCTTAACCTGGTTTCTTGATTTGCCCACTTGGCTGTATTAGTATTTCCACAAACTAAAACTCTAATCACTCCCTGCCTAAATTATTGTAACGGCCTCCTAACTGATCTGTCACTCGTCTTGCCCCTCTGCAATCCTTCTTCACAGTGCTGCCAGGGGGAAAATATTTCTAAAACATAAATCCAATCATAGTCTTTCTTCCCTGCCCCAAATCCTTCAACGGCACCCAAAAGCCCATAGGATCAAGTCCAGTATGACACATAAAGCCGCTCAACACTGTAAACCCATCCACTTCTCCTTCCCTCACATCCTACATTCCGACCTTATTAATACCCCTTATTTTCTCTCCTCAAGCTCTCATCCACTTGCTTCTGTTCATGCTTCTCTGAATGCCCTTTACCTGAACTTTTGGCCCAAAATCCCAAATCTTTAGGTGACAGGTCAGTCATTCCCTCCTGGATGCCTTCCCTGACCCTTTTCCACCCTGGCCGTAATGGCTACTCCACTTCCACAGCACCAGCATCTATCTCTATGAAAGCACTCCCTACAATGGATTGTAACTGTCAGTACCAATATGTTTTCCCCATTAAACCGTAAGATCATAGAGATGCAAGGACAGTATCTTTGTTACTTGAGCACTTTGCCTACTGCCTGGTTCAGAGAACACATTCGATAAATGTTTATTAAATGAATCAACGGATCCTCCAAGCCCCCTGACACCCTAGGAGATTAGCCATTCAAGATATAACTGCAGATTTTAGAAGGGATTTCAGAGGATTTCTTAGGCAATTCTTGGAAGGTATTCCTAGAAACATACAATGAAGGCTGTCCAGAGAATGAGTAGAATTAGGTGTTCTGGGGCACTCAACATTGTTAATTCAAATGAGAAGCTCAAGGGTGCCTGGGTAGCTCAGTCAGTTAAGCATCCCACTCTTGATTTCAGCTCAGGTCATGTTCTCAGGGTCATGGGATCAAGGCCCAAGAGGACTCCACACTCAGCGGGGAATCTGCTTGAGGATTTTTTCTCTCTCTCTCTCTCTCTCTCTCTCTCTCTCTCAAATAAATACATAAACCTTTAAAAAATAAGACTCATGGGACACCTAGGTGGCTCAGTGGTTGGGCATCTGCCTTCAGCTCAGGGGTAGTCCCGGGATCTGGGATCGAGTCCCATATCGGGCTCCTTGCGGGAAGCGTACTTCTCCCTCTGCTTGTATCTCTGCCTCTCTCTCTCTCTCTCATGAATAAATAAAATATTTTTTAAATAAAATATTTTAAAAAAAATAAAATAAAAAATAAGACTCAAAAACACAACTTTGAGTCACAGGTCCAAATGTCCAGCTCTATCTAACAAGTTCAGAATGGAGTAAAATCTTTAAAAGAAGATTTTTATACAAGAAGAAACAGGGCTTTGTTTTACAACAAAGCAGGGCAACAGCCCTGACATAAGGGGTAGTTCATTCTTTTTCTCAAGAGTAAATCTTCTACAAAAAGAGTTATCAATGTTAGTATCTAAAGCCCCTGTACCTGCCCAAAATGTCTCTCAAATATACACCTCTCCTCTTTAAAATCCTTTAATCTAACCTCGTGATACAATTACAACAGTGGCCTCCTAGAGACTAAAGCTCCACTTTCATCCATCATTTATACAGCCGCCACATTAATCCTGTCCATTTCCTAATGGTTCCTCATATTAACATTCAGGATCTTCTCTCCCTCCACCCCTAATCCTCATATCACTCTTCTAATGTTTTTTCAGTGCCCCCCCAACTCCCCACTATCACTTTCCCCAACACACTGTTTATATATACTAGCATATGCAGTGTACAATGTGAGCTTATTTACTGTTGTTGACTAAAAAGGAGAGCCAAAAAAAAAACCCTTTCCTATATGTCTCAATCCAACATGCTCCTGCGGGTTGAAACCATCTGCGCTCCAAGACACTTCAAGCACGCTCAAGTTCTTTTCACCAACACAAAGGAATTGTGTTTACCTTTCTGAACAAACTTCACAATTGAAATTCGCTATGGTAAGAGGAAATCCAGTAGTACAGCTGGCAAAACCCTTGCCCAAAAGAAAGATACTGACTGACCAGTTAATTAACTTGTCCTAGGCAACAATCCAAATCATTCCCAAACACTGGCACATCCTAGATGACTGACACATGGTTTTTGCAGAAGAAAGCAAATTCTGAACAGAGAAAAACAAATGCTTGTGCCCAATGAGAATAGACGTAACACTGTTGCATAGATTTATGGAAGCAGAGCGAGCTGAGGGCGTCAGATCTCCAGATGACCAAAAAGGGCCTATCCTTGACCATTGCATTCTGCCCCGGGGCAGAGCACATCTATCTGCTGGTCGGGCTGCCTCTTCACTCTCTCCTTATACACATACACAACTAAGGAAAGTGTATTATCTAAAACTCTATATACTTTCCTGTACTTTTTTTTACAATTTTCCACATTAAACATATATTACTTTTATAATTTGAGAAGAAAATCATCTTAGTTTTTTATTAAAGATTTTATTTACTTATTCATGAGAGACACAGAGAGAGAGAGCAAGGCAGAGACACAGGCAGAGGAAGAAGCAGGCTCCATGCAGGGAGCCCCATGTGGGACTCCATCCCGGGACTCCAGGATCATGCCCTGGAGCCAAAGGCAGATGCTTAACCGCTGAGCCACCCAGGTGTCCCGAAAATTATTTTAAAATACAACTTGAAAGTGCTCATATGATTGCCTCTTCCCTCTTGAAAGAAACTCCCTGCCAATCAACCACATACAAAAGTATAAAAAGTCCCTATGCTGTAAGCACATAAAACTTCATTAGGGAAACAATTCTAACAGACATAAGACAATGCAAAAATAATACAAAACAGAAGAGAGGTAAGAGACTGTCAGGTAGACACTGTAAGAATAAGGAAGGAGCAAAAAAAAAAAAAAAAAAAAAGAATAAGGAAGGAGAAGAGTGCCTGGGTGGCTCAGTCGGTTAAGCATCTGCCTTTGGCTCAAACCATGATCTCTGGTTCCTGGGATCAAGCCCTGCGTCAGGGTCCCTACTCAGTGGGGAGTCTGCTTCTCTCTCTCTCCCTCTGCCCCTCCTCCCTACTTGTTCTCTCTCGCATATAAATAAAATCTTTAAAGAAAAAAAGAATAAGGAAAGAGAGGTTAATTTCTGAAAGAGTAAGGTGAGAAAGCTGCATGGAATACACAAGTCCCATGCTTAGTTTTAATTTTTTTAAAAAGAGATAAGATTTGAATAATCAGAAAGACAGAGGGTATTCCAGGAAGAGAAAACATAAAGGCACAGGAGCAGATGTAAAGACCTAAGGGGAAGGAATACCGAGACCTGCCCAAATGCAGCAGAGAACTGTGTGGGACAGTAACAGTTGATACATTTAGGTATACAGAATAAGTCAAATAATGGAAGGCCCTAAAAGCTGGAGACAAAGAATCAGTGATTCACTGTAATTTATTCCAGGAACTAAGAAGTTCTGGAAGGAAAAACAATAAGTAACCAAAAATGGGGCACCTGATTGAGCATCCAACTCTTGGTTTCAGCTCAGGTCATGATCCCAGTCAGGATCATGAGATCAAGCCCCCAAGCTGGGCTCCATGCTCAGCGTGGAATCTGCTGGAAATTTTTTCTTTCCTTCTCCCTCTGGCCATCCCACTCATTCATTCTCTCTCTCTCTCTCTCTCTCTCTCTCTCTCTCTCTCATAAATAAATAAACAAACAAACAAACCTTAGGGAAAAAAGTAGTAATCCCAAAAAAGTGGAAGTAAACATTCTTAGATACTATGCACCAAGCCAACAGGCCTGAAAGGGATCCTCCAGGCCAGAAATAAGCAAATGCCCCTGGTAGAAGCAAGACAACAGAAGTTTAAACTCCAATCAAAACCATGAAGAGTCGGGTGCCTGGATGGTTTAGTCAGTTGAGCGGCTGACCCTTGATTTCAGCTCAGGTCATGACCTCAGGGTTATGGGATCCAGCCCCATGATGGGCTCCACACTATGCATGTAGCTGTAGTCTGCTTGGGATACTCTCCTTCTCCCTCTCCCTCCTCCCTCCTCTGGTGAGTTCTCTCTCTTTAAAATAAATGGATAAATAAAATCTTAAAAAAACAAAAAGCCATGAAGAGCAAAAGCAGGCTTTAGCATACCATATAACCTCATCACAACATGGCTCAACATATAATTATCAGAAGGTAAAATAGCCAACCTTATTTAGTAAAAAGAGGGCCTAGGTGTTTTTCCAGACCACTGAGGAAAATGCTACAAGTTCATTTTGCAACCCATTGTTTACTTGTGACCTTTGATCTTAGAATGTGCAATCTAAACAGCTTTCTTTCTACCATCATCTCTAAAACCTGAAATTGGCACTGAGAAATACCAGGATAATAAGGCCTCAACTGATGCATTTCCCTGGCGTGTATTATGTCACTTGCCAAGCAAGCCCAAGATGAAAGCAGCAGCTCCCATAAGCACTGTTAGCACATGCACACATTTTATGATTTCAACAGTATGAATGTGGCCAAAGTTTGTGATTTCCCAGAAGACGGACTTGACTCATTTTCTGAATTAACACTGTTCATGTCCAGAAGCAGCAATTATTCTATTGTTCTGTCTAGAAGCGATCCACTCCAATCCAAGGGCTGTGTTCTAAAAAAAACTTAAAAACTGAGTTTACATTTAACCAAGAGGTTGCTTCAGAAAGTCACCTAGTTAAACAATACTAAAGCCTCAGCCTATATTTTCTAACCACTGTGCTAACAAAACCTTATCACTTTGCATTACATTGTTGTTGTTGTTGTTGTTTTTTAAAGATTTTATTTATTTATTCACGAGAGACAGGAAGAGAGACAGAGCATAGAGACACAGGCAGAGGGAGAAGCAGGCTCCACGCAGGGAGGCCGACGCGGAACTCAATCCTGGGGCTCCAGAATCAGGCCCCGGGCCAAAGGCGGTGCCAAACCGCTGAGCCACCCGGGCTGCCCTGAATTACATTGTTTTTTGCATAAAAATTTCAAAGTGGAGGTGCTTTGCTGGCTCAACTGATGGAGCACATGACTCTTGATCTCAGGGTCCTGAGTTTGAGCCCCACCTTGGGTATAGAGATTACTTTAAAAAAAATATGAGGGGGGTGGGTGGCACCTGGGTGGCTCAATCAGGTTAAGAGTCTGACTCTTGATCTCCACTCAGGTCTTGGTCTCAGGATCATGAGTTCAAGCCCCAATTTGGGCTCCAGGCTCACTGTGGGGCCTATTAAAAAAAAAAAAAAAAAAGATTTAAATATCAAAACAATTTACATACCATACTAAAAGGAAAGGAAAAGAAATTTTCCACAGTTCAGAGATCTGGAAATGTATGCCACATAAGGGTTGGGAGTAGAGTTCAGAGGCTAAAAACTAACAATGATATTAACAATTAAGGTATTTTCACAATCATCTAGTTTAACCCAAGTTACTGCTCTGATTTTATTTATTTTTTTAAGATTTAACTTATTTATTCATGAGCATCACAGAGAGAGAGAGAGGCACAGACACAGGCAGAGGGAGAAGCAGGCTCCCTGCAGGGAGCCCGACGTGGGACTCGATCCCGGGTCTCCAGGACCACACCCTGGGCTGAAGGCAGCGCTAAACCCCTGAGCCACCCGGGCTGCCCTACTGCTCTGATTTTAAAACTTCTTCCTGTGATACAATGTGAAAACTTCATATAGAAATCTGGGATCTTGGCTCTTGGACAATAATTTAAGTCTCTATGCCTAAATTTTATCCATGTATATATTACCTTCCTTACAAAATAGTATAAAGATCAAATAAGATAATAAATATGAAACTACCTTGTAAAAAATAAAGTATTATCTACATAGAAGTCTTTCTAAACATGAGTGGCGTAATATGTGCCAGTAGCTCTTTTGGGTTGGGTTCTCATGAATCCCAAGGAGTTTGTATTACCATCCCCATTTTAACCCAAAGGAGATGTTAAATGGCACAACTAGGACTGGAGCACAAGACTAAAGAAATCCAAAACCTCATCTCTACTATATTGTGTTGCCTTGCTAGTTTTGAATGTTAAGTAATATGCAGACTCTTCACTCTTCTCTGCACAGTAAGTTCTTTAAATTATTTTCGTGATACAATAAACAAAAATCGGTCCTAACTAGGTTCACATAACCCATGGCACCTAGTGAGAACTCTCTGGTTTTTAAGTACCAGATAATTCATGTTACCAACGTTGAAATGTGAATGTTTTTCACTCCTAGGTGAGCCTGGAATGTAAAGACCCTTTAGTCTTCAGGGCTTTATGAAAAACCAAAGTCTAATTCCACACAAACCAACTTACACATTACCCTTCTGCTTAACCCACTACCAGGAGCCCAGATTGTATTTCCTTTTACACTTCTTCTCTAAAACCTAAAACTATGCCTGTGTGTGCCTTGCTACTTCCGTGGAGTTTGTGCCTACCCCAGGAAAAGAATCAGATCCAGGTTCTCCTGCCTCTCTGACCCAGTTTGCTTTGGTGTTCTCAAGGACCTCAATCTACTGAAAGGAAAACTTTGCAACTGGCCAGAATCATCTGGGTGAAATATTCCTGAAAACAATGCACGTCTCTTTTGTTTCTATGTATACCAAGCAAACCATCTGATTACTAGCTTCATAATCACTCTGGTACAGGGAAAAGGGTGCCCCAGACAGCAATGTAAATATTCCAACTATGCCATGATAAAGGACAGGTATGTCCTCTATGATGAATTAATAAAATTGACATAGTCGTTGTTGCTTCTTTTTAAACTTTCAATGACGCCCCAGCTGCCCGTGGAACAAAGCCGTAAGTTGGACTCCGGGTCCTCTACAGGATCATCTGCTCCCAAAAAACTCTGGCCCTTTAGTCATATCCAACTACTCACATTCTGTTCCTCAAACCCTTCCATTCACTTTTACCTTCAAACCTTTGCATGTGGTATTTATTTCTGTCTTCTCTCTTCCTCATCCACCTCCACCTGACTAAAATTCCATTCATCCCAAAGGCCCACTCAAGGGTCACCTCCTTTGTCAAATCTCCTAATGAACCCCAAATGGAAATACTCATCCTTCCTCTTGCTTCCACAGCATTCCTTCATACATATCTCTTTATACATACCTTTATACATAACCTCTGTTCTAGCACGTACAGTATCATAATTACTTGTTCGGGTATGCCTTTTCCTTTGCTAGATGTGAATAACCAAGGGCAGGAACCAGATCTCATTCATTATTCTAGCATCTCCAGTGCCTAACACTGTGCTACTTGTAATAGCTATTTAATAATTGTTTGTTGGAGGATTAAAAGAATAAAAACGTGGTCTGGCTCTACTGGTTGCTATCCACTCTGAAATATTAGGATAGAAAGTTATCATCTAATACCTCCTGTTTGCTGGAAGGTCAGGCTCTGAAAAAGCCTTTGGGATATTTAGGAAATGAGAGAGTGTTTATGTCCATGCTGAATCATCTAATCCTGCCAAAACCATGCTCACTACCAACACACAGGGAAATGGTTGCCAGGCACAATTATGGAAAATCCATGCCTGACAACCATTCCTAATACAGCTGCAATACATACTGTTCTACACCCTTCACAATGCAAATGCATCACTTCCCTTCTAGCCTCTGCCCCTTTCCAGGGACAGCTGATTCAGCTGAAAACTTTAGCTCTCCTTCTGAATACAAAAATCCTGTTTCATTTGTAGAACGAGGTGACTACAAATCAACAGCAGCGGAGAGAGAAAGATCCAAGTAATCTGGTGGCCTACCAATGAGACCTAGCATCCGAACGTCATCAATATCTATTTCCCCAAGTCTCTCCAAAACTAATTCCTGTCTTTGTTCTCACAAGCTACACCCCTGGTCTCTCTCTTGATCCCAGCTTAGGCAAAGAGTTCTCCTATAAAGGCAGTCAGGGGATTTCTAAGTCTGGAAAAATGCAAGAATTCCATACAGCGAAGTAACAAAGGCCTGGATGCTAATCCACCCTGACTTCCGTAAGACTGATGCAGCGGAGGAAAGAGAAATTCTTCTGCACCTATCCTAGAGCAGCCTGCACAGCAACTCAAGAACAGCTCAACCTGATTTATTCTGGCCAACCATTTTCCACTCATTCCTCCCCTCAAGAAAGAGATCTGTGCCTGGAAAGGATCAAATTCCTATACACCTGATCAAAGTCTTTCAGAGGAAACCAAACTAAGTGAGCCAGCGAAAGAGGGGCTGAGCACAGGAGGCCTCCCCTGGAGCCAGCCCTACGCCCCCCCCCCCTTTTTCCGCGTTTCATTTGCTAGGAATCCAACTTCCTTTCAGCTGGAGGCCACCAGCAACACGATCCAGTGAGGCGCTGAGATTTCTTCACCTAACTTGTGTTATAATTCTGCTAGTTTTTGAAGCTGTCACAGCCCAAGACAGGCCCAGAGTACCCTCCCTCTAAAGAGTGCAGAGTTGCTCAGAAGCCCGCAAGGGACCTTGAGGGAACCAACCACTCCTTAGCAGCAGGTTTTCAAAGAAGTTCACAGCAGCACAGTACAACCTCTTTGTGCTCTGAAACGAACCACATTTCTTAAAAGAAAGACCGCGGCGGGGAGTGGGGGGGGGGGGGGCGGTGACAAGAACACTTGCTGCGGGCAGGGAAACCTGGACGGCTTACAGGAGCTGGTGCAGAAGGGAACAAGCGGACCTCCTCAGCAGGTCCCCTTTTAGCCTTTCATCTCTCTCTCTCCCCCTTTTCTGCGGCATTCCGGGGCAGCGCTCTAGTGCCACAAGAGAAGAAAAAGAGAGAGCGTTTTACAGCTCCTGCATTAGTTTCCCTTCACTGGGTCGTAAACAAGCACGCAGGGCTCGGTCGGAAGGGCCGAAGTTTCGCCTCCCGAGGAAGAGCAGCTGGAGGCCCAGTCACAGGGCTGCCCGTGGAGTCGCCGGGGGACGTCGCCCGGTCCGGACGGCACGACTGCCACACAAAGCAAAAGCCCGGCGCTGGACGTTCGAGACCAGAGCGGGGTGGGGGGCGGGGGGCGCCCCCAGCGCGCGCGCAGGGCACGTCGGGCGCCGGGGACACGCGGGGGCGCCGCAGGCCGCAGCCCCTCCGCCTGTCAAAACTTTCTCGCGGACGCGCGCGGCTGCAACCCCCGCGAGCCTCCCGCCCCCCCCCCCCCCCCGCCTCACCGGCGCGAAGCCAGCAGGCCTCTCCCGCAGAGGCGCCCGCTCACGGGACCCCGGGCGCCCCGCGACGGCGCGGAGACCCAGGGAGACAAAGGGGGGCGAGGGGAGCCGGGCGCCCGGGGCGGACGAGGAGGCTCCAGGCGCGCGGCTCCCCCTCCTCCTCCTCCTCCCGGCAACTCCCCGCCGCGCCGGGGCTCCCGCGGCAGCGCCGGGCTCGCGCCCCTCACATAATGGGGCGGCCAGTGTGGCCAGCGCCGGGGAGAGCGCCGTCTCCGCCGGCTTATCTCCACTCCGCAAACAAGGCGGCCCGCGCCAGAGCAGGTCCGGGGCGAGCCCGAGCCCGAGCCCGAGCCCGGCCGCCCCCGCCCCCGCCCCCGCCCCGCGAGCCCCGGCCCGCGAGCCCCGGCCCCGCCGCACCTTTGTAGCGCTCCAGCACATCCTCGTACGCCTGCACGAACTCCTTCTCCTGGCTGCGGTTGGCCGGCTGCTGACCCGGCACGTACCCGGCCATGGCCGCCCGCGCCGCGCTCTCCGCGGGCCTCGGAGGGCGCCGGCTGCGGGCCCGCGCGCTGAGGCTGAGGCGGCGGCTGAGGCGGCGGCTGAGGCGGCCCCAGCGTCGGCCCTTTGTGCGGCTCGGCGGCGGCGGCCCTGCTGTCGGCTGTCGGCGGTCCGCCCGCCTCGCCCGGCCTGGCAGTGGCGCTCCGCTCCTCCGCCGGTCCCGGCTCGCGTTTCCGCCTCCCCACCCCTCGCTCCGCTCCTCCCTCGGCCCGCCCCGGCGGCGGCGGCGGCGGCGGCGGCGGCGGCGGCGGCGGCGGCGGCTCCTCCTGTCAGGAGCGCCCGGCCCGGCCCGCTCCCGCCCCTCTCCCGCCGCCCGGGCGGCCCACGCGGGTCCCGGCGGGCTGCGGGCGGCGGGGGCGGGGGGCGGGGCGCGCGTGCGAGGGCAGGGCTGGGCGGGCCGCGGGGCGGGGGGGACCCCGGCCGACGCCCCAGGGCGGGCGGGCACCCCGCGGCGCTGACCTGCACCCGCCCCCGGGACAAAGGAGGGAGCCCCCGCCCCACGCCGCTGGAGGAGCCGAGCGGGCCTGCGCCGCCGCGGGAGGAGGCCCAGAGCCCCGCCGGGCAAGGGCGGCAGCCGACGGCCCGGAGAGCGCCGGGCGAGGCCCGGGACGAGACCCCGGGCGGCCGCGGACGGCGGGGGGGCCACAGGGCAGCCCCGAGACAAAGGCTCTTCCAGAAACGGAAGACACTGAACTTGAGACGGGAGGGCACGCCGAGCACCGCGAAGTAAACCAGGCCAAGGATGAGGAGCCGGAGGCCGAGAGACGACCGGGGGGAGGGGCGGAAACGGGATCCCGGGCGCCGGGGGGGTGGGGGGGTGGGGGGAGGGGAGGCCGCAGACGGAGGGCGTCGGGGGGCGCGGGCAGACCCCGCGGGGTCGTGGCGCTGGGACAGCCCTCCGGACGGACACACTTCGGCCGGCGAGGGGGACCGTGGGGACCTGTTAGGACCTGGAACAAAGGAAAGGATCCTGGAGCCCGAACGGGTCAGGGAGGAATAAAAGGAAGCCCAGGATTGTCTGTCAGGGCAAAGGAAAGTGAGGGGAGGAAACTGGGGAATATGGGTGGGGATTTACTTGGGACCGTGGAGAGAAGGGAGTTCCCAGGATCATCTGACCCTCCATTCACTCATCCCTGTGTCCCTTCACGGTGCACAGACCCGCACTGGGGCCCCGGGCTGGGAAGGGACAGCTCAGGTAAATGTGGGTGATCTTTTTGCCGCCCCCCCTTTTCCCTCACCCGGTCACGATCCTCCAGAGGCCTCATCATGTCTGTTCACTTGATTTTTTTTCAGTGGATGTGGTTAAAAAAAGTTAAGCTGGCTGATCTCACAATAGCAGCGTATTAGCAAGTTAAAAAAAAAAAAAAGAGTTCATGGGACACTGAGCAGGCAAAATTGGGATTTGGGTTTCCATTTCAGTTCCTCTTCTCAAGATTTTTAAAGAGGAGCTTCTTCCCCCTGGGGCAAGGCCTGCCCGCCTCTTCATAGACTACTGAGTAGTGCCAAGCCAAGCGCTTGTTCAATGCTCAGCACAGTAATGATAAGAAGAAATGATGTTTTTCACTAATAGGCATGCACTGGTTGTTTCCATCCTACCATGATCAAAAAATCAGGGTGAGCAAATCCTTAATCATATCTCCCATCATCCATCAAGTTCTGCTGGCCTGCCCAAGTTCTAGGTGCGGAAATCATATAGGGAAGGGCCTAAAAGAGGGCAGACAGAGAGGGTCTTTGGACAAAGGCTCTTTTCCTTCCAGTTTAATCCTTTGTGCTTCGGAAAAAAAGCTAGTCCACCACATTTTGGTGTCAGCTGCTTGTGAGCTCAATTTAAGAAGAATAAAGCTTGAGGTTTATTATTTTACAAATAAAAGACATAGTGGAAAAAAATGCAGGGGGGAAGGAGTTGAAGATTGATGGCATAAGCACATTTTTTGTAAACAGCAGAGAATATAGAAATGCTAACTCTGGGGACCTTGACTGTCTCCGTGCTGAGTCATCTGCATTTCCTATATTATTTTATCCCAGTAGGGCTAAGAAGGCCCAGACACAAATACACACATACACACCTCCACCCTCACCACCAGACATCTGCCTCGTTTTCATTACAGTAAATAGAAAAGTCCCTGCATCCCCTCCTGGAATTGCTACGTATGCCACTTTGTAAGCAGGTTCCTCAAGAACTGTGACCGAGGCTTGCCAAAAGTAAAGCAAGACAAGGGCACCAAGGGAAAGAGAATCTGTTCTGGGAATCAGACTTTGTTGAAGGCTTGGGGGGCTTGGGGGGGGGGGAGGGCAAAAGGTTGACATTCCTATTAAGAAACATGGTAATCAAGGAGGAAAGTTCTGGTTTGGGTTGTGGCTGGAGGGCTTCTCAGACTCAAGTAGCTTTCTTGACAAGATTTGCATTTAAATGCTCCCATGAGATTTTGAAGTAATGAATTCTTCTAATGAATGGAAAAGGGGAAGTCCACATGTTTGGCTGATATTTCTGTTTTATACAGAGAAAATTTTATAAGGATAGAGGAAACAAAGCAGCTGCCGGAGGGTGGGGGGATGGGAAGAAGGAAGACTATGAAGGGGAGGTTTCTGGGTTTTTCCAAGCAATGGTCTAAATTTATAGCCAGACCACACAATCAGGACAGCTCTGAGGCTTTCTCCTTTTGGGCTATGATTTTCCTTTTGCTTCTCAAGGCAAGACTGCTGTTGCATTTCTAAGGAGGCTGCAATGGGGAAGCCAAGGAGGCAGGATGTACTCAGGAGGACATCTAGTGGGGGCAGAGGGTAATATGCGTAAATAAAGCCTCATTTTTCCTTGGTGTCCTCCCCTACTGACGCCTCAAGTGCCCCTCCCTAAGGTCCAGCCACTTTCAACTTCTTTCAGCCTCTCAAATCTGTGCTCTCTCTCGCCTCCTGCCTTCCCACCTATTCTCCCGGGCTGTAACCCTTCACTGCGCTCCTCTTTGGGTCTGGCTCATCCCTACTCACACCTCTGCTGAAACTCCTGCAGAGAAGCCTGCCTTGATCTCCAGGATTAGTAGATCCTCCCTCCCCCTCTACTCCCCTTGGTAATATCCATCACACTTGAAGCTATCAGTTCCATGGCTTTCATCCTTACTAAACCAATAGCTCCCTGAGGACTGGGGCTGTTGTCTGCCTCCTTCACCACAGGACCTGCACCTAGCAAATGACCTGGCAAGTGTGCAGGGCATTCGGTTAAATATTTGTTTAAAATTTTGATTAAGGGTGCCTAGGTGGCTCAGTTGGTTAAGCGGCTGCCTTGGGCTCAGGTCATGACCCCAGGGTCCTGGGATCCAGTGCCACATAGACTCCCTGCTCAGCAGGGAGTCTGCTTCTCCCTCTC
Source organism: Vulpes lagopus (assembly GCF_018345385.1). Classification (NCBI taxonomy): domain Eukaryota; kingdom Metazoa; phylum Chordata; class Mammalia; order Carnivora; family Canidae; genus Vulpes; species Vulpes lagopus. The sequence goes on along the minus strand of NC_054846.1, from coordinate 60,234,636 downwards.
CTACTACCCCTCCCCCTGTTTCTCTCTCTCTCTCTCTCTCTCTCTCTCAAATAAAATCTTTAAAATTTTGACTAAGGGCACCCCGGGTGGCTCAGCAGTTTAGTGCTTGCCTTCAGCCCAGGGCGTGATCCTGGAGACCCGGGATCGAGTCCCATGTCGGGCTCCCTGCATGGAGCCTGCTTCTCCCTCTGCCTGTCTCTCTACCTCTGTGTGTGTGTGTGTGTGTGTGTGTGTGTGTGTGTGTGTGTGTGTGTCTCATGAATAAATAAATAAAATCTTTAGGGCAGCCCTGGTGGCTCAGAGGTTTAGCACCACCTTCAGCCAGGGGCGTGATCCTGGAGACCCAGGATTGAGTCCCACATCGGGCTCTCTGCATGGAGCCTGCTTCTCCCTCTGCCTGTGTCTCTGCCTCTTTCTCTCTCTGTGTCTCTCATCAATCAATAAATAAAATCTTTTAAAAAATAAATAAAATCTTTAAATAAATCAATAAAATTTTGATTAAGCGGATGAATGAGCAAACCAGATGATCCTAAAACACTCAGCTGCCTGTGGCTTCTGACTAGCTAGAAGGCTAGAGTACTTTTTTTTAATTTTTTGAAAGAATTTATTTATGAGAAGCACAGAGAGGAGAGAAAGAGAGGCAGAGACATAGGCAGAGGGAGAAGCAGGCTCGATCCGAGTCTCCAGGATCACGCCCTAGGCTGAAGGCGGCGCTAAACCGCTGAGCCACCAGGGCTGCCCTAGAGTATTTAAGAAGAGAATATGCTTGTCTCTCACAGTATCCCTCACCTGTGCCTGGCATTCAAAGTCCTCCATATTTTGACATCTACTTTCCTTTAGGAGCCAATCTCCCAAGATCCCCTCGTGTGCAGCGTCTTCCCCTATAATCAAGCTCTGAGCCTTTGCCTGGAATGTCCCCCACTCCTCAATGTCACCTAATGAAATCCCACCCATCTCAAAAGCTCACCCAAAACGACACAGAGTCATTTTTAATCAACCTAGGTAGAAGAGACTCTTCTCAAAACCCCAGCCACATTTTCTCTCTCTCATTCCTAGGGCTCCGGCCACATGCATTGTGGGTGTCTGCATCGCTGCCTCCTTAATGTCCTGGTTCAGAAGTTCCTTGAGGTAGACACACCTCTTTCATCCTCCCCATCATAGGACCCAACACAGTGCTTTGCACCTAGTAGACGTTGCAGAAATATTTGCGGAAGACATAGATGCCTCAGTTGAAGACATCCGCGGGTGGGGGATGTGGGCTGGAGCTGTGATTCAAGACAATGAGAATCCAATTCAGTGTCCACTCTGTGGCCAAGGGCTTCAGGTGCAGAGAAGAAAGAGGAAAGTGGAAAAGTATTTCTCTTTCGGCTAGTGCTCTCATCCAACCTCTAAAAGGTTTACTCCCAGCACTTCTTCAGCTTGGCTCCTACTGCATTATTTTACATGTGTTGATGGATGCTGTATAAATAAATTCTCTGCTAGTAGCAAGTGTGTGCGCGTGTGTGCGCACACGTGCAGTTCTTCCTTGCAGGGGTAAGCTGTCCCCTGTGCCTTCTGCATTCCCCAGTAGTAAGTAGACAGCGAAGAAGCTGCCCCATGCCCTATCCTTCAGGTAGATCTTGGAAGAAAATTGCCCAGTTCTAGTCTCAGGACACCTGCCTCCAGGCCCAGCCCCACCAGCCTTTCCATCACCAGCCAAAACCCAACTAAGCTTTCCCTCCAGTTCCCCCACTCAGCTCTGGGGTGGGAAGCCTATGCCCACCATCCTGCTGCCCTCTTCTGTTCAGAAGGTGCAACGTCACTCATTTCAGAGGTCTGGATGGTGCCAGCCACCCAGGAAGACAAGATCCCTGCCACAGGCGGCCCGTCACCATAGCAACCCTCAAAATGGTTACTCAGCCATCTGGGTTACCATAGCAACTGGCCAAGTCTCTCCACCTCAGCCTCTCCCCAGGCCTTCTCCCCTGGCTTGCCGGAGCCAATGCCAAAGAATTTCCAGTCCTTCCTGGGGGAAGCTGGACCTCTGATAGGCAGCTGTCCCGAAGGGGCGTGGAATGCCTCCCCCGCCTGGGGCTTCCCCAGGCTCCGTGGACATAATGGGAGTTAAGGCACTCTGTGAACCTTGAAGCGCTGCGCAGATGTTAGCTATTATTAAACTACCCTTCCTTGTAATGGGGGAGGCAGTGGGCGGCCCGAGGCAGAGCTAGTGCCATCCCCGGCCTGGCCCCTTCCTGGCTAGGAGACCTTGACCAAGTTCCGGGACTCTCCGGGTTTCTGGTTCCAACTACTGCAGCACATCTGCCTCTTAAAGTTGTTTTAACGATGAGGTCAAATAAAGCACATGTGCTAAGCACAACCCTGGCATTCAGGACGTGTCAACAGTAGCTAGAAAAACTATTGGTCCCTCTGCTGTCTCCCGGGCTTTCTGGGACTATGACTATTTTATTTTCTCTCTTGAAGGAAACAGGAATGGGAGCCACACTTGATCAACCACACCCAACCTTCCTTCCCGCTCATCCTGCGTAGGGCCTCTGGTTCCTATGAAACAGGGCTGTAGGCACTCTGCACTTTGGGGGGGTGGGGATTAGGAGGTTCCCCAAATTAGGAGCTGTGGCCAGTGCCTCCATTTGACAGCACATCTCCCCACACAATACTACCTCTAACGGGCCAGTGATGGGCAGCCTGGAAAGTGAGCATATATCCCAGAGAGGCCCTAAAGAGTGGTGGCTGCTCACATGGAACAGCTCGCCAGCATCAGGGCAGTCTGGGGGGCACAGGCCCCTCTCACGAGACCAGAATTCCTCCCCTTTATGATTTTAAAGACTTCAGTCCTATCACATCTCAAGTTCAGTCTCTTAAGACTGATGAATCCTCGAAATCCACTGTCAGGGTCCTTCCTTAATTACACCAGCAGAGTCCTGATTCAAACCCAGGGTCCGTAGGCTTGAAGGGTTTTAGGCAAAACAGACAGACACCATCCACAAAAATCAAATTTCCAAACAGAGAGCCAGGTATGCTTTCGCCTAACTGTGTATGTTCTAGGAGCAGGGCATGAACCTCCAGCTGGAAGGGACAGAGGAGCAGAGAAGCAACTCTGGAAGGGACACACTACCCCTAAGACCCTGGCCCTGGGAGGTCAGAATCCTCTGGGATTCTGCTGATGCCTCTGGGAAATGGATGGAGTGGGACGATTCCGGCTCAGATAAGGCTACTGAGCAGATAAATCACTATATTTACTATAGGAGGTGAGAGTATGTGATTCCTAGAACTTCCATCTCTGTGTCTGGGGAGGCAGGAGTGAGGTGCATGAATGAAATAAGATTGGCCATAAATCGATCATTCTTGAATCTGGGTGATGGGGGTTCATTATACTATTCCCACAGCTCTAGCATAAGTTTGAACTGTTTCTGAAGAACGCAGGGAGTCTGGAGGCAGGCCAGCCTGAACCACGGCCATGAACTCCAAAGGACACACGGCACGTGTGGTGTACCAGGGCGTGCCATACACATTCCAGCAATGCTGAATCCCAGCTCCACTCCCTGCTTACCGCACAACCTCAGACAAGTTCTGTAGCCTCTCTCTTCTATAAAACAGGGAGAACAGCAACTAGTTCCCAGGGTTCTGGGAGGATCGAATGATATATGTAAAATGCCTGGCGCACTTCTAGGCCTCAATACGCAGTAGCTCTTACAACTATTATTTCCTAGGGGGATCCCAGCTGGCATCAGTTCTCAGGAGCTCCTGGACTGAGTCCAGAGTTCAAATCCCCAAATCACCCTCTGAATTCTTTAATTCCCAACTCCTACTGGCTATTCTCTCTTCATTTCCCTTCCTTCCTTTCTACTGAGGCCAAAGAGAGGAGAGCCGGAATAGAAAGAAACAACAGGGACGTGCCCTTTCTCTTCACGTTGTCCTGGCTAAGTCCTATTCCTTTTCCAAGTCCCAGATCAAATGCTATCACAGCACTAAGCTATCAGCAGGGGCAGAAGTCGGAGGAAGGCCTTCCCTCTCAGAACTTCCAGATAACTCTGGCTTGCGATGATATGCACAGCTAGAGGCTGCATGCTGGCTGCCTTGCAAGGGAGGAAGCTGGGTTCTGAAGCCCAGTCGGTGCCTAGCAGAAAGCAGCTCTGGAAATATGTGGTAAACGAGGAAGAGTGATCAATGAATAAGCAAAGGAATGAATCGACGCATTCATGAATTAGTGAACAAGTGTATGATATGCATGAGAATAGTTAATGCGTATCTAGCGCTGATTACAAAGCAGGCATCGGGCCAAGCACCTCACTCCCACTATCTCATTTAATCCACCCCTCGAGACTCTGTGGTGGCACTCTCGCTCCCCCATTTTAACTGTGAGAAAGTGAGGCTCCGTGAGGTTAGTAACTTTCCAGGCTCACCCAACTGGCAAGTGATGGAACTGGAACTGGGACTCTGGCTGGCTCCCAAAGCCCATGCCCTTGAGTGAATGAATGGGAGAGTGAGCACGGGAGGAGGAAATGAGTAAGGAGAGAATACAGAGGGAAAGGCCTGGCCAGGGACACACCCACTGGGGCTCCAGGCTGAACCTTCCCCTGGATACAAGGCAAGGATTTTCTTGGGTAGGGTTGGGACACGGCTAAGGACACAAACTTCCACTCGTCATCAGGTTTCGAGTTACAGGGGCTTCCAGCCCTTCTCTGCGGCAGCATCCTAAGTCCAAGCAGAGATTGCAGCCAGGTGCACCAGGCTGCTCCTGCAGGAGCGCCAAGGCAGAACCGGGAAGCTGGCCTACTTCTACCTGACAGGTGGCAACAGGCAGACCCGGGGCCAAATCACGGCAGGCCCTAGCCGCAGCAACTGGCCAAACTGGGGAGAGCACGTTGGTGATGGTGGGTTATTAACACTCACCCCCAGATATGTTCACAGACCTTCCCCAGGGGAAACCTGCTGGAGCAAAAGATAAGCACAGTCCTAGACGCTGCTGCACGGTCAGCTCCTCTGGTGGCATGTCATCTCAAACCCCGTGGGACTGAGAAATGACAGCCTTCCGCAGCCCCCACATGAGCCAGTCCTTCTTCCGCATTCCTAACCCCAGTCTGTGGCAGCTCCAGAACAGAAAGGCATGAGTCAGACTGCCATTCTAAACCTGTCTCCATGTCACCTGGGAAGTCACGAGAAAAGCATGATGGGAAACCAACAGCACAAAGCCCACACCTTGCAATGTGGCAACCACCTTCCTTCACCAGCTGGGGTCCCCCAAAGACCCTGAGCCTCAGAGAAAAGACAGCCGGGCTGTCTTTTCTGCTGCCTGCACAAAAATTCTGCCCACGTGGTCACTTTCCACCCCTGCAGCTACTGTGACCCAGATTCACTTTCAAAGAGCTGGGGCTGAGCTGGGCGTGTGTAGCTACAATTCATTCTGTCCCACTTTCAGGGGACTCTCCTGATCATCTCTCCTGCTATTGAAACCAAGCTCTAGGACAGGAGCAGGAACTTCTGAGGATACTGCCAGGAAGAAGTAGAGAAGCTAGGAAGGAAGAGGAGCCTCTTTAGGTGCAACGTTCAAAGAGCCTGGGGCGAGCAAGGCTGGTGGCTCTGGAGTAAGGGTTCCTAGTGGAACGGTTTTTAGGGCTCCCTTTCCCGCCTGCATTCCCTTCTTCTCACCGTGGCTTGGCCAGAAATAAAAAAACCATCTCCATCTGCCCTCTGACAAAACCCTAGTGGGAACAAAAGAAAGGGACAGAACTAAGAGGCCTGGAGCCCCTCCTTGCTCACATTCCTAGAGACTCCATTGCCTCTTCTAGTGGCCCAGAGAAGGTACAAGGAATGACACGTTACATGCAGTAACGGGCATTTTAACCCATGTTTGTCTAACACATTCCGACTCTCATTCAATGATCATTCAAAGCAGATACCATCATCTCCCTTTTACAGATAAGGAAACTGAGGCTCTAAGCACCAAAGTCATTTGCCAAGTTTTCTGACTCCAGGCCAACTCGTCTCTCCACAGTGCCTGGCACCTAGATGGGGCTAAATCCATTTTTTTACTGAACGAACCAATGAATGAACAAACAGGCACCTTCTCAGAGCTTCCATCCCAGACGCATGGGTGCAGAGAAGCAGGCACCTTCCTCTGACCAGGCATGTGCTCTCAAAGGCTGTCTCCCCAAAGGTAAGCCCTTGAGAGCTTCCAGCAGCTGAGCGAAGGCTCTGAAAGTGGGGCAGACACCAGCACTGGAGCTGCATGCATTTTGTGGCCCTCACTGGGCTTCTGGATTCTAGAAGAATCACAGAAGAATCTAAAGATCTCAGAGTGAGATCTTGGGGCAACACCAGGAAGGGTAAGATGGTACTCCTGACTATAGCCAACTCCAGTTCTGGTGGCAGAAACAAAGAACTTTTTTTTTTTAAAGATTGTATTTATTTATTCATGATAGACATAGAGAGAGAGAGAGAGAGAGAGAGGCAGAGAGACAGGCAGAGGGAGAAGCAGGCTCCATGCCGGGAGCCCGACGCGGGACTCCATCCCGGGACTCCAGAATCGCACCCTGGGCCAAAGGCAGGTGCCAAACCGCTGAGCCACCCAGGGATCCCCCAACAATGAACTTTAATATGAGGTCAACTGAAACAAGGGCTGGGGGGAGATACAATTGCTATCTGAGTGGAGGGATCAGGGAAGGCTTCCTGGGGGAGGCCACATGGGAGGAGATGTTGGGGATGATGATTTCACCAGTACCTGCTGGTGGGCCCCCAGGAACAAGTCCAGTGGATGCCCTGGGTCCCATGCTTCTCTCTTACACAGCGTACACAGGAATGTAATTATTTTTTCCCCACTATCCTTTCAACCACACCGAGCTCCGTGAAGAAGGGACCACATCCTCAGCCATCTTGGCATGTGAATGCCAAGAACAGGGAGGGCCCTGATGCTGTGATGTTAGAGAGATGAATACCCGACTGATAAGTGGACTGATAAGTGGACGGTGAATTCCTCCCGCACCCAGCCCAGCCCCTTCTTCCAGACACTTTACCGCCATCTGCAGGAAACTTGTTATAATAAATATACAAATCCACAATGATGAAAAGCATGAATGGCGCCCCCTAGAATCGTACAGTGCGAGACAGTGTGACACCGCCCTGCACCCATAGTCGCCCCCCACCAGGGAGGGGTGCTCCCCACAAGCCCCTTCTGTCCTCTCCTGTGGGCTTATGCTCTTGCTAGAATACCTTCCCCAGTCCCTCCCATTCCTTGTTGCCCCCCAACGACGAGGAAGGGTATCACGATTGCTGTTCACCCACAACAGAAGCCAGAGGTCTTCAAAGAGGCAAAGTTTCGGAGATCTTTGTCTCTGCCTTTTTATAGGCCCGGACCTTGAGGCCTCTCCTAGAAGTGACCAGAAGGGCTCTCAGGTGAGTCTGGAGACCACCAACTCATCTTTTTATTATTATCACCTGCAGAAGATTCGGCTTAGCCTAGTTGCCACACGTTGCCTAAGGAAATGGCAGTAGCGGTGTTTCCCAGAGTCAGAGGATCTGTAGCTACCTGGGTCTGACTGCAGGCCAGGTGTCCAAATCCTCTGAGCCTCAGATCCTTTTTTGGGGGGGGGGGGGGGGGCTCAGATCCTAACACGCATCCTCCCTAACTCAGCTAAGGAAATCCTATGCAAACCAAAACACTGATCCACAGAAACAGGCTTTCTTGCTAATGGACTATTGTTCCTGAAAGTGGCCAGGCTTAAGGAGTTGAGAATAGGGATGGCAAAGAAGAGAGAGAAACAGGCGGGAAAGATGCGGATGGGAAGAATTGGGTTTCGGCCTGTGTGGAACCCCTAGGACCTGTTTTGACTTTGTAGAATAAGATCAGCAGATTTCTCAGCCCTCACAGGCCTCTCCAGTGTGACACGTGTGGCCAGCAGGGGCCCCCATCAGGCCTCTGAAGCCCAGGACACTGAATGGGGCCAGGAAAGGAGGGAGGACTCTGTGTTTGGTGAGACTGATTCAGACACCACCTCATGGCTTCCCACCCAGACCCCTAGGAGGAGAAAACTGCATGGGCCACCGCTGGCTTCCAGTGCAAGACTGACTTCACTTCCTCCCAGCATGAGAGCTGTAACTTCAGAGAGCCTCAGAGCACCCGGGGGGCTCCCAGGCGTGCCCTTCCTGCACCTCACAGGAAGCAGTCCCTGCAGAAGTCGGGCTGCCTTTTAAATAACCCTGGAAGAGCCCCCGCCACATTCCAAAATCACAGCGAGATTTCAGCCAGGCCTTGAAACAGCAGTCCCGCCTCTTCTCTGCTGCCTCGCTCCTCTCCTGCTAACGAAACACGCCTAACTGCAGCACACAAGTTATTTTTAACTATGACAGTCTCCACATTTTCAGCCTCACCGGCCCAGCCCCCTCCTCAAGACTGTCATTTGGCAGCATCAGGAGGTGCAGAAGATCAGCATGGATGCTGAAACACAACCCAGCGCCCGCCAACCCTCTGCTTGGTTGACCCAGCAGCATCTTTAGGCACTCTGCCTGGGTCTGAAGCCCCCTCAAGTCCACTCCACTTCTGGTCTAGATTGGGAATGTTAAACGGTAGGCAAATCATCCTGTGGGACCCCTGAGAGCAGAATGGAAGGGGAAATCATCACAAAGGGACCTATAGGTGTGGACATGTGGTGGCAGATGGGACGAGAGGGCATAAGGAGGGAGGAGGAGGCTGCCTTCAGGAGAACGAGAGCTTTGTGGGTCCTGAGACCCCTTGGTCGGGGCCCCTCCAGGCTGGAAACAAGCAAAGCCCTTCCAGCATCCTACAGACAGCTGTGAAACTCCATGGACTGGCTAAGGTGACAGGCCCAAAGGTCTTGAGAAGGACTGAAGACCTTTGTCCGAGAGCTTCCTATCACTCACAGGAGTGCAAGGTCTCCAACCTGCCTTCCAGGTCTCCTCCTTGGAAAGTGACTCTTTGCTAAAACCCCTCCATCCTGACCTGAGTCCACATAACCCTCTCCCTACCTAGCACTCCACTCCAGCCCACTGCCTGTCCCTGGAGCACAATATGTCACCTATTCTCCTCTAAACGCTCCCTGCATTCATTCAGTCATTCAGGGCTGGTTGATCTCCAACATGCACAAGGCCCCATGCAAGTAGCTGGGGGCAAAACCATAAGCAAGAGGCAGTCAGGCCTTGCTGACAGTCCTGAGGGAGGGACAGGTTCCCTGAGGAGGTAAGTGCCATGCTCTACAAGGGAACGCAGGGGAGGGAAAAGTATGAACATGGGAGCAGAGCGAGGGCAGAGGAGGGAGCTCTGCGTACCCCTGGAGGGCCGGGGGGCAGACGAGGAGGTACTTTCCCAGTGCCTTGCACAGAAGAAAGCTAAAGCACGGAGGTCTGAGCCTGCAAGCCGCACACCTCTGGGGTTCAAGGTACAGCTCAGAATGGCAAGGTGCTTAGAGGCAGAGATAACAGAAGGTGAAGCTCAGGAGGGGCCTGATTCCAGGGGCCCCATTCCACAGGCAAGGAAGAGCCAAAGAAGGCTTACAAGCACTGAGTAAAAACAGGATCAGGTTCGCATTTTGGAGCAAAATACTCTTATGAGTCGCATGGAGGTGGGGCGAGACTGGAGGAAGAGAAGTGCCAGAGGCAGGCTGGAGGGTCCAGGTGCAAAGCGGCAAAGCAGAGGCGAGCAGGGGGTCGAGAGACTCAAAAGAGGGAGCAGGACAGGCCTTGGTGATGGAATGAAAGCCGGTGATGTCACCGAACGAAGCTGCTGGCACTGCTTTGTCTGGCTTTGCCTCTGCACTCTGGCCCGGAGGCTGCGGGGACGCTGAGCACAACCCACCCAGGCGGCTCTGGAAGGCCTCCGAGGAAGCCGCAGAGCGCTTCGCAACACCGCCCTCCGCTGAGAGCTTGACCTATGCATCTCATCTCCTCCTCAAGGCAGCTCTGCAAGGGGAAGCAGCCTGAGCCGAGGAAAGAGGCTCTCACACAGGACAAGAGCCATTCGAGGGCAGGGCCTCCCTCCAGCACCTCTGACTGCCTAGGCCGCACTCCGAACCACTGGCAAAGCCGAAGCGGGCATCTCCCACGGGAGTGGGCGACCCCAGGCCTCGACAGCAGGAAGGGTAAGCGCGCACCACATTTTCAGAAAGCTATGCGACTGAAACTGCCCTCTCCAAGGACCTATTCCAAGGAAATAACTCGACAGAAGTCAAGTGTTATTAATCATCAAGATGTTCTCTGCAGCACCATCTATTATGATGAAAAGAAAAGGGGAGGGCACTAGAAAATGAGTAGGATTTTTAAAATCCTGAAATGTTAACACAGCCTTTATAAATGGTAATTCGAAAGCCTAAGGTGTAATGTGGAAAATCGTTTGGATATAAGAGTAAGCGAAAAAAGTCAGATTCAAGAATGGCATGTAAGCCATGAAGGCAATGGCGTGAGGGCAAGACAGAGAAGGTGCAAAAATGGAAACAGGTCCCCTGCTAGCTCACAGGGATGACGAGTAGCAGATGCTACTCCCTCTGGCTTTCCCTTAACGTTATTCCATCATCTTTCCAACAGTAATAATACCAAACTGTATTCCAGCTGGCTTGTCAGAGCCTCCCCGCCACCAGCAGGACCCCTCCACTACTGGCCCCCAGCTGGGGGACACTGGCCCACTGTCCCCTCGCCTCCCACCACCACTCACTCGGGCCTCTCTTACCAGCAACTCTGACCACAGCCCGCTCAGCAGGGTCCAGCACCGAGTCCTGGCTCTTCCGCTTTTTCTGCTCATGTAGCGGCAGGTTCCAGGGTAAGGTGTCCCCTGGGGGACATGGGGACAGGCTCCCTGACCTCTCGCTCCTGTACGATCGCTCGCTCCGGCAGGACCGCTCACTCCGGCAGGACCGCTCGCTGAGCGTTTCTTCATCGGAGGAAGACATCGCCCAGGCAGGAGCTGCGGTGGGAGGGCCTGGGAGCCCAGGGACAGGTGATCTGTAGGAGAGAGGAGTGCAGGTGAACCGACGAAGGGGTCGCATAAGGTACACAGGGACTTGGGAAGCAGGTGCTAGTCCTAGTTCTGCCACTGGCTTGACCTCTTCACCTCTCTGAATCTCAGTTTCTTCATCTGGGAAATGGGGTGATGAGAATACACAGCAAAACCAATTCACGGTGCTTAAGAGAAATACCATGAGGCAACCTACGAGAAGGTGTTTATAAATCTGAAAACTCTGAGGGCGCCTAAGTGGTGCAGTTCATTGACTCTTGGTTTTGGCTCAGGTCATGATCCCAGGGTTGTGGTGTCTTGCCGCCCCCCCCCCCCCAATTGGGCTCTGCACTCAGCAGAAAATCTGCTGGAGGTTCTCTCTCCCTCTCCCTGTGCCCCTCCCCCTCCACCCTGACTCTCTCAAAATAGATAAAATCTTTAAAATAAATAAAGCTGCAAATGCTCTGTGAAAGCTCCTATTACTAGTAACCACTATTCTTGTTAGTTGCTACATTTGAAGCTTTCAAGTCCCACAAATTGGAGGACATGGATTCAAGTTCTCCCCTGGGGAAGCCATTTGAACTCTGAGCCTCAGCATCTTCACCTCACAGGGTTGTATGCAAGGTACGAATGAGATCCTGCCGGGAAAGCGCTGAACAGTGCGCAGTGTCCAATAAGCACTTAATAAACAGCATCTATTATATTCCTGTGCGACCCACCTCCCAGGAATGCTGTAAGGATATAATGGGGCAGCAGATGGGAAGTATCTTCAAAAAGCCAAAACACGATCTCACTATCAGGCACGAAACAAAGCATGAGCTAGAATAGACAGAAATTTTACATTTCTCCCATTCCATCTCCAGCCAGTCTATTAGGAAAAGTGCTCCAAGTAGACCAGCCCGCGTATAAACTCTGGTCTGGCCACTTTACAACTGGTGTGCTCTGGGGCAAGTCATTTGCCTCTCTGGGACTCTGTTTCCTCATCTGCAACATGGACCTAATATCTCACCTGCGACGATTTCTCAAGAACATAGTGAAATGCAGATACAAAACTGGCTGGCCCTACACAGGGCACACAATAGGCACGAGATAAAAGGTTCATTTGCTTATTCCAGGGGCTGTTGTGGAAATAAGTGGCACAGCACCGGGTGGGGAGGGTGGTACAGAAAGTCCGTTCGGCTAGTGGAGAGATCTGAATGAAAACACAACCACTCTGGGGCCTGCTGGACTCCACCACCAGCCAGACTGGGCAGCCGGTCCTCCGCCAGGCCCAGCTCACTTCCCAGAACCATCTGCTACACGTGGCCGACCACCCCGCCGGCCTCACCGGAGCCTGGATGGTGCATGCCTTCAGCTGCCAGCCTCCCTGCAGGCCCCAAATCCTGCTCAGCTAACCAGCTCTAACTCGGGCTCTGGGGGCCAGGTGGGCAGCAGACTGCCGACTCTCCCGTAGGGGGAATGCCTGCACACAGGGCTGCGCGGAGACCCTGGGGTGGCCCAAATGCCTGGACCCCATGGCTCTCTGGGCACAGCTCCTCCCCGAACCTGGGAACCTCGGCCTGGAGGCAGCAAGAGCCAGGGACAGGCTCCCGGGCCATGGGCAGATTCCCACCAGAAGCACAGAATGTGAAGAGATAACAAAAGAAACATCAACGGTTGCGGGAAGCCTCCGAGCAGCCTGGAGCAGACCCAACGGGCCGCCAGAGCACCTCCTGTGCCAGGAGCCTGCGGGGCCCTGTTCCCAGGGAACGTCAGCCGGGACCGGCCACAGAAGGCAGGGGAAAGGTCCCCGGGCGGGCGCAGCCTCGCCTTTCATCCCAGCGCGCGCCCCCGCCCGCCCCCCGCGCCCCGCCCCCCCACCTGTACCGCCGGGTCGGCGGAGGCTCGGGCCGCGCTTCCTCCCCCGGCGTCGGCCCCGCCCGGAAAACGCCCCTCCTCCCGGGCCACCTGCTTCACGCCCGAACCGCGTCCCTGCCCGAGACGCCCATTTACTACAAAGGCCGGCGCGTCCCGGCCCCGCTCCCCGCGACCGTCCCTCCCCGCCCCGCGCGCCCCGCCCGCACCTGCGTGACCTCCGGGCGCCCTCCCGGCCCTCGGGCTCCCGAGTCGCCGCCGGCGCCCGCGGCCGCCCCGCCCCCGAGGCCGACGGGCCCCTCGCCCGCCGCCGCCCCCGCCCCCGCCCGCCGCCCGCCGCGGGGGAGGGGCGCGCCCCGAGCCCGAGCCGGAGCCCGAGCCCGGGTGGGTCCGCGTGCCCGCCGCGCGCGGCTGACAAAGAGCGGGGCCGCGCCATGCGGATGCGCGACCGCGGGGGCCGGCGGCGGGGCCCCGGGCGGGCAGCGCCCTCCGCGGCCCCCCGGCCCCGCCCGCAGCTGCCGGGCCCGGCCCCGAGGGCTCGGCTCCCCTCCTCCCGGAGAGCCGCCTCCCGCTGGCCCACTTCCCCGCGCCCCCGCGCGCTCGGCGCCCCCGCCCGGGCCCGGGGGCTGCAGGTGCGAGGCCCGGCGGCCGCGATGCCCGCGCTGTCAGCCCGCCCGCCCGCGGCCGCGCCTTACCCCGGGAGCCGGAGCCGGAGCCGGAGCCGGAGCCGGAGCCGGGGACGCGGCCGGCGGCAGCGCCAAGGCGAAGGCGGCGGGGCGCGCCCGGGGCTGGAGCGCGGCGGAGCCGAGGGGAGCGGCTCCCACAATGGCCGAGCTCGCGGCGCCGAGCCCCCCGCCCCCCGCGCCCTAGCGGCAGCGGCTGAAGCGGAGCCGGCGCAGCCGCCCAACCCGCTCCCCCACCCCCGGCGCCGACGCCGCCCCCCGCCCCCCGCCCCCCGCCCCCCGCCGCGCGCTCCCCCCGCCCCGCCCCGCCCCGCCCCGCACCCCACCCGCGGCCGCCGCCTGCGCTCCCCGCGCGCTCCTGCCCGGCCGCGGCCCCGCTCCCTCCCGCCGCCAACGCCTGGGGTGCGGCCGCGGGGTCCCCGGGCCAACTCCTCCCCCGCTGCTCCCGCGCCCCTGCACCCGGGAGCCCGCCGCCCGCGTGAAGCTCCTCACCGCCGGCCCCCGGTCGCCGTCCCAGGCTGCCCGGCTGCCTCTCAGCCCGGACCCGGTGCTCGATGGGCCCCTTCCCCTGCCCGCCCCGCCTTCGCCCGCTTTCCCCAAACCCACATTCTCTCCCTGCGCCTGGGCCTCCGCTCCCGCTCCCGCTCCCGCTCCCGGAGAGCGCCCAAGCCGTGCGCACGTAGGAGGGCCCGGGAGCTCCTGGATCTGCACGTAGGAGGGCCCGGGAGGAGGCCCCATCTTCCCCACGGGGTAAAGGGCAGAGGGGATCCAGGCCCCGGGAGCACCAGCCCCGTTCAGAGCCCCGGAAGAGGCTTCATTCATCTACTGAGAAAACATTTATTGAGCTGCTTCTGCATGCTCCGCGCCTAGTAATACAGAAAATAAGAAATGCCTTCAGTGCCGTCAGGGTACAGATAAGTGACTATCTTCGGAGACGGGAGGGCACCTGCCCCAAGTCACTCCACTAGTAATCCCAATAGCGACACTACAATTTGGGTGTGCCCCCGGGGGGACCATGCAAGGACCAGCAAGGACCAGCAAGGTGCTTTCCCCAGGTCATGCCGTAGCCAGTCCTCACGATCCTGTTCATTCATTCTTTCAACAAATATGTGTGACCATCTGGCATGTGCCAGGCCCTGGGCTCCATGCTAAGAATACAGTGATAAGCAAGATGCACCTGGTCCCTTCCCATGGACTCCACTGACATAACAGTAAAGATAGAGGATAGAAATCACACTGCCCCCCCTCAAGGCAGTATGATGATCTTTAATTTCTGGATGTAGAAAAGCTGAGACTAGATAATTCACTCAGTCATCTAGGAAGAAAGTAGCCAATTCAGGACTGGAATCCGTGTCCTCAGACTCCACATCCTGGGTTCTTTTTCACTGTAAAGGTTAGGAAAATGTGGGTGGGATCAATGTACAGGCCCTTCAACTTCAAGCCAAGAAATTTTGGTCTAAATCAAATGGTTATGAGCAGCCAAGGAAGGAAGGAAAGCAGAATGACAGTGACCCAAGGACAGGCACAAGATGGGCATGGATGGTTATGCCGAAGACTCTTGCAATAGTCCCAGCAAAGGGTAGTGAGGCTCTGATCTCGAGAAGGGACGGTGGGGATGGGAAGGGGGGATTTCCACCCACTGAAACCTTCTAGATCTCTGTTTGCAAGCATTCTTATGTTAAATAAAGGAAAGGAACCACCAGTACCAAGTTTCTACTAAGTGCTAGGCAATGCCCCAAGCATTTTGTGTATATGATCTTGTTAAATCCTCCCCAGTATGCTGCGCGAAGGTATTTTTATTCTCATTTCAGGATAAGGAAACAGAGACTTTGAGAGGTTAAATGACTTGCTGGTGCCCACAAAGCAAGCTGTGTTGGGGTTGGGTTAGAGCCCAGGCCTGTCTCCAAAATCTCACGCTGTAACCACTGCTCTCTACTGTCTGAAGCCAAGGCAAAGAACCAAAGTCCTCTGATTCAGCCAAAGGTTCTTTACCGTTGGACCACAGGTACCTTTGAGGCTTCCAGAGAAAGGTCAGGAGGTCCCCAAAGGTAACCTATAGCATAGCTGGGCCGGTGGTGCAGGCTCCCATGTGGGACATCTCTCCCCAGGACCCTGCAGAGGCCTCAGCCCTGGAGAATTCTGCAGCCCAGTTCCAGAGTTCCTGTGGGGATGGGCCGAGAAACCCTGAGGCAGAAGCAGAAGTGCAAAAACCCTTCTGGGGTGAGAGGGGAACCATGGGTGCCAAGCGGAAGATGTAGCCAGAGTGCCGGTGGCTGGGTATGACTCTGAGTGTCTGCTGGGACCTGTGTCCCGCAGCTTGGCGCTACACAGACAGGCCCAGCTGCAGAGAGCTCGTGAGGCAGGGCCGTCTAACCACCCGGGAAGCCTGCAGTCCGGGCCTCTCTGACTGGAGAGCATCGGAAGCTTTGCCTCTTCTCAACCTCATTGTCCTTCCCAAAACTGACCACCAATCCTGCCCTGAATTATTCATGCTGTGGGCTGTGAGAAGGTGGAGCTTCCAGAGGCTTCCGGACTTAGGACCTAGGACATTCAGCTGTGTCTCCCTGGGGCTCTAGCTCCAACAGTGCTACCCTGGGATTGAGCTGCTGGTAAGATTTGCCAAGCTTTCTGCAGCTGGCAGCTGGCCAGTAACCTTGGGCTACTAGGCTTCAATTCATTTCAGCAATCTTTTATTGAGGAATACTATGTGCTGGGGACAGTTCTGCGACGTGTTGGGAACACGGAAGGGAATCTGATCAGGTCTTTGTCCTTGAGGATTTGCAGGATGGTAGAAGGGGCACTTAGGAATATTTCCCTTCTACAATGTCCTCTGGGGCTGGGAAGTGCTCCCTCGACTGTCCCCCATTTCGCCAACTGAAGGCCTCTGCTAATCCCCCCACAGAAATCGGTGGCCTTGGAAGTAGGGAACCCCACACCCAGACACCTGGGCAGAGTTCTCTCCTTGGAGGGGCACCAAAACAACTTATTCCCTAGGACTATTTGGAGTCCTGAACTTGGCCTCAGACTGTGGCTCAGGCCCCTAGCTTTGCAGCCACATCAGGAGAATGACACTCACTCTCAAATCTATCCATTCAGCAAATACTAATTAAGCATGGAATCAGTGCCAAGCACCCAGCTTTGTGCTGTGCTGCTGGTTCAGAACCAAATCACACAGGCATAGCCCCTGTTCTCATGCTGCTCACAGTCTGGGTGGGGGGACAGACAAGCAAAAGGGCAATTATGCTTCAGCTGATGGTGTGGAGATGGGGCAAGTACGGGGCACCCTGGGATGAAGCACACCACAGGGACACTTCCTGGAAACTTGAGGCTGGATAATCTTACCAGAACTTCCATCTTTGTCTTTCTAGGTCTTTACTTAAATGGAAACTCTTCGGGTCGCCTATCTACATCTTCCCTACTGGCTTTTTCTTCCACTATTACCCTTTATCCCAGCCGATTCCTCTGGACCCTTTGGAATCAGACAGGTGTCCAATGGAAGGTGTGAAGTAAAGCTATCCAGAGGAAAGAGCACAGAATCCCCAAACTAGGAGGGACTATGAAGATTTCTAAGCTCTGCCTAGAACATTCCCTCCCACCATTCACGAGGTGATTCCTCACAACCAGACACTGATGACATCCACATTTGTATCCCATCTGTATCTCCTCCCAGCCCCAGATTCATATCCAACTGCCTCCTTGACATCCCCCCCACCCTGGATATCTCAAGCTCACAGTGTCCCATATGGAGCTCTTGATATCCGCCCCTACCAGCTGCAACACTGCTCCTCCCCATCTCTGCCATCGCAGAAAAATGGCCCCACTACCTACACACATACTCAAGTCAAAGATCTAGGAGTTTCCATTGATTTTTCTCTCATTGTCTTCCACATCAGGAAAAGCTGACAAGCCACCTCCGGAATGTATGCTGAACGCATCCACTTCCTCCCTCCGTGACCACCTTCATCTGTCATTCACTGGACAACTGCACTCGCCTTCTGAATGATTTTCCAGTTTCCACTCTTGCTCCCACCCACTTCAATCCTTGAAGCAGCCTAGAGTGAGCCTTTTTAACCATAAATCATGTCATGTCACCCCCCACAGTGCAGTTCCAACCTGCACTTAGAATAAAATATAAACTCCTTATAAAGATCCATAATGATCTGGTCCTGGCTTAGACCTCATCTCAAGACCCCTGGCTCACTGGATTCCAACATATCGGACCTTCTTCCTGTTGCTCTAACAAGCTAATCTCATTCTCATTTTAGGGCTTTGCCAAGCTGTCTTAGCTGCCTGGAATTCCCTTCTCTAAAATGTTACATGATTGGGGCACCTGGCTGGCTCAGTGGGTAGAACAAGGGACTCTTGATCTTGGGGTCATGAGTTCAAGACCCATGTGGGCCATGGAGTAGGCCTACTTAAAAAAAAAAAAAAAAAAAAAAAAAAAACTAAAATGTTGCATACTTGGTGTCCTTTTCATTGTCCAGGACTCAGCTTAAAATACACCCTCAAAGGGACACCTGGGTGCCTCAGTGATTGAGAGTCTGCCTTCAGCTCAGGTCATGATCCCAGGGCCCTAGGATCGAGTCCCACATCGGGTTCTTCTCAGGAAGCCTGCTTCTCCCTCTGCCTGTGTCTCTGCCTCTCTCTGTGCGTCTCTCATGAATAAATAAAATATTTAGAAAAAAATTCACCCTCTAAAAAAGGCCTTTTTTGACTACCCATCTAAAGTAACCACCTCCGTTAAACATTTTTATTTACTTTGTAACAGTTATCACTTTGTCATTATCTTGCCTATTTGTTTACTTCTTTCTTTCTTTTGTTTTTTAAGATTTTATTTATTTATTCATGAGAGACACACAGAGAGGCAGAGACATAGGCAGAGGGAGAGGCTCCCTGCGGGGAGGTTGATGTGGGACCTGATCCCAGGATCCCAGGATCACGCCCTGAGCCAAAGGCAGATGTTCAACCACTGAGCCACCCAGGCGTCCTACCTGTTTCTCTTCTGTTCCCCCACCAGCATGCTCCAGGAGAGTGAGGAGGCTGTCTGTGCTGTTCACTGCTGTATCCCTACAGTGCCTGGCACATGGTAGCTTGCATAGACACTTGCTGAATGAATGAGCTTGACTGAGTGGATCATTGAAGTGAGAACAGCAGAGGAAGAGACTTACCAGCAGAGAGATCAGTATGGATCAGTATGTACAAAGACCTGAAGTGGAGGGAGAGTATCTAATGCTCAAGAAATTGAAAGAAGTTCAGAATAATTGGTATGAAGAGCACTAGGGGGTCAGTTGTCCCAAAATAAGGCTTGAGAAGTAGTTAGGAGAAATTACAGAGAATATTGGATTTTAGATTCTCTCAAGTTCCATGTGAAGTAATTGGAGGGTTGAGTTGTTTGGGTGGTTTTTTTTTTTTTTTAGCTTTATTAAGGTATAATTGACAATAAAATTGTAAGATATTTAAAGTGTACATCACGATGATTTGGTTATCACATCCACGTGGAAAAATTCCCTCCATCTAGTGAATTAATACATCCATCATCACACACACAAACACACAATTTTGGGGGGCGGGTGAGAACATTTAAGTTCTACTCTTAGTAAATTTCAGTATATAATATAATTTATCAACTATAGTCACCATATATGGGATCCCTGAGTGGCTCAGCAGTTTGGTGCCTGCCTTTGGCTCAGGGAGTGATCCTGGAGACCCAGGATGGAGTTCCACATCGGGCTCCCTGCATGGAGCCTGCTTCTCCCTCTGCCTGTGTCTCTGCCTCTCTCTCTCTCTCATGAATAAATAAATAAAAAAATATTTTTAAAAAATATAGTCACCATATATTACATTAGCTTTTCAGACCTTATTCATCTTAGAGCTGAAAGTTTGTACACTTTTTTTTCCCCCTTGTATCTCCTACCCTCCAGCCCCTGGCAACCACTCTTCCACTCTGTTTCTATAACTTTGACTTTTTTTTTTTAAAAAAAGTTATGGATGCTTATTCCATATATAAATGATACCATGCAGTCTTGGTCTTTCTCTGTCTTGTTTCACTTAACAAAATGCCCTCAAGATCCATCCATGTTGTTCAAATGGCAGGACTTCCTTCTTTCTCATGGCTGAATAATATTCTGTTGCACATATATACCACATCTTCTTTATCCATTTATCTGTTGGTGGACACTTAGGTTATTTCCATATCTTGGCTACTGTGAATAATGTGCAGTGAACCTCTTTGAGATTCTGTTCTCTTTCTTCTTCTTCTTCTTCTTTTTTTTTTTAAAAAGATTTTCTTTATCTGACAGAGAGCACAAGTAGGGGTAGAGGGTGAAGCAGGCTCCCTGCTAAGATCATGACCTGAGCCAAAGGCAGACACTTAACTGGCTGAGCCACCCAGGCACCCTGAGATTCTGTTTTCATTTCTGTTGGATATATATCCAGAAGTGGGATTGCTGCATCATATGGTAATTCTATTTTTAATATTTTAAGAAACCTCTATACTTTTATCCACAGTGGCTGCACCCATTTACATCATCACCAACAGTGCACAAAGTTTTCCTTTTCTCCACATCCACACCAACACTTGTTATCTCTCTCTCTCTCTCTTTTTTTTTTTTTTTTTTTTTTTTGATGATAGCCATTCTAACATTTCCAACAGGGCAGGGACTTAGTCCAATAGGTGTTTTAAAAAAATTTCTAGGTGCTAGGAGGAGAATAGACTAGAAGAAAACTTGTAAATTGAGTGTGAGAAAGCTACTGACGGGTGCCAATGAAAAGACATTTTAAACTTGTCCTGACAAGACTAGACAAGAGTGACAATAGTGAAGATGGAGAGAATTGCATAGAATCAAAGACCGTTTTTTAAAATATATGTATATAAAGATTTTATTTATTTACTAGAGAGAGAGCGTGAGCAGGGAGGAGGGGTAGAGGGAGAAGCAGACTCCCTGCTGAGCAGAAAGCCCAACGTGGGACTCTATCCCAGCACCCCAGAATCATGACCTGAGCCGAAGACAGACATTTAACCAACTGAGCCACCCAAACAAAGACCTTTAAAAGGGCATCAATAGGGACACCTGGCTGGCTCAGTCACTGGAGCGTGTGAGTCTTGATCTTGAGGTTGTGAGTTCGAACCCCACGTTGGGTGTAGAGATTACCTTAAAATAAAATCTTTAGAAAATAAATAAATAAATAAAAGTACATCAACAGGGGTGTGTGGCTGGCTCAGAGCATCGGATTCTTGATCTTGGGGTCATGAACTTGAGCCCCACATTGGGGGTAGGGTTTACTTAAAAAAGGAAGGGCTGCAACAGGACTTAAGGATGAATTAAATGTAGAGTGGGGCGGGGGGGAAGAGGTGCCAAGCATAACTTCCTGATTTCTCGGCGCCTGGGTGGCTCAGTGGTTGAGCGTCTGCCTTTGGATCAGGTTGTGATCCCTGAGCCAAAGGCAGATGCTTAAGCATCTGAGCCACCCAGGCGCCCCTAAACATCTTTTTTTGTGAACTAGGTCCTCAAAAATCCCATGTGCGTTTTACAGTCATAGCACGTCTCAATTTGGAGCAGCCACATGTGGCTGGTCGTTTCCAAATTGGGTGATGTAGAGGGAGGAACGTTTCAGGCAAAGGAAGCAGCAAGTGCAAGAGTGCTGAGGCAGGAATAAGTTCGTGTGTTTGAGGAGAGCCAGGAGGCATGGGAAGGAGCGAGGGTAAGTGGGCGGGATGCTGATGAGGCTGGTGGGAGCTAGACCCAGGGGACCCGGGCCCAAGCAGTCTGGAATTATTCTAAGTGGGATCAGGAAACCACTGAAGCGCTCTGAGCAGGGAACATGTGCGGTCCCTTTGTGACATGAAATGCAGGGCACATGTTCCTTATCATTATACTGTTTCTAATTATAGGGGAAGCAGCGTGGGGCCTTGGATCCTGCTTCTGCTGCACAGGAAAGCCAGCTCGCTCTCTCTCTCTCCAGTTTCCCACTTGCAGACCAGAGGCCCAGAGACAAAGAGGGCCTGTACCACGATGCACAGCACGTCTTCCCCTGTTGCCGGGGGTGGGCGTGAACATGCTCCGTGGGCCTCCAAGAGTAGGGCCCAGGCCGAGGGTAGGGCCAGGCAGAGGGTAGGGGCCAGGCCGAGTGTAGGGCCCAGGCCAAGGGTAGGGCCAGGCAGAGGGTAGGGCCCAGGCCAGAGAGAGCTGAAAAGGAGATGGAGGGCAGCCCGGGTGGCTCAGTGGTTTAGCGCTGCCTTCAGCCCCAGGCCTGATCCTGGGGTCCCAGGATCAAGTCCCAATGGAGCCTGCTTCTCCCTCTGCCTGTGTCTCTGCCTCTCTCTCTTCTCTGTGTCTCTCATGAATAAATAAATAAAATCTTAAAAAAGAAAGAAAGAAAGAAAGAAAGAAAGAAAGAAAGAAAGCAAGCAGATGGAGAGTCGGCCGTGAAGGGAAGGAGAAATGCTGGGGCGGGGGAGGGGTGTCACCTAAACAACCTGGAGTTTGTTCACTTGGGTTTAAGCAGGGAAAGATTTGGGCAGGCCTGAAAACCGATGTGAAAGGAGGAGTAGAGAGGGAGAGGCTGGGGAGGACGGTCCCGGAGGGTGTGGGTCTCCCAAAGGGCAGGGGGGCCTGCTGTACTGGGGGAGGCCACGGGGGTGTTGGTAGGTCCGGGGACTTGGTGGCGGCTGCCTCGGCTGCCTGGGCCCCAGCCTTCCCGGGCGTCTGTGCCTTTGCCCCCTGCACCGCAGGACCCGCAGGCCACCTCCATCCTGCTGCCCTTTCTTCCCTTTGCTCGTCCCTCACAGACCCCCGGACCAGAGAGGACCCTGGCAGGGCTGCCACCACCTGCCACTTCTGCCCTGAGCTCCTGTGCTCTGGCTAGGGACCGCTGCTCAGTGCCTCCTGTCCTTTACTCTCTTCCATTCTCTTTTATTTCTTTTTTCTTTTTTCTTTTTCTTTCTTTCTTCTTTCTTTCTTTCTTTCTCTCTTTCTTTCTTCTTTTCTTTCTTTCTTCTTTTCTTTCTTTCTT
This sequence comes from Vulpes lagopus, assembly GCF_018345385.1. NCBI lineage: Eukaryota > Metazoa > Chordata > Mammalia > Carnivora > Canidae > Vulpes > Vulpes lagopus. The sequence goes on along the minus strand of NC_054846.1, from coordinate 60,212,151 downwards.
TCTTTCTTTCTTTCTTTTTTTTTTTTTTTTAATTTTTATTTATTTATGATAGTCACACACAGAGAGAGAGAGAGGCAGAGACACAGGCAGAGGGAGAAGCAGGCTCCATGCACCGGGAGCCCGACGTGGGATTCGATCCCGGGTCTCCAGGATCGCGCCCTAGGCCAAAGGCAGGCGCCAAACCGCTGCGCCACCCAGGGATCCCTCTTTCTTTCTTTCTTTCTTTCTTTCTTTCAGATTTTATTTATTCATTCATGAGAGACACAGAGGCAGAGACACAGGCAGAGCGAGAAGCAGGATCCCTGCAGGGAGCCTGACATGGGACTCGATCCCAGGACCCCGGGGTCACGCCCTGAGCCAAAGGCAGATGCTCAACCTCTGAACCACCCGGGCGCCCCCTCTCTTCCATTCTCTTGCCCCAGCTCCTGGATGCTGCCTCAGTCTACCTACCTCCCCAGCAGAGCACGAGCCTCCGGGCTCTGACACCCGAAACTCACACATGTGCCACGTGCAAACCCCTCCGTGTTGACGCTTCTGCTCCTTGCTTCCTGGGTAACAGTGCATCGGTCCTTACCAGGCTACAAGCCATGTGATGCCAGCATCCCATTTTACAGATGAGGAAACTGGGGCTCAGGATGGAGAAGCATCTTCAGCGAGGTCTCGTAGCCAGTACAGCGCCGGAGGGAAGATTTGTCCTAAATAAAATCTTTAAAAAAGGGGGGGGGGGCAGCCCCGGTGGTGCAGCGGTTTAGTACCACCTGCAGCCTGGGGTGTGATCCTGGAGACTCGGGATCGAGTCCCGCATCGGGCTCCCTGCATGGAGCCTGCTTCTCCCTCTGCCTCTCTCTCTCTGTGTCTATGAATAAATAAATAAAATCTTAAAAAAAAAAAAAAAAAGATTTGTCCTAAGTCAGTGAGCTCTAAAAACTGGCCTCGTTCTTCGGTGCCACACTGTCAGGTGTCAGCGCTGACGCTTTGCAGATCTGTTCCCATTTGGGCGATGGGCTGCGGACGACAGCAGCCAAGACCGGGGCTCAGCTACGGGGAGACTGGTTCCAGGAGAGCCAGAGAATGTAAGTTCTATGAAGGCGACGACTAGTGCCTGTTCACTCCCTGCTGCATCTCCCCCAGCTCCAGCCCAGCCCAGCCCGGCCCCCAGAACAGTATCAGGCGGAAAATAATGTGCAAGGGACGCCTGGGTGGCTCAGGGTTGAGCATCTGCCTATGGCTTGCGGTGTGATCCCGGAGTCCTGGGATGAAGTCCCCCATCAGGCTCCCCGCGGGGAGCCTGCATCTCCCTCGGCCTGTGTCTCTGCCTCTCTCTCTGTGTGTCTCTCATGAGCAAATAAATAAAATCTTTTTTTAAAAATGTGCAATAAGTATTTACTGAATGAATGAATGAATGAATGAACTCTAGCCACTGAGAGGGCTGGTTAAAACCCACCCAGAAATGAAATCAGGCAAGAGTACAAAGCAGTGCAAAGCAGGGAGCAAGGGCCTGGAACTGGCCAAGGTGCAGCTTGGTTACAGGAAAGTCACAGGTCCGGGACTCCCCGACCCACTCAGTGGGATCTTGTAAATTCAGCCTAAACTGATCGAGACGTTGCATTTCTCGGCCACAAGAATCAATTCAGAGGAAAGCACATAAAAAGCTGCTTTATTCAGGACACTGGGTGGCTCAGTGGTTGAACATCTGCCTTTGGCTCAGGTCGTGATCCCAGGGTCCTGGGTTCAAGTCCTGCATCAGGCTCCCCGCAGGAAGCCTGCTTCTCCCTCTGCCTGTGTCTCTGCCCTTTTCTCTGTATCTCTCATGAATGAATAAATAAAATATATTTTTTAAAAGCTGCTGTATTCTTTATAAACGACTGTGTGTAATTTCACTATATGGATGTATTAACATTAATTTCACTGGCACCATAATGAGGGGCTTTTAGGTGATTTCGAATCTTTTGTCATTACAAACAATGCTGCAGGACGGTGGAAGTGTCAAGGCTCATGCATATGTCATACCTGAAATACGGATTTCTAGAGGTGAAATCCCTGAGTCGAAAGGTGTGTGTACTTATAATTTTCATAGATATTTCAAGCTGCCCACCCCTGAGGTTGCAGCCATGTAAACTCCTTCCAGAAGTGTCTGAGATCTGCTTATTGCGTTCCGGCCAAAACAATATCACTGAAATGTTTTATCCTTGATAGTCTGACAGGTGAAAAATGAAATGCCAGTGCCGTGTCAGCTCACGCTGCTCTTTTTTTTAATTTAGATTCAATTAGCCAACATATCATACATTATTAGTCTCAGATGCAGGGCGTAGTAATTCATCAGTTGCGTGAAGCACCCAGCACTGTTGGATCACATGCCCTCCTTACTCACACTGCTCTTAAGAGGAGTGAGAATTCGTATGTTTTCATGGATCTAAGAGGGCTTTTCTTAAAAACCTACTATAGGGGAACCTGGGTGGCTCAGCGGTTGGGCGTCTACTGTGATCTTAAACCTTAAACCTTAAAAAAAATAAAAATAAAAATCTGTCTCTAATCTCAGAAAAGCAATTAGTGCTATTATGTACTTCCAGGGTTTTCCCTAAATTCATATATATTTATATAATTTCATTTTTTTAAAGATCTATTTATTTATTCATGAGAGACACAGAGAGAGAGAGAGGCAGAGACACAGGCAGAGGGAGAAGCAGGCTCCATGCAGGGAGCCCAACGTGGGGCTCAATGCCGGAACCCCGGGATCACGCCCTGGGTCAAAGGTAGGTGCCAAACCGCTGAGCCACCCAGGGATCCCCTAAAGATTTTATTTTTAAGTAATCTCTACACCCAACACAGAACTCAGACTCACCACCCTGAGATCAAGAGTTGCTTGCTCCGCCGATCAAGCCAGCCAGGCACCCAGATGCCTTGCATTTTATTTTTAAAGATTTATTCATTCATTTGAGAGGGGGAGGGGGTGGGGCAGTGGGAGAGAACTCCTCAGGCAGGCTCCCTGCTGAGCACGGAGCCCAACTCCAGTGTGATCTCATGACCCCAAGATCGTGACCTGAGCCAAAACCCAAAGTTCTGATTCTCAACTGACTGAGCCACTCAAGTGCCCCAAAGATTTATTTATTTAGTTTTTAGAGAGAGAGGGAGATGGGGGGCGGAGGCAGAGGGAAAGGGAAAGAGAATCTCAAGCAGACTCTGCACTGAGCACAGAGCCCAACTTGTGGCTCAATCTCATGACCCTGAGATCATGACCTGAGCCAAAACTAAGGGTTGGTGGCTTAACTGATAGAGCCATCCAGGCACCCCTGCATTTTATTATTAATATATAACTTTTTCATGGTCTGACTCTCATTTCCTTATTTTTTAAAGGATTTTATTTTTATTTATTTATTCATGTGAGAGAGAGGGAGGGAGGGAGGGAGGCAGAGACACAGGCAGAGGGAGAAGCAGGCTCCATGCAGGGAGCCCGATGTGGGACTCGATCCTGGGTCTCCAGGGTCAGGCCCTGGGCTGAAGGCAGCGCTAAACCGCTGAGCCACCGGGGCTGCCCCTGCCTCTCATTTCTTTAAGGCTGTTTAGTATGACTTTTGGGGTATGCAATAATCTATTGCATTTTGACTATTTGGGTTTTTTTTTTCAATGTGTTAAATCCCAACATGATGCAATGAATATTCGTCTGCGTGCATTTTTATTTACATGTGCTATTATTTCTTTAAGCTTTATTCCTAAAAGTGGTCTTTGGCTTCTTTCGATGCTACACTGATCTGATCTGGGATGAATCTAAAAGTGACAAAATAGGGGCATCCCAGATGGCTCAGCGGTTTAGCGCCACCTTCAGCCCAGGGCATGATCCTGGAGACCCAGGATCAAGTCCCATGTCGGGCTCCCTGCATGGAGCCTGCTTCTCCCTCTGCCTGTGTCTCTGCCTCTCTCTTTCTCTCTCTCTGTGTCTCTCATGAATAAATAAATAAAATCTTAAAAAAAATAAAAGTGACAAAATGACACAGCTATCGGGGCGCCTGGGATGGGAGAGGCTTCCCTGTTAAGTATTTTACCTTCTGTCTTGGGCAAAGAAAATAGGTCCACTTTCAAATTTGTTCCCGTGCGTGTCACGCATAGCTGGGTATTTCCCCGAACAAATGATATTACAATTCATCAACGGCAAAGGATTCTTGAGTGGCTGCTGAATTCAAAGTAAGGAGAGAGAACAACGGAGAAAGGTCTCTGCCTTCCAACTCGCAGTCTAGTAGACAAGAGGGATCTAGAAAGAGAAATCACGATTCAAAGGATAGAAAGAAGAATCGTCTCCCTCTAGACTTGCTTCTCGGATGTCCTGACTATTTACGGTCCAGGGTGGCGGGAACATCACCTACGGTTGGCCGGCTCCATGTGCGGGCTCCGTGGACTGGGAGAGAGTGGCTCCTGTAAGCAAGGGCAGATCCACGTGATTCCACTAGGCTGGAAGCTCCAGGGTCTCTATCTCTTCGCCAACACAAGGTAAACAGGCTCTGTCAGAGGTTGGGGACACAGTGCCACCCTGGCACTCAGGTGCTCACTAACACACGTTGTTATCTGGAAGGCACTGGGCGGCAAAAGATGAAATAGTCCAACATTTGGCCTAGAAAAACTCAGGCTGAAAGCTGGCGTAGTTTGTTGACGCCCCCTCTTTCGCTGTCGTTGTTGGACCTAAGATGCTTTATTGGGGTATAGTCTACATGCAGTGACATGCGGCCATCTCCAGGAAATGGTTCGGTAAGTTTGGAGAACTCTATCCACCTATGTCACCACCGCAAACAAAGCCTGTAGAACACGACCATCCCCCCCAAAGTTCCCTCATGCTATTTAACTGAAAATAAAAACTTTTCCTTTGTTTTTCAGTTAATTTCAGTGACCTCTCTATCCAGTGTGGGGCTCGAACTCACAACCGTGAGGTCAAGAGTTGCACGGCGCTCTCACCGAGCCAGCCAGGGGTCCCAGAATCTTTCATTTTGAGAGAATTATATATTCACAGGAAGTTGCAACGATAGCGCAGAAGAGCTCCACGCACCCTTGGCTCAGTTCCCCCCCACCCCCCCGCGGTTACATCTCATGTGACTGTAGTACAGCATCAGGAGCAGGACATTTACATTTGTAGAATATGAACAGGTAATCTAAGTAAATAGCTCTTTGTCATTTTTTTAAAATTTTTATTTATTTATGATAGTCACAGAGAGAGAGAGGCAGAGACACAGGCGGAGGGAGAAGCAGGCTCCATGCACCGGGAGCCTGATATGGGATTCGATCCCGGGTCTCCAGGATTGTGCCCTGGGCCAAAGGCAGGCGCCAAACCGCTGCACCACCCAGGGATCCCTCTTTGTCATTTTTTAAAAAGATGGATTTATTTATTTGAGAGCGGGGGTGTGCACGCGAGGCAGGGCAGGGGCAGAGGGAGACCATCTCAAGCAGACTCCCTCTCGGTGCGGAGCCCCATGCGGGGCGCGATCTGATGACCCCTGAGATCACGATCTGAGCAGAAACCACAAATCAGACGCTTAACCGACTGACCCACCCAGGCCCCCCGACAGCTGTGTCATTTTGTCACTTTTAGATTCATGTAACCACTGCCACAATCAAGATACAGTGTGTTCCATCATCACAGAGATCTCCCTGGTGTGGCCCGTTTGCAGTCATGCTCCCCCCGCCCCACCATCCCTAACCTCTGGCAGCTAGCAACCTCTTTTCCATCTCTACAATTGTGTTATTCGTTTGTTTAAAGATTTTATTTATTTATTTATTTATTTATTTATTTATTTATTTATTTACAAGACACAGGGAGAGCGAGGCAGAGACACAGGCAGAGGGAGGAGCAGGCTCCAGGCAGGGAGCCCGATGCAGGACTCAATCCTGGGACCCCAGGGTCACGCCCTGGGCCAAAGGCAGAGACGCTCAACCACTGAGCCACCCAGGCGTCCTTCCATCTCTACAATTTTGTTTTTTTAGTAATGTTACATTAAATGGAATTATACAGCGTGTGACCTTTTGAGATGGCTTTTTTTTCACTCAGCTTGAGATTCATCTAAGCTGTTGCCGTATCGGGTTTGGTCCCTCTCAGGGATGCACAGTATGCCCTGGTATATTTATTTCCTTGTGCTGTGATAATAAATTATCAAGAGCTTGGTGGTGGCTTCTAATGACAGAAATTTATCCTCTCCTACCTGGAGGCTCTAAGTCCTAAAACCGGGTGTCAGCAGGGCCATGCTCACAATCCTAAAACTTGAAAGGAGGGTCCTCCCTTGCGTCTTCCAGTGTCTTCCGGCTTCCCCCATTCCCTGGCTTGTGGCTGCATAAGCCCAGTGTCCATCTCTATCTTCACATGGCCTTCACCAGTAAGTCTGTGTCTTCTCTTCTATCTCTTACCAGGACACGTGTGGTTGGGTTTAGGGCCCAGTGAAATAATCCAGGATGATTGTATCTCAAGATCCTTAACCTAATCCCGGCTGTTTCGCTAGACTTTGCAGGAGGAATAGGGAAAAGTATGTCTGTTCCATCGTTCCAGAAGTGGAAGTTGTTCGACATCCTTTAATAAAATTAAGACGAACATTTAGGGCAGCCCCCGTGGCACAGCGGTTTAGCGCCGCCTGCAGCCTGGGGTGTGATCCTGGAGACCCGGGATCGAGTCCCACGTCAGGCTCCCTGCACGGAGCCTGCTTCTCCCTCTGCTGTGTCTCTGCCTCTCTCTCTCTCTCTGTGTCTCTCTGAATAAATAAATAAAATCTTAAAAAAAAAAAAAAGACCAACATTTAGAAATCACACATTTCTCATAAAAATGTAGACTTCTGGGCAGCCTGGGTGGCTCAGTGCTTTAGCACCACCTTCAGCCCAGGCCCTGAACCTGGAGATCCAAGATCGAGTCCCACGTCGGGCTCCCTGCATGGAGCCTGCTTCTCCCTCTGCCCCTCTCTCTCTCTGTCTCTATGAATAAATAAATAAAATCTTAAAAAAAAAAAGTAGGCTTCTGGTTTCTCACGAACCACTGGAAGACAAGTCATCTTGGCCTGCACTTCTGCTTGGTAACAACTGGCTGGAGCTGGACATCACTGCCGAGTGGGTGGCCGTGATGACTTTGCCACAGGGCCTGCCCTCTCCCAGGGAATGTATTTATACCTATGAAAGGGTTGTATCGCTGGTTCTCACTTTACAGTAGCAGTAGGAGTGAACTCGCTGCCTCCGTATAAGAACTTGTGTTTGATCTCCAAGAAGTGTTGGCCACAACAGAGACTGGATGGGACACCAGAAAACGAGCCACTGGCGGGATCTTTTTTTTTTTAAGGTTTTATTTATTCATTCATGAGAGACACACACACAGAGAGAGAGAGAAGCAGAAAGGCAGAGGGAGAAGCAGGCTCCACGCAGGGAGCCCCATGTGGGACCCGATCCCGGATCCCAGGATCTCGCCCTGGGCTGAAGGTGGGCGCCCAACCGCTGAGCCACCCGGGGATCCCAGGGGGGATTCTTAAAGGATGCTGCTTTATCATCGTGGAAATGTTCTCTCTCTCCCAGCACAAAACAAAACCCTCTGCTCTAGCACAGACTGTTCTAAGCAGTTACAGTAAAAAAATAAAATAATAATAATAATAATTAATTTAGAAAAAAACAGAAAGAAAAAGAAAAGAAATTCTCCTCTCTCATCTCAGGAAACAGCTAGCTTATGCCTCCTCTTGACAGCTCCTAATCATGACCTGACCCAGGCTGAGCTCCCAGCCCATCCTTGCGGAAGCGCGACCCAGTGAGCCAGTTGGGCCACAGGAACACGTAGGTCAGCAAAAGTCTTGGATTCTTGGTGGCTGCAGAGTAAAGCCCCGAGGGGAGGCAGCTTTGTGTTCTCAAACGGCAAAGAATGTTGTGTTGGAAGAGCTCCAGCCAGACTGATGACCCCGGGAGTGTCAGCGGGCCCAAGGAAAGGCCTAGAAACGATCCATTTCTCATCACAGATTCAAACAAGTGGTTCTGTTTGCCTGGTCTGTGATGTCAGTGTCCAAACTTATCAGCGCAGCTGGGGGGCAGAATCGGGCTCAGGGAAGAGATTTTTCAAATTGTTGATTTCACTGACTCTTTCGGAGACGCGAGGCCCCATGAGCCGCTTACTCTCTTCAATCCAGTGCACTTGGCTTCTTCCTGAGAGAGAAAAACCAAGAGGGAGCCGCTGATCTGTGCCTGCATGCTCACGCCTCCTTGTCCCCAGAGCATCACGTCAGGGGCCATCGGTGTGCAGGAACAGCCACCACTGCTTCCGGCAGAGCCGGGAAATGAGGAGCAACAACCTCTTTGCTCTGTTTGGACAAAGCAAAACCCCTGGGTGGCTCAGCGGTTTAGGACCTGCCTTTGGCCCAGGGTGTGATCCTGGGGTCCCGGGATTGAGTCCCACATCGGGCTCCCTGCATGGAGCCGGCTTCTCCCTCCTCCTGTGTCTCTGCCTCTCTCTCTCTTTCTGTCTATAATAAATAAATAAATAAGTAAATCTTTTTAAAAAATTAAAAAAAAAAAAAAGCAAAACCCAACAACTGACGGCGGGCATGAGCTCCCTGAGGAGCCCTGGTTCCCTGACGTGGTCAGTCTTTGGGAGATCAAAGGTGAAACCACCCGGGTTGCCAACAAGGATGTGTTCGGCCGGGGACAGCATCACTCTCCTTGGCCAGAGCCACAGGCCCGGCCCTCTGTGCCATCGGGAAGCAAAAGCACTGGTGCCACCGGGGAGGAAACTCAACTCAAAGAGACCTTTCAGGAGGGCTGGCCATGTAATAATGAGCGAGAGGAGGAGGAGGAGAAAAAGCCCAGGCCGCCTAGCCAGGGCTGGCAGACAGGCACCTCTAAATTTTATGTAGATTAATAATAAGTACCCACGGCCTGCATCATTTCCGCTCCTGTCTTTATGGCCTGCACATGACAGGTGCCACTGTCGCTCTGAATGGTCACTGGAATCAAGTGAGTCCTGCAGGTGCCTGGGATGGACAGTGGGACGGATGCCAGGCAGGGACCTCAGGGCCACCCTCGCATGGGGTGCAGGGGCTTTACCTGCAGGCGTGCCTCCCCCCGTCCCCTCCTCTGCGTGCTCACCCCCCACTCTAGGCCAGGTCAGTGCTCTTCCGCAGTCGCCACGACTCCCCCTGCTTCCTCCAAGCCAGAGATGGAGGGCCAACACGTGCCTCCTAGAAACAGAGCTCTAGCCTTCCTTGCCCTCCCAGAGGCCACCTGGTCAGTCCCCTGAAGCTCCGGTCATGTCACTCCTTTGCTCCTGAGCCTACTGGGGCTCCCCGGTGGTGTCACTAAACTCCTGCACTCATGTTCATGGCTCATCTTGATGTAGGAAGGACGTGAGGGTTGGAAGCCAACAGCCCAGAAATAATTCTTGAGACGTCTTTGGTGCAAAAAGGTGGTTTTATCAAAGCACAGGGACACAACCTGTGGGCAGAAAGAGCTGCACCGGGGTCATGAGGAGTGGCCCCTTACATACTTTCGAGCTGGGAGGGGGTTAGGAACAGGGTAAGTCTCTGAGGACCTTGAGGGCCTCGTTATTGTTGGTACAGGGTCACTTATCACTGTCTAATAAAACCTTCCCCAGGACCCTTCAGATGTACTTCGGTGGGTCATATGCTTGGGGGATGATCGCCAACAGGTGTCTTGCAGGGTAGAGACAAAGGAAGTTTCCAAGGAAACTTTCATATATATATATTTCATATATATATATATTTTTTTTTATTTATGATAGTCACAGAGAGAGAGAGAGGCAGAGACACAGGCGGAGGAAGAAGCAGGCTCCGTGCACCGGGAGCCTGATGTGGGATTCGATCCCGGATCTCCAGGATCGCGCCCTGGGCCAAAGGCAGGCGCCAAACCCCTGCGCCACCCAGGGATCCCGGAACTTTCATATATTAAAGTAGACTCACAGCTCCTGGGGGTCGGGCTAAGACTGCCTTGTGGCCTTAGCAAAGGATTAACACAGAGGCGGTGGAGTCTCTAGAGGAACGTCACGCTGCCTGGTTCAAGGCTTTGTCACTGGGCTCTAGACAGTAAGGCAATTTATTTATTTTTTTTTTTAAGATTTTATTTATTTATTCAGGAGAGACAGAGAGAGGCAGAGACCCAGGCAGAGGGAGAAGCAGGCTCCATGCGGGGAGCCCGACGTGGGACTTGATCCCGGGTCTCCAGGATCAGGCCCTGGGCCGAAGGTGGTGCTAAACCATTGAGCCACCCAGGCTGCCCAGTAAGGCAATTTAATAATTTTTCTTCTGTCCTTGTTTCCCGCATCAATCTCATCTATTCTGTTAGGTCGCTCTTTGCTCCCCATTGGCTACTCCACATTTGGGCCCTGTGGTTCTTAAACATTCCTTGGTTGCACCAGAACACTCCACCGAAGCTATTTCACGATGAGGACCTCTGCTTCAGGAGACACTGGGACACCTGATGATCCCTTCTCCCCTTCTACTGGAAAACCATGGCTTGAACCCAGGGATTCTGAGCATGGTTGCTCTGAAATACCTCGAGGTTTTAGCTCGAGTACCCTCTGGCATGTGTGGAGCATCTCCATGTCTAAATTCTATTAGTTCTTCGAGGGTCAACATGAGTGGCACAGTGGCATCCCAGTGCCCTGACACCACAACGTCTACTGCCATGCCAGCAAGGCCTTCTCCCCTCCCCGGGCTCACACAAGATATGCATATGCCTTGTGGCAGGGCGCCTGGGTGGCTCAGCCAGTTAAGCTTCTGCTTTCAGCTCATGTGTGGTCCCAGGATCCAGGGATTGAGCCCTGCACCGGGCACCCTACTCACGGGGAGCCTGCTTCTCGATCTTCTCCTCCCAGCTTGAGCGCACTCTCACTCTCTCTCTCTCTCTCTCTCTCAAATAAATAAATTCTTAAAAAAAAAAAAGAAAGAAAAGAAAAGAAAAAGAGCATATACGCCATGGAACCGAGCAAGTACTTTCTACACTGAACGACTTGTATCCATATTTGCTCTCTCACTGTGCTGTGAGCTCCAAGACGGTAGGGACCATGTTCTTTCATCCTGGACTCTTCCTCAAGGCCCAACACAGGATCTTGTACTTGGTCTCACATCTAATGTCACGCCTTGAATAAAAATAATGTCCGGTAAATGAAAGTCGGTTGTCCAGTTCCAGTTTCTTCTCTATCCTTCCGGATAAGAAAGTTCTAATCCTTCATTTTCCAAACTGGGTACCGTAGGACACTAGGGCCATGCGATGCTTCATCCGAAGTGGGTTCTTGCACCAAACACAGTTGGTAACATTGCATAGTCTATCGTTTCCTTGGTGATTCACACATTCTTTTTTTTTAAGATTTTATTTATTCATGAAAGACAGAGAGAGACAGGCTCCATGCAGGGACCTGATGTGGGACTCGATCCCGGGTCTCCAGGGTCATGCCCTGGGCTGAAGGCAGGCGCGCTAAACCACTGAGCCACCCAGGGATCCCCTGATTCACACATTCTATTAGCATAGTAAAAGTTCTAAGTTTTGCAGTTAAAAATAACCAACAACAACAACAACAACAACAACAACTGGTTTACTCAGCTTTACTGAATTGTACTGACCTTTTCCAACCGCCCCAAAGAGTTCATACTGCCATCTCATACAGTACTGTTGCAGGGGCACTTGGGTGACTCAGTGGTTGAGCCGCTGCCTGCGGCCCAGGGCATGATCCCGGGGTCCTGAGATGGAGTCCCACCTCGGGCTCCCTGCAGGGAGCCTGCTTCCCCCTCTGCCTGTGTCTCTGCTTCTCTGTGTCTCTCATGAATAAAAAAATGAAATCTTAAAAAAAGAAGTACCGTTGCACAGCACACACTATGAAAAGCTGTTCTAAATTCCTTTTCATAGCTTCGGTCTCGAGTCCTCCTTCACGTGACCTAGGAGAATATTTAGGAGGTAGGTCAAATACAGCAGCGATGCTGAGTAAGACTGCGACATCTTTAGGGTCTGGGACCTTTTTTACTGCACATAAGCACCAAGGAAAGGGACAGACATGTAGGGAAGAAGTAGATTCAGAGCCTAGTTGCTTTCCTTCTGCTGTCCCCTCTTTCCCAGATGCTTCTGGAATCCTGTACTGCTGGGTGAGATTCCTAGCCTGGCAGTCATGGCCCCAGTCTGGCCTCACCTACCTTTTCAGGTTTCCCCCCCTCGACTCCCCAACACATCCCCAACCTTCACTCTGAAGATGGGGCACTTTCTCTTCCCTGAGCAGGGCAGTGCTTTCCAACTATCACACCTTTGCCCACGTAACACTACCTGCACTGCCATGCTCACAAGTTTGCTAGTGGAAATCCTGCCCCACCTTCCAAGATCTCGCCGCAACCTGCACTAAATTAGTCGGAAGTTCATGGATCAGTGAACTTGAGCCCTGGAAGAAAACAGAACTGGTCTAATCTTCATTTCAGGAAACAGTGACTCAGATAGGCTTAGTGACTTACGCAGGTGATAGAGCTCAGTCGGAGATAATCCAGAAACAAGCTCCTCTTCAGTCTTTTAAAGTTTCCCTCCAGTTGTATTTATCTTATTGTGCCTTGAATTATAGTTAAAATGTAAGCCCCTCCACAGAATTTACTTTTTCTTTTCTTTTTTTTACTTTTTCTTTTCATTGATAAATCGTAATGCTCTGACCAGAGAATACAGAGATGGATGTAGATTCAATATCTTTCAAGAATGTGAGCTTTGGAGTTAAATAAACCAGAACTTTTTTTTCTTAATGGAGGTAAAATTTATACATAAAATGCACACATTTTAAAGTGTATAGTTCTAGTTTGGAAACACTCATGTGACTTATCACCACCATCAAAATATGGACCATCCCATTACCCCAAAAGGTTTTCTTGTGCTGGTTCCCAGTCAACCCCCATCCCACTTCCCTCCCCACAACCACTGATCTGCCCTCTATATACGGGTTCCATTTGTTTTTTTCAGAATTTTGTGTAAGTGGAATCATACACTGTACACTGTGTCTGGCTTCTCTCACTCAACATAAAGACTTTAGGTTTTGTCCAAGTGCTTGCATGTTTCTAGTTTATTCATTGTTATTGCTGGGAAGTATTTCATTATATGGATATGCCACAATTTGTTTATTATACTGATGGCCATTTGGTTTTTTTTTTATTGTGAATAAAGTTGCTATGAACATTCAATACAACCTGGATTAAATGTGCATTTTCACTTATCTTGAGAAAACATCTCAGAGTGAAACTTCTTGATCATATGTGATCAATGTATATTTAACTTTAAGAAACTGCAAAATAGGAGCACCTGCATGGCTCAGTCAGCGAGTGTCTGACTGTTGGCTTAAGCTCAGGTCCTGATCTCATGGGTCATGAGATTGAGGCCCATGGTCGGGCTCCATGCTCACTGGGGAGTCTGCTTGAAGATGCTCTCCCTCTGCCCTTCCCCTCATGCCCACACATGCTCTCTAGAGAGGAAAGAAAAGGAGAGGAGAGGAGAGGAGAGGAGAGGAGAGGAGAGGAGAGGAGAGGAGAGGAGAGGAGAAGGGAGGGGAGGGAAGGAATACATCTTCCTTTTGGAAATATGTATTCAAGTCTTTTGCCATTAAAAAAAAATTGGAGGATGCCTGGGTGGCTCAGCAGTTGAGCGTGTGCCTTCGGCTCAGGGCATGATCCCGGAGTCCCAGGATCAAGTCCCACATCGGGCTCCCTGCATGGAGCCTGCTTCTCCCTCTGCCTGTGTCTCTGCCTCTCTCTCTCTCTCTCTCTCTCTGTGTGTGTGTGTGTGTGTGTGTGTCTGAGAGCCACCCGGGCTGCCCAATTTATCAATGTTTCTTAATGGTTAGTAGCTCCTGTGTTCTTTGTGAGGTATCTCTGCCAACCTAAGATCATATATACACTCTCTTACATTTTCTTCTAGAACTGTACTACTGGCAAAGTCACTGATTCTTCTGTCATTGGGATACTGAGCTCATCCAGTGACTTTTCAGCTCAATAATTTCAGATTGGTTCTTTTATATATTTTTCTACTTGCTGAGATTTTGGTTTCAAGATTGTAATTGCTCGCTGAAGTATTTTTGTGATGACTGCTTTAAAATCTTTGTCAGACAATGCCAACATCTGAATTATCTTTGTGTTGGCATCTGTTGGTTCTGTTTTCTCATTCAAGTTCCTAGTTCTTGGCATGATGAATGATTTTCTATTGAAACCTGGACATTTTGGGTATTAGGCTATGAGACTCTGGATCCTACTTAAATCTTTTTTAGCTAGCAGTCACACTAGTTTAGTGACCAGGTGCTGGCTTAGTTTTGAGAGCTGTCATTCCAAAGACAATTTAGTTGTCAGAGTGCTTGCAGTGCTATTCCGGTCTGCTTCCTTTGTGTGCTACCAGAGACCCATCTGAAAACCTGCATACTATTCCACACTGCAATTCAATTCCCAAATGTTTGCCATACAAATGATATTCATTTTGACCTTTGGGTCATGCTAGGGTGGCCTAGGACCTCACATATAGGTTTTAAAGGACATTTCTCATCAGTTTTCTCATCTCCAAAATCCTCCTCTGCCTGGATGAGGGGTTACCTCGCTGCTGTTGGGTGGGTGATGGGGGTAGGGGTCAAAGTCCAAGGCATCCTGCTTCTTCATGAGGAGAGTGAGTGAGGGAGCGAGCGAGCCAGCAAGGTGGAAATAAGTCTTTTGTAACCTAATCTCAGAAGTGACATCCTTTCACTTTTAACATATTCTATCCGTTAGAAGAAAGTCTTACACACCATAAATGGGGAAGAAGAAAGGCTTACACACCATAAATGGGGATTACATAGGACATGAGTATCAGGGGATGGTGATCACTGGGAGTCATTTAGAAGCAGCCTACCACAGTTATCTTTAATTTTTCTCATCATTTTATAGTTTTCAAAGATATTAAGAGAAGTAGAAAAGCTACCTTTTACATTTACTCATATATGTACCATTTCTTAAGTATTAATCTGGTGGGGTTTATTTTTATTTATTTATTTTTTAACTTTTTGGTGGGGTTTAAATACACCACTTTGCTACTTGTTTCCTATCTATTTCACCTGGGTTTTCTTGCTCCTGTTACTGTTTTCTTGCCTTATTTTAGGTTAATCCTGTACATACAGCGAAATACATAGCTCTTAAGTGTATAGTTTTATAAGTTCTGATGACTGTGTACATCCATGTAATCACCACTACAATCAAGATAAAGAACCTTTCTGCCACCCTCAAAAGTTCTCATGTCCTCTCCCATTCCAGCCCCATCCAATTGCCCCTCTTAGGCAATTACTGCCTTGTTTTCTATTACCAGTGATTACTTTGTTCCTGAAATCCGTATATATAGTCTCCTGTGTCTGACTTCTTTCATGTAACCCACTTTTGAGATTCCTTCTATTGGCTTTTTTTGCTCTTTCTCTGTATTAAACCTCTTTGACTGATCTTCAGTGTCACTGAACCTTTCTCCTTGTGTCTCTGGTTTGTTGTTAAGCCCATCTAGTGAAGTTTTCATTTTATTTTTTAAAATATTTTAAAAAGTGCTCACTTCAGCAGCACATATACTAAAGAGTTAAAAAATTTATCCATTGAGAAAGAAGAGGGGGAGGGGCAGAGGAGAGGGAGACAACCTCAAGCAGATTCCATACTGAGCACAGAGCCCCATCGAGCACACAGCTTGATCTCATGATCCTGAGATGGTGACTGAGCTGAAATCAAGAGTCAGTTGCTCAACCAAATGAACCACCCAGGCACCCCTAGTGCATTTTTCATTTTATTTTATTATTATTTTGTAAGATTTTATTTATTTATTCATGAGAGACATATATAGAGAGAGGCACAGACACAGGCAGAGGGAGAAGCAGGCTCCATGCAGGTAGCATGATGTGGGACTTGATCCCGGGTCTCCAGGATCACGCCCTGGGCTGAAGGCGGCGCTAAACCACTGAGTCACCCAGGCTGCCCACATTTTTCATTTTAGATATGATAATTTTCAGTTCTAAGATTTCATTTGCTTTCTTCCATGTTTTCATTTCTCTTCTAAGATTCCCTACCTCTTCATGTATTATATACATGAACATATATATTTTTTAAGATTTATTCACTTGAGAGAGACAGAGAGAGAAAGAGGGAGAGGGGCTGAAGGAGACAGAGAGGAGAGAATCTAAAGCAGACTCCCTGCTGAACATGGAGCTCATGATCATGGATCATGATCTGAGCTAAAATCAAGAGTCAGCCCCTTACCCCACTGCACCATCCAGGTGCCCCATGAACATATTTTTAACAGGTGCTTTTAAGTCCTTGTCTGGTAACTGAAGTTCTGAATGATCTTCGGGTCTGTTTCTGTTGACTGCTTTTTCCCTTTACTGTGGGCCATATTTCCTGCTTACAGTATACAGGTCTCCTATATGTTGAATATTGTGAGTGATAAAAGTAGTAGGAAAAATAATAATAAAAGTAGTAGAGACTCTGGCTTCTGTTATTATCTTCTCAAGTGTGTTGATTTTATTCTTTCAAATAGTCATATTACTGGCTGATCTCCTTGGACTTGTGGAAATGTAATTTTATCCAATGTCAGAAATTGTCAAAAATCAATTGACCAATAGATATATGGGTTTATTTCTGGACTCTCAATTCTGTTCCACTTATCTATAGGTTTACCTTTATGCCAGTATCGCACTATGTTGATTACTATTGCTTTGTAGTAATTTTGAAACTAGTAGGTGAGAGCCTTCCTCTTTGTTTTTCCTTTTCATGGCTGCTTTGGCTATTCTGGCTTCCTTATAATTCCTTTTTTTTTTTTTTTTTTTTAGATTTTATTTATTTATTCATGAGAGACAGAGAGAGAGAGAAAGGCAGAGACACAGGCAGAGGGAGAAGCAGGCTCCATGCAGGGAGCCCGATGCGGGACTTGATCCCAGGTCTCCAGGATCACACCCTGGGCCGAAGCCAGGTGCTAAACCGCTGAGCCACCCAGGGATCCCCTTCCTTATAATTCCATATGAATTTTAAGATCAGTTTGTCAATTTCTACAAAGAAACTAGCTGGAATTCTGACAGGAATTATGTTAAATTTGTAGATCAATCGGGGAGTATTGCCATTCTCACAATAGTATCTTCTGATCCATGAACATGATGTCTTTCCATTTTATAGATTTTCTTTCTTTTCGTTCACTAATGTTTTGAAGTTTTAAAAGTTTTACACTTTTGCGAAATTTATTCCTAAGTGTTTTATTCTTTTCAATACTATTGTTAAGTGGAATTGTTCTCTTAATTACATTTTTAGATTGTTTTCGAATGTCATAGGCAGTATTCTCTCCTGCCCTTTTGAAACTCCAAATATATGTAGACTGCTTCATATTATTACATGGGTAACTGATACTTCTCTTTATGCTTTAGTTTTTACTGATCTGTATTCACATCCACTGATTCTTTCTTTTATAGCATCCAATCTGCTAAGTCCATTCAATGCATTTACTTCATTATATTTTTCAGTTCTATAATATTCATTTGTTTATAATAATAAAACTTTATTTTAAATTATTTATTTGAGAGGAAGAGAGCATGAGAGTGCACATGCGGTAGAGAGGGAGAAGTAAGCTGCCCATCAAGCAGGGAGCCTGATGCGAGGGTCAATCCCAGGACACTGGGATCATGACCTGAGCCAAAAGCAGACACCCAACAGACCCAACCACCTTGGCACCCTGTAAAATTTATTTATAATAGTTCTGTGACTTTTTCTCCTTGATTACAGATCACACTTGCTTAATTTGCATGTCTTACAATTTGATAGCGTATTTCAGATACAGTATATAAAAGAATAAAGTAGAGCCTGAATGGCTCAGTGGTTGAGTGTCTGCCTTCAGCTCTGTTCATGATCCTGGGGTCCTGGGATCGAGTCTCGCATCGGGCTCCCACTAGGGAGCTTGCTTTTCCCTCTGCTTATGTCTCTGCCTTTCTCTTTGTGTCTCTTATGAATAAATAAAATCTTTTTTAAAAAAAGAAGGAAGAAAGTATAAGAAACAATAAAAAATAAATAAACAGGGGGAACCCTGGGTGGCTCAGCAGTTTAGCTCCTGATTTGGGCTCAGGGTGTGATCCTGGGGTCTGGGATTGGGTCACACATCAGGCTCCCTGCATGGAGCCTGCTTCTCCCTCTGCCTGTGTCTCTGCCTCTCTCTCATGAATACATAAAATCTTTTAAAAAATAAAAAATAAACAGAATAAGAATAAATAAAATACTTGTTTTGTAGAAACTGTTCTCTAACCATCAGAGGGACTCATCCTTCAGATTCATCTTAGAGTAGCATTAGGACTGAATTGTGGCTCAATTAAATTGATTTCATCTGTGATTAACCCAACCCCAAACCTTCCTAGATGTTGTCTTTTTTATCTTGTCAGAATTTGAACTCGGAAGAATCTGAGTTGGCTGCACTTCTAGATATTCTTGATTCACCTTTGGAGCCAACTCTGACATGGTTGGTCCCAGAACGTTATCACCCCCAAGAATGTGCAGTGTTTACATGCAGGGGAAAGCAGCAGGAGTGAAAGCAGAATTGTCGAACCAGGCACTTAGGAGGTTCTTCTAGATTCCCACCTGTCTTCCCCTTCCCAACAGTCATCTCAGACCCAGCTGATTTCCTCTTAACCCTGCAGTATCTCCCTACAGGCCTACCCCATGACTGGAGCCCAACCCCCGCCCTGAGATGGGAAGCTGATCAATTTTGTTACCTAGATATTTTTCTGAAGTTCAGTTCAAGATTTCCTGCATATACCATTTTTTATTAGCACCATGGAAAACTATTAATTATTTTGTCCAGATTTTTCTTATCATATTAGCAAAAGACTATCAAGGTTATTTAGAGGTGGAAGTCTAGTTTTAGACTCAAATCCTACTTTTAACACTTAGATGTTTGATACCAGCTAAGTTACTTCACTCTTCTAAGCCTGTTTCCTAAGATGTAAAATGAGGCAACTTTGATGTATTTGGTACCTTTGGTGGGGCCTTTTTTTAATTGCAAGTGACAAAAATCCAACTGGCATTGGTTTAGGGAAAAGGAAATTTATTGGCTCATAGAACTTCAAAGTCCAAGGGCAGGGCAAATTTTATAAAAGACTTGATGTGGAAGCTCTTGTTACCAGTTTTTCTAATTGGCTGTTCCTCTTCATCTTTTTTTTTTTTTTTTTTTTTTTTTTTTTTAGGATTTTATTTATTCATCCATGAGAGACAGAGAAAGAGGGGCATGGATAGAGGCAGAGAGAGAAGCAGGCTCCATGCAGGAAGCCTGATGTGGGACTTGATCCCAGGACTCCGGGATCACGCCCTGAGCTGAAGGCAGAGGCTCAACAGCTGAGCCACCCAGGCACCCTTCATCTGTTCAATATATACATTTATATTTGTTAGTAACATGGTTGCTTAATCAAGAATAAAACATTTCTACAGCACCTATAGCACTTAAACCTCCCCTGCACTAAATCCAGAGGAAACATCATTCCTTTCTATAATTCCAAGCAAGCTTCATTCATTGGCTCCAATTGGGCCATGTGCTTGATTTGGAAGATTACTGAAAGTACAGTTAAGAAAGTAAAATGTGGGGATCCCTGGGTGGCGCAGTGGTTTGGCGCTTGCCTTTGGCCCAGGGCGCGATCCTGGAGACCCGGGATCGAATCCCACATCAGGCTCCCGGTGCATGGAGCCTGCTTCTCCCTCTGCCTATGTCTCTGCCTCTCTCTCTCTCTCTCTATCATAAATAAATAAAAATTAAAAAAAAAAAGAAAGTAAAATGTGGAAATTATGTGCATAATATGGTACCATTTGTTTTAAAAAGGGCAAAGGAAACGAGTGTATGTGTGTACAGGCACAGAGTATCTCTAGGATACTCAAAATATGGTTGCCTCTGGGTAGGGGTACTGTATGTCTGGGGAAGGTTTTTTTTTTCTTAAAGATTTATTTATTCATTCATGATAGAGAGAGAGAGAGGCAGAGACACAGGCAGAGGGAGAAGCAGGCTCCATGCCGGGAGCCCGACGCGGGACTCCATTCCGGGACCCCAGGATCGTGCCCTGGGCCAAAGGCAGGCGCCAAACCGCTAAGCCACCCAGGGATCCCCCCCCGCTTTTTTTTTTAAGATTTTAATTATTTATTCATGAGAGACACACAGAGAGGCAGAGACACAGGCAGAGAGAGAAGCAGGCTCCTTGCAGGGACCCTGATGTGGGACTTGATCCCAGGACTCCGGGATCACAACCTGAGCCAAAGGCAGACACTCAAGTGCAGAGCCACCCAGGTGTCCCCAGGGAAGATTTTTCATTATCTTTTATACCTTTTGAATTTTGAACCACATCAATTACCTATTCAAAAAAATTAAAAAACATAGTCACCAAAGCTCTCAGTGTTTTCCCTTGTGTACGGAGTTCAACAGTCAGGATCAAAAAGCACAGGCCAAAGGGGTTATGAGTCCCATTTAACAGAGTGTAGGGAAAGAAGGGACTTAAGGGCAACAAATAATGGTGTTTAGAGAAAGTAACTTGTCCTGTTTAATCATCAATTGCAAAGAACCTAACAGCTTTATCCCTCCTTCCTCCCAAACCCAACAGAGTTGGCCAACAGTCTTGGGGCGGCTCGGTGGCTTGACCACTTACGCACCAGTCTTTGACTCAGGTCATGATCTCAGGGTCCTGGGGTTGAACCCTGCATCCAGCCTCCCCCCTCAGCAGGGAGTCGGCTTGTCTATCTCCCTCTATCCCTCCCCACCCTCATGCTTGCTAATAAATAAAATCTTAATTAAAAAAAGAAATCATACAGTCCTATTTGTTCTTATTCAAACCGCTTAAAGAACGGGGGTCTTGGAGCTGGCTCCTTGCTTTCAAGTCCATTAAAAAAAAAAATTAAAGTTCTCAAAAAAGCAATACAGGGAAAGAATTGACTAAACATACAAAGGCAAAAGACAAGGTTGCTTGTTCCAGAGCTATTTGTGGGTATCTGATAGAAATGAAGGCTTTTGATATTCTGTAAAGACGTGAAGGCAATGCTTTCCAACAAACAGAATTAAGTGTTCTCTGTCACTCTTTTTTTACCTTCAGGTAAATACAATCGAATGGAATTTGGTCTCCTCTCATTCTACAACCAAGAGCTCAGGAATGAAAAGAGATCTTGAATGAAAGGGCATGTACCTACTTTAAGCCTTGATTAATATTGTGCTTTACTCTCCAGCATTTCCATTTGACGTCTCTGATTTTCCAAAATTATATATACATGGGAATCCCACTTTGGACTTAAAAATTTCAAAAAAGCTCATGAGCACAGAGCACAGTGAAACAATCTGACATAGGACACGCACCGCATGGGACTTTGCTAGAAGGTCTCCAGCTTGTTTCTCCATTGTGACTGATTAGTGAGTAGTTTGTTTGTTTATTTATTTATTTATTTATTTATTATTTTTTTAGTGAGTAGTTTAACAAAATGCTGCTTGGATAAAGATTTGCCCTATAACAAAGAATAAGCAGGATCTTGCTCAAGTGCCAAATCCCTTCCTTCCAATTTTGAGACTGCAATGTTACTTTCTCTTTTGAGGAGACTCTTATATTCAGCTGGTATTTTTTTTTTAAGATTTTATTTATTTATTCATGAGACACACACACAGGGAGAGGCAGAGACACAGGCAGAGGGAGAAGCAGGCTCCATGTGGGGAGCCCGATGTGACACTTGATTCCGGGTCTCCAGGATCATGTTCTGGGCTGAAGGCAGCGCTAAACCGTGGAGCCACCCGCGCTGCCCCTCAGCTGGTATTTTTAACTTAAAATGCTGCAAAACTAATAATGAACAATACAAAAAGGAAATCACAATACCAATTCCACTTAAAGTAGCATTAAAAACAAAAACAAAAAATATAACCCAGGGGTACCTGGCTGGTTCAATTGGTAGAGCATGCGACTCTTGATCTCCAGGGTATTAAATTAGTTCAAAACCCACTTTAGGTGTAGAGATTACTAAGATATAAATAAACTTAAAAATATTTAATTTTATTTTTTATCTTATTTATTTATTCATGGGGGGGGGGGGGGCAGAGACACAGGGAGAGGGAGAAGCAGGCTCCATGCAGGGAGCCCAATGTGGGACTCAATCCCAGGTCTCCAGGATCACGCCCTGGGCCGAAGGCAGGCGCTAAACCGCTGAGCCACCCGGGCTGCCCTAAAATTTTTTAAGTTGGCAGCTGCATGTATTAAACAAAACTCACCAAATTTAGGAATTAACTTTACCAGGAGGTAAAAGACTTGTACAATGAAAATTACATAACACAGCTGAAAGAAACTAAGAAAGACCTAAATACACAGAAAGACATCCTACGCTCATAGATTCAAAGATTTATTGTTGCTGTCAATATTACCCAAAGCAAGCTACAGATTTAATACAATTCCTATCAAAATCCCAGTATTTTTTGCAAAAAAGAAAAACCCATCCTACAATTCATACAGAATCTCACGGGACCCTGAGGAGCCAAAACAATCCTGAAAAACAATAACAAAACTGGAAGACTCCCACTTCCTGATTTTAAAACATATTAAGGCTACAGTAATCACAACTGTGTGGAAGCAGCAGAAAGACAGATATATGGACAGTACTGATCTGAATCCAGAAATAAACCCTTGCACACATAACCAAATGCCTTCTGAGAAGGGTTTCAAGACCACTCACCAAGGAAAAGAGTCAACAAATGCTGGAAAATCTGGATATCTACATGCAAAAGAATGAAGTCAGACCTTTATGTAACAAGATATACAAAAACTCAAAATGGATCCAGGACCTGAAACTATAAAATTTAAAAGAAAACACAGGGGAAAAGTTTCACAATGCTGGATTTGAAATGATTACTTGGATAGGACATCAAAGGCAAGAAAAACAAATTGGATTTGATGAAATATTTAAAATTTGGTGCATCAAAAGACATCATCGGCAGAGTAAAAAGACAACTTCCAAAATGAAAATATTTGCAAATCATGTATCTGATAATCAATATCCCAAATATAAGAGAACTCCAAAAACTCAGCAACAAAAAAATAACTCAATTAAAAAATGGGCAAAAGACCTGAATATTTATCCAAAGAAGATACAGAAATGACCAATAAGCACATGAAAAGATTCAGCATTGCTAATCACTACAGAAATGCAAAATCAAAACTACAATGAGAGGGCGTCTGGGTGGCTCAGTTAAGCATCTGCCTTTGGCTCAGGTCATGATCCCAAGGTCCTGGAGCCATGAGTTGGGCTTCCTGCTCGGTGGGGAGTCTGCTTCTCTTTCTGCTCCCCGCCTACCATGTGCTATCTCTCTCTCAAATAATTAAATAAAAATTTAAAAAACCTACAATGAGATACCACCTCTTATCTACTAGATAGCTACTAACAACCCCCCCCCGCCCCCACCCCCAGAAAATAACAAGTGTTGACGAAGATATGGAGAGACTAGAACACTTGTGTGCTGTTGGTGGGAATGTAAAAAATGATGCAGCCACTATGGACAATAGTATGGTAGTTCCTCCAACTATTAAAAATGTAATTACCTTATAATCTAGCAATTCCACTCCTGGGTATATATTAAAACCAACAGAAAACAGGGTCTTAAAAGAGATTATCTGTACACCCATATTCACAGCAGCATTCCTCACAAAAGCTAAAACATGGAAGCAACTGACATGTCCACCAACGGATAAACAGGTAAACAAAATGTGGTATACACACAATGGAATATTATTCAGACTTCAAAAGGAAAGATATTCTGCAATATGCTACATGGTGACCCCTGAAAATAGTATGCTAAATGAAATAAACCAGCCACAAAAAGACAAATAGTATGTGAAGCAGAATAACCAAAATCCAAGAAAGCAGAATAGTGGTTGACAGGGGCCGTGGGGAAAGGAGGAGTAGTAGGTGGAACTAAAGAGCTTCGGTTTTGCAAGATGAAAAGTGTTCTCCATACGGATGGATGGTGGTGATGGTTGTACAATGTGAATATATTTAGTATCAATGAACTGTATACTTAGAAGGGGTTAAGATGAAAAAAAAAGTGGTTAAGATGGTAAACTTTGTGTTATGTGTATTTTACCAAAATAAAAGTTAGGAAAATTCTAAAAGATATCGGAGATCTTAATTCTATTCTCAACACATATTAATTTTTACAGTTCAAACCTCCCTTCTTCCCTATTTCCCTACTTCTTTTAAAAACCATTTCTAGGAGCGCCTAGGTAGGCTCAGTCAGTTAAGCATCTGCCTTCGGCTCAGGTCATAATTCCTGGGTCCTGGGATCGAGCTCTGAATTGGGCTCCTTGCTCATTGGGGAGCCTGCTTCACCCTCTCCCTGCCGCTCCTCCTGCTTGTGCTGTCAAATAAAATCTTAAAAACAAACAAATCTAGGGGCACCTGGGATTGGGCCCTGCTTGGTAGTGAGTCTGCTTGTCCCGCCCCTCTGCCCCACCACTTGTGTTCTCTTCCCAAAAAGTAAATATAATCTTAAAACAACAATCCCCCCCCACCATTTCTAAATATGTCAAGAGAAGTACTAATATGCCACATGTAAGATAGCATGAACCAATGTATTGTTTCTTCAAAATTATCTGAAAATTAATTAAATGAAATAAAAACAAAATTAAGCTATCTGAACTTGCCCTTTTCTTAGCCTTAATGTTCACAGACCTTACAGTAAACACAACCACTCTCTCTACTGCCTCTCCCTCCCAGCCCAAGTCTATATTTTATGGAAAATAAACCAGAATGAAAGCAGTAAAGAAATTGCAACTTCTTAAATGACTTAACATGTTTAAAGTACTTTATATATAGTAAATGTCATTAAATGCTGCTTATTATTACCTACATGCTAATTTTTAAGGCATTGGTAAAGCCATTTTTCCAAATTTAAAAAATAGGTTGCAATCTCATTATAGAGAAGTATGATCCAAGAGAAAAGAGGATAAACAGGATAGAGCAATCCTTTATTTTTAGACACTTTTCACAGAAGTTTTCAGTAAATGAACTTTCCGGGGCGGGGAGGAGAGAACATGAAAACCAGCGTCCAGCCATCAGCAGCAGCTCTGCTCAGGGCCTGGGATCCTCCTTGCCCAAGTGGTGAGGTGGAGGTGTGTACTTCCCTTCCTTTATTAGCTTATCCCGCTGCCTCCTGATGTCACTCAGACGCTTCATCTGTCAAAGGAGAGAAGTATTTAAACTAGGGAAAAGATGAACCAGAAACTGGAGGGCTAGAGAAACAGAACGAAAACTGGTTTCATTTTTAAACTATGGAAGCTTTTCATCCTAGACGGCCTGAGATGAAATCCTCCTTTAAAAAAGTAACTTGAAAATAAATAAATAAATAAATAAAAATAAAAATAAAAAAGTAACTTGAAATCACTTCCCAAGCTCTTAACAAATTCCTAGTATGTATAATAATATCTCCTTCAAAAATAGTAACTAGAACATTCCTGTTATATACAGGATTACAGGTGTTTGCATAAACATGAACAAAACATAGATCAAAAACCTTTAAGAGGCATACCTGTGCACACTTGTCTTTAATAATCTAGTATCTAAAATATTAAAAGATGAGATCATCTCACAGCTGATACATCCTGACCTCTCCGTGTAAAGTTGGCACTGCTGCCGGTGACTGATCACTGGGTATGAAGAAGGAAGAAAGAGCTAACATGACGCTCTCTCTCTCTCTCTCTCTTATTTTTTACATGACGTTCTCTTTACCACAGAAACCAAGCCCTGATATGTGCTTGGCTACTGGTCAGTACTGGGCCCTGAGCTCTGCTTCTGTCTCTCAGGTAGGACACTGGCTGGTGCCCAACAAAAGCCACACCATACAAGACTGCAGGAAAGCTGTCATTCACCGGGATTCTGCAACACAGAAAAAAAAAAACACACCCTCATCCTAACTGCATTATTCCTCTGCCCAAAGCCCAACGCCTTCCCATTTTACCGAGAAAAAAAGCTGAATCCTTCCTTACGACAACTTACTAGGCCTACCTCTGACTTCATGTCCTATTTTTCCTTCTGATTCTATGTATGTCTTAATACTTTCTCTCATTCTCTCTGCTTCACTGCAGGGACCTTTGCACTTGCTCCTTCCTCTAACCAGAACATTCTTCCCTCGAATCCATATGGCCCACTTTAAGTCTCTGCTCAAACGTCTCCTTGTTGCTGAGCTCTTCTCCAACAACCCTATTTAAAAGAGCATCCAGGACAGCCCGGGTGGCTCCATGGTTTGGCGCTGCCTTCAGCCCAGGGCCTGATCCTGGAGACCCGGGATTGAGTCCCACATCGGGCTCCCTGCATGGAGCTTGCTTCCCCCTCTGCCTGTGTCTCTGCCTCTCTCTCTGTCTCCAATAAATAAAAATAAATAAATAAATGAATAAATAAATAAATATTTAAAAAAAAGAGCATCCATTCAGCTCCTACATGCATGCTTTCTATCTTTATCTTCCCTGCTGCACTTATCAACACAGAACACTTTTTTAAAAAACTTGTTAATTTTGACACCCTTTTACCCAAACATAAGCTCTATTAGGGCAGGGTTTTTTTTTTGCAGTTTTCTTACTGTATATTCCTAGCATCTACAATAGCTCCTGACATAATAGGTGCTTCAATAAACTTTTCTGGTGATTTAGTTTTCACAAAGACACGAAGAGTTAGTATATTTAGTTAAAGATTCCATTAACCTTAAATAATCAGTCAGGATATAACTTCAGGAGAAAAAACTCTAGGTGTCCTAAATAATGGTATGAACGTTAGCCATTTTTAAAAGATCACATTTTTAAAATTTCATTATAGGTAACGTAAAATATTGCATCCTTAAACATTTCTCTATTAAAGAATCTCTCCCCCCAACCCCCCAAAAAATAATCTCCAACACAGGACTAGTCATGATTGAGCTATCACTAACACATAATGTCAAACCTTTCTCTGAGGTCTAACAAATCACCTCTTAGCATTGTAGACAGAAGCACAGGCTCTGAAGATGGTAGTATGGTCAGGTTCAAGTCCCAGTTCCCCTGCTCACTACAATATGACCTCAGGCAATGGCCTTGATTTTTTTTTGTCTTGCTCCAAGTTTTTAATTGCATAGTGGAAAAATTCCAGTAAAGCATCTCCCAGGGTTATTGTGTGAAATAAATCCACTATTACAAGCTATGAACTTAGAACAGTGCTTAATTCTAATTCCCTGATTCACTAGCTTCTTCGCCTAGGGCTTAGTATCTGGTCATTCAGGGTGACCCCTAAAACAGTAATGGACCTATTTACAAATTCACAGGCTGAGGAAGTGACCTGAGAGCAACTCTTTAGTATCTCCAGGTAAAGAAATCGAGACAAAAAAAGGAAGTGAGAAAAAAAAAAAAAAAAAGGAAGTGAGTTGCCCAAAGTCACAAAGCCAGTGGTGGCAGAACCATCGTCAAAACCCAGCTCTCAGGCAACCCGGGTGGCTCAGCAGTTTAGCGCCGCCTTCAGCCCAGGGTATGATCCTGGATACCTGGGATGGAGTCCCAGGTTAGGCTTCCTGCATGGAGCCTGCTCCTCCCTCTGCCTGTGCCTCTCTCTCTCTCTCTGTGTCTGTCACGAATGAATAAATAAAATCTTTAAACAAAACAAAACCCAGCTCTTCCAGAGGCACCTGGCTGGCTCAGTTGGTGGAGTGTGTGGCTCTTGATCTCCAGATTGTGGGTTCAAGCCCCATGTTGGGTGCAGATTATTTTAAAATAAAATCTTAAAAGAACAACAACAAAATCAGCCCTGCTAACTCCCAATCCAATGTTCTTTCCACCTCACCACACTGCCTCCCTTTGGTGTAAATTTTCCATGAAGAGTAGTCTTAATCTGAGCAATGAGTAACTAGGGTCCACAGGAAGAGAAGTTGGGACCCTACTGTGAACTAAATGCTGGTAGGTGGCTAACCATGACCCACTCAATGTCCCTCAGTAATACTAATATATCACCCACTTAATAACTGATATTCCTGTATAGATCATATCCCCTAATTCCTTCCAAGTCTGGCTTCACTTTACCCAAATGCCAATAGCAGATGTTAAAAGATAAGGAATTAAAATTTTTTGATACAAATAACTGTGATAAATTTAACTAAAATCTAAATTGCCTTCTTGAACTCCAAGGAGTTGGAAGGAATAAAAACATTTCTAGGGTCACTTGGGTGGCCCAGGTGATTAGGCATCTGCCTTCGGCTCAGGTCAGGATCCCCGGATCCTGAGATCAAACTCCACACTGGGCATCCTGCTCAGTGGGGAGCTTGCTTATCCTACTCCCTGTGCCCCCTTGCTTGTGCTTTCTCGCTCTCACTCTATCTCAAATCAATAAATAAAATCTTAAAAAAAAGAAAACATTTCTATTTGTTATATCTGGAGCAGAGAAATAGGCAGAATAACAGCCCATACCCAAAGATTTCATCTCTAAGGGAGAATAGAGCCCTATATGTTATGTAACTCATTCAACTCTTAAAGAGGTAGATATTATGCTATTAATATCCTTTTTCCCCTGCCTCTTTCGTCAGGCTCTCCTAAAGCAATCTCATTAACACCTCTATCTTCCCCAGAGTAGAAATTAACCCAGATTGTTATATCAAGTTCAGTGTAAAAGTATGCAGGGTTTTAATCTCTTCTCAAATGAGGGTTCAATGAATTTGAAACACTTTCACTCAGAAATGTTCAAAGACAAACATCCAAAGCTGGTTGGTAACTTCTGCCTTTAGCCTACTGCAAAAACGGGAATGCACACACATGCAATTTCTACTCCGGTGGCAGTAGCAGGGCACAACGCCAAGGAAAATCGGTCAGAAGATGAGGAGGAACACTGAGGAATAAGAGACCCTCCTCAGATCCGAAGGCACTTAACTTCCTTGACATGCTACCTATGTAGAGAAAGTGTTTCACTACCAACGTTTGGCCAATTCGCACTGAGCAAGCCATTGCCAATGACCAACTAAAAACACTTAAAAGCAGCCCCAGTGAAGCAAGGAAATAATTCAGCTCCCGTATCCATCACTCCTCACCGTTTTCTGCCGAAGCAGACATTCTACGAAATCATCAAATTCTATCTTGCACTCTTTCTCTGCACGGGTAGCACCAATTCCATGCGCACATTCTATCCATTCTTTTTCAAAAGCATGGCATCGACTTGGAATCTTGTGAGGCTGTTCGGCACTTTGGATTGTCATCCAATGATCTAAGTTTAGGCCCAGCCTTTTCTGCACATCAAAGAAAGGCATGGCTGAAATGGAAGATAGAAAAAGAAATAATGCCATAAAAGTGCAACCAAATGAGAAATTCCTAAGAAAAATGGGATAGTCAATTAAAAGTATCCCTCTAGAAAGATATTTTATGCTATTCTCCCAATATATTCTCATTAATTTTTTTCATCTCACAGGTGCCTCCAGTTTATGGTAGATGAACAATATTTGTTTTTAGCAACCCCCCCCCCAAATTGTCTGTACTGATAAGGTCATTTTTTTTATAAGGTCATCTTAATAAAAAGTCAGTGTTTATGTTTTGACTCAGTAATTCCAATTCTTTGACATAGATCTGAAGAAGTAACTGAAAAGAAAAAAACAAGCACAAAAACATTTCTTTACACTTCTCTATCCATATGAACTCAAATGACACCTCTGCGATGTCATCCTAAATCTGGTGTCCGTCCTGTGTTCACACAGCATCTCAACTTCCCACAGGAGTACTCTGCATGCCTCTGTAATGGTTTATTAACCCGAATGTCTCCCTTATTGAACAATGAGTGCTGCGAGGGTAGGGACGAGGTAGGGGCTCAGTAATTGTTGGGGATGGGGGAGGGAGACCCCCCCCAAAAAGAATCTCAAACAACTTAAGTGTGCAAAAATAGGGATACGGATAGTTAAATCTGGTACCTGCCTAGGAGAATACGTTGGACGTTAGGAAAAACAGATAATACAGATGTACACTTTAATATTAAATGAGAAAAAGGGTCTCCAGTGTCAAAGAAAAATTGCAAAAGAAGACCGGAAAGCACAATAAAAAAGGTCAATAAAGTCATGTACGAGTGGGCAGATTTACACGTGAACTTAATTTTTATATTTTCTACAGATTCCTTCGTTTACTGAATAATAACAGGCACTGGAATGGTGTGTGTGTGTGTGTGTGTGTAGGGGGAGGGGAAGCAGCAGCTTCAACGTTAAGCACTAGAAATGGAGACAGACACACAAGGAACTGGGGACCCAACAGACAAGAGGGTAAGAGCTCGGGCAGCCCGGGTGGCTCAGCGGTTTAGCTCCGCCTGCAGCCCAGGGTGTGATCCTGGAGACCTGGGATTAAGTCCCACATCGGGCTCCTTGCATGGAGCCTGCTTCTCCCTCTGCCTGTGTCTCTGCCTCTCTCTCTGTGTATCTCTAATGAATAAATAAATAAAATCTTAAAAAAAAAAAAAAAGAGGGTAAGAGCTCGAAAGGGTAAGCACCAACTCGGCGCAGGAGGCTTAAAATGCCTTTTAAAGACGGGCTGGAAAAAATAAAAAAAAAATAAAATAAAATAACTAACTAAATAAAGACAGACAGACAGACGGACGGACGGGCTGAGCCTGCCAAGGGAAGGTCGGTGGGCAGCGAGCTCCAGCCGGAGGTCCCGGGTTCGGGGGCGGGGGTGGGGGCACCGAGCACCTAGACGTAGCCGGGGAGCAGAGTGCATGCCGGGATCAAGACCGGGAGAAGCCGGAAGCGGGCGGGGCCGCAACCACTCCGGGCCTCGGAAGCCAGGATGAGGTGGGTGGACCTCAGATTAAAAAACAGAAGGCCAAAAAATAAAAAAATAATAAAGAAAGAAAAAAGAAACAGAAGGCCGAAGCATGAGTCCGGCAGAAGGAGCCGAGGGAGGCGCGCGCTCCAGGCTTCAGTGACGCAGGGGCCCGGGAGCGCAGGAACCCTGCTCAGAGCTCGGGCCTGGAAGAACGGACACCCGGGGAAGCTAGAAGAAACTCGTTAAAGGAATCTCAGAGCGGAGCTCCGCAGGCTACGCCGCCCGCGTAGCCCGACCTACCGTCGCGCCGCGGTGCCCTTGTCGCCTCGCCGGCCGCCGCTCCCGCAGGCTCTACGAGCGGCGCCGAGGCCTGCCGCAAAGGACGCCCAACAGCGCGACGCTTGCAGCGCGACAGCGAAGCCCGCCGTCGCGCCCGGAAACCATAGAAACCAAGCCCTTCGGTCTGCCCCTGCGCGGCTGAGCTGGAACCGATTCGTGATGAGCTGACGGTTGCGTTGGGGGCTTCGATGGGGTTCCTGCTGCCTCTTTGCCTTGTGCCCCTCGCTGTCACGGCGGCTCGGCTTGGTGAGGGGCTTGGCTCAGGCCACGGAGAGAAAAAGTGGTGCCTTCACCACCTCCGCGTCGGCCCGTGGGGGTCCTGGGCGGTGGACCTCCGCTGGGGGCGTGACACTCGGGCTGCGCCACCTCCGTGCGACCTGACAAAGCGTCTTAACCGCAGAGGGCCTCTGTTCTCCCGTCGTAGGTACCTACAGCGTCGCATTACTTTGGGGGTTAAATGACTTAAGTGTGAAACCCCGAGGAGGTTCCTGGCACGTGGAAAGCTCTCCAAGGCAATCAGTTCTCTGCATATCTCAGCTTCTAGGTTGGTTTTTTTTTTTTTTTTTTTTTTAAGATTTTATTTATTCATGAGAACACACAGAGAGAGGCAGGCTCCCTGCAGGGATCCCGACGTGGGATTCGATCCCAGGTCTCCAGGGTCATGCCCTGGGCCGAAGGCGGTTGGAGCCCCCCGGGCTGCCCTCAGCTTCTAGGATTTGAAGATTCGAGAGAGTCATCAGGACATCCTGGGGGCTCCCCTTGGCTACAGCAGGGCCTCGGAAGTGGCGTATGCGGTATACACTGGATGTGAGGGAACAAAGTACTCAAATACTTGTATTTTTAGTCTAATCTTTTTAACTTTATATTTAAAAAAAAATTTTTTATTAAGTAAAAATTCTGCACCCAACATGGGACTCGAACTCAAGACCTAGAGATCAAGAGTCGCAATGCTCCCCTGACTGAGGCAGCCACATGTCCCTTTAATGTCTATTTTTTGGTGTAAATGTTTACAAAGTATGTTAATATTACTGCAGTTGTACCTGCAGTTGTTTCTATAAGTAACTTCTAGAAAATAATACTTAACTTGGGGTTTGGACTGAAAGTTTATTGTCCTTTAAAAGATGTGTTCTATGGGCAGCCCTGGTGGCTCAGCGGTTTAGCGCCGCCTTCAGCCCAGGGCGTGATTCTGGAGACTTGGGATCAAGTCCCACCTCGGGCTCCCTGCATGGAGCCTGCTTCTCCCTCTGCCTGTGTCTGTGTCTCTCATAAATAAGTAAATAAGAAATTTAAATAAAAATAAAAGATGTGTTCTCTGGGGCGCCTGGGTGGCTCAGTTAGTTAAGCGTCTGCCTTCAGCTCAGGTCCTGATCCCGAGCCAGGCATTGGGCTTCCTACTCCGTGGGGGGCCTGCTTCTCCCTCTGCCTCCTGCCCTGCTTGTTGTTGCTCCCTCTGGCGCTCTGTCAAATAAATCTTTAAAAAAACCAAAATAATGGGGCGGGGGGAGGTGTGCTGTCAGAAACGTTTAGAGAAGTCAGGCCTTCCAAGCCTCATTGTCCAAAATCCTCTGCTTAATCCTCCACCCAAAAGTTTGCTGTTCCATTGTATTCTTGGAAAAGTCCTGCCAGCCAGTCTCTGATTTTTCTCCCCTTTCCCCTGGAGTGACATTGTTTCCACCCCATCAACATTTCTATGGTCAAATTCTTGCTCTGCTTCAGGACTTTTGTGTAATTTTTTCCCCAGAACGGGTGAACTGCCTCCAAGCCCTAGGATCACCCACCCTGGAGAGAATTCCTAAGATCCCACAACTTAACTGGTTTCTTTTAAACATTCTAATTCTCCCGCTGTTCCCTGCAGCCCGTCAGAAACCTCCCAACTGAGATCAGTTTCAATTCAGATAGAATTTCCTAAACACTTCATGTCAAACAGAATACTGGAAGATTATAGAATTAGTAATTAATGGCCCTTGCCTGTAAAATAGGGGTAGCAAGATAATGATTGCCAACCTTTTCCGCATCTTCCACTTTCTTGTTTAAATTGGTAATATCATCTTCCCAGTCATTCAGGCAGGAATGTTGTATTTTGCCTTCATCTTTCATCCAATCTTTTTTTTTTTTTTAAGATTTAATTTATTCATGAGAGAGACAGAGAGAGGCAGAGACACAGAGAGAGGGAGAAGCAGGCTCCATGCAGGGAGCTCAACGTGGGACTCGATCTTAGGACTCCAGGATTAGGCCCTGGACTGAAGGCGACACTAAACCAATGAGCCACCCAGGCTGCCCATCATCCAATCTTTTTTTTTTTTAATATTTTATTTATTTATTCATGAGAGACACAGAGAGAGACAGAGAGGCAGAGTGAGAAGGAGGCTCCATGCAGGGAGCCTGACGTGGGACTCGGTCCCGGGTCTCCAGGATCAGGCCCTGGGCTGAAGGCGGCACTAAACCGCTAAGCCACCAGGGCTGCCCCTCCAATCTTTTAATTACTGGCCAAGTTCTCTCATATATCCCTTTAACAGGTTTCTCATTTATTTATTTTTTCTTTCTGCCTCCGCAGCTCCTCACTTCAACCTGTTTTTCACTGAGTAATGTTTCTAAAATACTGATTTAATTGTATCACTCCTCAGGTACCAGGCAGGATAGATCAGTACAAAGATGGATGACTCAAATGTCTCCAAGGCCAAACCATTCACTATGAGGAAATAAAAACAAGCACCATAATAAATAGTAATTGGTATTTGGCCTCAGTTTGACTGATGGAAGGAGTGGTGTGGCATGTGACAAAGTACAGGGGGTATGCCCTGTCTGAAGGTGGCAGCAGCTATTCAGTTCCATCCTACAGCTATGGAGATCAGGGCCCCCAAATTGTCAAATCTTCCAAGTTCTTCAAGAAAAGCCAGAAATCTTTTGTTATTGTTTAAATGTGAAACCTACCACTTTTAAAAAGCAGGGTAACTAATATTTTTTTTAACTGCTGGCCAAACAAAACCCACATTGGAAATGGATGTTGATGAGCCAGATTTTAAACTTTGGATAGAGGATGGAATCTGAAGGTAGGGAAAGCAATTTCCTTTGATGGCTTTTTATATCCAGCTTTCCTCCCTTCTTACTCTATTGCTGCCAGTTGCTTTTCTAAAACTCAAAACTGATCATTCAAAAATACACTTCCTGGGGCAGCCCCGGTGGCTCAGTGGTTTAGCGCCGCCTTCAGCCCAGGGCCTGATCCTGGAGCCCCGGGATAGAGTCCATGTCGGGCTCCCAGCATGGAGCCTGCTTCTCCCTCTGCCTGTGTCTCTGCCTCTCTCTCTCTCTCTCATGAATAAGTAAATAAAATCTTAAAAAAACAAAACAAAACAAAACACTTCCTAAAAAAGCAAACTAAAAGAACCCAAAACACTTCCTGAGCTCTTATGTGCCATGGCCCTTGTTGAGCTCTTGGGAGTAAGACACAAAAAGCCGGAGCAAGCGATAAAACAGAAAAATGAACAAAACAAGGGACGACACAAAGGAGTGGGTGATTCATACTGCTAGGGTTGTGTATTTAAGAAAAGCGTATTTAAGAAAAGGTTCAAATTCTTGGGTTTGGCATTCAAGACTCCTCATGATCTGATTTCTTCCCATTTCTAAATCTTTGGATATAATTGCTTACTCAGCCTCCATGTGTTCTCAGCCATCTAGAACTGCTCTTTCAAACTTTATAGGAGCAGCTGCTTCTGCCTGGAATGGTCCCAGCCTGCCCGCTGCCACCTTCCTACTGTCTCCCAGGCGGATACCTAATCTGTGCAGACCATTTATGGAGCGTTTTCTGGTGAAAGCTTCCCAAAATTCCTCAGGCATTTTCCTAGACCTTTTTTTTTTTTCAACTGATTTTATAAAAAGATTTATTTATTTATTCATGATAGATATAGATATATATCTATGTATATATAGAGAGAGGCAGAGACACAGGAGGAGGGAGAAGCAGGCTCCATGCCGGGAGCCCGACGTGGGACTCGATTCTGTGACCCCAGGATCGCGCCCTGGGCCAAAGGCAGGCGCCAAACCACTGAGCCATCCAGGGATCCCCTCCTAGGCCTTTCTTGAAGTCCCGCCAGCCCTGTAGCCTTCTGTTATAGATGCTGTTAACTGTTGACACGCCGGCCCCCTCCACTTGACAGCGCAGACACCCCCGTGTCCACACGGTGCATAAGGATGTCGGGGGCGGGTCCTCCTCTACTGCGAATCCTGGAAAACTACAACTCCCAGAATTCCCACTCCAGAACTGAGTCTGCGCCGTCGCTATGGTGAGCACGCGCTCCCGTTCGGACGTTTGCGCTTCACGTGACAGGTGACGTGCCCCCCGACCTTGGGTGGCGGAGGCCGCGGCCCTCCCACGCCCTTCGTTTCCCTAACATTTGCCTTTCTGCGCGGATTCTCTGCCTCGGGGAAGTGTGGTTTTTACAAGGACCTGGAAGAACTTAATACGCAGAAGCGAGGCGGCGCTGCCACGCGGTGTCTGGGAAGCGAGGCGCGGAGACCGAGTGGACTGCGGCTGTGCGGCGGCAGTGCCCGGCCCCCAGGTCCTGCGCGGGGACGGCCCGGTGACCGCAGACTGTGGCCACAGGCCTCGCAGAGGACCCCGCCGGTCTCCCCACGGGGGACTTCCGTCCTTGACCTCCAGAGTGCCCTCCTCTTGACACACTTGACTCAGCTGTATCCTGAGAAAAGCCTTAACTCTTCTGACCGGTAGGCCCACCCAGATGGCTTCGCACAGGGGAGCTTCAGACCTGCGTCTGCTGCCACTGCTGCAGACCTGAGCACACCTGTGGGTGGCCTGAGGGCCCTAACACATCCAGGGAAGATTCACCCCTCAAGCCTCCAGCTACAGGATGAATACCAAAAAAAGCCAGTAAGCAAAGTGATCCTAAAGTAATGGAGACTAAGGCCAAGGCACCTGGCTGGCTCCGTCGTGGAGCATGGGGCCCCTGAGTTCCAGCCCCCTGTTGGATGTAGAGGACTGTAAAAAATAAACTAAAAAAAAAAAAAAAAAAAAAAGCACTAATGCTTGGAATATACTGGAGACTACAGTGATCTTTTTTTTTTTTTTTTTTTTAAGGATTTTATTTATTCATGAGAATCCTACAGAGGCAGAGACACAGGCAGAGGGAGAAGCAGGCTTGATCCTAGGACCCCAGGATCACGCCCTGGGTGAAGGCAGGGGCTAAACCGCTGAGCCACCCAGGGATCCCTACAGTGATCATTTAAAGAAGAATGCTGACTGGGGTGGAGGAGATACCAAGTTGAAGATGCAGAAGGATCAGGAACTAAAGAAGCATAATTGAGGTGGGAAGGCTGTGCCTGCTTCACCATGGCAGGGGTAATCTGATGTTGGTAAACATTCCATCCCTATTATTAACTCCCCTCATTCTGACTTTAATAAGGCTTCCCAAGTAGTATGATTATATGACAAAAACACACTGTTAAAGCCAATGGGGTAGGCTGCTGCACTCAAATTAACACACTGGAGGGGTGCCTGGCTGGCTCAGTAGGGCATGGAACTCCATCTCAGGGTCATGAGGTCAGGCCCCACGTTGGGCACAGAACCTACCTAAAATTGAAAAAAATAACACAGTGGAGTCTGGTTTTATAGACCAATACAGCTGTATTAATGAGTCAGCCTTTCTGAGAACAGGTCAGGTGATTAAACTACCTGCAGGGAATCTGCCAGGGCAGCTGTGTAGCCTTCCCCAGGAAACACCCTCATCTCTCTATCCAGATGCACAGAACACTTACCAGAGCAAGTTTTTTCATATTTCTGCCTACAGACTGAGTTTTTCTAGGATAAGGAGTGCAGTTCTCTTAACCCTGGCTGCAGAGAGACAACCTGCAGAAGGTTAAAATTATCAGATCTGAGGGCCACCTGTGTGGCTCAGAGGGTGGGGCATCTGCCTTTGGTTCAGGTCATGATCCCCAGGTCCTGGGATCAAGCTCCTTGCTCAGTGGGGAGCCTGCTTCTCCCTCTCCCTGCCACTCCCCCTGCTTGTGCTATTATAAATAAGTAAATAATCTAAAAAAATAATTTGATCTGAGAGTTAAGGGAAAAGAGTTTCAGGTAGTGCGCTGAGGGGGAAAAAGGGAGTAACCACATAATTCATTTAGTTACTCATTTAAGAGGCAAGAATAGAGGGGGGCCTGGCTTTCTCAGTGGACGGATCATGGACTCTTCAGCTGAGGGTTGTGAGTTTGAGCCCCATGTTAAGTGTAGAGACTTTAAAGTTTTATTTTAAAGATTTTACTTATTCATGAGAGACATACAGAGAGAGGCAAAAACATAGGCAGAGGGTAGGCAAGCTCCCCGCGGGGAGCCTGATGTGGGACTCAATCCCAGGACCCCCGGGATCACGCCCTGAGGCAAAGGTAGACAGACACTCAACCACTGAACCACCCAGGTAGGCGTCCCTACGTTTTTTTTAAATCTTAAAAAAAGGCGAAAGATTTATTCGATCTGAAGAGAAACCAGAGTATCCCTAGGTGGTGCAGCGGTTTGGCGCCTGCCTTTGGCCCAGGGCGCGATCCTGGAGACCCGGGATTGAATCCCACATCGGGCTCCCGGTGCATGGAGCCTGCTTCTCCCTCTGCCTATGTCTCTGCCTCTCTCTCTCTCTCTCTCTCTCTGTGACTATCATAAATAAATAAAAAATACCTTTAAAAAAAATAAATCTTAAAAAAAATAGAGAATAGCTCAAGGTGCTACTAATTGCTCAGTATAGTGGAAGAGTGATGTAGACACATAAATGCATTATATAACTTTATATCAAGACAAGGAACTGCGTAAGAGTATGCCTCAGAAAGGTCTTCCTTACAGTCCAATTTAGGCATCTAGTTACTCTCATTACCATTTTATTTTCTTTAAACACCTTTAAATCTTGGATTAACTTGTTTTGCTAGATTGCCTGTCTTGCCTCATAAGAATTGAAGTATATGAGCAAGAACTTTGTCCAGCTCAGTGATCCACTGCTAGTGTTCAGAACAGTACTTGGCAAACAGTAGGTGCTCAATTAATATGTATCAGATGAACAGGTAACTCTTACCTGTTAGGGAGGGAGCAGGGAGAGCAAGGGAGAAGGACAAGAGCCACTTGAGCAGACAGTTGTCAAGTGAGAAGAGCTTTAATTCCACGCAGAGGAACAGCAAGAGCACCATTAAAAATGACACAGAGAGAAAAAAAAAAAAAAAATGACACAGAGTTGGCGGTGAGGACAGTTTGAGGAAAATCAGTAATTCATTCAAGAACTAACCAGTGCTTTTAAGAGCAGGTAAAGAGAAGCTATGCAAATAAAACTAAGCAGCAGCAGCAGCAGCAGCAGCAGCAGCGGAACTGGGCTAGATTAAGTGAAGGGCAAAGACAAGCCAAAACAAAAAGGATCTTTCAAAGTGTGTCTGTGTGAAGAGGGAAAAGGAGACCAGAGATCCTTCAAGCATCTTCTTAGCTAGGCAAAGCCAGAGCCATGTTTAATCATCCTTCCCAACGTACAGGCCTTGGTTATCTCTGATGAGACAAAAAAGAGGCTCTTTAACTGGTCAATCTGTTCTATGGTGTGGTATTTCCTTCTCTCTTGTATTTACCCCTGAATTCGTTTCCCCAAAAGTCTCCAGATTCCCACAGATTAATAGCTAAATGCCTAGTAGCCAAAACCCTTCATTATCTAGCCTCTGCTACCTAGCTTCAGGCTCTCTTTCCCAGGATCTACAAGATTTCCTACTCTGGCTAAACAAGAATGTCCTCCCTACACACCACCATGACTTTCCACCTCCCTGCCTTTGCTCATTTCAAGCCCCAATTCCTTTTTTTTTTTTTTTTTTTAAAGATTTTTGAGAGAAAGCGAGCATGAGCAGGGGAAAGGGCTGAGGGAGGGAGAAACAGATTCCCTGCTGAGCAGGGTTCCCAACTCAGGGCTCCATCCCAGGTCCCTGGGATCATGACCTGAGCAGAAGAAGGCAGACACTTACCCCGCCGAGCCACCCAGATGCCTTGCCAATTCCTACTTTTGCCTGAACCTTATTCATCCTTTTGAAACTTTGCTCCAACTCTGCCTCCCCAAATGAAAACTTCCTGGAACACCACTGCTAAGTACCATCTGTTCCTTAGACCATTATCTGTACCATTCACACAACTACTCAGCAACTTTTACCTCACCTGTTTGTGTTCCTCACTAGACTGAGCCCCCATCTCAGGGGTCAAGATCGCAATGCCTAAGTATATTTATTTATGTATGTTAGTTCCAAGTCAGGTACTGAGGGTGTAAGACAGACTAGGGCTACTTACAAAATTTTTCAGGCTAGGGACGCTTGGGTGGCTAAGTTGGTTAAGCCTCTGACTCTTGATTCCAGCCTGATTTCATGATCTCAGGGTCATGAGATCCAGCCCTGTGTTGTGCTCCATGCTGCTTGGGGAGTCGGCTAGAGCTTGTCTCCCTTTGCCCGCCACCCCCGTTCTCTCTAAAATAATAAATCTTTAAAAAATAAAACAAGCTTGTCAGGCTTTAAAAACTCAAATACCTGCCCTCCACAATAAAGAACTCAGAAGACACAAGTAACATTTGCCGAATGATTGGGAAAATACTCAAATCCAATATAAACATATCTTTCCCTACTTGTCTCCCACTAACATGAAGGCATGTTGGGTACCAAGCCAGGTTAAGCATCTTCACCAAAGCTCTGATGAGACCAAAAACACATAGGATTTGAACTTCTAGAAATAGAGCATGGGGAAGTGTGGATCAGCCTATTACTAAGGTCAACTAAAAAGCAGTTGAAAAATTATTTTTCTTAAAAGCATAAAAAGGATAAGGAATTACTGAGCCAAAGTTTGAGAACCCAGAGAACCTCAAACTGAAAGCTGCATTGTTAAGGCATTTATTTGCCAGTCTGGAAGTCCCTGGATGCCTGCAGTGCATTTTCCAGAAGTCTCAGACTGAGCGGGACAAAAATCAAAATCTAAAGCCAGCTGAAGGTGGAAACCCCCATCACAAACTCTTTAAGCTGAGATTCCAAAGTATTACACTTTCAAGATAAAAGTGAAACACAAGTAAACCAGTTTTCACATGGACCTGGTTGTGTGCCATCTAGATCTAGAGTACCTCCAGCCTTCAATCTGAGCTAAGGTGTAGTAGCATCTTCAGCACAGGAAACCAGAATTCTTTGTAAGGGTAGATGCCTCATCCTTGTCCTGTTTATCCCTACAATTGCTCAAATATAGTATCCAGCTCACAGTAACCTGGCACATAAAGAGACAAGACACTATAAGCAACAATCAGTAGAGACCCAGACTTCAGGTGCTTAAATTTTAGGCAAATTTAGGTAATCTTCATAATGAAGTGCTTTTTCAAGGTATCATTTGGGGTAAGTAGGTGGAGATTTTTCCGTAGGTAAACTTGCTTCTTCCTTAAGGTATCAAAATTATTCAAGGTCCAGTTTAGCTGTGGACTATAGCACCTCTGAGGCCATTTTCAAGGAAATAATCACCCCAGCAGCACTGAAGTCACTGTTCCTTAAAGAGTAATACTTAACAAACGATCTTCAAAAAACAAAACAAAAAAAACGATCTTCTAATAACATAAAATTCTTAACACCCACTTTTGTATCTAAAATTTCAAAATAAATTTGCCAAAAATAAAACTCATACTAATCACCCCCTCCCCCTGCCCAAGCAGGTTTCCTATCCCCATCCTTGAGAATCCTTGCTTTGAAAACTTCATTGGATTTTTCTGTAAGATACTCACTTTGACTATCAGTTTTCATTTCTAAGCACAGGATTTTTTTTTTTTTAATCATGCCACAACCTGATGTGTAACTCCCCCAGAAATGACAAATTAAAGGTACTTGTCCACCAATCCATGATGCACCAAGTTTGCCTGTGAGTTTTTCAAATGTGTATCAATGCTACAGTGCCAAGGGCTCACAAACTTTTGTGCGAAGGGCCAGTTATCTTCAATTCCGTGGCCCATACTACCTTTCTGGAGCTGCAGACTGTGAAAG
The DNA here is from genome assembly GCF_018345385.1 of Vulpes lagopus. Taxonomy (NCBI): domain Eukaryota; kingdom Metazoa; phylum Chordata; class Mammalia; order Carnivora; family Canidae; genus Vulpes; species Vulpes lagopus. The sequence continues at coordinate 60,171,077 of NC_054846.1, read as the reverse complement.
CAGCCACAGATGCAAGCAAACAGGTGTGGCAGTGTTTGAATATAACTTTATTTACAAAACCAGGCCTTAGTTTCTGACCCCTGCTAGGGTGAATAACAAAATACAGATTCACCGAAAGGCATTACTGAATTCATCGGTCATTCATCTTTTATTGTTTTCTTAGTCAAACACTTGAAAAGTACAAATTCTAATTAGAGGATGTGAGATTCTGATGTTAACAAAGGGCTATTCAGACTGGAAAGTTGAGAACTGCTGCTGCAGAAAGGAATGTTTGGCTTTCAGATCTAATGAAGACCACTGTAAAGAACCCCCCCCCCCCCCCCCATGTAACAGTGTCAAATGCATATCTCGTGTCCCAGGCTGTGCTTTCTTTACATGGGCTATTGAACTTAATCTCGCATTTGAAAACAAAACCCAGTGATGTACATACAATTAACCCTCATTTTACAGACAAGAAAACTATGGCTCACAAGTTTCAGTAGCTTGGCAAGGCTCACGTAGCAAACTAAACTCTAGGGCTACACACATCCAAAGGCCGTTCCTTTAACTACTACACAGCCAACCCAACCTCCCTGGCAGGCAGAGAAGATTCACCACGTGTGAGAGGTTGGCTCAAATTCTTGTATTCCCAGATGTTCTTCTCCTTGGGGAGCTCTTAACAATTATCTGCCTCAGGAACTTCATCTACCTCTGACCTAAGCTTGAACACCCACTCCTTTTATTCTCCTTAAGCTTAAGATTTTACCAAAAGAGGATAACAAACAAATATCATTAAAACAAAAAAATTTTAACTAGGTCAGTAGATGTGGCTGTTCTAAGACCCCAGGTCCTGGCCTATCCTTATAGGTCTCTGTAGGTTGACTTCTTCCCTGAGCATTGACCTACCTCCATGGGACAAAGGCACTTCCCTACCCCGGGAATGCCCCTAAGTTCAACTCTAGGAATCAAGGTCCAGGGAAAAACTCCTTTTGCTAGTCTAAGGCCTACATTACAGGTCCCTATTTTCTGTCCTAAGAACGGTCTCTTCTCTAGATAAAACACTAAACAAACATCTCTAGTCCCTTTTGAGGAGATTCCAAAACCCAGCCACTGGTGGTGTGGTCTTACTTTATGGCCCCAAAGGGCAACCATATCGTAATAGCCTAACACCACCAGGTGCAGTGAGTGTCTATAATTTTCCTTATAGAAACCTACTCTACCTCCCAGCCAGAAGCCATTTAGTAAGAATGGGGCTGACACTTGCCCCACATCACACTGATTCTATTCTGTAACAAGATGTCAGTACAGCATTGCCCATTCCTGATCCATCCTTCATGACTCATGATGGCCCCCACAGCTGCCCTTCCCTTGTTTTGGTGTGCCTATCTCACTCTAAGGCCACTCCCATGACAGCCACTGCTATGCTCCTCCTTCCAGGAACAAGGGACTACCCTGGAAAAAGAAGAGATGAAACAATCTGCCCTTCAAATATGAAGTAAAATAATTCTTTAATTATTTAAAGATCACTGATGGGCTTTTTAAAGTCTATAAATCTTAAGTGTAATGTTTTGCTAGGGAAATGGTTATAGCAGCCTCACATAAATTATTTGAATAAATAAACATTATCACAGTATTAAGAAGGCAAGGTAAACAAATAGCTTAAGTATTTTATTTGTTTGCAACTAAGCTTGTTAACACTACATAATGAAAATGTACAAAGAATAATGTTGCAGTTTTTGGTTAGATTTAAGTCAAAGACATTCATTAATAAGGAATCTTCGAATATGAATATCCCAAAATTTCTCTAAGCCATCTGATCAGAACTGTCTCTGAATATTACCTTACTTTGGAAGGTACTGGCATACATTTGAATTAAACTCAGAATTTTTCAAAATAAGCCCTAATTAATAAAACTATTCTATATTCAAACTAAAACAATTTTAATAGAACTTTCCTTTCCAGAAACAATAATAAAGGAAACAAGGCATTTTGTAAAATGTGGTCCTGAACAAGTCACAGTAAAAAATAAACTTCCACCTCCTCAAAACAGAGGCTACTTTCTGTTCCACAGCCTTGGAAACAAGGTGAAGAACAGTCTGTAAGCAACTTTGGGCAGGGGGTTGCCAAAACAAAGCTCAAGCAGTTGAACATGGTCACTTTTTAAAAAGAATTTGGGGGAGCCTGACCAAAGGATCCAAATTCTGTTTTTAATAACCGATACAAAGGCGAAGTGGCTCCTCACAAGTAGCAGTGCCACCAGGGGCTGGCCCCGCCCCTTGCTCACCTATGTTGTGCTCCCAAGCAAACCCTGATGCTCCTGCTCCAGGGCAGACTTTTTCTTTTTAGAGGTTCAGTGTCCAGGGAGCTCTCTGTGTGAATGAGGTGAGCACAGACTCCACGTGGGTATTTTAAGGCTTGGAGTCAAAGTATTTTTCAACACGGCTAGGCAGTCCATGTGTCAAACGGCCCGTCTCCAGTTTGTCCTAATTCCTCACCACGCATTTGTAGACCTAGGACCACAGACCTTTGTTATGTCATCATAATCACATCTAATGTCCATCCTAACTTATGATTCATATTCTGTGCCTGGAAACAGTCCCTGTATTTAACAATAATACCTACACATAAAACAATCCACCGTTACAACTTATATGGTCACAAAACATTAATGATCTTCTGTAGACCAAGCGAATGTTTTTAACCATAATTGTCGTGCATCAAATTCACAGCCAGAATCCCCAAGATCAAAAAAATTTGCACAATACAAATAATAACTTAAAATACACACACACACATATACACACACTCTCACACACACTTCTTACAGAACTGTGCTTGGGGAAACTCCATTTGTTGAGTGCCACTGAGGGCATATTTTACTAAACTGCTGCTCCAGGTATTTTTGTTTGGAAAATCTATCACAGTAGGGCACAGCTGTTTATTGGATGAGCAGAAAAGAAAGATATGCTTGTGGCAACCAGAAAGTTTTAAGGTCTTTCAAGTTGTATAAAATGGACCTGCAGAAACGTTTAAGTGTTCTCAGGATGCAAAGTTGGAGCTGAAATGTGATATCAAACCAGTTGCAAAAAGTGTACAGCAGCCATCTCTTGAGGTCAAACCTGGTACCCAGATATGCAAGAAAGCTTCAGGACACGTCTATAAATTAAGAAAAAAAAATAAGAGTTTACTAAAAATACAGTGCCATGCTTTTTAAAAATATTAACCAATGGGAAATGTGATAAATGTGGAGAACGTAAGTCAACACTTAAAATGTCTTAGGTTTCCCAGAATTTAAGAAACTTGACTCCACTTCAGTTTAGATAAACAGCTATTTATTATTTTATGCTTTGAGTAACTGGTAGTTCCAAGATGTCTAGAATTAAGAAATCTGACCACACACTTGATAACCTACCCTAAGGAATTAACTTTCGTAAATAATTGAAACTACTTTCCTGGAGGAAAAGCCATGTAACAAACTGGTATTGCAGTCAAACTATTTAGGTTTCAGTCCTGGCTGAACCACTAGCTTTATGAGCTGGACAAATTATTTAACCTCCTTAAGCACTATCCTTACCTGTAAAATGGGTCCAACGATACTTCCTCCCTCAAAGGGTTATTATAGATTAAATAAATTTCATGAGGATTTAAAAGGCTTAGCACGATGCTGGGCATGCTTTTTTTTTTTTAATGTTAGCTATTACTAACATTACTTCACAGGGGTTTTTTGCTCTCAGGAGACAAAGTATTCAGTGTCAACATCTTGCTCTTGGAAGTTGGAAAATTCAAAGAAAAACTTGGCAATACTTACAGCTTGTTGGCCTTGTCCCATATCGTCGCATAATCTGATCATGTGTGAATTTCACAAAAGATTCATATTGTTCTGTAAGGGGAAAGACAGTATATACTATCCCCAGAATTCTCCCCTGGTTTTTTCAAGAATCAAGTGTCAGGATCACATCTAGTTTTCCAGTTTAAATGATCCACTCTCAGACCCTCCTTATAACAGCCGCTCTGAGATCTGTTACTTCCTCTTAGATCCCAGAGCCAAATCCCTGGCTCCTAGATTGGTCACTGATCTATAATATTATATTTTCCTAATCTCGCCCTGCTGTTATTTCATCCCCTACTAAGGGTTGACTTGCTCAGTACTACAAGCCAACAAATTTTAGGAACTCTATAGGACATAAAAGCTTGAAGATCTTTTCTGCATTGCTATCCTTGCTATAAATCTCAACAGACACACTGAGTAAAAGAAGTGGGATGGCTAGAAAGTGGAGAAAATTTCACACTCCCTAATTATAAACAGTTCCACAGAACTAACTTCTAAAGGGAAACTCAGTACAAAAGATATCAGGTAGTCTGACATCCATGAACAGAGAAGTGACTTAGAGCCAAGAGAACAACTTTGGGGTGGAGCCAGGATAGAGGAAATGGTATACTGGAGCTTCTTGTTTTAATACCCACTATTAGTATATTAAAGGATCAAAGAAGTTCGACTATAAAGAAACCCATTTAACTGTTGTTAAACCAATAGTTCTCAATTTATTTTTTTTTTAAGATTTTATTTATTCATGAGAGAGACACAGAGAGAGAGAGGCAGAGACACAGGCAGAGGGAGAAGCAGGCTCCACACAGAGATCCAGGGTCTCCAGGATCATGCCCCGGGCTGCAGGCAGCGCTAAACCCCTGCACCACTGGGGCTGCCCATAGTTCTCAATTTAGAATAGACTTTCTATCAATTTGAGGAATCATGTGATATGGATCACCAGATTAGAAAATACTGTTGCAGGAAGTTGTTGCCTAAAACCCCTCTCTCTCATCACAACATTATCTACTTTCACTAAATGAGTACTACTTTCTATTCCTGTCCAGGTCTCTTCCTTTCACAAAAGGCTCTACTTGTGTCAACTCCCTTTGTTCCAACCTGAGCTATGCTTTCCAAACTAATGATCTCCAAATCACAGAATGCTGGACTTCGTACATCCAAAAAGTGACTACCGTCAGGAAGTCTGATCATGTTGAATATACTCGTTAGCCCAAATTAACTGCTCACTGCAGTTCATTCGTATGGAAAAGTCTCAGAAGAAGAGCTTGGTTTATCTGGTTTCAGAAATGTAAATGAAAAATCCTTCCATATAATGTATAAATAAAATGTTTAGAATCACCAGAGAGGGATCCCTGGGTGGCGCAGCGGTTTGGCGCCTGCCTTTGGCCCAGGGCGCGATCCTGGAGATCCGGGATCGAATCCCACGTCAGGCTTCTGGTGCATGGAGCCTGCTTCTCCTTCTGCCTGTGTCTCTGCCTCTCTCTCTCTATGTGACTATCATAAATAAATAAAAATTAAAAAAAAAATCACCAGAGAGTAACTTATTATTCACAACTCATTAAACCTTCTTGCATGAAGTCCTCTTTTTCTAAGTCACCATCTGACTGAACCTTATTATCTACCAAACCCTATTATCAATGGCACAGCCATTGCCTCAGCCTACCTGCTAGTTTGGTATTGAGGATTTGCTCATACTCCTCCCGAATTTTATCTTCATAGTCTTTTAAGAGACGCTCACATATTATTCCAACTTGTCGGAGGGTAAAGGTGGGCTGGTCCTTCTTCATCCAGGAGGAACCTGGCCAAAAGACAAATCTAGTTGTTTGTTTGTTTTTTAAAGATTTTAAGTAATCTCCACACCCAATGTGGGACTCAAACTCACAACCCCGAGATTAAGAATCACATGTTTCTACCTACTGAGCCAACCACACACCCCAAGACAAATTCAGTTTAAATAATACATTATAGTTCTAAGGTTCAGAGTTAATAACTTTATGCAAACAGTCCTAGGATACAAAAACTCAGAAGAATAGCATTTTTCACAACTCTACAAGGAATATTTCACAAAATTCTCTGAACTTCTGCCATTAATTTTACAAAGTCAGGTCAAAAGGTAAATTGAGAAGTAGAAACAATGTGTAGCCAGGTGTGCTAGCTGAACTGCATACAGAAAAACAGTTCTGATGCCATAACAATGTGAGCCCATACTCAATAGTCATTTGGTAAAGAACAAGAACAAAAAGTAAATAAAGCCTCTACTCTGGATTAGAGAAAGTAGATTTAGAGAATTACCCAAATCCTTGGTGATTATGTAAACCTATGTTTAACTGAGGTGCATCATAATTATCTGTAGAATTCAAAAAACATGATACACATTCTGATTTAATTCTAGGTTAGGGCCTGGCCATCTTTTCTTCTTCTTCTTAGTTCTACCCAGTCATCATTTCTTTTTTTTTTTTTTTTTTTTTTTATGACAGTCACACACAGATAGAGAAAGAGGCAGAGACACAGGCAGAGGGAGAAGCAGGTTCCATGCACCGGGAGCCTGACGTGGGATTTGATCCCGGGTCTCCAGGATTGCGCTCTGGGCCAAAGGCAGGCGCCAACCGCTGCGCCACCCAGGAATCCCTACCCAATCATCATTATATTGTTTCTTTGTACCCGTATCATATTCTATTACTTCAAAATTCTAATACTAAAATCTCAAAAGAATATTAAGGAGAAAAAAAAAGAATATTAAGGAGAGACTTGCTAACTATTACCACTAAAAGGTCTATCACTCATGAACACACAAGAACAATTAAAGGGTGCTATTCCTAGAGCCAAGACCTTTGAGTCACAAAAATTTTTAATTATTTGAGGTGAAATTCATATAAAATGAATCATTTTAAAGTGAACAATTCAGTATAATTTAGTATACTCACAATTTTGTACCACCACATTTATCTAATTTCAAAATACTTCCACCACTCCAAAGTAACACCCCTTACTATTTAGCAGTTTTCCCCCATTCTCTTCTCTCCCTAGCTCCTGGCCAACACAATCTGTGTTCTGTAAGGCAATAATTTTTAATCAAGATAATTTTTAACTCTCAGAACTATTAAAAAGTAGAATATTTTGTGAGGAAATAAAGTTCTTTACTGATAAAGGACAGAGTTCTCCACCAATGGAGATGTTTGTGCACTGGCCTCTTGACTATTTGCAGGGATATGGCAGGCAAGACTGGTGGCTGAACTATGTGACTATGAAGATTCTCTCCAACCCTGAGATTCTATTTTTGAGCACATCCTCTCTGACCACCTGTCAATGTTACAGAGCACTGCTGTCACACAAATGTGGGCAATGATAGAACTGTCCCATAGCTGTGCTAATACAAGAACTACATGTGGCTACCAAGCACTTGAAATTTGGCTACTGCATCCAAGAAACTAAATGTTAAATTTTACTAAATTTTAATTAAATAGCCACAAGTGGCTAATCTAATGGCTAAGATATTAGTTACAGAGGGTACTTCTATACTGGGTGCATGGAAGCCAAATCAAAGCAAATCAAAGCCAATCAAAATTTTTCCCAATTTCATGACTCTATGGTTCCAAAAGTATTTATGAATAGTAATACAATGTGTATATTTTACCTATTTTATTACTTTAGATGAAATCCATTCTGGATCAGGAAACCATCATTTTAAGAACCATTCAGAAACCTTTTCAAATTTTTATTTAAATTCCAGTTAGGTAACGTACAGTATAATATTAGTTTCAAGCATAGAATTTAGTGACTCATCACTTACATACAACACCCAGGGTTCTTCACAACAAGTGTACCATTTAGAAACTCTTGAATGGTTGGTCTGTCCACACTAATGCTTGCTTACCTGGAGAACTAGGTGCTGTGAGTGCTGAGGAATGAGGCTGACTTTCTGAAGTACAAGCTTCACTCTGATTAAGAACAACTTCTAAATGTCTCCACCTCTGATAACGACTATATTCTTGTTTTATGTTCTGAAAGATTTGTTCTAATAAAAAAAGAAACACATTTGAGCATTCACTTGTGTCATGTCTTCAAACTTGTCCCATCCCCCATGTTATTAATATTAGCAAGAAAAATGCTTACACTGAGTAAAGCACTCCTCCTATAAACCCCAGTGTGCCCTTACTACTATTTCAACAATACATGAAAGAGCAGCTATTTTAGCATAAACCCTCCAGATAATTCCCCGTGCTTGTTTTGCTGTGACAATCCTAAAGCAAACCGTGTATCTGGCCTTCATTAGCACAATTTACAGCAAAACAAAAAACACATCCTTCACCTAATAGGAAGCTATTTTTGATCTATGTTAAGCTGCACAATTGCACAAACTAGTGTATTGGGGTAATTTTCTGACCACCCGAGGCTTTCTAAAAATAAAGGTCTTGTTCCATTTGGGACTCAAGATCTTTAGGGTAGAGGACAGCAGAAATCACGATATGGTCACCTCCTGGACACTGACCATGGGGAGACTGGAGATTTATTTCCTGGAACTGATGATCAGGGCATAGAAAAGAACTTTCTGATCCTGCCGAGAGGCTATACTTGATAGGACTCAGATTACTTCTCTGAGTCAAAGTAATCATAAACCAAATTTGCTAACGCTATTGAAGGGAGTCCAGGACACACAAATTCACTCTCAAGTACATTCCTAGAGACAACACAGAGTCTGAAAGGATGTGGTTTTCAAGGTTTTCATTTTTGTGGTAGAGTATGTATCCACTTTCCAGATAATAAAGCCTCCTTTATCAAAAACAAAACCCAGAAAATCGTATCGCCACCCCACTCACATTATTTTAATGTATACTTTGCCACAGTATACATATCTTTTTTTTTTTAATGGCTTTAACTGTAAATAATGCCATTTTGCTTCCTCCTATGACCTTGGAAAGTCATTCAGGATCTTTAGCCTACTTCTTCAATAAAAATGTTAAGGTTTTTTTTTTTTTTTTTTTTTATGATAGAGGGAAAGAGAGAAAAAGAGAGAGAGAGAGAGGCAGAGACACAGGAGGAGGGAGAAGCAGGCTCCATGCCGGAAGCCTGACGTGGGACTCGATCCCGGGACTCCAAGATCGCATCCTGGGCCAAAGGCAGGTGCTAAACCGCTGAGCCACCCAAGGATCCCCTAAAAATGTTAAGTTTTGAAAACAAGGGACAGTACATACAGCCCAGGAATCGACACAAACTCAAAAGTATCTCCACACATAACTAAATCTGCTAATATTCAGCCTAAACACACCAACAATGTAGGATTAGCAAAGCCTTTCCTTAAAAATGCTAGGAAGTTCATATTTTAAGATCCCCGAATTTATGAAGTCTTTGCTTCATCTTTAAAATGTAGTATTCTCCAAGCATCTACTTGCCAGATTCAATACAAGGATGTCAGGAACTGCAAAGACTTGAAACAAGAAAGGACAAGTATGAGGACAATGCTCATGAGAACAGAAGGTCTTTGATAAACCTCTAACTGCCTCCTGTATGGTGAAGTGAACAAATGGAAAGATAGAACTTTAAGGCTAGTTAAAGGACTAGCAAGCCCAATAATCTAAATATGGCATGCTCAGGAGAAAAATAAGGAAGTAGATTTAATTTCTCTCTCCAAGAAGGCCACTTACAAAAAAAAAAAAAAAAAAAAAAAAAAGCAGCGCAAATTTCTTTTTAACAGCAGATGATTACTTGGGATTGTACTTCTGGGTTATATCAGACTAAGCCTATCCTCAAAATTCTACAATGGTCCCTAGCTGTTACAGACCAAAATCCAAACTCTTCAACATGGCATTCCATGCCTTCCAAGTTTTGGCCCTAAATTGTTTCCAGTTCTACCTCCCACTACAGCCCAGTTATATTACATTATCCTTCGTTAATTTTGTGGGTTTTCGGGCCTTTGCTCAAGCAGTTTTCCTCTGCTTAAAATGTAGCTGTCAACCAAGAAAGTAGTTTGCATGATCTATGCAAAAAATAAAATTTAAGATTAAAAAAACAGCAATTCCCGTTTCTGCACTCCACAATACTGAGGGTTCCAAATACATTCAACAATCATTTATTACACATTTGCTGTAATGTGAACTACAACAGAATTAGTCTACAGGGTAGTCCTAAAGAAACAAAACATATGCATAAAGTCCATCAAGATAGATAGGACAAGTATTAATTCTATTTTGCAGAAGAGATCCAGAAAGATTATGATGACTATCCTTGGAATCTGTAGGAACAGAAGAAAAATTATTGCTTCAAGTGGGTATTTTTGTTCCCTGCTTCTCTTTTCTTTTTTCTAGGTAGGCTCCGTGCTTGGTGTGGAGCCCAACGTGGGGCTTGAACCCAGGACCATGGGATCAAGACCTGGATGCTTAACCGACTGGGCCACCTCAGCGCCCCTGACCCCTGCTTTTCAAGGGCTCTTTACAGAAAAAAAAAAAAAAAAAAAAAAAAAAAAACCGCTGCAAACATCTCATTCAGTACCTAAGGCTTTGCAACATCAAGTGGTGGTCCGGGAATTTAAAGTAGAACAGAGTTCCTTGTGAGGAAGGGTTAAGTCAGGTAATGGATGGAAGACTTGCTTAGAAATGACTGTATTTGGATTAGCAAATACAAGGGGAAAACATCATGATGGAAGAAGGCAAGGATAACAAGCACACCCAGGTGGATCTGGAGAAAAAAGAGCAGCAAAAGCATAGCTGGGGGGAAAAAATGTGCAAAAGACTAAAGTAAGACATATGGTCATAGCCGATAAATCCTTTGAAGGCCAGGATAAAAGAAGAGGTGAACATGACAAAGATTCAGTGTCTGGGGGAGCTTGGCTGGCAACTGCAGGAATCTCCCTTGGAGAGGAGGAGGGCCAGAAACCTGCATTATGGATATGCAGAGGAAAAAAGGAGAATAAACCCCAAAGACACAGGTAACTGGAAAAGGGTTGAGGAAAGAACGATTTTGAGGCAATCCTCAGGCTGAAGCAACAGAAAAACACAAAGAAATGTAACAACTTGGCAGAGGCCCCTTTTTGAGGACCTTCCCCCATTTCCAGAAGCCCTTTAAAACCCGCCACCTATGAACGCTGCGGCACTTTCCCCCTCCGTTCCTGCACAATGGGGTGGGGGGGAGTTCCGCCCTAACTTTGCAGTCACACTAGCTCTCCCCTTTCCTCGACCAACGTGTGTGATCCTTCTTGAAAGCGTCCCTGCGACCGAGAGCTGAATTCCTGCTTCCGGAATGTGTGCGTCTGTTGGAAGGATTCTCAAATACATTCTGGCTAACGACCTGCCCGTTCCGAGCCATATATGGTGCCAAGACAATAGCCATACAATAAAAAAAAGAACGCCAGCCAGCCCCTTGGAAATAGATTGAGAGGGGACTTCTGCGACGGCCTGCGGTCCCTCAAGACTCGGGGAAATCGGGTCTCGCGGCAGCGCCGCCGAACGGCGATCGGCGATGGGCGCGCGCTCAGGCCCCTTCCCAGGACGCCGCCGCCGCCAGCCCCCACCCTGCAGGCCGGGTTCGTGAGTAGAATCCCATTTTGCACGGCCCACTGGGTCTGCCGGGCGGCCCCGTGCAGGCCCGGGCCGCGGAGGCAGCAGGGGCCCCGAGCGCCCAGGGGTGCTCCCAGCTCGCCCTCGCTGCCCGCCCCGCGGGTCTCCACAGCTCCGGGAAGACGGAAAACCGACACTGGGCCGCCCCCCCGCCCCCCCAGATGTCTTCCATCCCCGGAAGCGACCAGGCCCGGCGCACCCCAGTTCCCGTTTCTCGGCGCTAGAGAAGGGGTCTGTGGGTGAAGGAGCCCGGCGCCCAGAGCCACCCCACCCCCACCCACCCCACCCCCACCCCCATGCCCGTGCCTGGCTTCCTGCCAAGCCCGCAACGCAGGTTACCCGGGGTCGGAAGGCGCCGCTCGCTGCCGGGCGGGGCGGGCTGCGGCAGAGCCGGCGGCGGGGGCTGCGTCTGGAGCAGCGGCGGCGGCTCGGCGTCCGGGGGCCTGAGGCCCGGAGTGGGGCCCGGCAGGGGGGCGCAGCGCCGCCGCTTCGGGGAACCGGGGCTCAGCAGCGCCGCCTCGAACTCCATGGGCCGCTTCAACGTCGCCCCGCACGCCATGCCGCCGCCGGGCCGGGGACCAGGAGCAGACGCGGAGGCAGCCGCGGCCCAACCTCCGGCTCCTCAGCGGGGCTCGCAAGCCAAGCCGGCTCCAATGGCGCCGCCAGCACCCGGCAGCCGCGCTGGCCCCGCCCCTGTGACGTCACGGGCCCCGACCACCGCCCGGCGGAGGGGGAAAAGCCGGAAGAGGCCCGCGCTGGGCAGCCCGGCAGCCGCGCTCCGGCCCGCGGTGCCTCCCCCGCCCCCGCTGAGGAATTGGAACGGTCTGGGCGGAGAGCTCGGTCGCCAAGCAACCGCGGGAAGGCCCCCCACCCCCGCCTCCGCCCCTACCGGGGTCCCATCTTCCCCCACCCCCGCCGCCCCGCGTGCCCCACGCTCCTCTTGCCGCCGCGCCGGGGTGGCCCCCGCGTGCCTCGCACCTGCGCGGCAGGGGCGTGGGGGAGGGGGCGCCCCGAGAGGCCCGGCTGACGAGGGCGCAGGCGTGGGCGCGGGCGCGGGGTCGTGGCTTGGGGTTCGTTAAGGCTCCTTCTATCTAGGCCGCTCTCGTCCCCGAGGTGGAAGAGAGGGGCGTTCCTGAAGGTCTTCCAGGGCCTTCCCGAGTCCGCGGAAGTCTGCGCTTAAGCAGAACCTGAGATCTGAGGATGGACTTTAAGGGGGGGTCCCCCAAGCGCGTGGAACTGCGTGCAGAATTGTGAGGGTGCATCTGGGGACGGATGGTCCAGATCTCCGGCAGCTCATCAAAGGGGTCTGCTCTTCAAAATAGTTACACACACACACACCCGGCTTAAATCATCCTGGAATGGTGTCAGAGTGTTAAGAACTTAAGCTGGCAACCGATTTACCAGTCTCCGCATCCGACCTGGCAGCTCAGTGCATCCTCGGGTCTATGAGAATTCTTCGCAGCCGTTACAGCTGTGAAATGCTTTTTCAAAAAAAGGGAAGGAAGGAAGGAAGGAAGGAAGGAAGGAAGGAAGGAAGGAAGGAAGGAAGGAAGGAGGGAGGAAGGAAGGAAGGAAGGAAGGAAGGAAGGAAGGAGTAAGGAAGGAAGGAAGAAATGCTTTTTTGATAAATTCTGGAAAGAGGCATAGATAACAGGAGGGATCCACTCTGGATTCCTGGGAAGCAGGTCAAATGCTTTCAAATGATCACCAAGGAATCTGGGTTCCAAAGAAGGTTAAAACCTTTCTACAACTGCTCATATACGTTGAATAATGGCCATTTCTCCTGGGATCTGTTGGCTTCACGTAGCTCTGGGGTTTCCCAGTACAGTTCAAGTTTCGGATACTTTGTTCTAATATGCCATATGCCAGGCCAAAGTACCCCAACAGTTGAGTTGAAAAATGTGGTCATACTACCTCAGTCCCATTCTTTATCCTTTTTCTATTGCCCTTGTCTGGATCTCCCCCAGTTTCTCCAGCTCTTCTAAAGATCCAAACACAGGTCGTTTTTTTCTTTTCTTTCTTTCTTTTTTTTTTTTTTTGTATTTATCTTTGACAAGTAGCAGAAACAACTCAAAAATGACTGAACATACCAGACGTCGAGTTTATTTTGTTCTGTTTCTTTTTCACAAGGACATAAGGAAGGTTTATGATGGGCTAGAAAACTAGAAATAGAATATTAGAGCCAAACTAAAGAAGAGATCACAATTACCCTAAAGTTAAATATACTTGTGACTGAATCTGAAACAGTTCTGAGCTTCCTGGCTGCCAGGGCAAAAATGGAAACATCGTATGTGACATCTAAAAGGAATTACTGCAACAGAGGAGACAGACCATACTTTTTTTTTTTCATAGCTAAAAATTCTAATTCTAAAGGTAGTTGCTCACATGACTTTATTAGGAACCAGTGAATGCAGACACCTGGGTGGCTCAGCGGTTCAGTGCCTGCCTTTCGCTCAGGGTGTGATCCTGGAGTCCTGGGATGGAGTCCTCACATCAGGCTCCGTGCATGGAGCCTGCTTCTCCCTCTGCCTATGCCTCTGCCTCTCTCTCTCTCTCTCTCTCTCATGAATAAATAAATAAAATCTTAAAAAAAAAAAAAAAGGAACCAGTGAAGGATGTAACAAAGCAATGAAGAAGATTTGAACAACAAATGCAAAAGCAAAATCCATATAGATAAGTCTTGTTATGCCCAATAAAAGCCAAGAACATAAAAGCAACCTAGTGATTTTTTTAAGGGGCTTGTCTAATGTGTAAATTGTTTCTGTGGTCTAAAGTGGTCCAAAGTTAGAGCTTAGAATGTTTGAAAAGTGTGTCCCCTGGGTCATCATTAACAGCATTTTTTTCTAGCTAGGGTTTTGCTAAGTGCTTTGATAATCAGTCTCTCCTCTATGACCCTTTAAAACTTTGAGTGTGCCTTGTAATAGTGTTTTAAAACAGGAAGTTATAATTTGTTTACATATTTGTGCATCAAAACTTTAAGTTCCTTGAGAATAATAACCAGTCTTCATTCATCTGTGTTTCCCCATCCCAGCACAATGCTTGACTACAGTGGGGGTAGGCATAGGATAAATATTGGTTGAATGAATAAATGGTAATTATTTTGAGGTTGTTCTTTCTGTCCCTGAAAGTTGATAGTCCACATTGCTGAATGAGGGTGGATTCAGATGATTCAGAAACCAAACAAGTAGGTGATATATCCTATATTATAAGTTGCAGTTGACAGTGGCCCAACCAGTGAGATATCCTTGAGGGAAGCAGATAGGCTGCACACCACTCTGTGTGGTGTCTCCTTATGGGATTACCACAGTAAAGGTGTGCATTGCTTTGCATATCCAGACAGTTGACCAGTCAGACACACGCACACACATATACATACATTACTCACTACCAGGCACTCTGCTATCACAGTTGAAGCTACTATGGTATGAAGAGAGATATGGTCCCCGTCCTCCTAGAGCTTCCAGTGTGTTAGAGATGGCAGACATTAATCAAATCATCACAACAAATATATAATCACAAACTGTGACAAGGACTGTATGGAAAAGGGCAGAAGATGATGAGAGAGTACAACAGACATCTTAACTGATCTTGGAGAGCAGTGAAGACCTCCTGAAGAAGTGACATTTGAGTTCGGTGTTAACTGAGCAAAGACAGGTTGGGAACATCTCAATCTGAGGGGACAGCATCCAGTATTTGTTATAAAAAAAAAAAAAAAAAGACCACAATGTGTTTGAAGAATCAAAGGAAGTCTCAAGTGGCTGTGGTACAAAGCACAAATGCAGAGTCAGGAGAGAAAAAACTGATGAGAAAGGTAAGAGCCTGATGACTTAGTCCCCTGTTGGCTGCCAAGAACTTTTTTACCTTTATCTTTCTTTTTTTTCTTAAGAGAATCTTTTTTCTTTTTTCTTTTTTTTTTTTTTTTAGAGAGAGAGAGAGAGCACATACCCAGGAGCTCGGGGGCAGGACATAGGGAGAATCCGAAACAGGCTCCACACCCAGCAGAGCGCCCAATACAGAGCTTGATCTCAAGACCCTGAGATCATGACCTGAGTTAAAATCAAGAGTCAATGCTGAACCAACTGAGCCACTCTTTCTTAAGGATAGTGAGAAACCACTTCAGGGGTTAAGGTGGGAACAAGGGGATCCCTGGGTGGCTCAGTGTTTTAGCTCCGCCAGGGTGTGATCCTGAAGGATTGAGGGGATTGAGTCCCAAGTCTGGCTCCTTGCATGGAGCCTGCTTCTCTCTCTACCTGTGTCTCTACCTTTCTCTCTTTCTCTGTGTCTCTCATGAATAAATAAATAAATAAAATCTTAAAAAAAAAAAAAGAGGAAGGAAAGAGCTGAAGTGTGATTATATTTACATTTGAAAAGAATCCTAGCTGCTGTATTGAGAACTAGTTGGAGGAGAGCTGGGGTGGATGAAGATCAGTAGAGGTTATTAGATCTGTCCAGATGCATACCTTGTAGTATTAGTTTTATACAATTACAAGGAACCTCCCACCTCCTGGCACACACAGTTCTTTCATATCCCCACCTGCGGGTGTTTCTACACTAGTTCATCCTGTGAAAGCTCCGAAGTCAGTCTCAGGCTCTGTTTCCTGGTACCAGCAGTTCTCTGACCCAGGGGCATGGCAGGGCTAAAAAGATGGGGATGGGAGTGAAAAGAAAGAAGGATATCATCTTCGAGAATCTTCCCGGATTCTTTGCCTACAGTTTTCTTTTTCTTTTCTTTTCTTTTTTTTTTTTTTTTTTTTGCCTTCAGTTTTCAAAGGAGTCTATATTTGCTGTCTCCTTTACATGCTTCCTACTCACCAAGCATTAACCCACATCAGTCTAATTTCTGCCCCTCCCATTCCACTAAAACATGTAAAGTCACCAATGATCTCCAAGCTATGGAGAGAAGCAGACTGACATGAGCAAAGTTTGGAAGATAAAGTGGACAGAGGCGCCTGGCTGGCTCAGTCAGAAGAGCATGTGACTTGATCTTGGGAATGTGAGTTCAAGTACCAGGTTGGGTGTAGAGGTTACTAAAAAAGATGTTAACTTTAAAAAATAATAAAGTTTAAAAAAACAAAAGATAAAATGAACAGAATTTGGTGAAGATTAGGCCTGGAGGTGGGAGAGATTAAGAACTCAGATATGCCTTTTTCCCAGTGTCATTGTCCCAGAACATTTTTATCAGGTAAGGATCAGACTGGGGAGAAAGATATGCATAGTTTTGTAGATGTTGAGTTAGAGGTCCCTTTAAAGGGTCATGTGAGATTCTCAAGTGGGGAGTGTGTGTGTAAATCTGTGGGTCTGGCAGCCCCTGTGGTGCAGCGGTTTAGCACCGCCTGCAGCCGGGGGTGTGATCCTGGAGACCCGGGATCAAGTCCCACATCTGGCTCCCTGCATGGAGCCTGCTTCTCCCTCTGCCTGTGTCTCTGCCTCTCTCTCTCTCTGTGTGTCTCTATGAATAAATAAATTAAATCTTTAAAAAAAAAATGGGTCTGGAATTTACAAGTCTGGCTGGAGAAAAACCTAGAGTCATTAGTGTAGAAATGGTAATTGAAGTTATAGTAGAGGCAGCTGGGATGGTCTAGGCTAGGAATTCTTAGCCATTTTAAAATTTATTTTATTTTTAAGATTTTATTTATTCACAGGGAGAGAGAGGGAGACAGCAAGCACAAGAAGGGGAAGCGGCAGAGGGAGAGGGAGAAGCAAGCTCCCCACTGAGAAGGAAGCCCAGGGACCCTGGGGCAGGACCTGAGCTGAAGGAAGACCCTCAACCAATTATACCACCCAGGCACCCAAAACGCTTTAATTTTAAGTAATCTCTATATGTACCATGAGGCTCAAACTTATAACCCCAAGATCAAGCATTGCATGCTCCACAGACAAAGCCAGCTAGGCACCCTTCTTAGCCTCTTAGCCATTTTTCTCAATGTGTGTATATATATATATTAATTTTTGAATAGTCTAAACATTGGATACTAATAGACTACCTGGAAAGATATAATATTTATCCATTAGATATTAATAAACGATTGGCAACTATATAATATAAAGGCTAAAAAATCTTTTTTTTTTTCTTTTAGGCTAAAAAAATCTTGAGATTGAAGAAACATACTGCAAAGGGAGTTCTTTTTCTTTTTCTTTTCTTTTTTTTTTTTTAGATTTTATTTATATATGAGAGACACAGAGAGAGGCAGACACAGGCAGAGGGAGAAGCAGGGTCCCTGTGGGGAGCCCGATATGGGACCCAATCCCAGGACTCCAGGATTATGACCTGAGCCAAAGGCAGACGCTCAACCACTGAACCACCCAGGCATCCCTCTTTTTCTTTTAATTGTTAAAATTTTTAAGTAATCTCCACACTCAAGGTGGGGCTCAAACTCCCAAAATAAAGAGTTACATGCTCTACCAACTGAACCAGCCAACCACCCCAGAAAATTCTAGTAGCCTGAAACAAAGAGTATCAAATTATCTGAGCAAGACCCAGGAATTGGGGCGAGTCAGAAGAGAAGTGGTAAAATCCATCCAAAGTTTTCATGTGAGTGGAGAATGGGAAAGTAAAAGTATTCTAAAATATCACATCTTAAGTTAGGGGAAGAGATAGAAGAGTTGAGGGAAGAAAGGCAAATAGTTGGTATTTTTTTATATGACAGTAGAAAAATTTGTGTTCAATAATAAACTTAGGGAAAGGAAAAGAAATCATAAATACAGTGGGACAGTATGACAGAACTCAAAGATTAACAAGAAAAGGAAAAAGGGGTAACATGGTAATTTGATAAAACCAGAGGAATCAGCAAAGTAAAATAAATAAAAAACATAATATCAATTGACAGAACTGAGTGGTATCAATTGCCATAATTGTAAATAAACAGAACTTCCACTGAAAGATTGTCGGATTGAGTTAAAAATGCACCCAACTCTGTACTGCATGTAAGAATCAGATTTAAAAATGCAGTGACAGGGGTGCCAGGGGGGCTCAGCGGTTGAGCGTCTGCTTTGGGCTCAGATTGTTATCCTGAGGTCCTGGGATCAAGTCCCACATCGGGCTCCCCGTGGGGAGCCTGCTTCTCCCTCTGCCTGTGTCTCTGCCTCTCTCTCTGTGTCTTTCATGAATAAATAAATAAAATCTTAAAAAATAAAGAAAGAAAACAAAATGCAGTGATATAGGGGCCCCTGGGTGCAGGGTTGATTAAGCAGCTGACTTGTGGTTTCAGCTCAGGTGGTGATCTCAGGGTCATGAGATGGGGCCTGAGTAGGGCTCTGTGCTCAAGGTGGAGTCTGCTGGAGGGTCTCCCTCTCCCTCTGCTCCTCACCACCCCCTCCATGCACACTTTCTTTGTTTTTCTCCCTCTCAAATAAATAAATAAATCTTGAAAAGAAAAATGCAGTAATAAAAGATGAAAATAAGGAATGGGGGAGACAAATCTAGCAAATGCTAAGTAAGGGGAAGGCAGAAGCAGCAATGTTAATATCAGGAGGAGTCTAAAGAAAAAGCATTCAGTGGGATAATGTGATATAACAATAAAAACCATAATTTAAGAATTTTTAGTAATTATAAACTAAACAACATGGCAGCTAATTATATAAAGCACAAACTACTAGAGGGTGAGTAGCTGGCTCAGTTGGTAGAGCATGCAGGTCTTGGTCTCTGGGTCATGAGTCTATGTTGGGCATAGAGCCCACCTTAAAAAAAAAAAACTATTAGAAAGGCAAAGAGAACTTGATAGAAATACAACCATATTGTAAATAAACAGATATAGTATGAATAATAGACAAGAACATAAAGGAACTGAATAATTGAATAAACAATTTTGATTTTTTAAAAAGATTTTATTTATTTGAGAGAGAAAGAGCTTAAGTGGGGGGAGGGTCAGAGGGACAAGTAGACTCCCCACTGAGCAGGGAGCCCAACATAGGACTTGATTCCAGGAGCCTGAAATCATGACCAGAGCCAAAGTCAGATGCTTGACCGACTGAGACACCCAGGCGCCCCTAAACAAATTTGATTTAATAGTCATTTATGGATCCTAATATCCATTGAATGGAGAATATCCTTTTTTTATATGCACATGAATCATTTACAAAATTAGACCATTTACTTGTGTCACAAAGAAAACATTAATGAGGGATCCCTGGGTCGCGCAGCGGTTTGGTGCCTGCCTTTGGCCCAGGGCGTGATCCTGGAGACTCGGGATCGAATCCCACGTCAGGCTCCCGGTGCATGGAGCCTGCTTCTCCCTCTGCCTGTGTCTCTGCCTCTCTCTCTCTCTCACTGTGTGCCTATCATAAATAAATAAAATTAAATTAAAAAAAAAAGAAAACATTAATGCATTTTTTTCAAAAGCAAGTTTATAGAACACACTTTAATTATAATCCAACGAAATTAGAAATACATAATAAAAAGGTGATAGAGGGAGTGCCTGACTGGCTCAGTCAATAGAATGTCCAACTCTTAATCTTGGGGTCATGAGTTAGAGCCCAACATTGGGTGTAGAGATTACTTTTAAAAATTTAATTAAGGGCAGCCCAGGTGGCTCAGTGGTTTAGTGCTGCCTTCAGCCCAGGGCCTGATCCTGGAGAACTGGGATTGAGTCCCACATCGGGCTCCCAGGATGGAGCCTGCTTCTCCCTCTGCCTGTGTCCCTGACTCTCTCTCTCTCTGCATGTATTTAATGAATAAATAAATAAAATCTTTTAAAAATTAATTAATTAGAAAAAAAGGTGATAGGAAAATCTTTGGATGCCTGGAAATTAATAAGCATATTCCTAGATAACATGGAAATCAAAGAGGAAATAAAAATTGAAATTGTAAACTAGAAAGCAATACAAAAAAAGAACATTTTATTAAAACCTATATACAGCAAACACTTCCTTTTGTAGTCAGAGAAAATTTTATAGCCTTGGTGCCTTTAATATTGAAAATGAAATACTGGGTGCCTGGATGGCTCAGTCAGTTAGGTGTCTCCTTCTCCCTCTTCCCTTTCCCACTGCTCGAGAGCTCTCTCTCTCTCTCTCACTCTCTATCTCAAATAAATAAATAAAATCTAAAAAAGGAAAAAGAAAGTAAATGAAATACTAAAAAGAATACATGAACTTAAAATTCATCCTAAGAAATTGGAAAAACAAATAAACTAAAATAAAATAGGAAGAAATTATTGATAGAAAAGCTCAGATAATATAAAACAAAAACTAGTAAAAAGGATGAATAAAGTGAAAGCTTTTTTGTTTAAAACCAGTAAACTTGAAAGTTTCATTAAGGAAAAGAAAGTCAAAATATTAGGAATGAGAAGACAATCATACATACAGAAGAGATGAAAAATTTAGAATACTACTTGCAACTGATGGCAAAACATTTGAAAAGTTAACAGAAATAGTTAATTTCTAATTAAATTATAAATTAGACATATTAGCTTTAAAAATAGGAAAACTATAATATACCATTCATCACAAAAGAGATTTGAAAGGTAATTTAAAAATCTACCATTTAATAAAAAGATCAGGGACACCTGGCTAGCTCAGTCGGCACAGCATGCAACTCTTGATCTCAAAGGAGTGAGTGTGAGCCCCACATTGAGTAGAATGATTACTTTAAAAAAATAAAAATACAAAAAAAATAAAAGAATCAGAACCTGATGGTTTTCCAATCCAGTTTTATCAAACCTTTTAAGTACACATGATTCCACTGGTATTTCACCTACTAGTCCAACCAAAATTTAGGAAACTCCTCAATGCATTTTATGAAGCTGACATAATTTTAAAACCAAAGTCTGATAAAGATAGTTCCAAAAGAAAAAAAAAAAAAGATAGTTCCAAAAGAACTATTGCTCACCTTTAATGAATAGAGGCAAAAATTCCAAATAAAATATTTGCAAGGTAAATTCAATACACAAAAGTAACACACTGTGACCTAACTGGGTTATTTCAAACATATAAGGGCAATTAGAATATCAGGAAATATAATTCATAAACTTCATGAATCAAAGAAGAAAAGCCTTAAGATCATATCAGTAGATGCTGAAAAGGATCTTAATAAAATTCAATAGCCATTCTTAATAAGAATGTACAGTTTTCTCTAATCATATGCCAAAAGCAAGCTTGCCCTGTCATTTAAGGGCACAGGCAAATTCAAGTTCTCTAAAATACGTAAGAACCACATTAATTGAAAATAAATAATGAAAAGAAAAAATATTTAACATTAAGAAATGGACAGAAATTACTTAAACATGAAAAATACTGTTTAACCAATAGACAGTAGCATTCCAAATGGTGAAATTCTCAAACTATTTTGATTAAAACTAGACAGAGATGACCACAAAGACCAATGTTATTAAATATTACCTTGGAGTTACTAATCATAGGGATTAAAACAAGATAAGACATTGTATAAACATTAAAAAAGATGAAATACTAATTGTGCTGATATCAAAAATGACAAAAAAAACTACTAGAATTAAGAAAATTTGATAAGGCAGGTGGCTACAATATAAATATATTTTTAAATTTTAATTTAATTTATTATTTTTTAAGATTTTATTTATTCATGAGAGACAGAGAGAGAGAGAGGGAGAGACATAGGCAGAGGGAGAAGCAGGCTTCCTGCAGGGAGCCCAACACAGGACCCAATCCCAGGACCCTAGGGTCACGACCTGTGCCACAGGCAGATGCTCAACCACTGAGCCACCCAGGAGTCCCTATTTTATTTTTGGAGAGACAGAAAGTAAGTATGAGTGGGGGTGGTGTAGTGGGGGGAGGAGCAGACAAAGAGAAAATCCCAAGCAGGCTCCGCTGTCAGCACAGAGACTGACCTAGGGCTCGAGCTCACATCCCTGAGATCATGACCAGAGCCAAAATCAAGAGCTGGACATTCAACCGACTGAGTCACATAGGCACTCCAAGGTAAATATTTTTTAAAAACACAATAGTGTGGGGGTGTCCAACTCTTGATTTTGGCTCAGTCATGATTTCAGGGTCATGAGATCAAGTCCCACATTGGGTTTCATGCTAAGCATGGAGTCTTAAGATTCTCCCCCCTCTCCCTCTGCCCTTTGCTCTTGCTTGTGCTTGCTCTTGTTATCTCTCTCTAAAATAAAAATAATTGTTTAAATTTTTATTTATTTATGATAGTCACAGAGAGAGAGAGAGAGAGAGAGAGAGAGGCAGAGACACAGGCAGAGGGAGAAGCAGGCTCCATGCACCGGGAGCCCGACATGGGACTCGATCCCGGGTATCCAGGATCGCGTCCTGGGCCAAAGGCAGGGGCCAAACTGCTACGCCACCCAGGGATCCCCCCAAAAAATAATTTTTTAAAAAGCAGTAATTTTTTTCTGTACTTAAGGTAAACAGCTGCATGGGGAACCTGGCTGTCTCAGTTGGGTAGAGCGTAACTCTGGATGTCAGGGTTGTGGGTTCAAGCCCCACGTTGTATGTAGATATCACTTGAAAATAAAATCTTTTAAAAAAGAAGGTGAACAACTACAAATGAAAATGGAAAAAAATTTTTCTTGGGACACGGGTGGCTCAGCAGTTGAGTGTCTGCCTTTGGCTCAGGGTTTGATCCCGGAGTCCTAGGATGGAGTCCCACATCAGGCTCTCTGCAGGGATCCTGCTTCTCCCTCTGCCTATGTCTCTGCCTCTCTCTCTCTCTGTGTCTCTCATGAATAAATAAATAAAATCTTTTTCTTAAAGATGTTCAAATATTTTATTTATTTATTCATGAGACACACACACACACAGAGAGAGAGAGAGAGAGAGAGGCAGAGGCAGAGACACAGGCAGAGGGAGCAGCCGGCTCCATGCAGGGAGCCTGACGTGGGACTCGATCCCCGGTCTCCAGGATCATGCCCTGGGCCAAAGACTGCGCTAAACCGCTGAGCCCCCCAGGCTGCCCAATAAAATCTTTTAAAAAAAAGAAAGAAAGAAAAATTTTATTCTCAGCATTATAAAATATCTAGGAACACACCAAATCTTTTAGGAACATTGATGCAAAAATTCTCAGCGAAACACTAGCAAACAGAATTCAGCAGCATATTAAAAGGACCCATGAGCAAGTGGAATGCAAGGGTGGTTCAACATATGAAAATTGGTTAATGTAATACACCACAGCAAAAAGATGAAACAAAAAACCCAAATGACCATCTCAAATGATGCAGGAAGAGCATTGACAAAATTCAGCATCCTTTCCTGATAACAACACTCAACAAAATTAGAAGGAAATTACTTCAACATATTAAAAAGAACATATGACAAACCCACAGCAAATGTCATACCCAATAGTAGAAGAATAAAATTTTTCTTTCATGGGATGCCTGGGTGGCTCAGTGGTTGAGCCTCTGCTTTTGGCTCAGGGCATGATCAGGGTCACCAGATGGAGTCCCATATTGGGCTCCCAGCAGGGAGCCTGCTTCTGTCTCTGCCTCTCTCTCTCTGTGTCTCTCATGGATAAATAAATAAAATCTTTAAAAAAATTTTTTTTCCTCCAAGATCAAGCATCATGCAAGGATGCTCACTTTTACCACCTCTGTTCAACATAGTACCAGAAGTTCTAGCCAACACAATTAGATAAGAAAAATAAATTAAATGAAAGGCATTCAAAATGAAAAAGAAGAGATAAAATTATTTCTGTTTGCTGATGATATGATCTTATATGTAGAACAACCTAAAGACCCTACAAAAAAAGATGTTAGAACAAATAAATGAATTTAGCTAAATAGCAGGATACAAAGTCAACACACAAAATCATTTATACATGGACAGTGAAGTTTCTGAAAAGGAAATTACAAAAACAATTACATTTACATAGCATTGAAAAAATAAAATAATTAGGGATTGGGGCACCTGGTGACTCAGTTAGTTAAGTGCCCCACTCTTGATTTTGGCTCAGGTCATGATCTCAGGGTCATGAGATTGAGCCCAATGTTGAGCTCCAAGTTCAATGCGGAATCTGCTTGAGAGTCTCTCTCTCTCTTTCCCTCTGTCCCTCCCCCCCACACCTGAATTCTCTCTCTCAAATAAATAAATATTTCTTCTTTAAAAAATCTTTTTAAAAATAGTAGGAATTAATCAAAGAGGTGAAAGATTTGTGCAATGCAAATTACACAAAACATTGCTGAAAGAAATTAAGGAAGACATAAATACATGGAAACATGTTCCATGTTCATAGACTGGAAGACTTAATATTGTTAAAATACCAATACTACCCCCAAACAATCTACAATTTAAATGTAATTCTATCAAAATCCCAATAACATTCTTTGGCTGAGATAGAAAAACCCATCCTAAAGGCACCTGGATAGGTCAGTGGTTGAGCATCTGCTTTTGGCTCAGGTCATGATCCCGGGACCCTGGGGTTGAGTCCTGCAGCAGGCTCCCTGCTTCTCCTTCTGCCTATGTTTCTGCCTCTCTCTGTGTGTCTCTCATAAATAAATAAATAAATAAATAAATAAATAAATAAATAAAATCTTAAAAAAACAAAAAAAGAAACACCCATCCTAAAATTCAGATGGACTCTAAGGGGACTCCAAAAACCAAAACAGGGCAGCCTGGGTGGCTCAGCGGTTTAGCACTGCTTTTGGCCCAGGGCGTGATCCTAGAGACCTGGGATTGACTCCCACATCGGGCTCCCTGCAGGGAGCCTGCTTCTCCCTCTGCCTGTGTCTCTGCCTTTCTCTCTGTGTCTCTCATGAATAAAGAAATAAAATCTTAAGAAAAAAACACAAAACAATCTTTAAAAGAACAAGGGCTCCTGATGGTGCAGTTTTTGAGCATCCAATTCTTTGTCTGGGCTCAGGTTGTGAACTCTGGGTTGTGGGACCGAGCCCTGTGTTGGGCTCTATGTTTGGCATGGAATCAGCTTGGGTTTCTGTCTCTCTCTCTGCCCCTCCCACTCATGCTTTCATTCTCTCTCTCTCTCTCTCTCTCCTGAAAATAAATAAATAAATCTTTTTTAAAAAAGAACAAAACTGGAAGACTTATACTTCTACTTATATTACTGCATTACTTATATTCCTACAAAGTTACAGTAATCAGATCAGTATGGTATTGGCATAAAGCTCTCCCTCTGCCTATGTCTCTGTGTCTCTCCTGAATAAATGAATAAAATTTATTTAAAAAAAATGATTTTTGAAAAGGGTTCCAAGACCATTCAAGAAGGAAAGAATAATCTTTTTTAAAAAATATTTTAGGGGATCCCTGGGTGGCACAGCGGTTTGGCGCCTGCCTTTGGCCCAGGGCGCGATCCTGGAGACCCGGGATCGAATCCCACATCAGGCTCCCGGTGCATGGAGCCTGCTTCTCCCTCCGCCTGTGTCTCTGCCTCTCTCTCTCTCTCTCTCTCTCTCTCTCTCTCTCTGTGACTATCATAAATAAATAAAAAATTTTAAAAAAATATTTTATTTATTTATTCATGAGAGACACACAGAGAGGCAGAGACACAGGCAGAGGGAGAAGCAGGCTCTATGCAGGAAGCCTGATGTGGCACTTGATCCTGGGACTCGGCGAACATGCCCTGAGCCAAAGGCAGACAGACACTCAACTGCTGAGCCACCCAGGTGTCCCGCAAGAATAATCTTCTCATCAAATGGTACTGGGAAAAGTGGGTATCCATATGCTCACTTTTAGCATATGGATACTAAAGAGTGGGACTTTACCTAACACCATTTATAAAAATTAACTCAAAATGGATTCATGACCTAAATGTAAGACATAAAATAATAAAATTCTTAGAAGAAAATATAGAACAAAAACTTCATAACCTTGGATTTGGCAATGACTTCTTAGATATGACACCAAAGGCACTGATAACAAAAGAAAAGAACTACGTGAAAATTTTAAAAGTTTGCACATCAAAAAACAATATCCACAGAGTAAAAAAGCAACTCACAAAAGGGGAGAAAATATTTGCAAATCATACATCTGATAAGAGATTAATATCCAGAATGCATAGAGAATTTCTAAAACTCAACAAGAACAAAAAACCTGATTCAAAAATGGGCAAAGGGACGGCATCTGTGGCTCATTTGGTTGGGCATCTGTCTTCGACTCTGGTCATGATCCCAGAGTCCTGGGATTGAGCCCTGAGTCAGGCTCCCTGCTCAGCAGAGTGTCTGCTTCTCCTTCTCCCTCTGCCCCTCTTTTCCACTCATGCTCTCTCTCTCTTTCAAATACATAAATAACATATTTTTAAAAAATAGACAAATGATTGGCATAGACATTTCTCCAAAAAAGATATATGAATGGCCAATAATCACATGAAAAGATGCTCAACATCATTAATCATTAAGGAAATGCAAATCAAAACTATAAGGGATACCACCTCACACCCATTAGGACAGCTAATAAGAAAAATAGAAAATATCAAATGTTGGCAAGGATGTAGAGAAGTTGGAACTCTGGTGCGCTGTTGATAATAATGTAAAATAAGGTAGCCACTGAAGAAAATAGTATGGTAGTTGTCACAAAGTTAAACATGGAATTACCATATGATCCAGCAATTCCACTTTTGAGTATATTCAAAGAGTTGAAAACAGGGTCTTTTTTTTTTTTTTTTTTAAGATTTTATTCATTTGTTTGACAGAGAGAAATAATGGGAGAGAGAGTACAAACAAGGAGAACAAGAGAGGGGAAGTAGGCTCCCCACTGAGCAGGGAGCCCGACTCGCGGGGCTCAATCCCAGAACCCTGTGATCATGACCTGAGCTGAAAGCAGACACAACTGAGTGAGCCACTCAGGCACCCCAAAAACAGAGTCTTGCAGAGATATTTATACACCCATGTTTTTAGCAGCATTATTCACAATAGCCAAAACATGGAAGCAACTCAAGTGTCCACTGACCAATGAATGGATAAGCCAAATGTGGTATATACAAGCAGTGAGATATTTTCAGCCTTAAAAAGCAAGGAAATTCTTAAAAAGTAAAAAATAAAAAATTCAAGAAAAAAATTTTTTTAGAAAAGGAAGGAATTTCTACAATATGTTACAACATGGATGAACTTTGAGGATATTACGCTAAGTGAAATAAGCCAGTCATAGAAAGACAAATACTGTATAAGTCCACTTTTGTGAGGTACTTAGAATAGTCAAGGTCATAAACACAGTATGTATAAAGGTGGTTGCCAGAGGTGGAGGGGAGGAGAGATTGGGGAGTTATTGTTTAATAGGTATAGAGTTTCAGTTTTGGAAGATGAAAATGTTATAGAGTGGATGGTGGTGATGGCTGCACAGCCCTGTAGATGAACTTAATGACATTGAACCACGCACTTAAAAATGGTGAAGTTGAGGCTGGGTGTGTGACTCTTGATCTCAAGGTCATAAGTTTGAGCCCCATGTGGGGAGATTACAAAAGTAAATAAAGAAGAGATTACAAAAATAAATAAACTCAAAAAAATGGTTAAGGTGACAATTTTTGTTTCTTAATGTTTGATTTTTGAAATTCCAGTATAATTAATATATGCTGTTATATCAGTTAAGGTGGTAAATTTCATGTTTGTGTTTTGTCATAATGAAAAAAACACTTAAAATAAGTTGAAGAACAACAAAAAAGAGATGAATAAGTTGAATTCGGGCCATATACGAAGAACATGGTGAAATCTTATTGAACAACATAAAATTGGACCTAGACAAAAGGGAAGTTATTTGTTCTGGGGTAACAATGTTATAAAAACAAAAAAATAATAATAAATAAATAAATAAATAAAAAAACAAAAAACATTTTAAAATTATTTATATTTAATGAAATTCTAGTTAAAATTCCGACAGGCAGGTTTTTTTGAAATACGTTGGATTGTATTGGTAAAATAATCTTAAATCCACATGGAAGAATGTATGCCTTACAATAACCAAAGAAAACATAAAATTAAGTATAGTGAAGGGGGGGGCCACTTGCTTAACCAGATGTCAGAATATTCATAAAACTGCCGTAATCAAAGTAACGTAATGTTGGCATAGGACTAGTTCAGTGGAAAATAATAGAAAAATCTAAAAGTAGATCTTAGTGTATTAGTTCAGCATGTGACAATGGTATCATTTGTCACAGAGGGAAAACATGGTTTCTTTAGTAAAAGATGCTGTTGAACAGGTTCTGTATATGGAAGAAAGGAATTTTTTTAAAAAAGATTTATTGATTTATTCGGGGTGGGGGGCAGAGACACAGGCAGAGGGAGAAGCAGGCTCCATGCAGGCAGCCTGACATGGGACTCAATCCCAGGTCTCTAGGATCACACCCTGGGCTGCAGTTGGTGCTAAACCGCTGTGCCACCGGGGCTGCCGGAAAGGAATTTTTTTTAAGAGAGACAGACTACATGTGGGGAGGAACAAGAAGAGGGAGAGAGAGAACCCCAAGAAGGCTCCACATCCAGTGCACAGCCCGACATGGGGCTCAGTCTCATGACCCTGAGATCATGACCTCAATTTGAAATCAAGAGTTGGAGGCCTAACCGACTGAGCCACCCAAGGGTCCCTGGAAGAAAATAATTTGACCCCTATCTTACACAATGTCAATATATGGCTTAAATATTTACAATTACATGTAAAATGTAAAAAATAAACATGAAAACCTTAGAAGAAATTGTAGGAGGGGATCTAATGTATTGCAACGTGGTGATTATCGTTAATATACTTGAAGTTTACTAAAAGAGTAGATTTTAAGTGTTCTCACTACATACAATGGTGACTATGTAAAGTGATGGATGTGTTTCTTAAATTTTTTCTTAAAGATTTTATTTATTTATTTCAGAGACAGTGAGTGAGAGAGAGCAAGTGAGTGCACACAAGTGCACAAGCAGGAGGAAGGAGAGGGAGAAGCAGACTCCCCAGCCATCAGGGAGCCCCATGCAGGGCTCCATCCCAGGACTCAGAGATCATGACCTAGGCTTAACCCACTGAGCCACCCAGGTTCTCTTGAAGTGATGGGTGTGGTAATTACTTTGGTGATACTCATTTCAAAATCTATACATATACCATCACTTTAAAAAAAAAAGATTTTATTTGTTTATTTTGAGAGAGAGGGCACAAGCACAAGTGGAGGGAGGGGCAGAGGCAGAGGGAGAATCTGACCCAGACTCCCTGCTGAGCACAAGCTCAATCTCAGGACCCTGAGATCATGACCTGAACTGAAGTCAAGAGTTAGATGCTTAACTAAGCCACCCAGGTGCCCCTCATCTTATACATTTTAAAAATTGTGTTGTATAACCTAAATATACAAATTTTTTTTTGCCAACCACATACATCAATAAAACAGGAAAAAAAAGATATCTTCCCTGGCAAAGTACCTGTATACAGTGCAGATGCTCAAAACATTTTAGTAAAATTTGGATATGTCACATAATTTAAAGAGAAAAACATTTTTTAAAAAGCAACTATTTTAACTTTGCACATATTTTATTTTTGAATTTCTTTTAAAGAGGGAGAAAGAGACAGAGAATCTTAAGCAGGCCCCATGCCCAGTGTGGAGCCCAATGCAGGGGTCAATCTCACCACCCTGAGATCATGACCTGAGCTGAAATCCATTGTCAGACGCTTAACCAACGGAGCCATGTAGGCACCCCTTTTCTGTATTATTTATTTATTTATTTATTTATTTATTTATTTATTTATATTTTTTATCTTTTAAAGATTTTATTTATTCATGAGAGACACGCAGAGAGAGAGAGAGGCAGAGACACAGGCAGAGGGAGAAGCAGGCTCCATGCAGGAAGCCCGATGTGGGACTCGATCCCAGGTCTCCAGGACCACACCCCGGGCTGAAGACAGCACTAAACCGTTGAGCCACCCAGGCTGCCCTGTATATATTTTTTAAAAAGAAAGAAAATACAAGAGACCATATGTACAATCTAGGTATGAGGTAGACCAAGGCAGCAAACTCAGCTGTTAGAAAAGAGAGGTAGGAGATGCCAGGCTGTTTCAGTGTGCAAATCATGCAACTCTTGATCTCTGGTCATGAGTTCAAGCCCCATGTTGGGTATAGAGCCTACTTTAAAAAAAAGGTAGTAACAACTTGACTAAATGATGTCTTTTTTTTTTTTTTTTTTTTTTGGTGGGCAGCAAAACAAAGTTTATTAAGCACTAGTAAGTTTTATTGAGTGATAGTACAAAGCTCCCAAAGAAGGAGGGGACCTGAGAGGGTTGCTCCTAAATAAAGCTTTTTAAAAAAAAAATATTATATTTATTTATTCATGAGAGACACAGGCAAAGACATAAGCAGAGGGAGAAGCAGGCTCCTTGCAAAGAGCCTGATGTGGGACGGGATCCCAGGACCCCGGGATCAGGACCTGAGCCAAAGGCAGACACTCAATCACCGAGCCACCCAGCTGTCCCTAAATAAAGCCTTTTATTTTATTTTTAAAAATATTTTATTTATTTATTCATGAGAGACAGAGAGAGAGAGAGAGGCAGAGACACAGGCAGAGGGAGAAGCAGGCTCCACGCAGAGAGCCTGATGTGGGACTCAATCCTGGGACTCCATGGTCGCACCCTGAGCCAAAGGCAGATGCTCAACCACTGAGCCACCCAGGTGTCCCTAAATAAAGACTTTTCAATGAATCATGCAAAAATTTGGGGGGGAGGACATGCAACAGAGTGAAAAGAGGGTTAACATTTATGTATTTTAAAATAAAGATTTAGGGGATCCCTGGGTGGCTCAGCGGTTTAGCGCCTGCCTTTGGCCCAGGGCACAATCCTGGAGTACCAGGCGCTCCTGGTATAGCCTTATGGAAAGCACTCCAGCAACACCTATTAAAAATAAAAACATACCTTTTTATCTACAAATCTCACTTCTGGGTAGACATCCTATAAAAGAAAAGCACAGGACTCTATCTACAAGGATATTTATTGCCCCATTGTTCACAGTTGCCAAACAACTGAGATTAAAGTGCATGTTCATCATTCAAGCAGAGGTTGAAGAAAGCATGGTACCTTTAATGCAGCTATTAAAAAGAATGGATCGGAAGTATGCAAATTTACATGGTAGGATTTTAAGAAGGAAATCAAGATATGGAGAATTTATGTAATTCCTCGAAGATCGCACATCTAGT
This sequence comes from Vulpes lagopus, assembly GCF_018345385.1. NCBI lineage: Eukaryota > Metazoa > Chordata > Mammalia > Carnivora > Canidae > Vulpes > Vulpes lagopus. Next base: position 60,139,704 of record NC_054846.1, on the reverse strand, counting down.
AAAGAGTAGGACCAGGATCCAAAAAGTTTGGGTTCAGAGACCATGAGCTTAGCCTCTGTATTGGGTTATTTCTGAGGGGAAGTAAATAGAAAGTTGGTAGAGGGGGACAAATAACAGGGAGAAAAAAGAGATACAGCTAAATACCACGAGTGTCAAAGGAGCGTGGAACAAAGGGGGATTAATCATCTGGTAGCAACTGTTTGCTCCCACCCCCCAAGACAGGAGGACAGCAGAGGCCACCCTTCCTAATTCACAATGTGACATGAGTAGTGACTTTTCTTAGAGCACCAGAGGACATCCCGGCTTCTTCGCTGAGATGCAGAGCCTGTATCAGCAATGCTTTGGGTCTCCTTGCCATCCCTCTCTAGGCTGACCCCGAGTCTCCTCTCTGCTGGGTGGCTCTGCCTACCCTTGCCGCTGGCTGCTTCTTGTAGAGCTGAGATGTAGCAGAGGCCTCTTCTCTCTGGCAAATAGCAGAATGAGGTGGCTAAAACACAGATCTGGAAAAAAAAAAAAAAACTAAAAGAAAGAAAAAAAAACCCCACACAGATCTGGGGACTGGGGAGACATGGGTTCAAATCCGAGCCCAGTTATTGCCCTCCGTGTGGAAGCCTAGGCCCGTCACAATCTCTGTGAACCCGGCTTGCTCACCTGTGAAATGAACCTAATCACAGGTGAATTACCAGAATTAGCTGAGAGAATGCATCTCCAGTGCTAAGTGCAGCTCCTGTTACTAAAGTCAGAAAGTAAAAAAAATAAATAAATATAAATAAATAAATATAAATAAATAAATAAACAAAGTCAGAAAGTATCTTTCGATGGGGGCACTTGTACTCAGCTACCTTGCCTTTATTTTTCAACCCACGAACTTTCTTCCCATCATTTGCTGTGAGACTCCGATAAGGAACCTGGGCATTGAACCACCATGTTTTGCTTACATATCCTCTAAAACAATTTTGAAAAATTGTGTGTGCTCTTGTGCATAAGATTTAGTTGTTATTTAAATTTTTTCATTCTTGGGTGCCTGTGTAGCTCAGTCAGTTAAGTGTCTGGCTTTGGATTAGGTTGTGATCTCAGGGTTCTGGGATCGAGGCTCTGCGCTCAGCGGGGAGTCTGCTTGTCTCTATCCATCTGCCCCTAACCCTGCTTGTGCTCTCTCTGTCTCTCTCTCTCTCAAATAAAGAAATAACGTCTTTAAAAAAATAATAAATTTTTTAGTTCTAAGCTAAGTATTGCAAAGGATAGGATTTCCAGCATATTGCAAATATCAACACTTAAAAATTAAAAACCATTACATAATTGTTTTTGAATATAGTGAATATTAAGAAGTCAGATGTCAGAAATCAGCTTCACTGGGCCAAAAATCAAGAATCATTATAAATATAGTAAATATATTGAATCATTATAAAGTGACCTGGAAAGAGCTCTGACCAATAAGGACACTAGATCAGATAGTCCTTGACCAACCTCACCATATCCCTTTTCTGGGCATCTGACTATGCATGAAACGGTAGTCGGGACACAGAAGGAAAAAGCTCACAATAAGGTAGCAGCAGCATCTAGAATAAAGAAGAAACCAAGCAGGAAACAGAAGGAGAACAGGGACAGGAGCCATCAGTAGAAGCAGCAGGAAGTAGCAGGGGCAAGGACCGAGATGAACTGTGTCCAGAGAATGGAGGAGCAACTCGGGTAGGAAGCAATAGATGGCCTCCTGTGGATGGGGGGGGGGGGGGGGGGGTGACCCCTGGAGTTGGGTCTGTGCACTAGAGCTGGCACAGTATTCTAAATGGCAAAGAGCCAGGGTTCAGTTGCACAAAGCCTGAATATACAGCCCAGGATGCTTTCATGTGCCTTTTTTTTTTTTTTTTTTAAGTAGGCTCCATGCCCAGTGTGAAGCCCAATACGGGACTTGAACTCATGACCGTGAAATCAAGACCTGAGCTGATATCAAGAGTTGGACACTCAGCTGACTGAGCCACCGGGTGCCCCTGTTCTTGTGCCTCTTATCTGTGGTTCTGAACACCAAATTCCTATTTCCTGTGGTAAGTTGGGGATGCTTTTGTTTCCTTTGGCCTAAAAGATGAAGGCACCAACACCAGGAGGGGGGTGGCAAGGAACAGACCTCCGGAATTGTGAAGAAGTGAATGTGGCAACCACAGCAAGGTGGTGACCGGTGAGAACCTTCTTCCTTTTGGTTGCAGGACAGCCTAGCGACTGGGAGTATATGCTGTGGAGCCAGATAGCCTGCATGTGAATTTGTCCTTGTTGCAGGATTTGGGGCAAATTTCTAGGTCTCAAATTTTTTTTTTTAAAGGTTTTACTTAGGGATCCCTGGGTGGTTCAGTGGTTAAGTTCCTGCCTTCGGCCCAGGGCCTGATCCTGGAGACCCGGGATCAAGTCCCATGTCAGGCTCCCTGCATGGAGCCTGCTTCTCCCTCTGCCTCTCTCTCTCTCTCTCTCTCTCTCTCTGCATCTCATGAATAAATAAATTTAAAAAAAAAAGGTTTTATTTATTTATTTGAGAGTGAGCAAGTGAGCAGGAGTAGGGCTGGGAGGGGCAGAGGGAGAGGGAGAAGCAGACCCCATGCTGAACAGGGAGCTCCGGGATCATGACCTGAGCCCAAGGCAGACACCTAACCAACTTAGCCACCCACGTGCCCCACTAGGCCTCAACTCTATCTGTATGTGAGATACACTGGCTTCCTATGGCTTTTGTAACGAATTGCCACAAACTTGGTGGCTTAAGACAACAGGAATTCACTCTCACATAAATCTAGAGGTCAGATGTCTAAAATCAGTTTCATTGGGCCAAAATCCGGAATCAAGATATTGGCCGGGCTCTTCTCTTTCCAAATACCCCAGGATAGAATCTGTTCATCGCCTCGTCCAGCTGCTGGTGTTTGCCAGTATTTCTCAGCTGTGGCTACATCATCCTACTCTCTGCTTCTCTGGCCACGTTCCCTTTTTTTCTTCTGCCTGTGGCAAATCTCCCTCTGCCTCCCTCTTACAAGGATACATGTGATTGAATTTAGGGTTCACCTGGATAATCCAGGTGGCTCAGATAACCTTAATTTAGTTACATCTTGTGCCGTATAAGGTGATACTCTGACACCGACTAGTGCACTAGAATCAAACTCTGGGGCTGACCACCAGGAGTTAGCACAAACTCACAATTAAAAGGCATGATCCGCAACAAACCTTCCTTGACTTCAGAAGCCACCCAAACTTCAGCCATCCCCAGGCCACTCCCACTTATGCCAACTGGCTACAAAGTTGAGGGTTCCCACACCCCCATCTGGTTTGAAATTTTGGTAGAATGACTCACATAATTCAGGAAAGTTCTATACTTACAATTATAGTTTTATCATAGATAATACCAGTCGGGACGAGCCAAAGAGCCACAGAAGTTGGGAGGGCCTCAAATGCAGAGTTTCCATGCCCTCTACCTGCAAAATCAGGGCATATCAGCTCCTGGCACATCAATGTTTGCTAGCCAGGAAGCTCTACCAAGCTTCAGAGTCCAGAGTTTTTCCTGGAGCTTTGTTATATAAGCACGATTGATTAAATCATGGGCCATTGGTTGACCACCAATCATTGATTGAACTCAATGTCCTTCCCATGTCCTTTTTTCCCTCCCTAGAGGTCAGGATAACATCATGTGGGTATGTCATTGTGGTTTTGATTTGTATTTCTCTAATGACCAATGATGCATGATGTTGAACATATTTTCATGTGCTTATCGGTCATTTGTGTATATTCTTGGGAGAAATACCCATTCAAATTATTTGCTCAAATTTGATTGAGCTTTATGTCTTTTTATTTTTGTATTTTTTAAAGATTTTATTTTATTTATTCATGAGAGACACAGAGCGAGAGAGAGAGGCAGAGACACAGGCAGAGGGAGGAGCAGGCTCCATGCAGGGAGCCCAATGTGGGACTCGATCCCAGGTCTCCAGGATCACGCCCTGGGCTGCAGGCAGTGCTAAACTGCTGTGCCACCAGGGCTGCCCGCTTTAAGTTCTTTTTAATTATTGAGTTCTAAGAGTTCTTTATGTATTCTGGACAAGTCCCTTATCAGATATGTGATTTTGCAAATATTTTCCTCCCCTTTTATAAGTATTTTCTCTCGGACAGCCTGGTGGCTCAGCGGTTTAGTGTCGCCTTTGGCCCAGGGCGTGATCCTGGGGACTCAGGATTGAGTCCCGTATCGGGCTCCCTGCTTCTCCCTATGCCTGTGTCTCTGCCTCTCTCTCTGTTTCATGAATAAATAAATAAAATCTTAAAAAAAAAAAAAGATTTTCTCTCATTTTGCTTTTTTGGTGGTATTGTGTACAACACAAACACTTAAATTTTGAGGTAGCCCAACTTACCTATTTTTTTTCTTTTGTCAGTTGTACTTTCGATATCACATCTAGGAAATCACTGCTTACCCTGAGGTCACAAAGATTTTACTCCTATTTTTCTTCAAGGAGTTTTATAATTTTAGTTCTTATACTTAAGTCTATGATCTATTTTGAGTTCATTTTTGTGGATAGTGTGAACTAGAGGTCCAACTTCATTTTTTTGCATGTGGGTATCCAGATGTGTTTGGAGCACTTGTTAAAAATTAGTATGTTTTGGGGGTGCCTGGTTGGCTCAGTTGGTTAAGTGTATGCCTTCAGCTTGAATCATAATCCCAGGATCCTGGAATTGAGCCCTACAATGTTGCTGGGGCTCCCTGCTCAGCAGGAAGCCTACTTCTCCCATTAGGTGTAGAGCTCCCACTGCTTGTCCTCTCTCTGTCAAACAAACAAAAATAAATAAATAAAATCTTTTTGAAAAATTAGTATGTTTTTGAACCAGGTGTTGAACAGTTCCAGAGTGCTGGATACAAGCAGAAGGTTTTCCTGCCACGTTTCATGATGATTCTGAATTTTAAAATTTGCTCTGATCTCTTTTAAAAAAAAAATAGTTGGGGGGACGCCTGGGTGGCTCAGCAGTTGAGAGTCTGCCTTCGCTCAGGCCGTGATCCCAGACTCTGGGGATCGAGTCCCACATCAGGCTCCCTGCATGGAGCCTGCTTCTCCCTCTGCCTGTGTCTCTGCCTCTCTCCGTGTGTCTCTCATGAATACATAAATAAAATCTTTAGAAAAAAAATTGCTCTGATCTGGGAAATGTAAACCAAAATTTTCCTTGTCTTGCTGTAGGTAAAATAATCAATGATCTCTTACATTTTTTGACTTCATGAAATTGTTCTAGTCAAATCTTCAGTGTCTTACCTTCACAGGGTGTATTGTCAGAAAGTCTAATAACCGTGGTTAATTGTCACAAACAGCAGAACGCGAGAATTCCACTAGATATTAATCAGGGTTGTCCATTGCAACAGTAGGTGCCAAAAATGGCTAACTTAGGAAGAAAATGAATTTATCAGAAGGATATTATATAGCTTATAGATAAGAAGGGAAAACTGGAGAAGCAGCCTGGGAAAGGGAACAGAAAGCCAATAGTCTAGCTTTAAAAAGGCTGGACAGCATTGACCATTTCTCTCACCACTGGACATTGGTTGCTTCCAGAATCTTGACATCATTGCTGCAGTCTTTAATAATCTCAAATTAAGGGCACCTGGGTGGCTCAGTGGTTGAGTGTCTGCCTTCGGCTCATGTCCTGGTCCTGTGGTCCTGGGATCGAGTCCCATATCAGGCTCCCCGCAGGGAGCCTGCTTCTCCCTCCACCTGTGTCTCTGCCTCTGTGTCTCTCCTGAATAAATAAATAAAATCTTAAAAAAAAAAAAATCTCAAATTGAGTCTTTACAAGACTCCATTGTCCCAGGCATGAGCATCTATTGGCCAAACCTTGGCTATTGCCCATGACCTATAATGGTAGGGGATAGGGAAGGTGAATACTTGTCTTCCCGCATATTTTTATAACACAAGTTACTCTTCTCTCTCCCACTGAGACCAACAAATGGAACCACTCCTCAAAATAAGAAGGTATGAGATGGCTAGAAAAACAATAAAGTATATTACAGAAATAAATAATAATAAAAACAACAGTCAATATTAATTGAGAGCTATGTATGTACAAGTTGTATGTGAATTAATGCAGTTAATCCTTACAACAGCCCTACAAGGCATGTCCCATTATTAACCTAGGTGGTAGGCTAAATAATGCCCCCCAAAGATACCCATTTCCTAATCCCCAGAACCTTTGAGTATGGAAAAAAAAGTGAATATTACTTGTTGTATAATGAATAATTTGACTGGGGTTTCCCAGCTGGTTCAAACAGTAGACCATGTACCTCAGGGCTGTAAGTTTAAGCCTCATGTTGGGCGTAGAGCTTACATTAAAACAAAACCAAAAAAAAATTAGGAGAGCCTGGCTGGTCAGCTGGTTAAGCGGCTGCCTTCAACTCAGGTCACGATCCTAGGGTCCTGGGATAGAGCCCCACATTGTTGTCGGGTCCCTGCTTAGTGGGGAGTCTGCTTCTTCCTCTCCTTCTGCTGCTCCCCCTGCTTGTGCTCTCTCTCTCTCTCTCAAACAAATAAATAAAATATTTAAAAAATGGAGTGGGCTTTGTTATGTCAATTGTATATCAACAAGCTGTCAGAAAATTTTATTAATACATGATAAAATTGCTATGGAAGATAAATCTGACTTCACCATGAAGGTAGTAGATCTGTGCCTGCCAGCCATTCCAGACTCACATGGTCACATTTTTTTTTCCTCCAGAAAGGAAAAGAGCATTTTCCTCCCAAATTTGCTTTGAAAAATCTTAGGGAAAACATTGACTAACCTGTCTTGCGTTATACTCTCATCCTGTTTCCCTGGAAGACCACATGTCTATGATCGGGAGAGAGGAGTCTACAGGGAGTCTGAAAACAAGATTATGCTGCCTTAAAGAATATAGGCAGAGTAAATTGCAGAAATTGCTTAGAGAATTTTGGCAGAATCCAAGAGGAAATCTAGGAGCTTGAATTTCAAGAGTCTACCACCAAGAAGAAGCAAGTACACAGTTTGATCAGACTTCTTTGTTTGCTTTGAGGAGTTTCAGTAGAGATACAAGATTTAGGGGATTAATTAAGGCAATAACTGTATGGGCATCTGGGTGGCTCAATGGATCGAGCATCTGACTTTTGTTTTCAGCAGAGATCATGATCTCAGGATCCTGGGATGGAGCCCCACCATGGGCTCTGTACTCAGGATGGAGCCTGCTTGACTTTCTCCCTCTGCTCCTCCCTCTCTCCCTTTCTCTATCTCTCTCTCAAATCAGTCAACCAATGAATCAATCAAATCTTTTTTTTTAATGATTTTATTTATTTATTCATAGAGACACACACAGAGAGAGAGAGAGAGAGAGAGAGAGAGAGAGAGAGGCAGGGGCACAGGCAGAGGGAGAAGCAGCCTCCATGCAGGGAGCCTGACGTGGGACTCGATCCAGGGTCCCCAGGATCAAACCCCAGGCTGCAGGCGGCGCTAAACCGCTGAGCCACCGGGCTGCCCGAATCAATTAAATCTTAAAAAAAAAAAAAAAAAAAAGAAAGAAAGGCAGTAACTGTGGCCTTAATAGCTAATAGAACTGTGAGGCAAATTCAGACCCAACATGCTGGCCAATGAAGAGCTTGGAAAAACGTAGAGGAAGGAATTCAAAGCTATAGACACTATATACATATATGCACACAGGGACAGATAGATAGAGATAGACACATAGATATGCAAACTATTTACATTAATTATTTTTTGGAAATTCCCTCTTTGGGGAGACTTTCAGTTTTTACTATTTTTATTTTTGTGGCATTTAAATATTTTGCAATATTTTATAAGAAATAAACAAAAGAAAGATTTTTAAAAAGATTTTATTTATTTATTTATTTATTTATTTATTTATTTATTATTTATTTTAGAGAGAGAGAATGTTCTAGCAGGGGGAGAGGCAGAGGGAGAGGCAGAGAATCTCAAGCAGACTCCATGCTGAGGTGCCGAGCCTGATGTGGGACTCCACCCCGAGACCCTGAGATCATGACATGAGCGGAAATCAAGAGTTAGGTGCTCAACCAACTGAGCCAACCAGGCTCCCCAAAAGAAAGATTTTTTTAAAAACAAAATCTGTGTGAAAAAGAAATGGGGTTCTCATTGTCATCAGACTGTCCTTATCTGGTGTTGGGTTCCCCAGGACTTTTTTTCTCTCACCAGCTATTAAAAGTAGACTGGAGGAGAAATAAGTATTAGAAAAAGAAAAAGAAAGCTTCATGCACTGTGGGTGGGAATGCAAACTGGTGCAGGTACTATAGAGAACAGTATGGAGGTTCCTCAAAAAATTAAATATAGAAATACCATACAGGGCAGCCCGGGTGGCTCAGCGGTTTAGTACTGCTTCGGCCCAGGGTGTGATCCTGGAGACCCGGGATCCAGTCCCATGTCGGGATCCCTGCATGGAGCCTGCTTCTCCCTCTGCCTGTGTCTCTGCCTCTCTCTGTGTGTCTCTCGTGAATAAATAAATAGAATATTAAAAAAAAAGAAGTGCCATATAATCCAGCAACTCGACTATTGGGTATTTACCCAAAGAAAACAAAATCACTAATTCAAAAAGATATATATATCCTTATATATATATGACAGCATCATTTACAATGGCCCAGATAGGCAAGCAACTCAAGCGTCCATCCACAGATGAATGGGTAAAGAAGATGGGACATATATATAGATACAATGGAATATTACTCAGCTATAAAAAATAATGAAATCTTGCCGCTTGTGAGAACACAGAAGGCCCTAGAGGGTATGTTGCTAAAGAAAATAAGTCAAAGACAAACACCATATGATTTCACCTACATGTGGAAACTAAAAGAACAAAGCAAATGAACACACACACACACACACACACACACAAACAAAACAAAACAGAAAGAGACTCATAAATACAGAGAAGAAACTGGTGGTTACCAGAGTGGGGGAAGGTTGGAGGAAGTAGATAAAGGGGATAAAGAGGTACAAACTTCCAGGTATGAAATAAGTAAGTCACAGAGATATGAAGTATGGCATAGGGAATGTAATCAATAACAGTGTAATAGTTGTGCATGGCAACAGGAGGTAACTATACTTATTGTGGTAAACATCCCATAACTATACAAGTTGAATCACTATATTGTACACTTGAAACTAATAAAGCCATTATGTGTCAAGTATGTTTCACTTAAAAAATGAAATTTAAAGTAGACTGGAGAAAAACAGTGTGCACTTTCTGCCCCAAGTATGTGAAACAAAAAGGGAAGGTTATACAGGCACAGACACACGGATTATCATTGGAATGATAAACAGGAAGCTGGTGAAAATCAATCATTCTTGGGAGGAAAGGGAGGGTGAGATTTGGAAGATAAAGGCAGGTAAGAGACTTGCTTTTCTCTTTTCTTTCTTTCTTTTTAAAAAGATTTTATTTATTTATTTATGAGAGACACAGACACAGGCAGAGGGAGAAGCAGGCTCCATGCAGGGAGTCCAATGTGGGACTTGATCCTGGGTCTCCAGGATCAGGCCCTGGGTCTCCAGGATCAGGCCCTGGGCTGAAGGGGGTGCTAAACCACTGAGCCACCCGGGCTGCCCGGGATTTGCTTTTCATTGTCTACTGGTGATGGTGTTTGAATTTTTTTTTTACCATGCAAATGAATTACCTATTAAAAACTATTTTTTATTTTTTAAAATAATTTTTTAAAAAAGCATTCAGGGACTCCTGGGTGGCTCAGCAGTTGAGTACCTGCCTTTGGCTCAGGACATGATCCCAGGGTCCTGGGATCTAGTCCTGCATTGGGCTCCCTGCCTGCTTCTCCCTCTGCCTATGTCTTTGCCTCTCTCTCTCTCTGTGTCTCATGAATAAATAAATAAAATCTAAAAAAAAAAAAAAAAAAAAAAAAAAGCATTCAGAGTTTGAATAAAAGGGAAGGGATAGTAATCTGAGGCCAGGGGGGTGGATAGCATGCTTGGCATCTGCACCAAGCCTCACTATCCAGCCTGCCTACACTGCAGAGGCTAGGAAGTTAAAACTACACTTCCAAGATCTTCTTGGAGCTTAGTCTCCGGATGCGTTTTAAGTTCCCCAGTCAGATACATGGGACGGGGCTTGAATCTGAAACTGAATTTCTCTCTGGGAGAAATGAGGCAGCATGTGAGCATTTAGGATGTCATGGTTCTGGAACCAACAGCTCTGACACTGGTTTCTTTTCTCCCAGATCGTGTCTAAAGGGGTGCGTTCTTGGAGCCAATAGTTGGGACAGTGGCTTCCTAATTTCCTAATTTTCCCATGAGGAAGAAGTAACAATTTTCTTGGCGATAATATGTACCTGACTTAAATAGACCCTCATTCAATCACTGGCTCTAAGTACAGGTCATGACAATTTGTGAGCTTTATTGGCAGCAGGCTCTGTGGGGGAACTAGAACCAGTCCAAAGTTGATTTTAATCCTTAGTTTAATTCAGAAGTCTTAATTTCATTAACTTAATTCTTAAATTGATCTTAATTCCCTGGCAGGGGTGGTCTTGAAGTGGGTATATAGTGGACATTTTACATTTCCTTTGGGGACTTGGCATTGGAACTCCTGTCCTGCATTTAGGAAATTATTTCAGGTTATGAATCTGAGATATAGGGCCTATCATCCTCTACAAAAGGTAAAAGTGCTAGGTGTTCCCGTTGCCACATCCCTTGGCACGTGGATGGTGCTGTGCCGGTCACGTACCCCCACCTCGAAGCTAGCTGGAGAAACTGGCTTCAGGAAGATTGTTTCCTGGACAGGCAGTGGCCATAGGGGTGGTGGCCAGCCAGTACTTAGCCCAGCTGCGTGTCCAGAGCTCCGCAGCAATAGCAGTGGTGTCCTTACCACCAGATCTGTCCTAGAACTTGATTTCGGCTGCTTTCGTTGCGTAACCCAGAATGGGATTCTTCTCCTCAGCCCTCTCTTAATTCTACTAGCTACTGAATCTTCTTCAAATAAATTGCTTTTCTGCTTTAAAAGACCCAGAGTTGGTTTTTGTTGCTTGCAATTTGGAATTCTGATGGTTCTCCAGGCACCTGGGTGGCTCAGTGGTTGAGTGTCTGCCTTTGGCTCAGGTCATGATGCCAGGTTCCAGGATGGCAGGGAGCCTACTTCTCCCTCTGCCTGTGTCTCTACCTCTCTCTCTCTGGGTCTCTCATGAATAAATAAATGAAATCTTCAAAAAAAAAAAAAAAAGAAGAAGAAGACTAATTCTCTCTCTTGGGTAGGACTTTTGCTGCAAGATTTTCAGTTTAAGGAACTCACTTTGCATTGACAGAAGTATGGCAATAAGTGACAAATGGATCCACTCGTGCTATCAGATTAGGACATTTCAAAAAAAAAAGATTAGGACATTTCAAATGTATACGACACAAAATATGACACATTATTTATTTACTTTAAAAAATTTTTAAAATATTTTAAAGTGGAGTTGACACAATGTTATATTAGTTTCTTTTTTATTTTATATTTATTTTTTGTTATATTAGTTTCAATGTTACACTAGTTACATAGTGATTTGACAAGTTTATTGGTTATGCTGTGTTTATTCCTTATGCTGTGCTCACTACAAGTATCCTTACCATCTGCCGCCACACGCTATTACAATGCCATTGACTATATTCTCTATGCTATATTAGGTTTTACTTTTATAAGATCCTTATAAGGACACCTGGGTGGCTCAGTCAGTTAAGTATCTGCCTTTGGTTCGGGTCATGATCCTGGAGTCCCAGAATCCAGCCTCTGTGAACTGAGCTTCTGGATGGAACCCCTGGACTAAGCCCCTTGTCCTTGCTCAGCGGGGAATCTGCTTCTCCCTCAACCCCTCCCCCCTACTTATGAGCTCTCTCTCTCACTCTCTCTCAAATAAATAAATTTTAAAATATTTTTTTTTAATTTTTTTTTTTTTAAATTTATTTATGATAGTCACAGAGAGAGAGAGAGAGAGGCAGAGACACAGGCTGAGGAAGAAGCAGGCTCCATGCACCGGGAGCCTGATGTGGGATTCGATCCCGGGTCTCCAGGATCGCGCCCTGGGCCAAAGGCAGGCGCCAAACCGTTGCGCCACCCAGGGATCCCAATTTTAAAATATTTTTAAAAAGATTTTAATCTTTAAAAATCTTTAAAAAAAGAGAGATCCCAATAAAAAAGCTTTTGAAAAATAGATTTATGTATTCATTTGAGGGGGTTGAGAAGGGGCAGAGGGAGAGAATCTTCAAGCAGATTCCTCAGGGAGCTCCGAGCCCATTGCAGGGCCGATCCCACAACCCTGAGATCATGACCTGAGCTGAAGCCAAGAGTCGGAGGCTTAACCAACTGAGCCACCCAGGTGCCCCTAAAAAATGCTTTTTTTTTTTTTAAGATTTTATTTATTCATGAGAGACAGAGAGAGAGAGAGAAGCAGAGACACAGGCAGAGGGAGAAGCAGGCTCCATGCAGGGACCCTGATGTGGGACTTGATCCCGGGACTCTAGGATCACGCCCTGGGCCGAAGGCAGGTGCTAAACTGCCGAGCCACTCAGGGATCCCCAAAAAATGCTTTTTTGTATGTGTTTCTATGTATGTAGGCATCCATCTATCAATCATACATTTAGAATCATAGTAGATTCCTGGTAAACCAAAGCTCTTTTAAAAAATATATGTAGGGACCCCTGGGTGGCTCAGTGGTTGAGCACCTGCCGTCGGCTTAGGACTTGATCCTAGAGTTCCAGGATCGAGTCCCACATTGGGCTCCCTGCATGGAGCCTGCTTCTCCCTCTGCCTGTGTCTCTGCCTCTCCATCTCTCATGAATAAATAAATAAAATCTTTAAAAAAAGTATATTTTATTATTTTTTTCATTTTAAATAAGCTTCACACCCAGCATGGGACTTGAACTTACAACCGCAAGATCAAGAGTCCTGTGTCCTATCCACTGAGCCAGCCAGCCACCTCAAAGCTCTTTTCAACTCATAGTAACCCTCTTTTATCTCTGATAACTTTGTTAACTTAAATTCTATTTTCTGTGATACTGCTGTATCAACTTTCTTTTGCTTAGTTTGACCATGTGTTTTTACACGCTTTAACAAAAATCTTGTGGAGGCGCTGGGCTGGCTCAGTTCGTGGAGCATGTATGTGACTCTTGATCTTGAAGTTGTGAGTTCGAGCCCCATGTTGAGTGTAGAATTATGTAAAAACAAAATCTTTAAAAAAAACTTAAGAAAAACTTTTATATACTTTAAACTTATATAATATTATATGTCAATTATATTTCAATAATAAAAACCCCAACCTTTCCTACTTTCTTAATTTGGAGGTATGTCTTCTTTAAATAGATTTGTCCAAAAAAAAAAAATAAATAAATAAATAAATAAATAAATAAATAGATTTGTCCATATAGCCTTAGTTTCCTCCTGTTTCCTCCTAGGGATCTCTTAGATATCAGCCAAAGTTAGTCATGCACTAAAAAAAAAATATATATATATATATATATATTTTTTTTTACATTTTATCTATTTTTTGGGTTCTGCTGTACTGGGCTTTCTATGAATGGTTACTACGTCTTTTTTCATAAATGGAATACCTTTTCAAAAATTCATATTTTACATATTTTAGACATATAATGCTAAATCCCAGAAGGAAAGCTACTTTATTGGGATACTCACATTTGCAGTTTAGCACATTTCAGGAGAGATTTCAGCATTTGGGAAACATATTCCAGGGAATTGGGAAAAATATAATGAGTAGGTTTATGCAGCCTAGATTATATTGCTTCCTGTTGAGTGGCCTGACATTCCGGTGCCTCGAGCTATGCCACAGACTGCACACCTCTGGGGACTCATCAGTAGTTGTACTACCCACTATGGATCACAATCCAGATAAGAAGCTTGGTGGCCGGAAGCTACAGAGATATGTCGTGACACCTGCTGGTGGCTGAGGGAGCCTTCACCTGCTAAAGGTGGGAATTGCTGCTTCTGAGTTCAAAAGTTCAATAAACACTTACTGTTTCATACTTCTGTGCAAATTTTGGCATCATCACAGGGATACAAAGATGACACAGTAGGTTACTGCTCTTGAAGAATTCATAATCTCAGGGCATGCCCTTTAGAGGGGCAAGAGAAAGACACATACGCCGATAATTTAAATACTTTGTGGTAGGTGTTAGGATGTGTGTGAGATAGTAAAAAATATATACTGGGCTCTCCCAAGTTCCTGGCACAGAGCTCCTAAAACCCTTGTAAATTCCTAAGGGATAAGAGCACTAGAAGCATCTTTTGTTCTACTGAGGTGGCTCTGGGTGGGCTTCTGTGTGTCTCCTGGGTGGAGCTGGTCATCAGAAAGACTAAGCCTCTATCTGAAGCTTGGAATTTTCAGCCCTGCCCCTTCCTATATCTTCAGAGAGGGGAAGGGATTAGAAATGGAGTTGGTAATTGATCATGCCTATGTGAGGAAGCCTCCATAAAATCCCAATAGTATGGGGTTCAGAGAACATCCAGGTCTGTAAACCATCCATGAATTGGGAGGGTAACGCAACCCTTCTGTTTCCATGGGTACAGAGCTCCTGTGCTCAAGACTCTCCCAGACTTTACCCAATGTATCTCTTCATCTGGGTATTGATTTGTATCCTTTATCATACCCTTAACTAACCTAGTAATGATATTTCCCTGAGTGAGCCACTCTACTAAATCAATCAAACCAGAGGAGAGGGATGTGGGAACGTCTTAGCCATGGCAGAGAGCTGTTGTGGGTAACCTGGGTACTTACTACTGGCGATGGGCATCTCAAGTGGGTGACAGTCTCGTGGGACTGAGCCCTTAATCTGTGGGATCCCATGCTATCTCCACATAGGCAGCGTCATATTTGAGTTAAGGTGTACGACACCCGGCTGATCATATCACAGAGAATGTGATTGCTTGATGGGTATAAACCTCCACACATTTGGTGACCAGAAGTGTCAGAAGTGAAGAGTTGTATGTGAGGGAAAGACTGCCCTCCCGCCATGTGGTAGGCTCACAGTGCAGTAAGGTTAGTTTACTTTGCATCTCCATCCAAGGAACTCTCTGTAGCTCCCAGATTTACTGCTTTTTATTTCAGCTACAGGCCGAGACACAGTAGTCTTTCTGCCCCCAATGCAAATTTTTAGGAAAGGGAAATGAATTGCTTCCCCCTCCCCTTTAGTCAAATGTGTTTTCTGGTCCCATTGCTAGGACCAATGTTGGTCACTGAGTATGTATATATGACAGCCAAAGTCCCAAGGAATGGTGTGGGTACAAGCAGTTCTCAGAGAAGTGGTATTGTGATGGGCCAGCAGGCTACTTGGCCCTTGGCCCTTGTCTTTCTGAAGCACTCAAACCTAAATCAGTCCTGCCACCGTCTTTGCCTGAGCAGCTAAAGCTGTTGGAGAAAGAAACACACACACACACACACACACACACACACACACACAACCCCCCAAAAACCCCACACAAACATTCGTGGGAATTTCAAATGGAACATCCAAATGGGAAGAAGTCCCCTGGGCTTCCTGAGGGTGGTTGGGCAGGGAGGGATGGTGCTAGGCGGGGTAGCCTTGCAAAGACTGATCGGATGGCCCCAAAGAGTTAACATGTGCTTGGTGAAGTCACCAAGTTCAGGGGCAGGCTCTGAATTTTGCAAGCTGAGAAACGTGAGCTTAATATCTCAGAACTGAGGGGCAACGGGCTGGCTCAGTCTGTAGAGCATAGGACCCTTGATCTCAAGGTTGTGGGTTTGAGCCCCACATCAGGTGCAGAGGTTACTTTAAAATCTTAAAAAAAAAAAAAAAAAGATTCTCAGAAGTGCGATTTTGTAGGTACCGATTCACATTAACAAGGGTCACAAGCCACTGGCGTACAAATCCTAAATGCAAATGTATAATGTATAACAATTATTTAAGGGCATGTGGGCCCCCCTGGGGCCTAGTGCAATGGGAATTACTCCCAAAACGCATTGCATGAATAATCAGAAATTGGTAAACCTGTTTCACCAGGGACCAAGGTAGGAGCAGTTTGGTAGAGAGAACCCAGGGGGCTTGTGACGAAATCTGAGGGTCACCAAATCACTCCACTCTGGTGGCCAGTGCCAGGCCTGGCGGGGTGACAGAGAGACCACCCTGCAGGGGGGTGGGGTGGGGGCTGTCCCCAGGGGGCTGGGCCCGGAGGGACCTGGCAGGAAGGTAGGACTGGGAGGAGGGGCCACGAGGACGACCTGCGACTGTCCCAGGTCCCCGGCTCAGACCCAGGCAGGACTCCTTCATCCAGGGCAGCCCCGCAAGGGGCCTGGGCCTGCCGGGCGGGGTGCGGGCGGGGTTCGGGGGGAGGGGACTCCAGCAGGCTCCCTCCCCGTGGGCCGGGCGTCCGGACCCGCCGGGACGATTTCAGCTTGGGGAGGGGCCGGAGGAGCGGCGGGAGCGCAGGGCGCCGGCGGCCAGGAAGGCCCGGGCGCGTGGCCTCTGCAGGTGAGCGGGGGACCCACCGAGGGGCGCCCTGGGGCGGGGGGGCGGGCAGCCGGCCTGCCGAGGGACACTCTTCCGGAACAATCCCCGGGAGGGCGGCTGGGGATCCCGCAACTTTCATTTTACAAGTAGCAGGCGGACGGGACGGGCGTGGGGCTGGCGCAGCCCCAGGGGCGCGGGGCTCCTGATCTGGGGGTCCTGAGTTCGAGCCCCAGGGTGGGCATAGAGGTCACTGAAATAAATAGACAATTAAACGGTAAAAATAAATAAAAGTTGCATGTTGAGTCAGGAGTGGGGTTGCTATCTGGCTTCTCTCCTTCCCCACCCCCAGCTCCCCAGGACAGGGTGTGTGTGTGGGGGGGACGACCAGGTGATGCCATCCTCCTTTCCAGCCCTGGTCAATCACTGGCCTTCTGTCCCTACATCACACTTGCCACAATAACCAACCCCCCTCCCCACCTTTGTCCCCCAACTCCTGTCCCTCCAGCCTGAATCAGTTCTGCGCCCCTGTGTCGGGGCGCCGGCCCTGGAGACCTCAGCCCGGGAAGACAGTCTCTGGGCCCCTCCCCGTGGGTCCCTCCCCCCCGGGGTTTCGTTTCCTCCTTCCTGCTGTGGGTGTTTGAGGGATTTCTATTATTCACTTGCTTATTCATCACTCTCAGAGCATATACCTGCCCTCCCGGGGAGGGGGGCACACAGGCTTCTCCTGGGAATAGGAAAACTGACATTTATTTCACACACATTTAATAATGATAAGCTGGTGGGCAGGGGGGCCTAGGGTAAGATTATCTTGGAGACACTTGGATTCGGGTCCCATCTCTTTTCTGTTCACTTCCCGAGGCCTGGTAAAGTGGTATTGTTAGGAAGATGCCATGAGCCAACGCGCCAAGCCCTCCCCCACCCCCCCACTCCCCCACGTTGGGGCCTCAACAAACACCAGGCTCTTCCCTTCTTGGGCCCCCTTCCTGCCATGCCACCTCCCCCTCCCTATGGGCTGGTAAAGATCTATAAGACAGCCCCTGGTCTTGAAAGCACTTAGGCAAGCTTGGAAATCCAGAATGGGTAGTGAAGGGAGAGGTGGAGAAGGGAGAGGGAGGCTCAGTAGGTGTGGGGGTGGCACTGGATGGGGAAGGTGCCTCCTGTGGGTCTCAGATAAGAACCTCTGGGACCAGGGCTGGGACCCCAGTGGAGGGAGATGCAGTTCTCAGCAGGCTCTGAATTTGCACTCACACTGAGCAAGTGATGGCAATTACCAATTTCTAAAACCAAGTCTGCCTGGCCCCAGGCTAAGGGCTTTTAAACCCATTATCTCCTTGAATCACAACCCTGTTATGGTATTATTGTTAGCCCCAATTTACAGATGAGGAAATGAAGATCCAGACAGGCTAGGGGATTGCCTGAGGTCAGTGGGCTAGTAAGTCCTGGATCCAGAGTTCAAGTCTAGGTCAGACTCTAGGCTTTATGCTCTTGGTTCAACTCCTTGCTGTCTTTCCAGCTCCTGTTGATCAGAAAGATCAAAAGGACGGCATCATTCTCCCAGCTTCCTAGA
This sequence comes from Vulpes lagopus, assembly GCF_018345385.1. NCBI lineage: Eukaryota > Metazoa > Chordata > Mammalia > Carnivora > Canidae > Vulpes > Vulpes lagopus. The sequence goes on along the minus strand of NC_054846.1, from coordinate 60,121,709 downwards.
CATGGGCTTCTCTCTTCTTCTACATCTACTCTGGGTCCCTTCATCCCAGTGGGGAGGAGCACACGCCTTCCCAATTCATTAATCCATTCATTCATTCATCCATCATTTATTCAATCAAGTGCTCTGTTGGTCACAAGAGGGCAGGGGCCATGTCTGTGCACAACTGTGTAACCAGCACCTTGTAGACCCGTGTAGCCGTGGAGGAGATGGTGATCATACAAAGAAGACATGGTACCTTAGGAGCAGAGGCTGCAGAGGGAACTAGGAGAGGCATTTAATTCCACCACGGTTCCTTCGTTCCCTACTGTATGCAGGGCCCAGCCAATGGCAGGCTCATGGTAGATGCTTATAAGGCTTTGCAGAGGAAGTGTTTAGGACAGTCTTGAAGCAGGTATTAGAAGTTCACCAGGAGAGGGGCCCCTGGGTGGCTCGATTGGTGAAGCGTCCAACTCTTGTTTCTGCTCAGGTCATGATCTGAGGGTTGTGGGATCGGGCCCCTCATTGGGCTCTGTGCTCAGTATGGAATGTGCTGGAGAGTCTCTCTCCCTTTGCTCCTACCTCCAGCTTGCTCTCTCTCTCTCTCAAACAAATTAATAAAATCTTAAAACAAACAAACAAAGAAACAAACAAACAAACAGAAGGGGCCCCTGGGTGGCTCAGTCGGTTAAACATTTGCCTTTGGCTCAGGTCGTGAATCCTGGGATCAAGCCCCATGTCAGGCTCCCTGCTCAGTGGAGAGCCTACTTCTCCTTTTCCCTCTGCCCCTCCCCTTGCTTGTGCTTGCTCCTTCTATCTCAAATAAATAAATAAAATCTTAAAAAATAATAATTAGAAAAGAAATTCACCAGGAGAACAAATTGAGGAGGGAAGATATTCTAGCAGAGAGAGATGCTCCTGGAAAGGCCTAGTGGAGGGTGGGAGCTGGAATTGCTAGGGGCTCAATATGGCTGAAGTGTAGAATGTCTATGGAAGAATGATGGATAAATAGGCAGGGCTCAGGTCATGGGCCTTGTTAAGGAAGCTAGATTTTACACCAAGGGTATCGGGTAACTATTGAAGGGATTTAGCAAAAGGAGGACTGGTATTTCAGAAGTGTGGCTGATGCATGGGGGTCAGGGAAATGGCACTCAGGTCTCTAGGCCTGACAGGGTTCCTCTCTGCTTGAGGAAATGAGCCTTCTTTAGGACCTGGGTTAGGACTTCCTTTTAAGGACATAATAATGGTTCCCAAAGGGCTTCCTAGGTTGCCTTGAGTCCTGATCCACTGTGTTTTGTCCTCAGCTGTGTGCTGGGTTGCAGCCAATCTCTTCTTTCTAGAAGTACTGATATTTACAAATGATTTACATTTGTATAATCTGGGGCAAATTCTGGGGTTTACCGCTTGCTGATCTGTGCTTTGTTATGTAAAGGAGAGAGTGGGTGGGGCACCAGGAATTATGTTGGGCTGTGAATGTGTCCTGGGAGTTTGTGTTGAATATGGAACTAGGGGTACATGGACGTGGATAGTTTTCAGAGAATCAGTTTCCAGACCCTCAGATTCTACAGGTATTCTTTCCTGAAAGGAAACTGCTTTATTGGATTTTTTTTTTTTTAGATTTTGGTGTTTTGTTATTATTATTATTTTTTTAAGTAGGCTCCATAGCCAGCATGGAGCCCAGTGTGAGACTTGAACTCACAACCCTGACATCAAGACCTGAGCTGAAATCAAGAGACAGACACTTAACCTCTTAAGCCACTCAGGCCCCCCAGGCTGGATTCTTTTAAGCTCTCCTTGTGAACTCTTTCTTTCTTGCTTTCTTACTTTCTGGCTTTCTTGCTTGCTTTTTCCCTTGCTTTCTTTCAGTGGGCTTCATGCCCAATGTGGGGCTTGAACTCAAGACCTTGAGACTGAGGGTTGCATGTTCCACTGCTGAGCCTGCCTGGAGCCCCTAACTCGGCTTTGTTTCCCTTCTCGAGCTTTACTAGATTTGTCCTGAATCTTTTTATGGTGCATTGCTCGGGGCTATAAAACCAGAATGACAATTGGAGAATGCTTTGTTCCTTAGGGATTAGATAAAATAAACTGAAAGGGTGGTACCTCAATGTAGGCTCTTAGAATTTACTTTTCATTTTATTTTATTGTTATTTTTAAAGTAAGCTCTACACCCAGTGTGGGGCTTGAACTCATGACACTGACGTTGAGAGTCACAGGCTCCCAACTGAGCCAGCTAGGTGCCCCAGTAACCAGAGGTTTAATAGGTTGCCCAAGGCCACAGAGCTATTAAGTGGTAGAATCAGGACTTTAATTCCAGAGCCTCCTTTCTAGAATTTGTACCCTTAACCATTATGCTACTCTACTTTGAATTGAAGTGCCTTAGCTCTTTTATCTGTGTATTGTAGAATTAATTGGGACTTCAGTTGATTGTTGTGTGGATACAGATAAATTCATTTATAGAATTTTTTTTATTTTTTATTTTATTTATTTATTTTTTTAATAGAAAAATTTAAAAATGAAGATAGATTTTCTTACAGACAGAAAATTATTCTGGTTTGGCTAATTGGTTTGAGGGTGAGGATTGGCTTTGACAATTGGATTACATGGCAGACATTTTCCAAACACTGAACAAGCTACATCTAGAGCTCCATGGTTTAGATGAAAACCTATCTGAAAGCATGTTTCTAATAAGACAACACCAGAAAGTTCTGTCTTGGAACCTATTTTAACTTTTGAAAAATTTTAGTCATTATTGTAAAACGTGTGAGAGGGCCATGGCTTTTTCAAAATCTAATGGGGATTTGTAAGCAAAACCATGTGAAGACTTCTGGCATGTGGCTCGTGTACACATCACTGGCCATGTGCCTCAGGTGGGGATGAGGCTCCTGATCAGGTGAGCTGAAGTGACTTGTCCACGGATAAGCAGAAGCCCAAGTGAAGCAAGATTAGGCATTTCTGACTGCTGTGATTTCTATCACTCCATACTTCCTTCTTCATTCCTTGATGGTTTATTCGGCAAACATTTCCTGAGCACCTACAGATAGAGTAAAAAAATACACATTTTCTACTTTTTCTGGAATTTATATTCTAGTAGAAAAGACAATGAATAAACACATCCGATTTTTTTAGATAGTGACAAATGCTGGGAGCAAATGAGCAGGAGAATGTGCTAGAATATATGGGGCGGGCAGAGGGGTGGGTCAGGGAAGACTTCCCAGGGAGGTACTCTGTTATAAAGGAGCCTTGTGTATATATATGCTAAAGTGTGTGGGAGAGGTGGAGGAGAGATATTTAGGTCAAGGGAACAGCAAATGCAAAGACCCTGAGGCTGGAGAGAGCTTGGGGTGTTCTTGGGATAGAGAGAAGAACTCATAGATAACAACATGGAGATTTCTTTAAAAATTAAAAAATGGAAATAGCATACAATCCAGTAATTCTACTTCTGGGTATTTACTTGAGAAAACAAAGACACATTAAAAAAGAGGCATGCATCCCTATGTTTATTGTAGCATTATTTACAATAGCCATGATACGGAAGCTACCTAAGTGTCCATCAGCAGATGAATGGGTAAAGATGTGGTATATATATATATATATATATATATATATATATATATATATAACCACTACTCAGCCATAAAAAAGAGAAGGAAATCTTGCCATCTGTAACAACGTGGATGGACCTAGAGGGTATTATGCTAGTGAGATAAGTCAGACAGAAAGACAACTACCATATGACTTCACGTATATGTGGAATCTAAAAAGCAAAGCAAATGCATAAATAAAAATAGAAACAGACTCATAGGTGAAGTGAGTGAAGGGGGATAAGGGGTATCAACTTCCACTTATAAAATAAATAAGTCACGGGGATAAAAAGTACGACATAGAGAATATAGTCAATAGTACTATTATAATGTTGTATGGTGATAGATGGTCCCTACACCTATTATGGTGAGCATTTTGTAATGTAAATAATTGTTGAATCATTATATTGTACACCTGAAACTAATGTAGTACTGTATGTCAACTATACTTCAACTAAGAAATACATGTATTTGTATATAAAAGCAAGAACAGAGATATTGGGAGGGAGTGGTAAAATTCCACCAAGAAAGCAAGAAGTAGGTCATATAGGACCTTACCAGCCCCAGTAAGGATCCTTGTTCATCTCGAAGACAGAGAGAAACCATTGAGAGGTTTTAAGCTGAGTTGCTATACTCTGATTTATGGTTGTATTTGTTCGTTGTGGAGGGAGACAGAGTGGAAACCAAGATGGAAAAGATTTCAGGTAGACACCGGGGGTCTCCTCTACGGAGGGGTACTGAGATGAATAATGTTAATGGGAATGCAGAATGGTGTGGGATGCCGTCTGTCTTCTGGTTCTTATGAGGTATGTTGGTAACTCTTGCTATATTAACAAATCACTCTAAAATGTGGCAGCTTAAAACAACAATCGTTTTATTTTATCGTGATTCTGTGGGTCTGGCATTTGGGCAGAGTTCAGCTGAGCGGTTCTTCTGCTCTGTGAGCTGTCAGCTGGGGTCAGCGGCTTGGCTGTCTACAGATAATGGATGAGCTGGGCTGTACAGTCTAAGAAGGCTTTATTTAGGGGCACCTGGGTGGCTCAGTGAGTTGAGCGTTGGACTCTTGGTTTCCACTCAGGTCATGATCTCAGGGTCATGAGAGCCCACCCCAAGTGGGGCTCTGCTCAGTGGGGAGTCGGCTTGGAGAGTCTCTTCCTCTCCTTCTGCCCCTCTCTCTACTCACACGTGCACATGTTGGCTCTTGCTCAAATAAATAAATCTAAAAAAAAAAAAAAGAGAGAGAAAAGAAGCCTCCACTTACATACAGGTCTGGCACTTCTGTGCTCCTCTACGTGGCCTCTCTCTCCATATGAATAGATTGGGGCTTCATCATAGCATGCTAGCTTCAGGGTAATAAACTTTCTTTTAAAATTTATTTTATTATTTCTTTTTTTTTTGTCTTTCACAAGAACTTTATTTTTATTTATTTATTTATTAAAGATTTTATTTATGTATTCATGATAGACATAGAGAGAGAGAGAGAGAGAGGCAGAGACACAGGCAGAGGGAGAAGCAGGCTCCATGCCAGGAGTCCGACGCAGGACTCGATCCCAGGACTCCAGGATCGCACCCTGGGCCAAAGGCAGGCGCTAAACCGCTGAGCCACCCAAGGATCCCCTATTTTTTATTTAAATTCAATTAATTAGCATATAATATATTATTAGTTTCAGAGATAGAGTTCAGTGATGCATCAGTCTTGTATAATACCTGTGCCCATTACATCACAGGCCCTCCAGCTTTCTTATTTATTTATTTTAATTAATTAATCAATCGATAAATAAATAAATTAATTATTTAAATATTTTATTTATTTATTCATGAGAGACACAGAGAGAGAAGCAGAGACAGGCAGAGAGAGGAGCCGGTTCCCTGCTGGGAGCCCGATGTGGGACTCAATCCCAGGACCCCAGGATCATGACCTGAGCCGAAGGCAGATGCTCAACCGCTGAACTACCCAGGAGTCCCCCCTATTTATTTATTTTATTTATTATTTTTTTTTTAAATTTTTTTTTTTTTAAATTTTTATTTATTTATGATAGTCACAGAGAGATAGAGAAAGAGGCAGAGACACAGGCAGAGGGAGAAGCAGGCTCCATGCACCGGGAGCCCGACGTGGGACTCGATCCCGGGTCTCCAGGATCGCGCCCTGGGCCAAAGGCAGGCGCCAAACCGCTGCGCCACCCAGGGATCCACCTATTTATTTATTTTAAAAGCAAGCTCTGTGCCCTGGGTGAGGCTTGCACTTATGACCTCAAGATCAAGAGTTGCATGCTCTACTGACTGAGCCAGCGAGGTGCCCCAGTCTTCAACCTTATGGTCTTAGGTGTCCAAGAAGAACAAGAGTGGGGTTGCTAATCTTTCAAGGCCTGGTCTTGGAATGTACTACTTCTGCTATGTATTATTGTCAGAACCTGTCACAGAGCTAGCCCAGATCCAAGGGCAGGAGAAACAAACCCCACCTGTTAGTGGGAATGGCAAATAATATACTTATACTCCATCATTAATCTATCACACTAGGCTTCTGGGAACCATCATCCTGATGGTGCTGACTCACTTATAAATCTAAATCGCAATATACCATGTTGGCACTATTTATAGATCTTTATTCCTCACTGGATAGGGAGGACCTGGGAACAGGAGGTGTTTCGGTTTTGTTTTGTTTTTTCCTTATGTTTCCAGAACCCAACATATATAAGGCATTCAGGGAATGCTTTTGCAGCGAATGCACACATCACATAAGAATTCATTGCTTATCAAGCCACAGTATACCTTAAGGGGCCCCCGAGGAGCTGTCAAAAAGGCATGCAGATTCCTGGGCAAGACCCCAGTCCAGACCCTCTGAATCTAAATCTCTAGGGTAGAGGTTTTTAGTCTAGGCTGCACATTAAAATATACCGGTACTCAGGCCCCAGTTCCAGAGGCTCTGATGCCACTGATGAGCTGGACTCCTAAGCCCAGACAGTCGTATTTGTATACAATCTCAGATAATTCTGACGTGTAGCCCAGGTTAGGAACCACTGCCAGAGGACTAGAATCGGCCATCTTCACCTGACGTCCCCAGATGTTTCTGATGTAGGTGGTCCAGGAGAGGTGACTGTCCTCAGTTTGCCCAGGACTATCCTGATTTTAGCACCCCAAGTCTCACATCCCAGGAAATCCCTACTCCCACACAAACTGGCTCAGTTGGTCGCTATCAATGGGCCACTATTCAAGAAACATTGTAGATGAGGCAGTGAAAGCCCTCTTAAAGAATAACTACAGATATCTAATGAAAGCAATGATTTTCCCTCCTTACTTAAGGGACCCACATGGTCGTACCATGCTATCAAGCAGAGTCAGCTCCTCGAATGAAGGCCTCAGGGTCAATGTTTTCCTTCAGCCCCGTACCCTGATGTACTTGGTTAACCTGGCTTATTTTATTTTATTTTATTTTATTTTATTTTATTTTATTTTATTTTATTTATTTTTTTAACCTGGTTTAATAGGGTGTCCATCCCTGGTGATTTTTCCAGACTGTATTCCTTAGTGTACATGAGGCTGCTTTGAAAGCCTGACCACGATCAGCAAGGATGTTGTGTTGAGGACAGTATGAGATGCAGGATGAAGTTCTTGTGTCTACACCGGTGTGTATTATTACTACTGTTACTTAAATTGTAATAAGGTACAAAGACATGTGTCCTATCTTAGCTCTGGGGGAAGCAGTGTGGTTAGTGGAGAGCCCAGGATCTCCAGATGCCTCAGAAAAATGGGTTTGTGTCTCAGCTTCGGTGTGGCTAGGTAGGCACATGAGCACAGGGGCCTCTTTTGCTTTAGTTGTTCATCTGTAAAATGGGCATAGTAATGACATCATTCTTCCCAGGGCAGCCAGGAAGACCCACTGAAAGAGAGGAAGAGGTAAAAGTGGCTGTCGACTGGGAAGGGGAGGCATTGTGATTTTGTGGAATGGGGGAGACACAAACAAATTATTCTGCTGAGAGAGGCCTTGCTGAGGACCAAGGCCCTGGCTCCCCCACCCTGAACCACAGCCACAGTTGTGTGGGATTCCAAGGAAGAAGATTCACACGTAGTGGGCATGCACAGACCTCAGGAAGCACAGTGTCTCTACCTTAGTTGCCCTCACAGTGAGTGCAAGTTTGCTTTGCTTTAGGAATAAGAAAAACTTTTGGGAAAGGGGGTTTGTGAGGGCATTTCTGTTTTGTTTTGTGTTTAAATCGCTTGCGTATTTGTTGCAAGTGTATCCTCAGAGAGGTAGCAAAAAGAAAACAACCACAGCCACAAACCCATAATATTGAAAAGCCGGTTCTTAATTTCTGTAGCTAAAAAAGCACTCTTTCAGGCTATAACCACAGAGATGGCTGCAGGCCTCTGGAACTGGGCATAATGATGGTCTGCAGTGTGATGAAGGAGGCTGTTAATCTCCGTGGCCCAGAAGCCCAATCTGTGGCCTCTCCAATTACCAAGGTTGCCTGGCAACACCACCAAAAACGTCCCCACCAGGCCCGGCTGGGCAAAAGTTGGGTACACCCAGCCCAGCCTCCTGGGTTCCCAGGCCACATCAAGGCTGGACTCAGCCTTGGGCAGGGGCCCTGCCTGGTACCAATGAATGGGTGGGGCCAGCGGTTTAAAGAAACAATTCAGGTATTTAAAAACCTACTCATTTGAATGCAAGCAGGAAAGCGGCACAAACTAATGATCAAAAGTCTCTTCTGCCAGAGAGGAGTTGTCCTAAGGTGGGTGGCCTTGCCTGTGCTCTCCTGGGGGAGGTGAAGAAGGTGAAGGTGAGCCGGACTTAGACATTTGGGTTTTCAGAGAGGCAAATCCTTTTCCTTCCCTGGGTGCCTGTTTCTCTCTTGACTCCCGTGGGCAGCAGTGGGAATGGTGGGGATTCCCAGCCCCAGACTCAGGCCCATGACCTGCCCCTTCTACAGCTGTCATTTGGAAACTCCCAGGCTCTGGTCTGGGTCTGTGTGTGGGGGAGTTGGAGGAAGATGAAGGAGAGTAGGGGAGAGGGAAGGATGGATGTGAGTAGTCAACATGAAGGTGTGCACTTCTTTAACACTTGGTGTGCAGAAACCAGAGGGCAGAGGCTCACACCGGGTCTGGAGTCAGACGCCTGGGGCTCTTGGCCCAGCCCTCCCATCACTGGTGGGATTACCTTGATTAAGGTACTTGGAAGCCTGCGTTTCCTTAACTACCCAATGAGGATGTTATAATCTTTTTAAAATTTAATTTAATTTTTAAAAATATCTTATTCGTGAGAGGCACCCAGAGAGAGGCAGAGACCCAGGCAGAGGGAGAAGCAGGCTCCCCATGGGGAGATCCTGATGCAGGACTCGATCTCGGGACCCCGGGGTCATAACCTGAGCCGAAGTCAGGTGCTCAACCACTGAGCCACCCAGATGCCCCTCTTATTTTATTTTTTTATTTTCATTTTTGGTTATTATCCTATTTTATGAGGTTGTTGTGAAAATTAATGAAGAGATTGCTCCTCAAAGGCTTAGCATAGAATCTGGCAGGTAGGAAGTGCTCACCATTTCGGCAAATCTTATTATTTCATTTGTTTCTTACAATAATTCTATAGGATACTGAAGGGAGAAGGGGGGGGGTCTGCTTTATAGCCGAGGAAACTGAGACACAGGGAAATTAAGGGGTGTGCTGGGAGCAGAACTCGGGTCTTCACGGTGCCCAGCAAAAAGGCAGGTGACAAGCCCTGTTGTAGCCATTGCAGAGTGGTGGCCTTGGGGGTCTCCTCTGAGGGCTCCGTGACAGCAGAGGATGGGGTGGGGAGGGGGGTGCAGAGGAACAGGGCGGTGGAGGGCACTTTTCAACACAAAGTGTTATAAGGCTCTTGGTTAATGTGGTCTTCGTAGAATTCCCCTCTCCTTCCTTCTAGTATTCTTTTAAATAAACTCTATTTTGGAATAATTTTAGATATACAGAAAAGTCGCAGAGAGTTTATTTACCCTTTACCCAGACGCTAGGATTTTCCGAACACCTCCTGTGTGCCAGGAACTTTCTGGGCACAAGGAATCCAGCAATAAAAGTGCCTCTGGTTTCCACTGGAAGATCAGAGTCTGTGAGAGGAGTGGGCCCCCGGAGCCCCTAGTTTATGGTTCTCCATGTCACTTGTCAGAGACCTGCTACATCTATTAAATTAGTTTTTTCAGGGGTACCCGGGTGGCTCAGCAGTTGAGCATCTGCCTTCAGCTCAGGTCATGATCCCCGGGTCCTGGGATCGAGTCCCACGTCGGGCTCCCTGCATGGGGCCTGCTTCTCCCTCTGCCTGTGTCTCTGCCTCTCTCTCTCATGAATAAATAAATAAAATATTTAAAGATTTTATTTATCTATTCCTGAGAAACACAGAAAGGCAGAGACACAGGCAGAGGGAGAAGCAGGCCCCATGCAGGGAGCCTGACGTGGGACTCGATCCCGGGTCTCCAGGATTAGGCCCTGAGCCAAAGGCAGCCTTTATTTAGGGGCTGCCCTAAATAAAATCTTTAAAAAAAAAAAAAAGAGTTTTTTCAGGAGTGGGGCCCAGGAGGCTGTATAAAAACATGTTGAAAAACAAATGTTCGAGGGGATTCTAAGGCAGAACTAGTTTGGGGGAACTACTGGTATCTTGCAGACCATCCATTTGACCCCGCAGATGAGAGCCAGGGCTCAGAGCAGGGGAGCGACTGGCTCCAGGCTGCACAGCCGGGTAGTGGCAGGGTCTAGGCCAGAGAGCAGGTCCCCTGGTTCCATGTCTCCCTGTCTCCCCAACGCAGAACAAGACAGGAGTTTAACTTGCCAACAGGAAGACCCCACATAGAGCTTAGAAGAATTTCTTGGCTACTCGAGTGTTAGCAGGTTCTTGGTGCCAAGGGACGGAAAACTGATTCTGGCTGATGGACACCAGTGAATGAATCTGATGGAAGGCACATTGGGTAGGAAGAGAAAAAACTATTTCTTGACTCGTACTCACATTTCTGACACCAAATATGTGGGTTTTTTCACACGGGGCATTTCTGACACCAGCTACCCCACCGGGTAAGGACTCAGTGCCCATGACTGCTCCCTGCTTCAGATGCCAGTTGCAAGTCTGGGCTTCCAGTACTTTTGATCAACTGGCTATAAATTGGGGTTCCTATGACCCCCTCCTTGCTAGAGGAGCTAGAACAGCTCACAGACTTTACTTATTATTACTGATTTTTTTTTCTTTGAAATATATAAAGGAGACAACTCAAGAACAGCCAAATGGAAGAGATGCGTGGGGCAGGGCGGATGGGAAAGGATGCAGAGCTTCCATGAGATCTCTGGGTGTTTCATTCTCCCGGTGCCTTACTGTGCTTACCAACCTGGAAGCTCTCTGAGTCTTCTGTGGTTTTTTTGTTTGTTTTAAATATTCTATTTATTAATTCATGAGAGACATAGAGAGAGAGGCAGAGACACAGGCAGAGGGAGAAGCAGGCTCCCTGCAAGGACCCTGATGGGGGATCAAATCATGCCCTGAACCAAAGGCAGATGCTCAACCACTGAGCCACCCAGGCGTCCCCAAATCTTCTGTTTAGAGTTTTCATGGAGGTTCCATTACATAGGCGTGATTGGCTATTGACCATTGCTGATTCAACTCAAACTCTAGCCCTTCTTCCCTTCCCAGAGGTGGAAAATTCCAACCCTCTAAACACAGGGTTATTTCCTCAGGCAACCAGCCCCCATCCTCCAAGAGTCACTTCATTAGCATGGGCTTATGAATAACAGAAGTTGCTCCTCCGACCCCTGTCACTCAGGAAATTCCAAGGGTTTTCCAACTCTGCCAGGAACTGGGGATGAAGACCAAATATATGTATCTTTGTACAGCACAATATCACTGGTAGGTTACAAAATCCCTGGAAGGCTGCAGAAACAAGGTTTGGGAAATAAGCGGAGACAAAAGGAGACCAGGCATGTAGAACTACACCCAGATCACATTGCAGGGCCTGGTAGGTGAAGGCGGCCCCCCTGCTACCCCTGCTGTGTGCTCATTGCTACCACCTGCATCAATGATGCCACTGTGACCCCAAGGGCATGGACACTGGATCCAGCCGCCACTGCTTTCGAGTGCACCATTGTAAAGAACTTACCCAGTTTTGAAGCTCCAGCCTCAAACATCCTAAGCAAGTGTGGCTAATGGGTGAAGCTTAAGTCACTACCTGAGCTCAGGACCTGGGCTCAGGTACCCTCTGTAGTGGGAAGTGGTCCCTCCTGCCCATCATTCATGAGATGAAGGATTCCCCAAGAACCCTGACAAGTGACCTTTATCTAAGTGTTATCAAAAGAAGACACTGGGAGCCCTTGACGTGTGCAGATTCAACACTTTCAGTTTTGCATTTCATTATCTACCCTCAAAGGCCCGTTGTAAGTGGATGTGAATTGGATGACTTTGCTGCAGCCAGTCATTCAGGAGCTAGTGAGCCAGGCCTACTGTTCCTCTTGGGCTCGCCTGTCTTCACTCTTCTCTACTAGTTACAGCCTTTGGGTAACCTGCATGCAGTGACGAAGATCTTTCTTTTGTGTTGGAGGAGTAGAAGAGACTCCTAAAAATAAATCACTTGATAGTGCTAGAAATAGAAATGAGAAGAAAGTGAAGAAGCTTGAGAAAGTGACTTTTTTTGTGTATGTGTGTGTGGCCAAAAATAGAAGTGGAGGATAAAATTGGCATGGAATGTCGGGTTCAGCGGTGCCTAGGATTTCTGGGGGAGCTACTATGTGTGTCACATAGCTACAAGGAAAGGTGCTTTGGGAAATTGTCCTAATTGGTGTTTCAGCCAGTGCAGAAATTGCTCTTCGAGAGACAGGTTAAACTTGGCTTAAAGACGAAGAGGCAGGGATCCCTGGGTGGCGCAGCGGTTTGGCGCCTGCCTTTGGCCCAGGGCGTGATCCTGGAGACCTGGGATCGAGTCCCACGTCGGGCTCCCGGTGCATGGAGCCTGCTTCTCCCTCTGCCTGTGTCTCTGCCTCTCTCTCTATCTCTCTGTGACTATCATAAATAAATAAAAATTAAAAAAAAAAAAAAAAAGACGAAGAGGCACAGTGAACTAACCAAGGTTCTATTTTCTTTTCTTCTTTGGGACCTTGAGTGCAAAGGGTTGAACCTGGTCAATTAATACTCCTCACATAACAAACTTTATAAATAACCCTACATCTACATTTATGGAATTATTTAGGGTCTGAAATGCAATTGCTTAAAATTTTCTGGCTATAATTTATGACTTGATCTTGGGAGACACTATGTGGTATATTCAGTTTCCTGAAAGAGCTTTGGAAAAATCTTGTGCCATTGTACAGGATCTCCTGTGTAAATCTCCTTATGGAAATCTTTTTCTACTTTTTTTTTTTTTTTTTTAAGGCAGAAGAGTGTTCTGGGTAAATGAGTAGGACCCCACCCTTTCCAGTCCTTGGCCAAGACAATGGCTCTATGATTCATCACATGAGCAATGCTTATTCCAGATAAAGTTGGGATGTAGGGAAGTTCTTTCCACTTTTCCTCTTAAGAATACTTGCTGGGGTGCCTGGCTGGCTCAGTTGGTAGAGCATATGACTCTTGATCTCAGGGTTGTGAGTTTGAGTGCCATGCTGGGTGTGGAGCCTACCGAAAAAAAATTAGAATACCTGCCAGCCATTAAGGGAAGGTCTTTAGCTTTTGGTGCACAGGGGGACATCTTCGTTTTTAACTCGGAGGCTATGAGTCTTTTCTACTCCTGTAATTTTTTTTTTAAAGATTTTATTTATTTATGAGAGACACAGAGAGAGAGGCAGAGACACAGGCAGAGGGAGAAGCAGGCTCCATGCAGGGAGCCTGATGTGGGACTCGATCCTGGGACCCCAGGGTCATGCCCTGAGCTGAAGGCAAAGCCACCGGTGAGCCACCCAGGCGTCCCTCCTCTAACGTTCTTTTTAACAATCTACTTTTATTGCTCCACACTGGTAGGATGAGAACTTTTCACAGCAGTGCCACCCAGTTTTGATCTGTGTGTGTGTGTGTGTGTGTGTGTGTGTGTGTGTGAGTGTGTGTGTCAGAGAGAGAGAGAGAAAGATTTCAACAAGAGTTGACAGCCACCTGATAAAGATAAAAGGTAGGAGGTGAGGCATCACATCAAGCCAATATTAAAGACAGGTCATGAAACTTGGAAGATCTTTGCTTAGTGAGTAAGAAAGCAGTCAGTGCAATAATAATTCCACTCCATACGCAACACCATGATGAGAGTGACCAAGTGAATAATTTGACAGCTGCAATGCTTTTATATCTCTCCAAGAGTATGATGTGTTGTCATCATTGCTGCCTTGTTTTGAGGCGCCTGCTTTGTTTAATTGGGCCTTCAAAAATTCTAAATCTAAAGTATGTTTCTGGAGACTCTCTCCCAACTTTGACCTGTAGAGCCCATGGAGTATCCGGACCACGCCTATGCAAGGACAAAATTAATGGCCTAACCTTAGATTAGCCTAGGGAGGAAAACCTTGGACCTAGGAGCAGAGGTCCTGCTGAGCAGACTTCAGCAGAGTATAAGGAAGAGCTACCTAAGAATTAGAACTGCCAGAAAACTGAAGTTCTTTGTAATTTTTCGCTACGATAAATAGTTCTGCACTGAACATTTTGAAATATAGCTCTTGCACTTGCTCAGATACATTTGGGGGATAGATTTCTACCAGTAGAGTGGTTCTGTTGAAAGGTGTATGCTTTTCATATTTTGTAGCTACTGCCCAATTGCCTTCCCAGAAGGCTGCACCCATTTCTCATAGCCTCATAAATATGAATAATCTTTTCTTTTCTTTTCTTTTCTTTTCTTTTCTTTTCTTTTCTTTTCTTTTCTTTTCTTTTCTTTCTTTTCTTTTCTTTCTTTTCTCTTTTCTTTTCTTTTCTTTTCTTCTTTTCCTTTCTTTTTTCTTTTCTCTCTCTTTTCTTTTCCTTTCCTTTCGGAAATCTTTTTCATTGTTTGATCGGTAATTTCTTCAAGGTGGTGAACTGGGCTCTCAGGAACTTAGGTGGGGGAGCAGAAGATAAACAAGAGTGGGAGGGACAGGGAATGCCAGAGACTGGAAGCACACCTGTGAGCATTGAGCAGCAGATGGTGGAGAGCTGCTTCACCAGGGGGAGGCCCCTGTCTCCAAGGAACAGGGCACACAAACAGAGCTGGAAGTCAGAATGTGAGTGTCATTGAGAAGAGAGGTAAAAACCAAATTGCTGCAGTTGCTACCAACATGTTCGTCTATTGCTGGAGCCAGAAGGAGCTAGAACTGGTTGTCAGATCTCGTTACTGGACATGCCAAGGAAGAGAGCAGACCCACTGTGAGTCCTGGCCAAGCTGAATGGGTTGTATATCTTTGTAGCACAGGGAATACATTTTTCTAAAATACCTGAAATGCTGGGCTTGACTTTCTAAAATTTCTAGAAATTTTGAAATCGAGAGAAGACAAAATTTTGAGGAAATATGATCCTTAGTTTTTAAAGCTCTTTTTAAGCTTTAAAGTTGTATTAACAATGTAGAATTAAAATTGTTTTTAAAGATTTTATTTACTTGGGAGAGAGAGCGCGAGAGTGAGCATGAGCAAGAGAAAGAGCAGAGGGAGAGGGAGAAGCAGACTCCCCGCTGAGCAGGGAGCCTGACCATGTGGGACTCCATCCAGGACTCTGGGATCATGAGCTGACCCGAAGGCAGACACTTAACCGACGGAGCCACCCAGGCGCCCTTAACAACGTAGAATTTAATTTCCTTATAAAATGATCATGTATGGCATCTGTATTTACAGTAGAGCTTATTAATACAATGTTAACCATCCCTAACTGAACTTATTTAATTAGTTAATTTTAAGATTTTACTTTACTTTTTATTTTCTAAAATGTTTTCTGTTTTTTTTTTTATTTTTTATTTTATTTTTTTTTTATGATAGTCACAGAGAGAGAGAGAGAGGCAGAGACACAGGCGGAGGGAGAAGCAGGCTCCATGCACCGGGAGCCCGATGTGGGATTCGATCCCGGGTCTCCAGGATCGCGCCCTGGGCCAAAGGCAGGCGCCAAACCGCTGCGCCACCCAGGGATCCCTCTAAAATGTTTTCTAATGATTTTATTCATTTATTCATGAGAGACACAGGGAGAGGCAGAGATACAGACAGAGGGAGGAGAAGCAGGCTCCACGCAGGAGCCCGATGCAGAACTCAATCCTGGAACTCTAGGATGACGACCCAAGCCAAAGACTGATGCTCAACCACTTGAGCCACCCAGGTGTCCCTACTTCACTTTTTAAAGAGTAATCTCTATACCCAACATGGGGCTCAAACCTACAACCTTGACATCGAGAGTCTCATGTTTTACTGACTGAGCTAACCAGGGGTCCTTGAACTTTTATTACTGATTTTTTAATAAGATTATTTATTTATTTATTTGACAGAGAAAGGGAGAGCACAAGCAGGGGGAGTGGCAGGCAGAGGGAGAGGGAGAAGCAGGCTCCCCACTGAGCAAGGAGCCCGATATGATATCGGACTCAATCCCAGGACCTTGGGATCATGACCTGAACTGAAGGCAGACACTCAACCAACTGAGCCACCCAGGTGCCCCCCCCTTTTAAGATTTTATTTATTTATTCATGAGAGACACACACAGAGAGAGAGAGAGGCAGAGACACAGGCAGAGGGAGAAGCAGGCTCCATGCGGGGAGCCCGGTGTGGGACTTGATCCCAGGTCTCCAGGATCATGCCGTGGGCCAAAGGCAGGTGCCCAACTGCTGAGCCACCCAGGCTTCCCCAGATACCCCATTTTTAAAATATTTTGTTTATTTATTTTAGAGAGAGTGAGTGGCAGGGAGTGGGGGGAGGAGCAGCTGAGGGAGAAAGACAAGCAGATTCCTTGATGGGTGCAGAGCCTGACATGGGGTTTCACCCCACAACACAGATCATGACCTGAGCCAAAAATAAGAGTCCAACACTCAACCGACTGAGCCACCCAGGTGCCCCGAACTTATTTTTAAAATGCTTTAATATTTGCTGTTAAAAGCTGCAGATCTTAAATCCGCACTGTGTTTTGCCAATTATGAGAAGTTGTGAAACTAGAAACAATCACCAACATTCAAGGAAAATTCATGAAACAGTGAGGTCTATAGACTTAGTGTCTGACCCTGGGGAGGGTGGGTGAGTGGGGAGGGTAGAAGATGTAGAGGAGGGAACTTTCTTCTCAGAAAAGTTGCTGGGGAAAAGTAACATAAAAGGGGAATTCTCTTCTTCTCTAAATTTACTGAATATAATCTATTGTTATGTGGAAACTGCCTAATGAACTATTTTAAACAATAAATTCAGTATGAGTTGATTCCAGTAACTTGCAGTCTGAAAATAGGCCCTAGACTCAGCCCTATCCCTTTCATCTTTCCATCCATCCATCCATCCATGCACACACCCACTCATCTATCCATAGCTAATAATAACTAGTAATTGTGGAGTGTTTATTATGTGCCAGATACTATTCCAAGTGCTTTACATGCATTACCTTGGATGATCTTTCCAACAATGTTACAAGGTAAGGTCTATCATTATCCCCACTTTATTTTTATTTTTTTGAATTATCTCCACTTTAAAGTGTAATCTGAGAGTTTTCCAGTAAGTTTTTTTTTTAAGTTTTTATTTATTCATGACAGAGACAGAGAGAGAGGCAGAGACACAGGCAGAGGGAGAAGCAGGCTCCACGCAGGGAGCCTGATGTGGGACTCGATCCTGGGACTCCAGGATCACACCCCAGGCCAAAGGCAGTGGTAAACCGCTGAGCCACCAGGGCTGCCCTCCAGTAAGTTAAATATAGAATTACTATATAGCTTAGCAAGTCCACTCCTAGGTATATACCTCAAATAATTGAAAGCAGGTGTTCAAACAATGCACAGGGATGTTCATAGCAACTCTATTCACAATATCCAAAGACAGAAACAATCTAAATGTCCTTCAACAGTCCAACAGATAAACAAAATATGTTTATATATCTGTACAATGCAGTGTTATTCAGCCATAAAAAGGAATGAAGTACTGGGTTACCTGGCTGGCTCAGTCAGTAGAGCACATGACTCCGTTTTTTTTTTTGTTTTTTTTTTTAAGTTTTTATTAAATTCCAGTTAGTAAACATACAGGGTAGTATTAGTTTCAGGTGTAGGTTTAGTGATTCATCACTTACATGCAACACCCAGTGGTCATCACAACAAGTGACCTCCTTAATCCCCATCACCTATTTCATACATCCCTCCACCCTCCCACCTCCTCTTTCTCCCACCTGTAACTATTGATCTCAGGGTTGTGAGTTCAAGCCCCACACTGGGTGTGGCACCTACTTAAAAAAAAAAAAAAAAAGGAACAAAGTACAGATACAGGGCACAACCTGGATCAACCTTGCAAACTTACTACTGAGAGAAGCCAGACTCAAAAGGCCTCATGTTGTATGATTCCATTTTCTTTTCTTTTAAAGATGTTATTTATTTATTTATTTATTTGACAGAGAGTGAGAGGGAGAGAGAGGGAGAGAGGCACAAGCAGGGGGGGGAGTGGCAGAGGGAGAGGAAGAAGCAGGCTCCCTGCTTCTTAAAAAAATCTTAAAAAAAAAAATAAAATGGCTGGGGATCCCTGGGTGGCGCAGCGGTTTGGCGCCTGCCTTTGGCCCAGGGCGCGATCCTGGAGACCCGGGATCGAATCCCACGTCGGGCTCCCGGGGCATGGAGCCTGCTTCTCCCTCTGCCTATGTCTCTGCCTCTCTCTCTCTCTCTCTGTATGACTATCATAAATAAATAATAAAAAAAAAATAAAATGGCTAAAGTGGTACACTTTAGGTTATGTGTATTTTACCACAATTAAAAAAATGCAATCTGAGGCTCAGAGAATTTAAGTGACGTACCTAAGTTTACAGTTGACATGTAGTAGAGCTCTGTCCTAATCCCAGTCTTCCGGCTCCATGGATCATGTTTTTTAAAAAAAGTTACTGTGAAAAACCTTATTTGGGGTCATTTAGGAAATTTAGATGCATGAACCTAAGCTGAAAATAGCAGTATTATATCATTGGTGAAGCACATATTGGTGACACAAACACTGTATCTAATCTTCACAAGGACTTTGAAAGTTTCACATTATTTGTGTGTGTGTGTGTGTGTGTGTGTGTGTGTGAAATATACATAACTTAAAATTTGCCTTTTTAACCATTTTTAAATGCTTTTTTTAAAAAAAGATTTTATTTATTCATGAGAGACACACAGAGAGAGAGGCAGAGACACAGGCAGAGGGAGAAGCAGGCTCCATGCAGGGAGCCCGATGTGGGACTCTATCCCGGGTCTCCAGGATCACGCCCTGGGCTGAAGGTGGCACTAAACCGCTGAGCCACCCGGGCTGCCCCCATTTTAACCATTTTTAATTTTAACCATTTTTAAGTGTACAATTCAGTGGCATTAACTATCTTAAATTGTTGTGCAAGTCTCATTACCATCCATCTCCAGGACTTTTTTGTCTTCCCAAACTGAATCTTTGTACTCATAAAACATACAGCCCCCCATCACCCACCCCCCACCCCACAACTACTAATCTTTTTTTCTTTTTTTTCCCAACTACTATTCTATTGTTTATGGTACCAGGCTCTAGGCCATTGTCTATGGTTGCTAAGAAAAATAAGACAAGGTTATTCCTCTGGTCTGTCTGGTGTTAGAACCCCATCCTCTAGGGACCTTGCCACTAGCTCCTCTTCAGCAGGTTAGAGAGGTCCAGTTGCAGGATGAGCATGTTGCTGAAGCCCCCAGAGGGGATGCCCATGGCTGGGGAGGAGGAAAAGGCAGTCAGTGGAGGCAGTGAATGAATTATGGTTGAGATGAAAGACAGAGGGAGAGATTTCAATAGGAAAATCTGTTAGGAAGGTTGAAGACGAAGAGAATTGGGAACCGAATCATTCCTTTTTACTTCAGGTAATTCTGAGGAGTACGTGAGATTTTGCAGTGAGGCTGTGCTTTGAAATGCCAAGGGGGCTCTGCATACGTGTTTGGGACTCACATCATTCCGGAAGTGGATTTGTTTGAAGGGCATAACTCAGGAGATTGATTTCAGTGGGGCATGCAGATGACCAGCTGGTTAGGGTATAGATTCCTCCTTCAAGACACTGGGCCCCAAAGGGAAGGGGAGAAATAGTATAGGAGTTGAGACTCTAGGATCAGGTAAAGTTGTCTTAGATATGTCTTTCTTAGTTTTTTTATTTTTTATTAAAATAGTAATACATGGATAGCCCGGGTGGCTCAGCGGTTTAGCACCACCTTCAGCCCAGGGCGTGATCCTGGGGTCCCAGGATTGAGTCCTGCATCGGGCTCCCTGCATGGAGCCTGCTTCCCCCTCTGCCTGTGTCTCTGCCTCTCTCTCTGTGTGTGCCTCTCATGAATAAATAAAATCATAAAAACAAATAGTGATACATACTTTAAAAAATCAAATAGGGGCACCTGGCTGGCTCAGTCAGTAGAGTGTGCGACTCTCGATCTCGGGGTTGTGAGTTCAAGGCCCATGTTGGATGTAGAGATTACTTAAAAATAAAATTTAAAAAACTCTTCAAATATAAACAGAGGTGGATTTTCTCTGAGACTAAGAGCTTAAATGTCAGGTCTCTCATTTGCATGGGCTCCTTCAAAGGCCGTGTATCCACTTTTGCAATTTTTATATTTTGTAATTTTTTAAATAAATTTTATTTATTTATTTATTTATTTATTTATTTATTTATTTATTTATGCTAGTCACAGAGAGAGAGAGAGAGAGAGAGAGAGAGAGAGAGAGAGGCAGAGACATAGGCAGAGGGAGAAGCAGGCTCCATGCACCAGGAGCCCGACGTGGGACTTGATCCCGGGTCTCCAGGATCACGCCCTGGGCCAAAGGCAGGTGCTAAACTGCTGCGCCACCCAGGGATCCCCTATATTTTGGAATTTTAATTTTATATTATTTTTTCCAAGATGAACCTCAGAAGGGAAAGGAGATCGTTTAGCTGGTCAAGACTTGGTTCAGTTATGCAGTGTGCATGGTTTAAGCTCTGAGATGCATCACCTCACAACAAACACCTCATCTCTTACACTGAAGGTTGACTTGACAGTCTGTGGCAGAGGGGAATGAAGGGGAATACAAAGTAAAGTTTCTATTTCAAGGCCCTAGTCCATCCTTTTAGGTAGTGGCAATAGAGGAAACCAGAAGTGATCCCTGGGAGTTCTTTCCCTTATCTGGGGAGACCCTCATACTTTGTCACAACTGAATACTGATGATGAGGGTATGGATATTATAAGTATTTGGAAACCAGATCTTTAATTGCCTTCTATTAATATACAGGAAAGCCTTGGAAACCAATGGTTATGCTAGAGAGCCCAGGAAAGAGTCATGGCCCAAGGACTATGGGGTTATCTGTTTTTCACTGACATTCATGGCCCTTTCAGGTGGAGGGAGGACTCAGGACTATGGCTGCTGATGGTGATTTGGAGATGGAGGATGTGAATCTGAATATGGGTAGAGACATGAAAGGAGAGCTGGAAGAGGAGAAGGAAATGCAAGAGGACTGGAGAAGCAAAGATCACTTCAAGAATAAAAAGGTCCACAGGGTTGTCTCAAAATGGATGCTTCCTGAAAAGGTCCGAAGAACATACTTGGAGAGAGCCAACTGCTTCCCACCCTCTATATTCATCATCTCCATCAGCCTTGCGGAGGTGAACATGTTGGGCGGGGAGTGCTAGAGCAAGTAGCACTTGCTGGGTGGGGGAGGGAGGAGGAGGAGGCTTTGACTTCATCTAGTCAAAGTGGATAACACGTGGGAAAAGAGCTTGGTAGTGGCCAGTACAGCACACATGGAACTCAACAGCACCCTCTCTGGAGCCCCCTTAGGTCCATCTTCCCTATGATTGCAGCCACTTTCAGCCAGGGGTTGAGGTTTATTTTTCAAGCAACCGCCCCACCCAGTAGTGACTATGATTTTCAGTGGCTTCGTTTCATTTTAATTGTTGGGGCTTTAGAAGCCAAATCATCTTGGAGTCGCAAATTGGTCTCATGAACCGACTTGGATTGGTAAGGTCTTTCTGTGGAGCCATTATAGGAGCCTCACCAGAAGAGCTGTGGGCTGCCTCCAGATTTCAGTAGGGGGAAAAAATGGGATCCCCTACTGATGTCTACTGTGGGCAGCCTGTAGTGTGTTTTGACTCTGATCTAGTCAGCCCTTTGATTTTCCAGAAAAGAGTACAACACCCAGAGAAGTGGAATGACTTGCCCAAGGTCACATACTTAGTGACTGGGCCAGGACTGGGCTTCTCCTGAGCCTCATTGTGCCTACCTTTTCCTCCTTCACCACAATGCCTCATAAAGGAATGGGCAGGGCATGGATGTGTGTGGGGTGTGACTTTGGGGTCATTAGGAAGTTTCTAACGTAATCCTCTTAATTCCCATCGATGTCATCCCTGGCGACATGAGGCTTCATCACTTAGTTAAGGCTTCTGTTCTGTAAGGTTATTACTGTTCCCTTTCCCCTCATCTACTCCTTGCAAGCCAGCAGCGACTTAATTCACATTAACTTGTAAGTGAAAGACTAAATGATGGGAAGGGGCAGTGAGAGCAGAGGGTATTTAAGGGGGTTGAGGGGTTCTTTGTATTTGGTCTCGGGCTGCTCCTAATCACTGGAGGAAGTAGGATGTGACCGCAGTTACATGGTCAGATATATGGCAAGGGGGTTTCATTCCTCTGAGCACACGCTGTGGAGAGGCCCACTTGAGAGCTAATCGTTTGGAAGCAAGGTAGGGCTCACGGGGCTTATGTAATAGGGCCACTCTGGCAGAGAAAGTGGTTGACATTCATGTCTGCCCCTCCCTGGCAGCTGGCAGTGTTTATTTACTATGCTGTGTAGAAGCCTCAGGAACAGTGGATCACCCTGGACACAGGCATCCTGGAGAGCCCCTTTATCTACAGCCCTGAGAAGAGGGAGCAAGCCTGGAGGTTTATCTCATACATGCTGGTATATGCTGGGTAAGGAATGACAGTAAGTCGCGGATGTCGGAGGTGACTGCAAGTACTCGTAACCACCAGCATTTGGTTGGCGCTCTTATTGATAAGGCAATCACATGGCCATAATCTTTGATCCTCAGCGACCCTAGGAGGCAGGTACTAGTCCTGCCCTACTGTGTCCGAGGCTTGGGGGATGTTACTCGCTCCACGTCACTTGGCTAAGTTGCAGAGCTGGAACCTCAACCCATTAGTGCTAACCCAAAGTGCTACTTTCTATTGCATGATCATTGCCCAATATTGGTATTTATATAGGAATATTCATGAGAAGAGACCAAATCATTCTAAACAATATGTATGTTCCCCCTAGTTGCTTTGATGTTGTTAAAATGTTCCCTTTAGGATATGAATCATCAATCCCTCCCTCCCTACGCCTGCCGCACACTTAAAAAAAAGAATTCGTGAGCACTTTGTTGAGTGTGTAACACGGACTAACACAAGCCATGGGCAATGCCCTGCCTGCCATTTGGCTTCTTATATGCTCATCATCTTTTGTGACCTTGCTCAGAACCCATGATTCACTGTGCCCATAGCAGGCAGTGAGCAAGCTGCCTGCTGCTGGGTTCCCCCTCCAGTGGATGCCTGGGGGTTCAGATGGGGCCAACTTCATCTTTGTGACCTACCCAGCCCTGGACCTTGAAGGAAGATGCTGGCCAGCATCCATGGCAGGACACAGGGCTCAGAGGCTTGACAAATCAAGGACAAAATTGCCTATTGCCCAGTTTCTACGGATCCTTTCGGTTTGGTTTTTCATTTAACATGTTCTGAACAAACGTGGCTCCTGCACTCAAGGGATTTATATGGGCGAGCAGTCGGTTAGATAGTAACTCAGGGCCATATGGCATTATAGTCATAGTAGTGACTTGGTAAAATGGGGCAATAGTATCTGTCCCATGAGGATGCTGTGATTAAATGACACCATGGTTATCATGTAATTTCTGCAGTGTCCGACACATAGCAAGGCACTCAAAAAGAGGTCTCAAGGCTGTGTAGGACAGGTCATAGATGGGGCTGTAGAGGTTTGGAATGCTTTCAGATGAAAGTAACCAAAAGAATCTAATGGGGGCCTAAACAAATGGAGGTAATTCTTTACCATACAAGAAGCCCAGAGGTTTGTGGTTAGTTCATGAGTCTTTTTTTTTTTTTTTTTCTTAATTCATGAGTCTAATGAAGCCAAGACTCCTGGTTCTGTGCTGGCATCTCTGGTTTTCCCTTGACCTTTCTCTCATGGCTGCAAGTCGGCAGCTATAGCTGGGTGTTAAAAGCAGGAAGGGGAAGTGTAGGACCGGGTACTGGTGAAATCCATCCCGTTTGCCTGGAAAGCAGCTCTCTTACTAGTCTCCCATCAGCCCATCACTGCTGCTCTGACCTGCATTTTGTTGGCCAGAACCATGGACACGACTACCCCTAGCTGAGAGAGGCTGGCCAAATGATAAGGAGATGGATGTGGGCTTAGCTATTGTAGATATAAACATAAAGAAAGGAAGGTCAGAATGGGGATGGTTTCACAGATGACATGGGTTCCAGCTGGACTTGGAAGGGTAGATAAAATTTGGATGAAAAAAGTTAGTATTTCTGTTCTGAAGTTATGATAGGATCTCATCCTTATGCCATTTCTACTCATGTTATTGAGCAGCAGAAAGAACACCGAGGGTGATTCCTTGGGGTTTTTGTGTTACTGGTCACTTTGTCCTCAAGCTGTTGCCAGAGGACAGGACAGGTGGCTTCCTTTGACTTTGTTCAAATTCACTAAGGGCACAGATTTCTAAATACTCTTTATGTCTGATGTCTCTCTGTAAGGCCAGTGTCACTGTCCTTGCTGGACTATTGTGTGCTGAATTACATGTTACTTCTTGTATGTCTTTGAAGATGCCTTGGGCAGTGATAGTTGTGGCTGGGTGCACACGTGGCCATGAAGGTAAGTAATCTGTTCTGCAGTCTACCCGGAGAACCTCTGCTGGGTATTTGTTGAGCAATTTATAATGCAAAAACACAATCCTAAAGCTAGTATGAAAGCTGCTACACTTTGTGGAAGATCCAACGCCTATTTTGTTTTTTAACTTTTTCGTTTAACCTTGAAATCTCTTACGTAATAACTAAATTGAGGATTACTGTAATGTGGGAATGTACCAAGATACATTCAGAAATCCTCCAGAGATAACCTGTGGGATTTGGCAGGCAACATAATGTGAATTTTATTTAAAAATATTTTTACCTCTGTAAAAACTAGAATAAAAGCAACGGGTGCTCAAATATGTCATATGCCAATACTACAGTTTGGCAGATGCTAACTTAAGCTGGTGTTACTGGGTAAACTTTCTTTTTCATCCTGGTAAACTGTTTTTTCAGCTTTTTAAGGTAGAACCGGGGATGAGGTTTCTCTTGCCGTCTCTGTTTTATTAAAGAATATCCTAAGACGGCAAGAGCAGTTGTTTAAAAACCTATTGAAACTTGGGGGCATCTAGCTGGCTCAGTCGGTAGCGTGTGCGACTCTTGATCTTGGTGTCTCCACATTGGGTGTGGATATTACTTTAAAAAACAGAACAAAACTATTGAAACTTAAACTCTCAGTCCTAAAATTAGGACTTTCTTAATACCATGCGAACAAAACAAAATCAGATGCCAGGGGCTGATGTAAGATGGTAATTGTCATCTAAACCTAATATCAAGTTTCTGTTCCTTAAGCCATCCTTATTGCTCCCTGATATGGTCAGTCACTGTTTTTTGTTTGTTTGTTTGGTTTTTTAAGATTCTATTTATTTATTCATGAGAGACACAGAGACATAGGCAGAGGGAGAAGCAGGCTCCCCACTGGGAGCCTAATGCGGGACTCGATCCCAGGATCGCGTTGTCAGTCACTGTTATAAAACAGAACTTATAATATGAATGTACACTTCCAAAATGTCCTTTGTCTGTTTTACATGCTGAGATTTTATTTAAAAGAAAAAAAAGTCACCTAAAAATACTAGAAAATGGCATTTGAGTGAAGCAAGTCTGTCGTCAGGAACAAGACACCAACGCCTGTTAATGTCCCAAAGAAATAACTGTGCTTTGGTCATAATTTTTGACTACTGTGTTTGTCTCTGCAGAGTTCAGCACATCTTGGGGAATCTTGTTATGCAGCTCGTTTTGGGTATTCCCTTGGAAATGGACCACAAAGGTCTCCGAGTAGGGCTGGTGTACCTGGCAGGAATGATCGCAGGTTAGTGTCCTCAGGATCAACACAGAATCGATGCCTCTGCACTCTGAGGAGGCAATGCACAAAGCAAAAGTAATCTACGTTTTAAAAAGATATTTTATTTATTTGTTCATGAGAGACACAGAGAGAGGCAGAGACACAGGCAGAGGGAGAAGCAGGCTCCCTACAGGGATCCCGATGCGGGACTTGATCCCGGGACCCTGGGATCAAGACCTGAGCTGAAGGCAGACACTCAACCGCTGAGCCACCCAGGTGCCCCCAAAATCCAGGTTTTGAATTAGATCTGCTGAGCCACCCAGGTTTCCCAGTAATCAACATTTAAGTCAAGATTTACTGCACTCCTAATACGGGCTGGGGAACCTGATGAGCATTAGAAATTAATTAGGGGCAGCTGGTGGGCTCTGTCAGAAAAGCATGTGACTCTTGATCTCGGGGTCATGAGTTTGAGCCCCATGTCAAGTATAGAGATTTCTTAAATAAAGCTTAAACAAAAAAGAAGTTAGAAGGGTGCCTGGATGGCTCAGTTGGAAGAGCATGCTACTCTTTATTTTAGGATGGTGAGTTTGAGCCCCACATTGGGTGTAGAGATTACTAAACAAAAAATAAACAAAAAAAAGTTAAAAATATCTGAGAGAAGATAAGCAGATGGGGAGAGGTCATGGTGCCTGTCTTCAGATATCTCAGAGTCGGACTGGGTTTTGCACAATTGGGAGTTGTGTGTAGTCTGGTGTCCAGGTGCACAGATTGGGTAGAGACTTAATAGCTAGATCACGAAGGCCCGATGTGTCAGACTGGTGATCTTGGGAAGTAACACAAATTTGCGTTTAAGAAAGACAGTTTGAGGGGATCCCTGGGTGGCACAGCGGTTTGGCACCTGCCTTTGGCCCAGGGCGCGATCCTGGAGACCCGGGATCGAGTCCCACATCAGGCTCCCGGTGCGTGGAGCCTGCTTCTCCCTCTGCCTGTGTCTCTGCCTCTCTCTCTCTCTCTCTCTCTGTGACTATCATAAATAAAAAAAAAAAAAAAAAAAAAAAAAGCAAGTTTGAAGAGAATGCAGAGAAGAGCTAGAGGGGCCCCGAAAGCTCAAGAGAGACTAGCAGCATGCCAGTGATCTCTGAAGTTGGGTGTGTCTTAAGATGATCCACTTTGGTCGGAGCAGAAAAATCTTAGAATTCCCATCTACCCTTTTATTGGAGACTTTATTTTTAAATTTTTTTAAATTTTTTATTTTTTATTTAGTTATTTTTTAATTAAACTTTTTTACATTGCAATTGTATGAAATCAATACGTAGTGGTCCCATGTGTCCTTTAACCAGTTACCCCCAATGGTAACAGCTTACAAAATGACAGTACACAGTATCACAACCAGGATATCCACCTGGATACTGTCAAGGTGCAAAACAAGGATCCCTCACATTGTATTTTTATAGTCACACCCGCTTCTTCTCCCCCCCACACCCTCTAATCTGTTCTCTATTTCTATAATTTTCTCACTTCAAGAATGTCATATAAATGGAATAACACAGCATATCACTTTTGGGATTGGTGGTCTTCGCACGGCATAATTCTTTGGAGATCAGTGTAGGTTGTTGCATGTATCAACACTTCTTCATTTTTATCGCTGAGTAGTATTCCAATGGCTAGACCACTGTTTGTTTAACTCTTTTTGTTTGTTTGTTTGTTTTTTTGTTTAACTCTTGACTCATTGGAGACTCTCTGGGTGGTTTCCAGTTTGGGGCTATCACAAATAAAGCCGTTATAGTGTGTACAGGTTTTTGTGAACAAAAGTACAGAGTTTTGTGAACATACATTTTCATTTCTCTGGGATAAATGTCCACGAGCACAGTTCTTTGGTTGTATAGTAGTTGCATATTTCGTTTTTTAAGAATCAGACAAAACATTTTCCAGAATGGCTGTTCCATTTGACATTCCCTCCAATATTGTATAAGTGATTCCATTTTCCACATCCTCACCACCATTTGTTTTTTTTATTTTTCCTCACCACCATTTGTGTTGTCACCATTATTTCAGCTGTGCTCGTAAGTGTGCAGTGATATCTCATCATGGCCTTAACCTGCTTTACTCAAATGGCTAATGATGCTGAACACCTTTTTTTTTTCCCCCTAAGATTTATTTATTTATTCATGATAGACAAAGAGAGAGAGAGAGAGAGAGAGGCAGAGACACAGGCAGAGGGAGAAGCAGGCTCCATGCTGGGAGCCCGATGCGGGATTCGATCCCAGGACCCCAGGATAGCACCTGGGCCAAAGGCAGATGCTCAACCACGGAGCCACCCAGGGATCCCTTGATGTGCATAACCTCTTTTGTGAAATACCTGCTCATGTCTTTTGCTTACTTCCTAATTAGATTTTTTTCATTAAGTTTTTATAAACCATTAAATTTTGAGAGTTCTTTTCGTTCTTCTTTTCTTTTCTAGTCATTTATCGAATATGTAGTTGACAGGTATATTTTTCTCAGTGTGTAGTTGTCTTTGCATCGCTTTAATCGAGTCTTTCACAGAGCAAAAGTTTTTAATTTCGATGAAGTCTGATTTATTAATTTTTCCTTTATGAATCGTGCTCTTGGTCATGTCTCAACTCTTCACTGCACTCCGGGTCCTAAAGATTTTTTCTGATGTTATCTTCTAAAGTCATAGTTTTATGCTTTATGTTGAAATATGATCTATTTTGAGTTGGCTCATTTTTGTATAAGGTATGAGGTTTAGACTGAGGTTCTTTTTGGGTTTTTTTTGGATATCCAATGACTTTGCAACAATTTATTAGAAATTCTATCTCCTTCATTGAAAAAAATTTTTTTTTGCACCTTTGTCAAAAATCACTTGGCTTATTTGTAGGGCACTATTTCTGGGTTCTCCTGTTTGTTTTGTTGACCGATGTGTTACCCCTTCACCAATACCATGTAGTCAATACCACTGTAGCTATACAATAAAAGTCTTGAAATCAGTTAGAGAGATTCAGTTAGAGAGTTAGAGATTTTGCTCATTTTAAAGACTAAGCATTTTTCTTTTACAAAAAGATGAGTATCTAATTTGCTGACTTTTCCCCCTGTGGTAAACACAAGGCTTTCAGTAGGATGCAACCTAACAGATGTTGAAAAAGCAAATGCAAAATATGTTTCTTTGGCGACATAATAGCCTTTTTCATACAAGGAGAAAGAACATAACTGCTCTTCCAAAAACACTAATGCTCTGAAAGGGCATTTTAAAAACTAATAATTGGAAATCGTTCTCTTGTTGTTTGATTTTGCTGCTGGGAATGATGCAATGAGTCTTAGAAATTCACACTTAAAATGTGGGGAAACAATTTCCTTTTTTTTTTTGGAAACAATTTCTTAATCGGTTTTAAGATTTCTCAGTTAAGAGTTTTAGTGGGTTTTAAACATATTTTATAATACTTTCTGATTAAGAACAAGTGACTGATGCTAAGAAAGGTGGGGATTAACAGTTAAATTACAACACTTTTCTTTTTTTTATAATTGAAGCACAGTCAATGATATAATTCTCCCATTGGAAACTACATGTCCTTTTTATTTTTATTTTTATTTTTATTTTTATTTTTTTACATGTCATTTTTAAATTGTACATTTTGGCTATGATAGTAAGAGAAAATTTCTATAGAAAATAACCAAATTTAGAAGTATATATTTGTAATTTCAGGGTTATGATTTTCAATGAGGGTTTTTAAAAAGCAATGAAGCTTATTTTATAAATCTGCTCATTGAAAAAAAATTTTTAAATTAAAGACTATTTTTTTTTAGAGGAGTTTTAGGTTTACAGGAAAATGAAGAGGAAGGCACAGAGATTTCCCATAAACTCCCTGCTCCCCCCATATAATATGTCCCCCCCCCCCCCCCGAACAGATGGGCCTTTGTTAGAATTGATGAATCCTCCGCTGGCACATCATAATCACCCAATAGAGAAGTTCACTTTTGGCATTGTACCTCCTGCAGTTTGGGACAAATGCGTGATGACATGTATCCATCATTAGAGTAGCATGTGGAGTATTTTCACTGTCCTAAAATCCCTCTGTTCATCCCTACAGCCCCCCCCTGCACCCCCCCCAGCAACCATTGATCCTTTTACCATCTCTGTAATTTGGCCTTTTCCATTATGTCATATAGTTGGAATCATACATCATGTAGCCTCTTCAGATTGGCTTCTTTCACTTAGTAACATGCATTTAAATGTCTCCCTTGTCTTTTCATGGTTTGATAAACATTTTTTGTACCAGGGGTGCCTGGGTGCTCAGTCAGTTATACGGCTAACTCTTGATTTCCACTCAGGTCATGATCTCATCTCACGGTTGTGAGATCTGGCCCCAGGTTAGGTTCCACACTTAGCGGCGAGTCTGCTTGAGGATTCTCTCTCTCCCTGCTCACTCTCTCTCTCTCTAGATCTTTAAGAAAAAACATTTTTTTGTACCATTAATAAAATAAAAATGATAATCGGGGATCCCTGGGTGGCGCAGCGGTTTGGCGCCTGCCTTTGGCCCAGGGCGCGATCCTGGAGACCCGGGATCGAGTCCCACATCGGGCTCCCGGTGCATGGAGCCTGCTTCTCCCTCTGCCTGTGTCTCTGCCTCTCTCTCTCTCTGTGACTATCATAAATAAATAAAAAAATTTAAAAAAATATTGTGTAATCAATGTTTCATCCTTTGAAAATTCTATTTTTATACTTAAAAAAATATTAGTATATGAAAGAAAACCAGTAAATGTACCTGCCATCAAAAACCCTACATTAGTACAGTGGTACTTCTATATGCAACCTACAAATAAATTCATATGCCTATATTGTGGTGGGTGGTTGTATCAGTTTCCTGGGGCTCTTATAACAAAGAACCACAAATTGGGTGGTTTAAACAACAGCACTGTACTATCTCACAGTTCTGGAGGCTGCAAGTTTGAAGTCAAGGTGTCAATAGGACCATGCTCCCTCCTCTGATCCTGTTGTCTGGGAGAGTCTGGGGTGGCCATCAGTCCTTGGCATTCCCTGGCTTGTAGCTGCAGCCTCTCGAGCTCTGCCTCCATCATCGTGTGGAGTTCTGCTCTCATATGTCCCCTTCTCCTCTAAAAAGGACACAGTCATATTGGTTAGAGCCCCACTATACTCCACTGTGACCTCATCTTAATGAATCGTATCTGCAACAACCCTATTTCCACATAATATCACATTCTGTGGTGCTAGGGGGTTAGAACGTCAATATGTCTTTTTGGGGGGACACAATCCAAACTTTTGCAGTGCTCAGATTTTTTCTTTAACTGATGAAAACCTTACTGGCCTCCTGGGGCGGTGGGGCCAGAGAACAGGAAGCACTCCTGAGACATGTTAAAGGGATAGAATTGGCAATGCTCAGTGACATAGCTCCCCATTCTGTTTCCCTTCTACTTTTGTGGAACCTGTTCTTCTGCCTTCTACCTTCGTTCCTGCACACACCTGTCTTTCCTGCCCTTCAAAGCCTTTGCACTGATGAGGACCTTCCTGGCTCTGGCATTTGCACGGGGGTTTCCCCCGCAGCTTGATTTCAACCTATGGAATCAGCCCTGCCCCAGTTTCAGAGGAGAGAGGGGAGGGAATGTGATTAACCTGTTCACATCCCCTGTTAATTTTTGCAATAGCTTCTTGGCAGGTGTCTCTTTGCTATTCCAGTCCTCACACTGTTGCCTGGGTCACCTTCCTCAAGCACAGATTAGATCATATTATATCCTTCCTAGAACATTGACAATGCCCAGAAGAAAGTCAAAACATCCAAGATTGCTCATTACCCTCCACTGCGTGGCCCCATTGCCTTTCTTTTCTTTTCTTACCTTGGAAGAATAATCTTTACTAATGTTCAAAAAAGAAAATTATACATAAGAGGTTAAGGGGATCTTGATGTAAAATGTTTTTTAATAACTTGGGACGCCTGGGTGGCTCAGTGGTTGAACATCTGCCTTCAGCTCAGGGAGTGATCCTGGATCATTTATCCATTTCGGGATCAAATCCCGCATCGGGCTCCCCACAGGGAACCTGCTTCTCCCTCTGCCTATGTCTCTGCTTCTCTTTCTGTGTCTCTCATGAATAAATAAATAAAATCTTTTAAAAAATAACTTTTTTGAGGTCTTATTGACAGACACAAATCTGTACATATTTAACGTATGTGCCTTGATGGGCTTGGAGATAAGTATACACCTGTGAAATCGTCCCTATGTCATAAACATATCCATCACCTCTAAAAGTTTCTGCTTGCCTGCTGTCTTCTTGCTTTGCTTTTTTTCCAGATTCCTTAATACATCAAATAACTTTAGTGTCCCCATCCTTGCTCCTGGCAAAGCAGGAGCTTCGGATTAACAGCATTAGTATCACTCGTCATAAAGGCATAATAGTGCCCCCCCCTCACCAGACCTACTTATCAGAATCTGCATTTGAATGAACCCAGAAGTGATTTGCATGCACGTTAAAGACTGAAGAGTGCTGGTCTGCAATCCCACCCGGGCTCCCCAAGGTTGACTGATCATCATAGTCACCTGGAAAGTTTGTCATAGCTACAGCTATCCAGAGCCTATCCAGATCTACTGGATCAGAATCTCAGAGGATATGGCCCTGGCATCTGGTTTTGTTTTCTTCCCTGTTTGGTGAGGTATGATTGACATATAATAGGCTGCATGTATTTAAAATGTATAATATGAGAATTTTGCTATGTGTATACAATCATGAAACTATCACCACCGTCAAGGCAATAAACATATCCATTGCTCCCCAAAAAAGTATCTTTGTGACTCTTGAAAATCGCTCTCTACTGTCCCTCCCTGTCTTTTCCCTGCCAACTACTGATCATTATAGATTAATTTGTATTTTCTAGAATTTTATAGAAGTGCAATCATAGAGTATGTACTCTATCTTTGGTTCTGTCGGTCAGCATAATTATTTTCAGATTTATTCATGCTCTATGTCTA
This sequence comes from Vulpes lagopus, assembly GCF_018345385.1. Classification (NCBI taxonomy): domain Eukaryota; kingdom Metazoa; phylum Chordata; class Mammalia; order Carnivora; family Canidae; genus Vulpes; species Vulpes lagopus. The sequence goes on along the minus strand of NC_054846.1, from coordinate 60,088,976 downwards.
TCAATGGTCAATTCTTTTTTATTGCAAGTGGTATTTGATTGCAGGGGCATACCACAAATTGTCCATTCTCCTGTTGATGGACATTTGAGTTGTTTGCAGTTTGGGGTTATTGCAAATGAAGCTTCTATGAACACTTGTGTGTAAGTACTTGTGTAATCAAATGTTTTCAGCTTTCTCGGGTCAATACCTAGGAATGAAATGGCCAGATCCTATCAGAGGGTACGTTTAACTTTTTAAGAAACTGCCAACTGCTTTCCTGAGATATAAGCTATACAATATACAACTCATTTAAGTATTTAATTCAATGTTTTTTTTTTTTTTACTTAATTCACAGATTATATACTCATCATCACAACTGAATTTTACGTTTTTGTTCCCCAAAGAAACCCTGGACCTCTCCCCACTCCTCACCCCATTCTCCCTTTTCCAGCCTTAGGCAACCACTACTACTACTGTCTTTTTAGATTTGCCATTTTGGACATTTCATACAAATGGAATCATATAATATATGATCTTTTGTGATTGGCATTTTTCACTTAGCATAATGTTTCCATTCTTCATTGATGTTGTAGCATATATCAGTGCTTCACTCCTTTTTATTTATTAGACTATAGTCCATTGTGTGGCTATACAGGTTTTCTCTACACATTCATCAATTGATGGATATTTGGGTTATTTTCACTTTTTGGATATTACGAATAACACTACTATGAATATCTGTGTAGAACTTTTTGTATTAATCTCTTGGATTTATATCTATAAATGGGATTGTTAGGTTATATGGAAGAAAGTACAGCTTACCCTTAGGGGGTTCTGAGCCCCCTCACACAGTTGAAAATTTGCATGTAATGTTTGACTTTCCCAAAATTTAATAGCCTACTGTTGACCCAAAACCTTACTGATAACATAGTCAATTAACATATATTTTGTATATATTATTATGTACTGTGTTCTTATAATAAAATAAACTAGGGGAAACAGTTAAGAAAACCATAAGGGGGTGCCTGGCTGGCTCAGTCAGAAGAAAGAGCCTATAGGGCAGCCCGGTGGCCCAGCAGTTTAGTGCCTCCTTTAGCCTGGGGTGTGATCCTGGAGACCCGGGATCGAGTCCCACGTCGGGCTCCCTGTATGGAGCCTGCTTCTCCCTCTGCCTGTGTCTCTGCCTCTGTCTCTCTCTCTCTCTCTCTCTGTGTCTGTCATGAATAAATAAATAAAATCTTAAAAAAAAAAAAAAAAGAAGAGCATGTAGTCACATGATCTTGAGGTCATGAGTTTGAGCCCCATGTTGGGTATGGAGATTACTAAAGGCAAAAAACAACAACAAAACTTAAAGAAAATCATAGGGAAGATAAGATACATTTACAATACTGTGCTGTATTTATTGGGAAAAAATCTGCATAAGGGTGGACCTGAGCAATTCAAACCTGTGTTGTTCAAGGGTCATCCGTAGTAACATTTTACACCTTCACCAGAAGTTCCAGCTCTTCCACAATTCTCAACACTTGCTAACATCAGTTTTTTTAAATTTTAGTCAGTCTATTGGGTGTATGAAGGTATCTCACTGGGATGGATGGATTTATTATTTTTTTTATATTTAAAAAAATTATTTTGGGAGCATCCAGGTGGCTCAGTTGGTTAAGTAGCCAACTCTTCATCTCAGTTCAGGTCTTGATCTCAGGGTTATGAGTTCAAGCCCTGCACTGGGCTCTATGCTGGGTGTGGGGCCTACTTGAAAATTTAATAATTAAAAAAATAAAAGACATTTTATTTTTGAGTAATCTCTCTACCCAATGCAGGGCTTGAACTCACAACCCTGAGATCCAAAGTCAAATGCTCCACTGACTGAGTCAGCCAGGTGTCCCTCTCACTGGGTTTTAATTTGCATTTCCTAACAATTAATGATGGTGAATATATTTTCATGTGCTCATTTGCTATCCACATATCTTCTTTTGGGGTAAGGTATCTGTTAAATCTTTGCCCATTTAAAATTGGATTATATTCTTTATTATATATAATAATGTATATTCTGATTATAAGTCCTTTATCAGATATATGACTTGCAAATATTTTCTCCTAGTCTGTTGCTTGTCTTTTCATGTTCTTAATATTATCTTTTGAAGAATAGGAGTTTTAAAGTTTTGGTGTATAACTTATCACTCTGTAAATTTTAGGAATTGTGCTTTCAGAGTCAACTCTTGAACATTTGTGTGTATGTGTGTGGGGGGGTCAGATTTATCTCCATATTTTATATTTTTGATGTGCTGTAAAGTACTATTTAAAAATTTTCTATTTCCAATTCTTCACTGCTATGACATGGAAATAAAGTTGATTTCTTTGATCTATCCTCCAATTTAATTCACTTATTATTTCTAGTAAACAGTATCTTCCCTAGGAATTTAAGTAATTAGGCAAAATCTTGTGGGTTTGTTCATGTTCTCACCATTTCCAATGCCCTCCATTCCTTAGTATAATTTCATATTTTCATTTGATATTTTTTCCTTCTGCCTGAGGATTTCCTTTAACATTTTTTTAATTAAATATTTATTTATTTATTTATTTATTTATTTATTTATTTATTTATTTATTTGAAAGAGTGTGTGAGCAAGTGGGGGGAGGGGCAGAAGGAGAGAGAATCTTGAAGCAGACTCTGCTGAACACAGAGCCCAAAGTGGGGCTCAATCCCAGGACCCTGACATCATGACCTGAGCCAAAAACAAGAGTTGGCCACTTAACTGATTGAGCCACCCAGGTGCCCCTCCTTTAACATTTCTTGTATGAGTCTGCTGTTTATCTATTCTTTCAGCCTTTGTATGTCTGAAAAAAGAATCCTTATTTTGCCTTTCTTTTTGAAATATATTGTTATTAGGCACAGAATTCTAGCTTGACTGTATTTTTTTGTTCAATGGCTTAAAGACGGTGCGCTCTACTGTTTATTCATTTGCATCATTTCCAATGAGAAATCAGCTACCATCCCTATCTTTGTTCCTTAGTAGGACACATGTCTTTTTACTCCGGTTGCTTTTAAGATTTTCACTGCTTTTGAACAATTTGATTTTGTTGTGACTTGGTATAGTTTTATAAATGTTTGCAGTGCTTGGGGTTTGTTGAAATTCTTGGATTGGTTGATTTATAGTTTTCATAAAACTTTGGAAAAAATTTGGCCATAATTTCTTCAATTATTTTTTCTGTACCTGACTTCTCTCCTCTTCTTTGGGGACTCAAATTATGTATGTATTAGGTTGCTTGAAATCGACTCACAGCTCTTTGATGCAGTATTTATTAAAAAAAAAAAATCTTCTCTATGTGTTTCATGTTGGATACTTTTACTACTATGTCTTCATGTTCACTATCTTTTTGTCAGTACTGTCTAATGTGTCATTAAACTCTACTGATGTATTTTTTCATCTTAGACATTGTAGTTTTTGTCTTTAGAAATTTGAGTGTTTTGTATCTTGTATGTCTCAATTTTTTTTTAATTTTTAATTTTTAATTTTTTATTTATGATAGGAACACAGTGAGAGAGAGAGGCAGAGACACAGGCAGAGGGAGAAGCAGGCTCCACGCACCGGGAGCCTGATGTGGGATTCCATCCCGGGTCTCCAGGATTGCGCCCTGGGCCAAAGGCAGGCGCCAAACCGCTGTGCCACCCAGGGATCCCTGTATGTCTCAATTTTTGAACATACAGTATTACAGTCGTAGTAATTATTTATTCCCATTATCGGCTAAAACTTACACTTGTGTTAGTTTGGGAATGTTTTAATTGATTGCTTTTTCTTTTTCTTATGGGTCATATTTTCCTGTTTCTTTGCATATCTGACCATTTTTGTTTGGATGCTAGACATTTAATCTTTGGATGGTGGATATTATTGTATTCCTTTTTTTATAATTTTTATTTATTTATGATAGTCACACACACACACACACACACAGAGAGAGAGAGAGAGAGAGGCAGAGACATAGGCAGAGGGAGAAGCAGGCTCCATGCACCGGGAGCCCGATGTGGGATTCGATCCCAGGTCTCCAGGATCGCGCCCTGGGCCAAAGGCAGGCGCTAAACCGCTGCACCACCCAGGGATCCCTATTATTGTATTCCTATAAGTATTCCTTAAATTTGTTCTGGAACACAGTTACTTGGAAGTAGTTTGAAACTTTTTGGTAAGATTTGCTAGATGAAACTGTGTTTTTGAGTCATGTTTAGTGTGATTATTACCCATTACTGGTGTAGGATCCTTCTGTGTACTTTACCCAATGCCCCATGAATTATGAAGTTTTCTAGTTTGGAAAGTTACTTAGCCTCTCTGGTGCTGTGTGAGCAAAGCTATTCGTTCTTTCCTTTACTCCTTTTTTTTTTTTTTTTGGAAGATTTTATTTATTTATTCATTCATGAGAGACACAGAAAGAGAGAGGCAGAGACACAGGCAGAGGGAGAAACAGGCTCCATGCAGGGAGCCTGATGTGGGACTTGATCCTGGAACTCCAGGATCACACCCTGAGCTAAAGGCAGACACCAACCACTGAGCCACTCAGACATCCTCCCTTTACTCCTTTCTAGTGGCTCTTTCCCTGGCTCAGGTAATTTCCTCACATGCTCCTCTCTGGGGTTCCCTCTGTGGTGCTCCTTCTTCTCTGGTGCACTGTCTTGCAAACTCCAGTTGCCTGGGACTATCTGGACTTCAAACTCTATCTCATCAACTTAAAGTTTACTGAGATATACCTGGGTTTCCCCTTCATGTGTTGTAGCCTGTAATCTCTCTCAAGGCAGTAAAGCTGGGCAATCAGACAACTCACCTCATATATTTCTTATATGTCAGGATTCACTGTCCTTTGCTATCTGGTGTCCAGTATTTTGGAGACCACTGTTTCACATAGTCCAGTGCTTTTGGCTGTTCCAAGCGGGAGAGATAATCTTATCCTTATTACTCCATTGTGGCCAGAAGTGGACATTTGTATCTGTTTTAAAAATAAATTACTCATATGATTAAGATGCAACCACCCCAGCCCTAGTCTGAAGGTTGATATTTGAGGACCATTGCCCTAAACCTATTGGACTACTCCTAATTTTTAGTCACCCATATACTTCTGTTTCTATGTTTTTGCTTTTCCAGTTCCCTAAGTCCTGAATACTTTCTCCTTATCTTTTATTTTATTTTATTTTTTTTTACTTTCTCCTTATCTTAAAAATATTTTAGAGTTTAATCAAAACGCTACATCCTCTTTCTCAGAGCAGCAAGGCTTCCACCTCTCTGCTGAAAAAGAAATCATTCCTTCCTAAGTGCTTTCATAGTAAATTCACTACTTTTAAGAAATCATAGTAGTTATTTTATTCTGCATCTTATAATTGTTTACTCATCTGTAAGATTCCTAAGGCCACTTTGTCTTTCTTGCACAAAGCAGGTATTACATTGTATCCTAAGGAATGAAGGCGAGCCTTAAGAGCAAAAAACTAAGTAGTAGAACAAAGCAGTACAGAGAGAGCAACTTAGAGTTTGACTTTAGGTGATTTGAAAGTCTTGTTTTTGCTCAGGAAATCTAAGATCCGGTTGGCAAATAGGTTTCCTGTTGTTTGGCGAATCTGATTAATACTATGTTGAAACGGGTTCTGAGACCACATCTTGACTCCATGAGAAAGCCAGCCATCAGATAATGAAATGTTGGAATATCTCAGGTATTTGGATAGTTTTGACTAAATGCTTGCAATATTTTGAAACAATAGCTAACAAGTACATAATGCGTGTCAGGCAGCGTTCTAAGTACGATGCACATATCAATTCATTTACTTTCCCTGACAATGCATTCAGGTAATTTCTATTAATATTCTCTTTATGTAGGGAAACGGGCACAGAAAGATTAAGAGACTTGCTCAAGTCACACAGGTTGTAATTTCAGCACTAGAGTTTGTGCTCTTGTCCCTGTTACACTGCCCTCATGCTGAACATTTATTATTTCAGAAAAATTAAGGTAGTTAGGTCACATAGCTATACCTTTATAGGATGGAAGAGACAAACAAAATTACTTTGTTGCTTGTTAATATGATAATGGTCCAGACTTCCCAACTTCCACCTCATATTAGAAAGATTTATCTTTCATGATTCTTACAATTATGTGTCATCCTTTGTTTTTTATTTCTTTAGGGTCCCTTGCCAGCTCCATTTTTGACCCGCTCAGATATCTTGTGGGTGCTTCAGGAGGAGTCTATGCTCTGATGGGAGGCTATTTTATGAATGTTCTGGTGGTAAGAACTTTGGGAATGGAATCTTTGAATTTTTTTGTTCTTTTAAAGAGTAACTAGTATTTGGTTCAGGGAATCTTCATCATATTTACTGAGCACTCATCTTCCTTCTGGGCACCAGAATTTTCCTTTTATATTTTAATCTCTTTTTTTTTTTCTGATCTCAAAAGTGATGAATACTAAAAAAAAAAAAAAAAAATTAAGTTGAAAAATAGTCAAAATCTCAAATATTGTATCTGTTAACAGTTTACTGTACATCCTTTTAAACCTTTTTCTATATGTATTCAAAATCCTGCCAAAATGAAGGCTACAAAAATGGACCCACTCTTAAAAATACCATTCTACATCTTAACATAGTTACCTTGATCCCATCTACCCATATCAGTACACAGAAATCACTTCAATCTCTTCAAGTGCTCCACAGCGCACTAGCTAGGCTGCATCCTGATTTAATCCTTCAATGAAAAGAAATTGGGGTGACTCCACCTATTCACACTTGTAGGTAATGCTGTAAGGATGTTCTCTTACATTTATCTTTTTGCATTTGTGTGTGTGTGTGTGTGTGTATTTTGGTAGGATAAATTCCTAGATATGGATTTACTGGGTGAAGGGTTTAAATTTTCATAGATAAATGCCAAATTGCCCTCCAAAGCTGGCATACCATGATATAGTATGTAAGAATGCCAACCACTTTCTAAAACAGCCTATAGTGTAATTCCTAACTAGTTCTTAAATCATTTAACCATGTAGGTATGTATACTTTATAAGAATACTCTAGGAGGAAAATAGGAAGCAATTATAAAACTATTCCAAAAATAGAAGTTATTTAGAAAAATGTTTTTCAAAATTTGGATTGCAACCCATTAGTGGTTGAGCAGTTTAAGAATTGTGACCAAAAATTAATCAAAAAGAGGGGCACCTGGCTGGCTCAGTGGGTACAGCACATGACTCTTAATCTTGAGGTCATGACGTCAAGCTCCATGTTGGGCATCGAGCCTTAAAGTAATAAAAAAATTAGGAAAATTAAAAAGAAAAAATTACAAAAATTTCAACATATATCACACATAATACTGGCTCTGTATGTACTGGATTGTTATGTAAATTGTTTCTGTAGGCTTTGATCATGGCAGTTTAAAAATAATTGATTTAGAATAAACTTGGGTATTTCAGTGTCTACTCTTTGGGAAGAGAGTCAATAAATTGAAGAGGAAAGGAGAAGTAACTCAATAAATTAAAGTGGAGATGTCTTTCTGATTCAGTAGTTATTTTTTAAATTTTTAAAAAAGATTTTATTTATTTATTCAGAGACACAGAGATTGAGATGCAGAGACACAGGCAGAGAGAGAAGCAAGCCCCATGCTGGGAGCTTGACGTGGGACTCAATCCCAGGTCTCCGGGATCATGCCCTGGGCGAAAGGCGGCGCTAAACCACTGAGCCACCAGGGCTGCCCATCAGTAGTTCTTTTTTTTAAAACATAATTTATTTATTTGGGGGGGGGCATGAGTGGGGTGAGGGGCAGGGGGAGAGGGAGAAGCAGGCTCCCCACTGGGCAGGGTGCCCAGTGGGAGCCTTGATCCTGGAACCCCAAGATCACAATCTGAGCTGAAGGCAGATGCTTAACCAACTGAGCCACCCAGGTGCCCTGACTCAGTTGTTTTTTGGTAACACAGAAGGGTACTGAAACTGGACTGAGATTTTTTTTTTTAAGTTTATGTATTTATTTTGAAAAGAGAGGGGGAGAATAGGCAGAGAGGCAGAGGGAGAGAGAATCTCAAGCCGACTCCCTTTGGCTGAGCACAGAGCCCCACACAGAACCTGATCTCACGGCCCTGAGATCATACATGACCTGAGATGAAATCAAGAGTCAGATACCCAAGTGACTGAGCCACTCAGGTGCCCCTGGACTGAGATTTTTCAACTAAAATCAAACTTGATCTTTTTAACCAATATTTTAAATTCTTTTAAATTATCTAAAAGAATTAAGGTAATACTCAAATTTTAACTAACTCCATTGGGAAAGAGGATAAAGTATTGAATGAATATTAACCAATAAAACCTTAAAAATATTTCATCAGTTAGTTTGACAGCATCTATCATCTATCTATCTATCTATCTATCTATCTATCTATCTATCATATCACTGACATGTGAAGTATTGATTTCATATTACTTATATTTATATTTTTTTCCTGCTAATGTAATTATGTCTATTTCATATCATGGAGTTAAATATTCATTTTGTTCTCCAAAGTGCACCAGCATTGTACTTCCCAAATACATTTGAAAACTGGCTGCAACAGCATTGCTTTATTTTGCAAATATTTGATACTCAAACTTCAAATGAAAAAGCAGATGGAGAGAGAGTACAGTTGAAATTTCATTGGCCAATAGATAGCTTACATTATTTTTATTTATCTCTTTACAAGAATTTTCGAGAAATGATTCCTGCCTTTGGAATTGTCAGACTACTGATCATCATCCTTATAAGTAAGTTTGTTTTGTGAACACTTCACACCTATAGTGTTATTGGTTTGACCTCCAGAGGGCCTCACTTTTCCTAAACACTAGCATGGAGTGACAAAGAACTGTGGCTCCATAGCCCTAAGCAGAAAGGTCCATGGAGGAGTTTTCACAGACACCCATGGGTGGCTTTTAGAGGTGCCTCAGTAATGAGTTTTTGCTTTTTGTTTCTTTCTGGAGTGGGGGAAGTCAAGAGAGCAGAGCTTTAGGTACTCTGTCTACTTTAACCACACAGTTTCATTTATGTTTCTTTTTCTTTTTTCATTTATGTTTTATATATTGGATTTTTCTCATTCATACATTGGACCCTGTATATGATTTTGTCTGAAATGGGGAAAGCTTGAAAACCACTGACATAATCTGTTTTCTTCCTCAATTTATACATTGTCAGATTAAAAAAAAAAAAAAAAAAAGAACAAAACACCGATCTAGGATCTAAGCACAGAGTGGGTGGCTTAGGGTTGAAGACAGAGGCAGAGGGTCCAGGAACAAGCAGGATGGCGAATGTGGCTTTTGAAATCTCTAAGAATTATAGCAGAGAATTACATGCTGAGGGAATTTAGGAAGGGTGCTCAATCTGGAGAGGAGGTGGAATTTTAGCTGAGTCGGAATGTCAGGGCAGATTCTGGGTGGGGGCAGGCCACCCAGGGTAGAAGAAGGAGGAGCCAGGGCAGGGCTAGTAACTCATGTTTCTGCACCTGCTCTGGTTGAAGCTGTAGCCGCACAGGGGAAGACAGACCCTGGGTCAGACTGTAGGGTCACGCTTGGAGGCCAAGATGGAGGTGATGCTTGATAAAACCGAAGATTTGGGCTGTCCACATGAAAGGAAGAAATGAAAAAAAAAAAAAAAAAAAAGAAAGAAAAAGAAAGGAAGGAATGGTTCTGCTAATGGGTATCAGGAGTTCAATTATCCACATTGCTGGGAACAGGGCCAACTACCTCTGAGCAAAGACACTAAATCCAGCTTATGGGCACTTCCGCTGTAAACACAAGACTCATCCTGAGAGAAGATAAGTGACTTGTTTATAGGTCACATATACTCTACGTAATATTTTTGTCCCTGAGAAATTGAAAATGGGAGGGAAAGTTGTGAGCACAGAAGGGAGAGCAAGTGTCTGGGCTTGGTGAGGAGAATCGCTGTGCAGCAGAGCTGCCACCTGGGCTGTTAAGCGTCACAACCAGGACCAAGGGACAAATCCTGTGACCAAAAAATGTTGCCACACACAAGTTACCCGGTTTTCAATCTGTTTCTTTTATTTATTTATTTATTTTTTATTTATTTTATTACTTTTTTTTATTTATTTACGATAGTCACAGAGAGAGAGAGAGAGAGGCAGAGACACAGGCAGAGGGAGAGGGAGAAGCAGGCTCCATACCCCGGGAGCCCGACGTGGGATTCGATCCCGGGTCTCTAGGATCGCGCCCTGGGCCAAAGGCAGGCACTAAACCGCTGCGCCACCCAGGGATCCCTCAATCTGTTTCTTTTAGGTAATTATGAATGACTTTGTAAAGGGAGCCTCAGACCCTTGATGGGGAAATGGTTTTAATACTCTTCAGTGTTGGAGTAAAAACCCTTTCCTTATGCACAGGGAGGCTCCAAAAATAGTTTATGTAACATTATGTCATTCCTGAGGTAAGTAATAAAGTCACTTCATTTTACAAAGTAGCTAAGACCCCTTAGCGTTACCCTTCCCTTCTCCTTGGCACGGGCCACTTCTGAAAGTTCTTTGGCCTGGTTTGCCTGCAACTGAAGATGAGGAAAGTTGCAACACACGTTAGAGTAACAAAATATGAGTATTTAAAAAATTTTAAACACATTTCCTTGGGAAAATGTATAGTTTTTAAAAAAGGGCAAAAAAAAGGTGAATTATTATTAATTATGAAGGCTAGTTGGCCTTAAGTACCTTCCTTCATGAAGCCTTATTTTTGGATGTGTAAGGCAACTGGGCTTCCCTTTTGAAAAAGGAAATCCTGCATTTTCACCTTTCAAAAAAAAATCCATGTAAAGGCAACTTCTCTTAAAATCAGTGTCAGATTTTTAGTGAGGACAATGAGTTGGTTTATTGGAACAGAAGCTTCTTTTCAGGTGGGAGACATGATTGCAGCGGATGTAGAAGCAAGCTCCCCTGGGAAGCAGAAGGACCTGGGCAGAGATATGGAGGAAGAGCCTGAGCCGAGAGAAAGAGATTGGAGAAACTGACAGTTGAGGGTCACAAAAACTTTCTGAAAGGAGGCCTCCTCCTGTGGATGACAACGAGGCCAGAGTAACTGCTTCCAGTAAGTCAGCCCTGTCCCATGGGGTGGTTTTCTTAGACTTTCCTAGTTCTGTCTCTGTGGTGTGCCTTTACACTGGATTAGGAGATTCACAAGAGGATCGAAAATACAACACAGCCGAATTTAATCCGGTGTGTTGTGTAATAGTCATTTACAGTTAAATTACTATTGAGTACTTCCTCGACCTCCATTCCGGTCTAGTCACTTGAACATCATCAATACTGTCCTGAAAAGGGAAATGAGCCACAACACGGGGTCGTGATGCTATTTTCCCAAAGGCAAGGACTAGGCCTTTCCATCTGCGAGGACACGACAGCTCACTAAGTGGAGCACAGGGTGGGGTGGGGACAGTGGGTGTGGAATGTGACAGCTGTACAAGAGGTTTCCAAGTGCAGGGCACACGGAGGGCGGAGTTCTTCTAGGCCAAGAGACCCCCAGGATCTGGCTTCTTTGAAGGAGATCCAAGTTCTGGCTTTCACTGTCCCATTGGAGATGTGGACGCATGTCATTCCTTGGTCCGTCTTCAGTGCTCCTGGTGGGGGAGAGAGGGGCCTCCACAGCCAGACTGCTTACGGTTCGGATCCTGCCCCCGCCTCTGAGCTGTGTGGCCTTGGATGAGTACTTACCCTGGGTATTTTGGTTTCCCTATGGATAAGATGCCACCATCATTTCTCGCCCGGACTGGTGCAGTATCAGTTGTCTCCTGCTCCGTCCTTGCTCCCTTCCAGTCCTCCCTGTAGGGCAGCGAGAACAATCTTGTGAAAACATGAGTTGAATCATATCACTCCTGTGCTCAGACACCTTCCTAGGTTTCCTGCCACTTGGAGTCAAAGCCCTTACAGTGGGCCATAAAGCCCCTACAGGATTTGTCCCCTGTTCCACGCCTATCATTTTATCCCTACTTATAGTCCAGAGTCACCTGGAGGTCTTGTTAAAACACAGACTTTGGAGCCCCATCTTCAGAGTTTTCTGGTTCAGTAAGGCTGGGGTGGGCCTGAGAGTTTTTATTTTATTTTGTTTTATTTATTTTATTTTATTTTAATTTAATTTAATTTAATTTAATTTTATTTTATTTTAATTTATTTGAGAATTTAAATTTCTACTAAGTTCCCAGGTGAATGTTATTGCTGCTCTTGGAGGGGCAGGGAATCACTCTGAAAATTAGCCAGCCAGCCAGCTCAGCTCCAGCACATCAGGCACAGTCCTGCCTCAGGGACTTTGCACTTGCTCTTCCCTCTGCCTGGAAGACTCTTACTTCAGATGTCAGCATGGCTTGCTCTCTGATCTCTGTCAAATGGCATAGTCTCAGTGAGACTGTTCCTGACTCTCCAACTAAACATAACACCCTACTCCCAGCTTTCCTAATCCTCCTTCCTCTCTTTGCATTTTGTCCATTTGATGGAGCATTTAGCGTCATTTGATGTAGTGTATGTTTTACTGGTGTGCCCCAACCTCTCCGCCCCAACTAGACCATCCGCTCTATGAAGCAGGGCTGTTTGGTCTGTTCCCTGCAGTATCTCCACCACCTAGAAGAGTGCCTGGCGCATAGAAGATAACCAGTAGATACAGGTGGGATGAACGCATCTGTAAAATGGGATAATGATATACTTATTTCCTAGGGTCTTTGTGAGGATTAGGGAATTAATACCCATAAAGCTCTTACAGCAGCACCTGGCACAGAGTAAATCTCAATAAATGTTAGCTGCCACCATTATCAGAAGAGAACCCAAAACATCTGGTGTGTTGTTGTGGCGCTCCTGGGGGCTTCATCAGGCTGTTTTTCTTTCTAGTTATGTCGGATATGGGGTTTGCTCTCTACAGAAGGTTCTTTGTCCCTGCAGACGGGTCACCGGTGAGTTCAGTTTATTATGTTTTTCAATGAAAGCTTGTTTACCTATCCTATCCAAAAAGGCCCAGCAAATAGGGGCACCCATTTAGGGCAGCCAAACTTCCATTAGGAAGGCAAGCAAATTCCTGAGGAAATCAGACTTTTGGATTGTCCTTTCACTTAACTCTCTCACAGCCCTGATCCCCACCAGCTCTATTTCTCTGCACCTGCCCTACTGGGAGCAAAACAGGGGAGAAGGAATTTTATAAAAAGCTGATTGGAAAATAGCAATGAAAATTTGGGTCCAGATGACTTGGCAGTAAAAAAAAAAAAAACAACATAAAAACATAAAAAAACACCTGGCAAAGATTTTCAGTTTTAAGTAGTCTTTGAATTGGATAGTTTGTTTGCATATTTGTGTGTATCCATCATCTGGGTTCTCATTCTGACATTCCATTTATGTGGGGTCAGACACGGCTCCTACTGAGATCCCTTGTGGTCATGCAACACATTCTCTTGACATATAGAACCATCCCGAACATGATGGTGACAGAGAATGAGAAACAGTGGCTCCGTCCTGTGCACTCAGAGAGCTGATGAAATGACATTTTTTGGCTCTGCACGTTCTCAGAACATCTCCTCTCTGTGCACATGGGAGTTTTATGTCTCTTTTGCCTCATTCTCCTTGTTCTGTGAGCTTTTGGGACTCTTGTTTGATGGCATTTGTGTTTTAGGAAGAGGGTGATGCAGCTCGAATATGAAAACAGCATTTTCTTCACTTTTCATTGCTCCCCTCTCCCTCCCCAGGTGTCTTTTGCAGCCCACATTGTAGGCGGATTCACTGGAATGTCCATAGGTTACACTGTGTTTAGCTGCTTTGATAAGGCACTGCTGAAGGATCCACGATTTTGGATGGCAATTGCAGCTTATTTTGCTTGTGTCTTATTTGCCGTGTTCTTCAACATTTTCCTATCCCCGGCAAACTGACCTGCCTCTCATAGGAAGCAAGTAATGAAAAGAGCCATCTGGGAAAAGAACTGAAGTCTAGGAAGAGACAGAGAAGTCCTTGCAAATGCTGATAGTTTTATAAAGAGGTCAGAACACAACTGAAGTTCTCAGTTTCAAAGACTGTTTACAAAGGGGGTTAGGGTTTAGGGATGGGGATTCTGAAAGCAGGAGGAGGGAAAAGAGAGAGAGGGAGCAGGGGAGGGACGGTAAAAAGCAGGCATTGGCTCTTTCCAGACATGTGGTCTCTTTTTAAAAGAGACTTGCTCTCCTTGGAGGATATATTATAGAGACTGTTTGATAGAACCCACATATATTGTACTGTGCTGATAATAAAAACTTTTCATACTTGTGTCAGACTATTGATAATCACCTTCAATCACTGTTGGGGTGGACATATCACTGTTTGAGGTGGTTTATATGCATTATTGCTCATCTTTTCAGTGACCCAGAAAGGTGGCTATTACTCTGTATCTGGGGGGAGGACATGGAAACTCATTAAGAAAAATCAAGTAACTTGTCTAAGAGGGCGCAGGATTTAAAGGTTGGTAATGACTCGAAAGCCCATCCTCTCCCCTACTGGTCTAATGATGCTCTTTCCCCCAAATCCTGCAAGTTGTGGGTATCATGGGAGTATAGGAACAAACATTTCTGTGAGTGTGCCATAAGTGGTAGAAATATCTGTAAAAGAAGACTGAAAATTTTCTGGACTGCCAGTTTAAGATTCTAGAAGTGTGTCTAGGACCCCAAGGAACCTAGAAGTAGCTTTCTGGTGCATACGAGGCACCTGGACTCTGGATTCTCTCTTTTTTTTTTTTTTTAAGATTTTATTTATTTATTCATGAGAGACATAGAGAAAGAAAGAGAGAGAGGCAGACTCAGGCAGAGGGAGAAGCAGGCTCCATGCAGGGAGCCCGACGTGGGACTTGATCCCAGGACTTCCAGGATCACTTCCTGGGCTGAAGGCGGCACTAAACCTCTGAGCCACCCAGGGATCCCTGGATTCTCTTCCTTTACATGAGTGGCTCTTCTGGGAGTGGGTAGGATTTATTTACAAAAGGTAAAATGTCAGATCTGAAGGCTGAGAAGCCTGTCTCCTTTCTTATTATAGAACCCAGATTGTTGGCCATTTATTCTTTTTTTTTTTAAGTTGGCTTCATGTTGGGACGCCTGGGTGGCTTAGTTGGTTAAGCATCTGACTCTTGATTTTGGTTCAGGTCATGATTTCAGGGTCATGGGATGGAGGCCCCCTCCCCCCCCATTGGGCTCTGAGCTCAGCCTGGAGCCTGCTTGGGATTCACTCTCTCTGTCCCTCCCTCCCTCTCCTCGCCCCCCCCCCCCAAAAAAAAGTAGGCTCCATGGAGCCCAACACAGGGCTTGAACTCACAACCTTGAGATCAAGACCTGAGCTGAGACCACGAATTAGATGCTTAACCAACTAAGCCACCCAGGCACCTTGGTCAGTCTTTTCCAAAAATAGTAGTTTGGGGCCATGTGAACACAGGAAATACAATTTTTTCTTTCATCATTGGTGTGTTTTATTTATAAACACCTATCTAAACATGTTGCTAAATAAATAAATAAACAAACAAACATGTTGCTGTATCCTGAAAGGAGCATACCTACTTACATAGATATATCGAGAAATGTATTATTTCACCATATTGAGAAAAATGGATCGGAGATTTGTTAAAAAAATGTTTTTCAATTTGAGTATGAGAATATGCATGGGAGTTTTGTGTCTCTTTTGCCTCACCTCCTTGTTCTGCAGGCTGTGGGGCTATGTTTTTGGTTAAACAAAGATGTGAACAAGAAGTTAAAAGAGTCCTTCTTACCTTCCCACCCTGAACCTTCTCTTTTCCCTGGTGATGCCTGCTGTCGACAGCTGGGTGTGTTCTCACAGACCTTTTTCCATCCATGATGCACAGAAAGGAAAATGGATTTGAGTTGAGGCCTGGCTCACTCACTGCAGTGAACGGCACTGAATCTGCTCTGCACCCCCAAAGGGGCAAGTTCAGAGATCATGTTGAAGATACTGTGGGATAATTTCTAAGAATGATTTGCTTCTCAAGAAAGATCTGGGTTAATCTCTGTTCCAGGTAATTAAATATACATATGAAATGCAGGTTTTAACAAGATAAGTGAGATTATACTACATGTATTGCTCTGTAACTTAGTTTATAATGGGACATAGAGACCTTCATTCTCTGAGTTGCTGAAGGATAAAGACGTACTGTGGTTATTTAACCACGCCTCTATTGGACACTCAGGCTACTGATTTTGTACTATTATCAACCCTACTATGTGAACTTCCTAGTACATGCAGTGTGCCTTTGAGCATGATTGCTGAATGAATCTTTTAAGCACCCAGAAGCAGAAATGTTAATTTTCAGATTTAAACTGCCTTTTAAGTAGCTGCATCCATTAATATTCTTATTGAAAGTGGATGATAGTAATTTTCCTCACACTTTTGCAAAAAGCAGGTATTGTAAATCATTGAAAAATTTGCATTTTGATAGTTAAAAAATAAATACTTCACTGAGATTTGTATTTGTCTACTAATGAGGCTTAGTGTTTTCCAAGTTTATTAATAATTTATATATTACATATATGTAATTTATACAATATACAAATATGAATAAATATTTATACTTTTTTCACTGTGAAATAGTTGCATTTAATCTGAAAAGTATCTATTAATTGGCAAAGAAGCCCAGAGAAGGGGTGCCTGGCTTGTTCAGTTGGTAGAGCTCTCTCTCTCTCAAGGTTCTAAGTTTGAGCTCCAGGCTGGGGAGTAGAGATAACTTAAAAATAAAAAATCTTTGGGGCATCTGGGTGGCTCGGTGGGTTGAGTGTCTGCTTTTGGTTCAGGTTGTGATCCCGGGGCCCTGGGATCGAGT
The DNA here is from genome assembly GCF_018345385.1 of Vulpes lagopus. Lineage (NCBI taxonomy): Eukaryota > Metazoa > Chordata > Mammalia > Carnivora > Canidae > Vulpes > Vulpes lagopus. Next base: position 60,072,219 of record NC_054846.1, on the reverse strand, counting down.
CCCACATTGGGCTCCCCGCAGGGAGCCTGCTTCTCCCTCTGCCTATATCTCTGCCCCATTCTGGTCTCATGAATAAATAAATAAAATCTAAAAAACCACCACCAAACAAACAAACAAACAAACAAACAACCTTAAAAAAAAAAAAAAAAGCCCAGAGGAGAAATATTCATCTGTCATGGTCAACCCATCAGGTCACTAGCTCTGAAGACTTGAGACCTTTAATGACCTAAACGGAAGTCTAATTGTTCATAACAGAAAACTAGACAGAGAAACAATTCATCGAACGATGAAACCATTTTTAGTCAGGGACTTTTTGGTACTAGAAACATGGTTCACATTATCTCAACCAGTACTATTTAATTGGGTTCCCTAGGGGGCAAAATTACTGTTAAAAAAAAAGCATGCAAACATCTGGTATTTTAAATTTGACATCTCTGAATTATAGAGGAACCATCTGAACAGCTTAATTTGGGGCTTATCACTTCAGTCTTCTAAGCTGCTGTGTTATTAGAAATAGTGGAAATATTCTTCATCTGTCCTGTCCAATAAAGTAGCCACAAGGCACATGCAAGCCCTTACGTTTTAATTAAAATTAAGTAAGATTAAAAAACTCAGTTCCTGTGTTACACAAATCATGATGCGAGCACCCAATGGCTATCTGTAGTTAGTGGCTACCTTATTGGTCAGTCCAGAGAGAGTTTATTACAACCCAGGGAGGGTTGTAGAAGCAAGAACAATGAGTCCAAATGATTTGAGCTGACGCTGACTCACTGCTCAGACTGAACTTTTCTACACTTGCAAAGGGACACTTTCAGAGAACAAACATGACTTGCTTCTCCGATTTATCTAAACAGGTTTGTGTTAATCTCTGTTTTTGCAAATTAAGAAAGAGTTGTTTGAAATGTTCTTATTTTTTCCTTTTGAATTCTATGGGATTGAATCTGTGTATACTAGTATTCATGTCATTGGATATGAAAGCTTCAGAACCTAAGATTTGTAGCTAAATGATTTACTGCTCCTTCTTTCAGTAAATTCTATGCTTTTGTACTTTAAGGCGAAAAGCAACAACAGCATTTTGGGGGGATTATAGAGATGCTCATGGTAAAAACAAATTAAAATACATATAATTATAACAAATTAAGTTGACTGTAATCATACACCCAGAGATTATCATAGTATCCTTTTTTTTTTTTTTTTCTTTTTTAAGGTTTTATTCAGTTAAGGCACACGACTTAACTGACGGGGCCTCTCAGACACACCCATAGTTATTACCTTGATGAGTATCCTTCTAGGCTTTTTTGTATGCATCAGTACATATAAACAAATATACAATTATGGGGTCATACTGTTCTATTTTGTAAACTGAAATGATATATCAAATATCTTTTCTTTTAAAGATTTTATTTATTTATTCATTAGAGACACACACAGAGAGAGAGAGAGAGAGAGAGAGAGAGAGGCAGAGACACAAGCAGAAGGGAGAAGCAGGTTCCATGCAGGAAGCCCAATGTGGGACTCGATCCTGAGACTCCAGGATCACGCCCTGAGCTGAAGGCAGATACTCAACCGCTGAGCCACCCAGGCATCCCTCAAATATCTTTTTATATTAGTAGTATTTATCATTTTTACTGGTTGCATAGTACCATACTATAGATGCACTATTATTGATTATGGACGATACTGTCTTTCTTGTATTGATAATTATTTTGGACATTTTCATTTTGTGATTATTATAAACAATATGAATAATAACATTGTTTACACTTTTAAAGTGTTTTGGATTGTGGATCAAAGAATATACTATCAATAACATTATAAAAGGTAAATAGAGATTTTCTCTAACTCAGGAATACAACTAAATTTAGAAGGTTGATGCTTTTGCAAACCTTTTAAACTGTACTAAGTTTTAGAAAAAGAACTAAAGACTTTAGAACCAGTTATTTAAAAAGCCCAAATGATCACTATTTGACATACCTAATTTAAATAAACTTTTAAGAGAAAACAGATGATTTCTTAACGTTTTTTTCATGCAAATCTCAGTGCACCCAAATAGGAAAAATAACAGTTTAGTAGAATAGGATCTGACTTTAATCTGATTTTTTTCCCCACACTGATTTTTAATGCCAGTTCCAGCTGTGTGACCTTGGGTAATTTAAAGATTTTTATTTATTTTTTGTGGGGAGGGGCAGAGGGAGAAGGAGAGAGAGAATCCCAAGCTGACTCTGCGCTTAGTGCAGAGCCTGATATGGAGCTTGATCTCACAACCCTGAGATCATGACCTGAGCCAAAATCAAGAGTTGGATGTTTCGGGGATCGCTGGGTGGCTCAGTGGTTTAGCGCCTGCCTTTGGCCCAGGGTGTGATTCCTGGAGACCCAGGATCGAGTCCCATGTCAGGCTCCCTGCATGGAGCCTGCTTCTCCCTCTGCCTGTGTCTCTGCCTCTCTTTCCCTGTGTCTATCATGAATAAATAAAAAATCTAAAAAAAAAGAAAAAAGGGGATCCCTGGGTGGTGCAGTGGTTTGGTGCCTGCCTTTGGCCCAGGGCGCGATCCTGGAGACCCGGGATCGAATCCCACATCGGGCTCCCGGTGCACGGAGCCTGCTTCTCCCTCTGCCTGTGTCTCTGCCTCTCTCTCTCTCTGTGACTATCATAAACAAATAAAAATTAAAAAAAAAATTAAAAAAAAAAGAAAGAAAAAAGAAGAGTTGGATGTTTGGTCGACTGAGCCACCCAGGTGCCCTGACCTTGGGTATAATGTAAGGTGTGTCTCAGTTTCTCTATCTGTAAACTGAGGAAACAACATACCTACCTTCTAAGATTTTTGTGATGAACATATCATTTAGCTATAGCATCCCAGTCTTTCTTTATTTTTTATTTTTTTTATAAATTTATTTTTTATTGGTGTTCAATCTGCCAACACATAGAATAACACCCAGTGCTCATCCCATCAAGTGCCCCCCTCAGTGCCCGTCACCCAGCCACACCAACCCCCGCCCACCTCCCCTTCCACCACCCCTAGTTCATTTCCCAGAGTTAGGAGTCTCTCATGTTCTGTCTCCCTTTCTGATATTTCCCACTCATTTTTTTCTCCTTTCCCCTTTATTCCCTTTCACTATTTTTTATATTCCCCAAATGAATGAGACCGGTACCCTACACATTCAGAGAAACTTCTCTAGTAACAAACTATAGAAACGATCCCTGAAAGTATAGTCTTAGCATCCCAGTCTCTTATTTAATTGTGTAACATTTTCCTTTACATATAGGATATAGGATACACATTGATATTTTAAAGTTACGAAAACATTCCTCTTTGTATCTTTCCTGTGGGATGTAACTTCCTCTTAGAACTAGGATATCTATCTTAATATGGAATGTACTGCTTGATAATCCAAGCATGTAAATTATAATTTGCCCACTGTTCCTTCCACAAAAGCAAGCTAAAGTGTCTTCAATAGGTCAAATATTGTTACAATGAAAAAATATCATCACCACAACAGCCATCAGTTTATTTCAAGAACTATCTAATATCATTCTGGTAGCACAAAAATAGTTGAACATTTTTGGAGTTCTTTCTTTCTTTGCATTAATCTTTAAATTCTATTTTTTTTATAAATTTTTATTTACTTACGATAGTCACACAGAGAGATTGAGAGAGAGAGGCAGAGACACAGGCAGAGGGAGAAGCAGGCTCCATGCACCGGGAGCCCGACGTGGGATTCGATCCTGGGTCTTCAGGATCGTGCCCTGGGCCAAAGGCAGGTGCCAAACCGCTGCGCCACCCAGGGATCCCCTAAATTCTATTTTTTTTAATTTAAATTTTACTTAGTTAACTGAAGTTCATTTTAAGATGATAAAAATGTATACAATTATTCATTAAGGATTTTACAGATATTCATAAATATTACTGAAATTTCTGTTTCGAAAATGCTCAACAACTGCCAGAAAGCCACCAGAAATTTGACACTTATATGTGGATTAAAAAACAAATCTAAATTCTTTAGCAAAAACCAGATCTGTTTCCTCTGGTTTCATTAAGTGCTGTATCTTACTGACTTATCAAAAGAAACCCATTCATTTTCCCTTGAGTGTATAAATGGGGTTTTTAAAAGCACTGACTTTGGTTATAATTTTTATATAATCTTAATAAAGAGGTTTATAAAATCATGTCAGTAGTCTTAGAAACCTCTCCAAAAGTTCTCCGTTAAACAAAGTAAAACAGTAATAAACTTCAGCTAACAATAACAAGATTCCTTTCTTGTAGGGAATCCTACGATTGTTGTTTTTTTTTTAAGTTTTATTTACTTATTTTAAATAATCTCTATACCCAACATGGGACTTGAACTCACAACCCTAAGATCAAGAGTCACATGCTTTTCTGAGTCAGCCAAACACCCATCTACATTCTATTCTTCATAGAGAGTATATACAACCCCCTCCTCCAGGTATCTTTTTTTTTCTTCATTGCATTATGACGTCTAAACATAAGTGATTTTCAATTCCTGATATCTTACATATATTCTTGATAAAATGATCAGTTCTCTAGGGAAAAAGTAGAGCAACCAGTACACTTAGAGAGTGATGCTTTCTTTGTTCATGTTTTGGCCATAGGTTTGCTTTACGAAACAGCACGCCCTTCAGAATAGAAGAATTCATCTGTCTCCTATCTGATGGGGTTCAGAGTGAAGATGGCTGAGTAAATAAGCATGGGGAACTGGAATTTCCTTGGAGGCATCCTGGAGGAAGTTCACATCCACTCCACCATAATTGGAAAGATCTGGCTCACTGTCCTGTTCATATTTCGAATGCTTGTTCTGGGTGTAGCAGCTGAAGATGTCTGGAATGATGAGCAGTCTGGCTTCATCTGTAATACAGAACAACCTGGCTGCAGAAATGTGTGCTATGACCAGGCCTTTCCTATCTCCCTCATTAGATATTGGGTTTTGCAGGTGATATTTGTGTCTTCACCGTCCCTGGTCTATATGGGCCATGCTTTGTACCGACTGCGGGTTCTGGAGAAAGAGAGGCAGAGGAGGAAAGCTCAACTGAGAGGAGCACTGGAGGGGGTGGGGTTTGAAGTACCTGGGGATCGGAGAAGACTGGAGCAAGAACTCTGTCAGCTGGAACAAAGGAAACTAAATAAAGCTCCACTCAGAGGAAACCTGCTTTGCACTTATGTGGTACACATTTTCACTCGCTCTATGGTTGAGGTTGGGTTCATAATTGGACAGTATCTTTTATACGGATTTCATTTACAGCCTTTATTTAAATGCCATGGCCACCCATGTCCAAATGTAATTGACTGCTTTGTCTCAAGACCAACAGAAAAGACAATATTCCTATTATTTATGCAATCTATAGCCACTGTTTCACTTTTCTTAAATGTTCTAGAAATTTTCCACCTCGGTTTTAAAAAGATTAAAAGAGGGCTTTGGGGACAATATAAGTTGAAGGATGAGCATAATGAATTCTTTGCGAACAAGTCAAAACAAAATCTTGCCAAATATCAGAGCACATCTGCATACTCACTGAAGGGATTCTCTTCTGCACCTGATTATTATCTGTTAATGGAAAAGCAAAAACACCCAGCAGCGTGTCCTAGTTTAAGTTCACCCGCATTTCAGGCAGATCCTGACAACCACAGTGGAAATGATGAGAAATGCATTTTAGATGAACAAGAAACTGTACTTTCTGATGAGATGCGTACACTTAGTGCTACGTGTAGTCATCTTCAACACATCAGCTCATGTAATAATGAAGACACTCATAAAATATTTAGAAGAGAAGTGGGTACCCCATTAAAGGAAAAGAGAGAAATGGCCTGCAAAGACGGCAAAAGGAACCACTGCTCTAGAGGTCATTGTTCTATTCCAGGTGTTGCTATAGAACTGGACAATCACATGGGGCAGTCATCCCAAACAGCTTTCCCTCCACCTGCTCAGGGTGCTTGGGAACAGTCGTGGCTTAGCACGACATGGGGTCCCTCTCCTGAAGAGGAAAATCAGGGGTCACCCCCTAAAGGAAACCTCAAGGGTCAGTTCAGAGAGGGCACGATTAGAACCCTTCCCCCTTCGCAGGGAGACTGCCAAGCACCTGACATTTCAGACACTCCTGATTCTTTGGGACAGTTGACCTTCGAATCTGATTTGGTCAGAGGCTGCAATAATCCTACTGCTTGTCCTCCAAATCATTCAGTGTTGCTGACAAACCACCTCACTGGCAGGCGGGCTCCCACAGACCTTCAGATCTGAGCAGCTGTGGGCTCCTAGACTTTCTGCATAGTTATCACAGAGGTGGCCTAGTGGTGGTGGAGCACAGGTAAGGGCAGCTCTAAAGACCAGCTGTTCCGACAGACCATTGCAAACCCATCTCAAAAAGAAAAACACGCATCAATTCTGAATGGCGAAGGGGCAGTTTTAAATTCAAAGCCATAGTTACCAAATCAGGGTTACTGCTTCACAGGCTCCCTTCAGAATCCATGAAAACTGATTCTTGCAAAGTCACAAATTCAGAACTGAGGCTTCACGGTTTGGAACGAGGTTTTTCCTTGAAGGAAGTACAGCCTTGGGAGATGGTTCTGGATCTACATCATCCTCCTTTTGGTTGCGAATCTTTTGTTTCTGGACGATGGTTAAATGGGACTTAATTTAGTTTCCTTATAGACTGCAACTTGCTGCCTCTTGAGTGTAACGATGACGTTGCTATCTAGTAAATAAAATCTTAAAAAAAATCGGTGGCTTCAGAGCATCGTGATTCATTGCCCAAGTTGGCGGGCGTAGCTCCACACTCCCTGGTTCCTCTAACCACTTCACTCACCAGCGCCTACCTTGCAGGAGAATGAAAAGAAGAAATTCTTTTAAAAGAAGAAATTCTGTTAAACAGGTTTAACACCGGCACTCAGTACGACGTCACTGCTCACCCTCCAGGGGCCCTTCTCAATCACGCCGGCCACAAAACAAACTCTGAAAGTAAACAGCCGGAGCTGAAACATAACGACTCCAAGCGCTCGGTCGACCGGCGGCGGGTGGCGCGCCCCTTTCCGGGAGGAGCGCCAGGAAGCCAGCGCGTCCAGGTGGGCTAGCGCCCCTACCGAGGTCCCGGGGGAGGCAGGTGCGCCCAGCCCCGCGCCCGCGCATCCCGCCGCGCTCCGGCCCCCGCAGGCCCCGCCCCCGGGCGCCCCGCCCCCTCCGGCCCCACCTGGACGCCCGTCCGAGTCCCCTCGACCTCGCCTCTCGCTGAGCCACCGAACCGCCGCAGGGACCGGAAGAGGAAGGCGAGGCGCGGCCCCGGGAGCAGGAGGCGGGCGCGCGCAGCCTCCCTCTGCCCGGCCTGCGGCGGGGCCCTCGCAGCGTCCCCGTCGTCATGAAAACAGGCCACGCCCCCGCGCTCGCCGACCGCGGTTCGCAAGTGCGCAGGCGCGCGCGCCCTGCGGCGCATGAGCAGTGCGGCTCGGAGCCCGCCAGCCACGGTCTCGGGCGCCAGCTACGCCGCTGCCGCTGTCACTATGGCCCATTACAAAGTGAGGGGGGCGCGGCGTGGCTGGGGGCGTGCGGGCGGGAGCCAGCCGCTGGTCGGCTCCGGGAGGGCGTGGGGGCGCGCGCGCAGGTTTGGGGGGCCTGAGTAGCCAGGCGGAGGCGGAGGCGGAGGCGGGGCTGCCGGACTCCCAGCGCCTTCTTCCTGCTCCGGCCCCTGCGCTTCGGCCGCTGACCCGCCGTGTCTCCTCAGGCCGCCGACTCGAAGCGCGAGCAGTTCCGGAGGTACTTGGAGAAGTCGGGGGTGCTGGACACGCTGACCAAGGGTGAGCATGCGCCGGGAGGGGGCTCCTCGTCCACGTCGTGCTCCTCGGCGCTGCGCCCCTGCCGGGCCGAGGCGCGGGGCGGGAGCGGGAGGGGCAGCAGGTGGGGCCTGCACGGGCCCTGCCAGGTGGGCCCTGCCAGGTGGGCCCGGTCCTCGGCGGGGACGCCGCCCGCGCCGGGCTACCGCGCTCTCCGGGCGGGGAGTGGAACTCTTGCAGCTGTTGCAAAGTCCCTCCAATTTCCGTTGCTTTGCCTCCAGCGGCCGCAGAAGGCATGTTTGCTAAAGACCCTGAGATCCCAATCTCTCCCTCCTGACACTTTTTGCGGAGTCAAAATTAGGTAAAGCAGCATGTTTCCCCCCGGACAAAGGGCAAGGGGGAAAATGACCGGATTTCCAAAGTTGCGGATAAAAGTAACCAAGTGAACCGAATCCCCCAAATAGGCGATTAAGAATCAGTTTGTGGTTTTTCAGCCCCTCTTTCGTAGGCTATGCCAGTTCCTGCCCTGTGCAGATTTCCGAAGTAGAATTAGTTTAAAGAGCTTGAGGGCACATGAAAATGGTTATATTGTTTACACTTAAGATGGAAGCTGTGACACTGTATCTCTTTCTGGGGGGGGGTGGTGGTGGTGGTGGTGTCTGTGTGTGCGTGTGTTCAAGACCTGAGATGAGGAAGGAGCTTGAAACTGCAGCGTTCCAGGAGACAGTTGGGCTACTGCTTATTAGCTCAGCAATAATGTGAATGCCTGCTATGTATCGTTCAACTCACTGGCTAGGACTTTCAAGGGTATAGAACAGAAAAGCTGTCCGGGATGATGACTGGGTCCATACGAGAAGCGTCTGGGAGATAATTTGGTAACTGCTCTTTGGCCAGAAGCAAAGCTTATTAGGAGAAAATTCTGGGAGAGTAACAACTGGACCTTAGCACAAAGCAGGGCTTTTAATTCCCATACCTGGGCTGATAATTTTGAATTGCTACCTACCTTAGGTTTGGGTACTACTTTCCTTCTATCTGCAATTAAATTAAATACAATTAAATTAATTAATACAATTAAATTTCAGCAAACATTACAGGAGTACTCTACGAAAGTGCTGTTCTCTGTCCTCTCTTGAAATGTCACAGAAACTTGGAATTTCAATACCGACCCCCCAACCTTAAAAAAACTCCATGAGTTTTCTTTCATTTATTAAACCGTTTTATTCAGGTCTCTGTTCTAGGCCCTGGGTATACACCAGTGGGGAAAGAAAAAAGAAAGACCCTGCTCCAAATAAGCTTCTATTCTAGTTGGTGGAGACAGATAAATAAGTAGTGCCAGCCAGTGGGAATTGTTATGAATGAAAATACAGCAAAGGGGGATAAAGAGCAAGAGGTGGTGGGGGAAGGTTTCTTTTAAGTAACATTTGAGCAGAGATCTGAATGAAATGTGATGTCAAGAGTTCCAGGAAGTGCAAGGAGGCCAGGGTGACTGCATTAAATTAAAGACAGAATGTTAGAAGGCAGAGAAGTGACCTTGGCAGGGGGTAACAGCCTGTGGCCATACATGGATTTTCCCTCATGAGATTGGAAACCACTGAAGGCTTCTTTTCTCTTGGTCACATCTATTGGCATCTAACTCCTCCACCTCTGTAGACTTCCAGTCTCCTCAATATCAGATAACATAGTGTCTACTGATGTGACCTATTTAAAATTTGATTTTTCAGCTCCAAACGTGGGTACTTTCCACAATTTAATTTATGATTTTAATACAGCTTATTTCTAAGAGGATCTGAAACTGCTTCTAACATTAAAACACTATAAAGATGGCTAAAGATAAAGAGAAGTCTTTTGGAAAAAGGCATTTGAGTTGAGTACCATACTAACCTCTAAAAAATCCCACCTCTAAGGCAAAAAGGGAAACACCAGCTATCAAGTTCTTGTCTGATTAAAAGGAAGTATATTTCATCTATAGAAAAGCACAGGAAGCTTGACATTTACATTGTGTTCTGTAACTATCAACCTCATGGTAGCACTGACAGAAATTTAGAAGCTGAAAGAAATGCGGTGCGGAAGAGGTAGAAAGGCTAAGAGTTATTCATGTCTTATAGAGTTAGTTGGCAGAGATCAGTAGAAATTAGTGGAAGAAGAAACAGGCTTGAGTATGTAATTTAAAGAAAAACATAATGAAGGGAGAGGGGGCTGGTGATGTAAACATACCAGATTCTTAAAAAAAACGGGTTGTAATACATTTAGAAGAGTATCAGAATTCAGTCCAGGTTGTTAAAAGTCATTGATTGTCATTTGACTTTTTCATACTGTGTATTATTTTGATGAATTATTAAAACTAAAAAAATAAAAAAGGAAACGTGTAAGTTTTACAGCAGTTCTTGGAGTCTAGAGATGCACATTTTTTTTGTGTGTAATTACATTTTTGGCTTTTGTCATTTTTCAAAGGGTTCCATGCACAAAAAATTTAACCACTGGTTTAGAGAGATTTTTGAGTAGTAAATCCTAGGAGGAATTTGTTCAATAGAAGATGAGAAAAGGTAGTGCTGACATAAGCTTTTGGGTACAAACTAAAACATCTATTTTAAAGTTGATCTGAGCATGTCGATTACTGGTAAAGTTTTTGGTTGGTGGTTATTTAGCATGTTGTATATGAAACTATTCTTGAAGCACACTTTGAATTCAAAGCTTCTTCCAGTAATTACCATAAGCCCTGTTGATTCTCCAAAATTTTTCTCAAATTAATCTACTACTTTGTTTTCACCCCTCCATCACGCTAGCGCAGGTTACTATCTTTTTCAGCTGGATTAGGACACCTGCCTCTTAACTGCTCTTCCTGCCTTCATCCTTGTCCCATTCTGGATCTTTCACACAGCAGTCAAGAGCGATCCTGTCACTGTCCTGCTTAAACTGTTTAATTATATGCCTCCTGTTCTGAGCATCAAAGTCCAGCCAAACTTGCCGGATCCTCCCTGGTCTGCCTCCTGACCACCTTGCCAGCTTCCTTCCCTGCCACATAGTTCATAGCTCCATCTAGCCATATTTGAATTTTCAGTTCCTCAATATGTTGTTCTCTTGCCCTCCCCACCCCCTCACCTTCCCATTTTATCTGAAACCCTCAGAGCCAAGTCTCACATCTTATTTCCCTTCATTGGGGAGCCTTCCCTGCTGCTTTGGGCTGAGTTAGGTGTTCTTCCAATGTGCTCCCATAATCCATCATCCTGTATTGCTTCTTGATGCTCTTTTTTTGTCTAGTTCCTTGCTTTTGCACTAGACTGTAAATTTGTTGAGAGCAGGGACCTTATCTGCCTTGTTTACCATGGTATGGCAGCCTTAGCAATGTGCTTGGCATATAATGGGCACTTAATATTTACTGGGCTATGGAATATAATTTCAGTCAAATTTAAGACTTTAATTGTTGCTTTTTTCTGCTTTTTGATTTGCAGTATTGGTAGCCTTATATGAAGAACCAGAGAAACCTAATAGTGCTTTGGAGTATCCTTTTCATCCTTCAAGTCAGAAAAAAGACTTATTTTTGGAACTCTTATTTTTTCACATAAATAATATTTGAAATATTTTTGATGATTGAAAAAGTTACTTCAAGTTTTGTGATGATGATCTCTGGGTAAATGGTGGTGGTAAGATGGGGTGACCATGATCAGAGATATTGATACTACTCTGAGATATTTCATTAGTTTCATTCAGCTCAAGTAAATTCTTAACTTTGATATTAGTTTCTTAAAGCATCACTTAGGAGCTGCTACCCCAGAAAATCCAGAAATAGAGCTGCTTCGCCTAGAATTGGCAGAAATGAAAGAAAAATATGAAGCTATTGTAGAAGAAAATAAAAAACTGAAAACAAAGGTAAATGTTTTAAAAGAATTCATGTTAAAAATAATTTCATCTTTAATGATTATAAGATCAAAGCCTCACTAAAACGGATAGCAGGGAATTGGGGGGGATTAATAATCTCAATTAACTGCAAGGCTGAACTGATGCCCTATCTAGAAAACCACAGACAGATAGTAAATAGGACAAGCTACGTGTGGTCAAGAAGAGGTTCTTAGGAACCTACATCAAGAAAAAGATGAGAGGGATGCCTGGGTGGTTCATTCGGTCTTGACTCTTGACCTTAGCTCAGGTCTTGATCTTAGTAGGGGGTGTGAGGTCAAGCCCTGCACTAGGCTCCATGCAGAGCATGGTGCCTACTTAAAAAAAGATGAGAGTACTGGTTAATGCTGCTTATGAGTAAATGGAGGTTTCTGGGAGTCATGAACAGTTGATTTAAGTAGGTCAATGTAGGGTCATTACTTTGTGAATAGCACATCTTAGAGTTGTGCAGTACATAATCTGCACAGTCGTATGTGCTGGCCTATCTCTATAAATTTGTTTGCACCTGATTTTGTCTATTTGCTAAAGTTTTTTCTTTGTTGAAACGCCTGTGAGAATTTTCATAAACTTCAAATTAGTCAACTCCCAAGTCTTTGAGGTTTTTCCACATTTGAATCACATAATGCATTTTACATTAGGCATTTCTCATAATGTGATTTATCTTCTCAACAACCTTGCGAGATAAGTGAAACAGGTACACAGACCATTTTATATTTAGGAACTGAAAGCACTTTGAAGTCTAATTATCTTCTCAAATCTGACAGCTAATTGGAACAACCTAAATCTTAGCCTAGTGTTCTTTCAGGGAACCACAGCTTAGCATAACAGAAAATGCAGCATCTTAAATTATCCAGGATTCCACAACACAAATACCAGTTAACTTTTTGGCACTTTTTAAGTCAAAGACATGAGCTGCTCTTCATTGACTGGCTAGATTAATATATTCTTTTTCCTGCTTTTTAAGAGAAAGTTCAGTCAACGTTTGGTAAAGAGAAAGATTAAGTACCTTGCCAGAAGCCACAACATCTTTGGGAAGATACAGATTATTGCATATCAAGTATTTGAGTAGTGTAGTCACGAATTGGAATTCAGTTTTGGTTTCCCAGTAATTTTAAAGATTTATATGAAAAGAGTTTTCATTAGACTTGATTGTATTAAATCTTAAATTGTATTAATCTTAAATGGTTTAAAAAGGGATAGGATATTCATATAAGTTACTGATTCAGTGATTAAACTGAACATAATAGTTAACTACTCGTTTTGTTACTATTAAGTTTTTTTTTTTTACCCAACTTAGAATAAAATTCACCTAAACTCCTCTGTCTTTGCCCTATAGCTTGCTCAGTATGAACCACCTCAGGAGGAGAAGCGTGCTGAATAGGATTCTTCTCAGTTGAAAAGACACTGAAAAAATGGTTTTGTATGACTTGAATAGTTTGTATAGTATATAATCTTTTCTGAACAGATGCTCTAGAACTCTTTTAATATGTTGAATTCACCTATCACACTTTAACTGTTATAAACACATATACTTAGAATCACCAATAAAAACTCAATATAACTTTCTTTGGGTCTTAAAAGCAGGAGAATCCAAAGTGAATCCTGAAAAAAAATCTAAACACAGCCATCTAATTCATTACCTTAAAGGACATTGTTATTAGTCTGACTAGGAATGATGGTACTGGTTGTATATAGGCCAAGAAGTTCAGCATGGAGCTGTTCCTTGGTTTAGTGCAGGATGTGAGCACAGGTACAGTCATTCCTTAAAATGAAGAGGACACTGTTGTTTATATCCTCTGTAGGCAGCTGGAGAGATCTGTGTGACAGAAGATGCTTTTGCACGGGTTCCCATGAATATCGTACTCTTGTTTATATAATGTGGAACAAATAACTCTTCTTTGCCACCACTTTGCCTTAGATAACCATGTGTGTGCCAGTTTGAACTCTGACACCACGTTTCCTTCTATGCAATCATGCCCTATCTGATAATGTTGCCTTGCTTTGCTCTGTGCTTCAGTGGGTTCCAGCTGCACATTGGCCTATGTTGTTTTTCAATTTGCTATACTAGCAGTACCCTGATTGTAATTTATATACCTTCAAACAGGATCACACTGTTCCCCTGTCTTACTTAGTTGCTTAATTGATTGAGCACAGAACTGAGGCAATATAAATTTCTGGGTTCACGCACAAGCTGGGATAAGAAGGGAATGAGCCATATATCGTGGAGAATTATAGTTTGCGGGTATAATTATATAGTGCTTTTTTTCCCCTCAAAGTATTTTTCTAGCCTTGAATTCATTTTATCTTCATTATCCCTGTGAAGTAGGTAGGGCAGGTATGAGGGGAGGTTGGGTGCTGAATTTTTAGGCCAAAGACTGATATTAATACAAATTCTTCACTAACTATAGAACCTTGGGCACTTCAGTTAACTGCTCTGAGAGTCACTTTCCTCATCTGTTAAAGTGAGAATAATATCAGTGCTGCCTACCTCACAGGGTTGTTGTGAGGGTCAAATGGAATGTATGTGAAAGATCTGTCAATGGTAAAGCACTATATTCTTGTTTGTTAGTCCTTTTCCTTTCTTTTGGAAGACCTGTAGTCAGATGTTTCATTTTAGTGGTCATTTATTTTCCTTACTGATTGACATTATTAAGAGTCATCCTGTTTTGTGTATTCTAACCCTAATGTTAGAGAACCTGTCTTTACTGTGGTCAACACACACATAGAACGCAGAATGCTCCAGTGAAAGCTGATTTAATTAGCAAAAGCCTCAGCACAGCTAGGAACTGTGACCAAACTAATTGTAAAGGCATTTTAGTCAGTCATGTTGGTAAGAATGTGGCAATGGTCTGTGTCTCTTCTAGTCACAAATTCGTTTTTGGAGGGGGGCCAGATACTGTTGGAAGAACATTCACTTGAATCAGTTTATCTTTTACCAATTTGAGTGCCTCCTACATGCTCAGCGGTAGGCTGAGTGCTGGGTGTTATAGAGATGAATGACTTGAAGTTAGTTATAGACATGTACATAAGCAATTACAATGAGGGATAGGAAGTGCTAAGAACCGTGAGAACAATAAAACATGGCCCCATGGGGATTTTGAGAGAGAGAGAGAGAGAGAGAGACAGACAGACACTTGGCTTCTTTAAGCAGTTGGTATGACAGTCCCTTTGTGGAATAGAGACAAGCAGAATTTTTTCTGGCAGCCAACCCTCATTTGCTTTTCTCCCATGGGACTAGTATTAGCGTATATATAAGTCAGGTTGCTGTCTCTTGTACCATCCTTTTGGACAGAACGGCAACCTGTGAGTTGGATAATCACACTTTGAAGGGGGAACCGACCTGTTTTAAACTGCTGTACCAGTCAGTGCTATTTAAGAATTCAGAGTCAGCCTGGCCTCTGGAGGTCCTCTTCATTTCTATCAAGGATATGGATGAAGAGAATGTACAAGAAGATGCTCAATGAAGTGGAAAAAGGATGTCATCTATTCAGCTCCTGCTATGCTTCAGCAGCCTTACCTTTAAAATGCTGATTTCATATCTTGCCTACCTCACTGGGTTGTTGTAAGGATCAAATTAAATATAATGGATGAAAAGTGCCTGGTAAACTGTAAAGGACTACATATGGGTCACATGGTGTAAAGCCAAATCTGTAAATGCCACAAAGTTGGCTGGTTGGTAAACTATAATTGAGACAAACTGGAAAATGAGTAACTCAGGGTACCCTAACTTCTGGGCCTAAACCAAAAAGCTGAAATGTCAAGTCTTACATTTAGGTTAAAAAATGCAGTGGTACAAGTTTAGGCACTAGGATTGCTGACAAAATACTAGTCCCAGTGATTATCAGTGTGAACCACATATACTCTGGATATTAAAAAAAAAAAAAAAATTCCATTCTGTAAAGCATTAATAGAAATACTGTCCAGGTGCTAAACAGGCATCCTGAAGGCTGTATTGGTCAGTATCGCATTGCAGGTGCCAGACATTTGGTAGATGTTGACAAACTCAGATGCGTGTAAAAAAGAGTGATCAATAGGGAGAAGGCATCTGGAAATACAAGGTTGTGCTGTCCAGTATGGTAGCCACTAGCCACATCTGGCAACTTAGAAGGTTTAAAAAAAAATTCCATTCCTCAATCATAGTGGCAACATTTCAAATGCTCAATCCTCACTGGCTGCTATATTGAACATTATGGTTACAGAGCAGTTCTATCATCACAGAAAGTTCTGGACATCACCAGAGAAGAAGGGATGGTCAAAGGAACGGAGTATATTTAACGTGAACAGAAAGACTTAGTGGGTAGTGAAGACTGCAATCTAATATTTGAAGGGCTGTCATGAAAAGAGATGAAGACTGTGTTCCATGTTAAGCTCCAGGGAGTGCGATTTTTGGTCTGAAGAGAAGACTTTCAAACAACGTTCTACTTCGGTGGAAGTAGCTGCCTTTTTAGATAATACGCTCTCTTCCTTTGCAACATTGAAGTGTATGCTGATTTACTAGCTAGAGGTGCTATAAAGTGGACTCCCTTTAGGTGAGACATCGGACTAGATGACCGCTCAGGGATGTAGCCTACCTTTAACTTACAGCTTCACAAATAACGAAGTCCCAGACCTTCAAGAACATGCTTTCCGTTCATAATCAAGAAATTCGTCTCTTTGGAAAAAATCAGTGCCAACGCCATCACCTCCATTTTAAGAGGAGGCTCTTTAGTCAGATTTTCATTTCTAAAACCTGACTGTCCAGAGCGAACATTCCTGTAGCTTTCTGAAACGTATTTGGTGAAAGCATTTCAGTTTGCTTTCATTTTTCATCCCTTTGGTCTGTGATCCGAAAGTCCTAGAAGATGTAACGTTCTGTGTGTGTGTGGGGGGGTAAGTTACATGAAAAGCAGATTTGGTGGGAAGGAGGGAGAAACTGAATCCTTTTGAGTCTGAAGTGGTAGTAGTAAATAACCACCGCCTGATCGGCTGGAGGAGGAGAAGCTGCTCTAGCTTGGCTGCTGTGGCTTTCCTCTCCGGGTCCTGCGACTTGCTAGATCCAGCTGTGCATCACACCCACGACTCTGCCTTTGGTTGAGGCTTCGCCCTCCCTCGGGCTGGCTCCTCCCCCGTCCCCTTGCACATCCCGATCGCATCCATCCATCTAGACCCACCCAGACGTCACCTCCGTACAGACTCTTCTCACCCAACTCCCGAGCAATTTTATCTATATATATACACCCCCTTGACCTTTCCAGTTCCTATCTCGTACCGAAGCTACTTACGCGGAGATCCCGAGCTCTGTTACTCTCCGAGCAACTGGAGGGCGGGCGGGGTCCGGGTCCGTTGCAGGCTGGTGTCCCCTTGTCCCCCGCAGGGCATCGCGGGCATCAGCCAATATGGGTCGGGCGCGTGCCGCTGCAGGAGCGCCATCGGTTCTCCCCCCGCCCCCCCCACGCCCGGGGGGCAGCTCCCAGGAAGGCAGGGGCGCGGCGGGAGCCAGGCGCTCGCTAGGGCGGAGGGCAGAGGGCTCGGCCGGCCGGGCCGCCCTCCTCGTGACTCCTCCTCCCCCCTCCACGGCTCCGGGTCAGGTGATTCCGGGCACGTGACGGGCACCACCTACCCTGCTGCCCCCGAGTGGCAGCTCGGGCGGCCAATGAGGGGCCGGGCCCCGGCGCGGAGCCAATGGGAGCCGGGCTCCGGGGGGCGGGCCGCACGGCGGCGGCGGCTGCCGGGGGCGGCGGCGGCGGCGGCGGACTGGGGAGGCGGCGGCCTGGCTCGGCCTGGCCTGGCCTGGCCTGTCAGGGCGCGGGCGGCGGCGGCTCCGGCACCATGTCTCTGCAGTACGGGGCGGAGGAGACGCCCCTGGCCGGCAGTTACGGCGCGGCCGACTCGTTCCCCAAGGACTTCGGCTACGGCGTGGAGGAGGAGGAAGAGGAGGCGGCGGCGGCGGGCGGCGGGGTCGGGGCGGGGGCCGGCGGCGGCTGTGGCCCGGGGGGCGCTGACAGCTCCAAGCCCAGGATCCTGCTCATGGGGCTGCGGCGCAGCGGCAAGTCCTCCATCCAGAAGGTGAGCGGCGCCGCGCCGGCCCCTCCTCTCGTTCCCCTCCCCCCTCCCGGGGGCTCGGGCGGCCTCCGGGCACGGACTTGGAGGGGGCGGGCTGCCCCGCGCGCTGGTTCTGGTCCGCGGAGCCCACGCCGAGGCCGCCGAGGCCCAGCGGTCCCCGCCGGCGGGACCGGCTGGAGCGAGGCAGGTGCCGGCGGCGCCGCCCGGGACCCAGCCCCGCGGTCCTTTCGGAAACCGAGACGTACCCTGCAGTGGCAACTTGGAGAACTTGTCCGACTCCCTCCCATGCCCTGCCCGGGTTTTGCGTGTTTTCTCCCACTTCTGGTGATCTGGGTTTGCAGGGCTTCCCAGGTGAGCCCCAGGGAGCAGCGCCGGACGAGCAGTGACCAAGCCACTCCTACTACGGGGAGGCTTCACACCCCCGGGCCTGGAGGGCAGGGGCTGCTGCCGTGCCACCAGCTCTCGCACTTGGGGCCGGGCGACTGCAATCGCTGGTGACGGTCCCTCCCGTTCCGGGTGCGGATACGGACATCTGAGACCTCGAGAAATATTTGCAGATCTCTGTCAGCCCCGCGTGTTTTCACTTCGGGTCTGTCAGGAGCAAATGGAGGGCCAGACCCTTTAGAGTAGGGGTAAACTGAGGCAGGACTCCATTGCCCATCCCTCTGACACACAACTGAGCCGGTAATGAAACGCCAGAAGCCTGGTCCGTCGCCCTTTCCACTCCGTTGCAAAGGTCTATCCAAAACAAATGTGTGTGATATTTTGTAAACATGACGGTTTTTAAAAAAGAGTGGCCTTCTTCTGAGATTACTGGATTACTGTGTTTTATTTACTTCCGAATTTACTAGATTGCTGCGTTTTGTTTATTTTTTCACCTCTACAAGCAGGTTTTGGTAAATTCGGGGTAGGATTTTTTTTTTTTTTTTTTTTTTTTTTTTTTAGCAAGCTGAATTTAATTCTTCTCACTTGTTACTCATTGACTAAACTCTGATAGTAACTACCCGTTTTTCTCTTCTACAAAGTAACAGCGAGACACAAATTTAGGTTTATGTTAGAGTTGTATGGATTGTGATTATCCTAATTCTTCTTCTTTTTTCTTCTTTTTAAAGATTTTATTTATTTATTCATGAGAGACACACGGGGGGGGGGGGCGGGGGCAGAGACACAGGCAGAGGGAGAAGCAGGCTCCATGCAGGGAGCCCCATGTGGGACTCGATCCCGGGTCTCCAGGATCACACCCTGGGCCAAAGGCAGGCGTTAAACCGCTGAGCCACCCAGGGATCCCCAATTATCCTGATTCTTAACAATTACTTTTACTACTTCTTTTTTCATGCGAGCTGCCTTTGGTTTCTTCCACAAGAATGCAGACTCGGTGAAGGCAGAGTCTAATCAGTCACCTTTCTGATTCTCAGAGCCTGATTTAGGCATTCCGATAAGTTTTCAGTGAACAAAAATTCTTCAGCTATAAGCTTTTATAATCTTAAAGCAGATTATGGTAGAATTAATACATTTTTAATAGAAAAAATCGATTGACATGAGTAGAGGTATTCTACTCCTACTACTAGGATTGAATGAATGGTGCGGAGAAAATAGACAAGTTTCAGCTCCAGAATAGGCTTGTTGGAGAATAATTTGGTGTCTTCTCAACTCTTAGAAGTTAAAAGATAGTGAGTACTGAGGATACACCGTTCACTTTTATCTCTTTTAAATTTTTTACTATAGGTTGAAATTCTCTATATGTTATTTCAGAGTGGAATTTTGAACTTTGAATACAAAGTTGAATAGTTATAAAATGACCTTTTTTCTTTAAACAGGTGGTGTTTCATAAAATGTCACCCAACGAGACTCTCTTCTTGGAAAGTACCAACAAGATTTATAAAGATGACATTTCCAATAGCTCCTTTGTGAATTTCCAGATCTGGGATTTTCCTGGGCAAATGGACTTTTTTGACCCTACTTTTGACTACGAGATGATCTTCCGGGGAACAGGAGCACTGATATATGTCATTGATGCACAGGTAGTAGGAATAATGATGCTTATTTCTTTTTTCTGGTGTCAAAAGATGTAGACACAAAGGAAAGGTGTTTACCATCTTTATCATGTGCTTCTTGCAGCTTATTTCTTTGCTGGTAGATTCCTAGCAGTATGAGAGATGCAACCGCAGAGGTGTGTTTGGGAGCAGGCTGCCATCCTGCGAATTAAAAATATGCGATGATTAGGAGATGGTGGCTTATTATCTTTGAGTTCTAGTTAATGAGTAGTTCTCCACTTTTATTTGTCCAGTAGTGGATATTGCTGTACTTCATTAACTATTATAATAGTGATGTCACTCACTGGAAAGATCTCCTCGGTGCTCATATCTAAAGAGGAATAGGAGAACTGAGTAAATATTAAAGTGAATAGTTTTCTTGGTTGCCCAAATTGGGTTTGGTTTAACAAACATGTATTGAGGGCCTAGCAGGTGACAGGCCCTGAGGTGAATGGGACATGTCCCTGACATTAAGAAGCTTACTTTTGTAAGCTTAAACATTAGTTAGGAATGCTTTCTGAGTGACAGGCTCTGTAATTGATGCTTTCACATACATGATCCAACTTAATTTATTCTTCATGATACTGTGAGCTGGGTACGGTAATTCCAATTTTGTGGATGAGTAAACTGAGATCTCAAATTTAAGTGACCTGCTTAAAGTCACACATCTAGTAAATGGCAGAGCTGGGATTACTTTTAAAAAATTCTATTGGGAAGACATGTCCATTTCCTTTTTCTTTTTCTTATATTATAGATATTAAAAATTACGAGCATTAACTTGGTAATTGATTTTTTTTTGTCTGGAGAGATTAAAGATTTAGAGAGATAAAGGAGGTTAATGTATTGGAATGTTTGGAGTATTTGTGAATAGTTAGGGTAATATATTTTCTGTGGTTGGGGAAAGAGGTGGTTTGAGGCTTTCTTAACTCATTACTGACTTTTACAAGATTTCTTTTTAAAAAATATTTTGTTCTGACTTACAGGATGACTACATGGAGGCTTTAACAAGACTTCACATTACTGTTTCTAAAGCCTACAAAGTTAACCCAGACATGAATTTTGAGGTTTTTATTCACAAAGTTGATGGTCTGTCTGATGATCACAAAATAGAAACACAGAGGGACATTCATCAGAGGGCCAATGATGACCTTGCAGATGCTGGGCTAGAAAAACTCCACCTTAGGTAACAACATGTGTGTTTGATATGAGAGCCCTGAAAAATGTGTAAATGTATTCCCATCTCTGTCATTACAAACACGTAGCTTTCTGTTACTGATAAACCCTTCCCGAATCTGTAATGTTCTTGATCACTTCTTTGTTGAATTCAATTTTGGGAGTCTGATGTGATTTGAGAAGTTACTTTCCCAGTGTTTTGCATTTTCCTGGAGATTGAAGTTATATGAAGTGTTCTCATTGGTGCTTTTAGAAATTCAGGAGACTGGAATCAGCCTGTTTCCTCGTGGCATAAATCTGCTTTGGGACTCCCCTCTCTTGATTCCATCATTTATTTATTTATTTATTTATTTATTTTATTTTTGCCTCATTTCAAGGACTGTCAGATTTGTTGTAGAGCTGTTGCTTGAGTCTTCACAGTATTTTCTTTTCAGTAGGAAAAGCCTTTTAAAGAGGGTACATTTTCAAGCCTGGATTCTTTTTTTTTTTTTAATTTTATTTATTTATTTATTTATTTATTTATTTATTTAGTCAGTCACACACACAGAGAGAGAGAGAGAAAGAGGCAGAGACACAGGCAGAGGGAGAAGCAGGCTCCATGCACCGGGAGCCCGACGTGGGACTCGATCCCGGGTCTCCTGGATCACACCCTGGGCCAAAGGCAGGCGCTAAACTGCTGCGCCACCCAGGGATCCCTCAAGCCTGGATTCTAATGTATCTTGTATATGTTTTTAAAAACAGTTTATGCTTTTATGAATCTGTATTGTTTAGGTTAGGGACTTTATTCTATCAATCTGTTTAGGGTTCCTGTTAAGCTTAAAGAACTGATTCATAATTGTCTTTAAGAATTATTATTATTAAAGAACAACTACTAGAAAGGATTGATGATTTATTTATCTGCTTGTGTTCTGAAAGTGTATGAGGAATATTTTCTATATTTTGCATTTTTTTGGTGGTATAGGTAGATATGAGTAATAAAAAGTGCCCAAGAAAATATTCTCTTGATGATATAAACAAGTTAAAGGGGAAGCAAGGGAGAGACACATGTGTAGCTGTTTCCTTAACCCTGGTCTCTTATGGTGACTTCCTCATAGCCTCAAGCCAACCCCTGTCCCTACCCCTAATATTCCTTAGGGCCTCAGGCTCCAAGGTCTTTCAGTTACTTTTCTAGGAAATCATGTAGAAAAAGTCTTTATTGATCTGTAGTTTGTCTGGATTGAAATTTTAAAAATACTTTCCAGTAATTCATGCTTAAAAAAATTCAGTATTTGTAAGATAAAATTGCCTCCCTATGAAATTCCTCAGTCTTACTTTTTGGAAATCTATTAACAATGGATTTTAGGTTGCGATTGTCCTGTGTCCCCCGGTGTACATGGGGATTCTCTTAATCCTCTTTACACCACTTCTGTGTCCCTTTTTGGGGCTTCCCACCCCAATGGTACACACCATCCCTTTCTCTAGTTCCTTATAGGGCCTGAGGCCTTGTTAACCTCTGTAGAATCTTTGCGCTGAGCTTTTATTAATTATTAGCATGCCTCTGGATTAGGCTCTATTTGATTTCTGGAAACTCAGCATACTAAAATGCCCTGTATGGTGTAGTTCTCCATGTCCCTATCTATTTCCAAGCCTCACAGTTTCTCAAGGACCTTTCCACATTGCTAACCTTTTTGTCTAAGGGAAACAATAAAATATTCCTTTGTCCCTAGTGTGTGTATGGGGTCATTTTGGCTTCATTTGTTTTGTTGCTCTAACTTCTGGAGTCAAGCTCCATCTTGCATAGGGTTAGGTTCCTAGGTCAGCGTCTTTGAAGTATTTTTAAATTGCTTGTAAAGTGTGATATCCACAGTTCTGTATTTTCTGACTTCGTAATATATACTTATAAATAAATAGAGCAACTATTAACGAGGAATGTACTCCCTGAGCTAAAAAGCAGGTAAAATTGTCTCTATTGTTTAAAATGTTCAGGGTCTCTCTCATATATGTTTTGTTAAATCTGTGGATGTTACTACTCCACCATATGTCATTTTAAGGCCACCAGATTCCTGTTCCTTTCCTGTTCTCTTTAGGGCCCCAGCTCCTATCCTTCTAATCTAAATTCGAAGCTTCAATTGTGTGCATTTTTTTATTGAACAAATATTTATGAGCACTGTTCAGGACAGGGGGGTTATAGCTATGAGGAAAGCCGTCAAAGTCTCTGTCCTCATGGACCTTACATTCTAATGAATGAGACAACTCAAAAGCACTTATAAATGTGTAATATAGTTTGAGGTACTTAATAGTACTATGCAGAAAAATTCAGGGAAAGGACTGCTGTTTTAGGTAGAGAGGTCAGGAAAGAGCTTTGTGAAGAAATGACATTTTAGTAGAAACCTGAATTATATTCTTGCTAAATAAATGTAACCCCTCTTTCTGTGCTCTCCCTGGGTTTTTGTCTTAGTTTTTATCAGTACGGGCTTAGGAATCCAGGTTTTTTGGACCAGGTTGCAAAGACTTAGGTGACTATTCAGGTTTCTGCATCTGGAAATGCTTGCCTGGGTACTAGGAAATTGCCCTCTTTTGTAAATGGTGTAAAGCAATGGATAGTTACAAGCCAGGTGTAAAGCTCCGTGGGTCTTTTTGAACAGTGGGGACAACAGGCAAGATAAAAAGGCTTTATTTGAACTTAGTGACATCACATGTTAGGAAACTTAAAATTTTGTATTTTATGATAATTGTCATGGAACTTAAGATATTTTTCAAATTAATTAAACTGTGTTGTGTTTTTCAGCTTTTATCTGACTAGTATCTATGACCATTCGATATTTGAAGCCTTTAGTAAGGTGGTGCAGAAACTCATCCCACAACTGCCGACCTTGGAAAACCTATTAAATATCTTTATATCAGTAAGTGAGCTAATTCACTATAATTTCCGATTCCATTTTCTTGAATATATTTGTGTATTCAAATTCTCCAAAAAATGGTTTGAATTAGTCTGAATCAGGCTGAAGACTAATGACACACATAACATGCAAAATAAATCATAAGAACGTTAAAAAAAAATGGCTTGAGTTATTTTCTGAGTTCTTTCCTTACAGCGTACCTTTTTGGTCTTAAAATGAGATGAAAAATTTTTTCAGACTTTCTTAATAAAAGTTTTCATGATAAAAATCTTCATAATATCTGTTTCCTGAATAAAGAGTAGTAACTGGAAAAGACTAGGTTTTGGGAATTTGACTCTGCTTAATCTCTGCTTTATAGGAGGTCACATTGAAAAATTGATCTTTTCCTTTCCTTGCTAACTGTAATCTTAGTGTCATATTCTTATTTTGAGGATTCAGCTTAATAAAAAGGATGTTCCTCAATAAATATAAGACTCAACTATTATGTTTTTTAGGCATTACTTTGAAGGACTCAGGGTGTAGCGATCCCCAGTTCTTTTGGACTTTTGGGTTATGCTAGATGTTGACATCAAACTAATTTTTTATGTTTTGTTCATTGCCATGGAAAGCCTTTCTGGTAGCAAGCTCATTCAAATCAGGGATTATTGTAACAGAAAAGGATTATTGAAAATGTAGCACAACTTGATTTTTGGAGGATTTTTTTTGTTAATGTTTTTTGGTGTAGTGTCTTAGCAAACAATTCATTTAAGTAGAGGAGGAAGAAAAAACAAATTTAGTGCAGTTCAGTCAGTAAATCAGATAAATAATTCTTAAATAATAATTATTTAAGACCAAATAATAATTTTTTATTATTATTTATTTATTTATTTCATTCTTTGGATAACAGAAGTGTCTCTCAACCAAATACTATTTGCTTGTTTGTTACAGGGTTATACAATTAAAAATATCTTTGTGTATTAATCAGTAATTTCAGGATCTTAGGTAAATTACAAATTTTGACTCTTAAAACTGAATACTTCCCCAATTTTGTTTTTCCAAGAATTCAGGTATTGAAAAAGCTTTTCTCTTCGATGTTGTCAGCAAAATCTACATTGCAACAGACAGTTCCCCTGTGGATATGCAATCTTATGAACTTTGCTGTGACATGATTGATGTTGTAATTGATGTGTCTTGTATATATGGGTAAGTTATGTATATACTTTTGCAAGATCTCAGACTGGTGGAAAACTACCTGTTTGGTTTGTCAGGGATTAATTTTTGAGGCCTCTAGCAGGTACCATATGGAATGGAATTGTTCTGACCATTGCTTAAACTTGGAGCTTGATTTCCCTGTAGATAGATGGCTAGGTCTTACTGCTTCAGAGAGGATGGGTAAGAGCAGTTGAAAAAGTGTGCTTGAGCCAGATTTAATTGTTACTGAAAGTTTCTCCTGCCATTTTTTTTTTTTTTAAAGATTTTATTTATTTATTCATGAGAGACACACAGAGAGAGAGAGGCAGAGACACAGGCAGAGGGAGGAGAGGCAGGCTCTATGCAAGGAAACCGATATGGGACTCGATCCTGGGACTCCAGGATCAGGCTCTGAGCCAAAGGTAGATACTCAACTGCTGAGCCACCCAGGCGTCCCATCTCCTGCCATTTTTTGAGGGATTTGCACTGTGTCTTCTCCCTTAGGGGCTTTGCTAGATCAAAAAAGTAGATTGATTAACTTAAAACATTTTGAAAAACAGAATTAAGTACTGCTTTCTGATTTAACTTCAGGCTTTATGGAAATGAGGGATCCTGATCTTTCAGACAGCTAAGAAACCAGGAAATCAGAATTTTGGATGTCAGGAGGACTTACACATAGAAAAATTTGACCCAAACATCTGAGTATCCAAAATAAATGTCTAAAATGTAAACTCTTTCTTTATGTAAATTCATCAAACTCCATACAGAGATTTATAAATGCCAGCAAAGGTGTGATTTTGTGGAATAGTCTAGAGGATGAGTGAAAACTTTGGAGAATTACTGGTATTTCAAAAGCCAACAACCTTGTTCTTAACAGCCCTGATCCCCCTCCCATATGAACATCAGTACTCCCAAGACACTTTCCGATGCTCTAACATAATCTCTGCTTTCTGTGTCCTTTATCTGTTCCCTTCTCCACCTGGTCTGAAGTCGTCTCTCTCTGTCCCTGCCCTTCACCTTGGTCTCTCAGCCTAATTTGTTGGTGTCTTTCTCCAGCTGACTGAGTAGGAGAATGCATTTCTCTCACATGTTCTTTACTTGTCTATTCCTGTCTTCTATTTATTTTTTCCTTTTGTGGTTACGTGCTCTCCTTTGCTCTTTTTCCATAATGAAACTGTGATTTTTATCTTTGTTGTATTATTCAGTAAAGTTTCATGTTCCCATTCCTGAGTTAAAAAATGGATGAATAGAACACTTGTTTTTTCTTTAAAAGAAGTGAAAATTTCGTAACTTTTTTTTTTATAATTTAAAAATCAAATTTAATTGCAAAGGTTTTTTTTCGTATAAGGTACATCGTAAAATCCATTATGTTATAAAGCACATCAAACTTTTTTTTTTTTAAGATTTTATTTATTTATTTGAAAGTGAGTGAGAGAACACGAGCAGGAGAAAGGGGCAGAGGAAGAAGCAGGCTCCCCACTGAGTAGGGAACTTGATGTGGTGGTCCATCCCAGGACCTCAGGATCAAGACCTAAGTCGAAGGCAGACACTTAACCAACTGAGCCACCCAGGTGCCCCTTTAAGGCACATTATAAAAGGGAAGAAAAATTATCCAATATCTCATTTTTTAAAAAAAAAGATTTTATTTATTCATGAGAGAGAGAGAGGGAAGGGGAGAGGGGGAGGGAGAGGCAGAGGGAGAAGTAGGCTCCATGCAGGGAGCCCGATATGGGACTCGATCCCGGGACTCCAGAATCACGCCCTGGGCTGAAGGCAGGGGCTAAACTGAGCCACCCAGGGATCCCTCATTATTTCATTCTTAACACAATCCATGCATGCAGTTTGGTGTGCTTTATTATGTTTGCTTCTTCCTTTAGTCTTGATTACATTTTTTGGAGGAGAACTACATACAATTTTGAGAGTTCTAGTAAAAATAATAGCTTTCAGACCCTGATGGCTCACTTTGTAAGCATTAGGATTCCACAGTATCTTTGATAGACTATATTCATTTTAGTTTTTAATACTTTTTTTTTCTACGAAATGGGGGTTTTCTTATGTTAGGTCCTTTTTTATTTGTATACTGCATCAGTACAGATTAGTGTGAGGGGAGATTTGAAATCTATATTCCATGCATCCTAGGTAACCAAGGTGAAGGTGTGCACACATGGGATACTGCATCCTAGTCTGGGAACCCTATTTCTCTTCTCTTTTTCTTTTTCTTTTTCTTTTTCTTTTTCTTTTTCTTTTCTTTTCCTTCTTTTTTTCTTCTTTTCTTGTATACTCTATGCCCAGCATGGACCCCAATGGGGACTTGAACTCCCGACCTGAGATCAAGACCTGAGCTGAGATCAAGAGTTGCACTCCTAACCAATTGAGCTACATTGGCACCCTTGGGAACCCTATTTCTTAAACGAGAACTTTTGTTGCTGTATATTTAAGCCAGTATTTTTTCTTAAAAGACACTTGGGAAACTGTGGAAAGACTTGTCATTGTGCAAATTAAATGTGACAGAATACGTCGTTGGGAAACCCATAATGAATACTTTCTTTTAAAACAGGTTAAAGGAAGATGGAAGTGGAAGTGCTTATGACAAAGAATCTATGGCAATTATCAAGCTGAATAATACAACTGTCCTTTATTTAAAGGAAGTGACTAAATTTTTGGCACTGGTCTGCATTCTTAGGGAAGAAAGTTTTGAACGAAAAGGTAATGGCATTTTAAAAGGCATTTTTTTTTTAAAAGGCATTTTTTATGTTACATTCTTTGTAATAATTTATTAGGTTTTTGAAAAATCAGAGAAAATGATATTGCAGTGTTAGGTAATTTTCAGCTCAAACTACTTCTATCTCTTCCTTTCCAGATCTAGTCCAGACTTTATCCTCCATTTGATCTTTTATGTTAAATCAAGTATTTAATTCCAGTCTTTCTGATTTTGGGTCCTTTTAATACATGTCTAAATGCCGGCAGTTGGGCTACCACCTGTACCTGTTTACTGAGATGATTCTTTGGCAGGTTCCCAGGTTACCTTCTTGCTTTATGCAGAGATGGTCCCTCATTCTGTAGCCCTTCAGCCTTCTGAAGCATGTGGTCCTGCCGGTCCCTCCTTTCTTGAAGTTTCCCTCTCACTTTGCTTCTCTAGAGCTAAGCTCTCCACGTTATTTTATGTATTTGTTTCTCTGACCTCCACTTCTGTTTCTTCTGACCTTTTTTCTCAGCTCTGAGCCTTCTTCAGAGCCAATCCTTTTGCTTGCTTCTTCCGTTACTCTCCTGGTCAGCTCATTCAAGCCGTGGTTTCAGTTAATTTTCTCTATGTGGTTGATTGAAAAATTCACCTTTCCAGCTCTGACTTGGGCCCATATTCCAGTCCCATATTTGGAGCTGTTAGTAAGACGTTTTCACTTAAATATTTTATTGTCTTGTACATGGTGTCAGAAGTGATGAAAATTTTTCCCTCTGTTTTATGACCCTCTCGGCTACCCTAGTGCTGTTACCAGTTACGACATTTTCTGGTACTCAAGCTCAGATATATCGTAATCAGGTGGTTGTGTGGTGGTACCACGAAGGGGCCCCTGTGGGGCATTTCATAGAGGGCCTTCTGTGTTCTCCATTTTCGATTCTTTTCATGTATTGTTTACAATTGAATTTTCACCAAATTTTGTTTGTTTCTCGGGTTTCCTTTCTACCCCCACTGTCCGCGCCCCCAGTGCAGGTCCTCATCCCTGCAGGCCCATGGCGCTGCAGTCATGTCCTCCTTGAGGTTATGCACTCAGCCTGTGTTTCGAGGGGCTAGGATGTGTTGTCTTTTATTCCAAAGGCAGATTGACTTTCAGGAAGTTACTTTCAACATGTTATTTCATTACTCAAGGATGCATCCTCGCTCTCTGTTCACTGTAACAAGTACCTGCTCTATGGTCTGCATTTTTAATATTAATTTATATGGGGTGAATTAATATTCCACTAATGTTAATATTAATAAACTCTGTCAGATACACACAATTTTTGGATAAACAAAAATGTGTGTATTCACCTTTGAGCTCCAGAACTGAAACATGGCAGAGACATAGTTGTCTTCTATGTATGTCTCATTTGGAAGTCTCTTCCTGTGCTATGTGGAATGTAGTAGTTAATTTTCCCATTTATGATGTATTCTTTTACTTTGTATCTTCCTTAACCAATACAGAGTTTTGTATTGTGTATCTCCGTGTAAATGATGCAGAAGACTACTTACATTTTTACAGCTTGCTCACTCTTTTCACTCATCTTGAGATTTATTTGTGTTGGTAAATGTAGCTTTAGTTCATTCTTTCATTTTCACTCCACACCATAATATGCAGGCTAAATATACCACAATTTATTTTCTTCTTGCTGGACACATAGATTGTTTTTAAAATCACAAATAGCAGGGTGCCTGGGTGGCTCAGTTGGTTAAGTATCTGCCTTGGGGCAGATCTCGGGGTCCTGGGATTGGGGGGTTCCTGCTCAGCAGGGAGTCTGCTTCTCCCTCTCCCTCTGTCCCTCCCCACCACTCATGCTCTCTCTCTCATTTGCTTTCTGAAATAAATGGATAAAATCTTAATAAAATAAAATCACAAATAACTTTGCAAAAAATACTCAAATGCAACACATGAATATGTTTCCCTTTGTATGTGTGGAGAGTTTCTCTTAGAACATATTTAGTAGTGGAATTTAGAGAGATGTATTCATACGTCTTCAACTTTATTAAACATTGCTCTCCCAAGTGGCTTTCCCATTTTTGCCCCCGGCAGTACTGTGTAGTGGTTCTTGTCACTTCATGTCCTTGATAATGCTTGCAATCTGGTAAATGCAAAATGGTATTTCATTTTGAGGTTCTAATTTTTACTTCTTTTTTAAAAAAATATTTATGTATTCATGAGAGACACAGAGAAAGTAGCAGAGACATAGGCAGAGGGAGAGGGAAAAGCAGGCTTCCTGCAGGGAGCCCGATAGGGGACCCAATCCCAGGATCCCGGGATCATGACCTGAGCCAAAGATAGACGTTCAGCCACTGAGCCACCCAGGAGCCCTAATTTTTACTTCTTTATTTTAGAGATTTTATTTATTTATCTGACACAGAGAAAGCACACAAGCAGGGGGAGTGGGAAAGGGAGAAGCAGCCTCCCTGCCAAGCAAGGATCCCAATGTGGGGCTCAATTCTGGGACCCCGGGATCATGACTTGAGCTGAAGGCAGACGTTTAATGGACTGAGCTACCAAGCACCCCCAATTTTTATACTTCTTTAATTACTACTTAGGGCAGGCATTTTCTTCATGACAGGTACCTTTTATACCAGTTCAGGTTTCTTCTTTGGTAATTTACCCGTTTCATATTACCTTTATCCTTTTTATACTTCTTAGGAGTTCTTTATTTTTCTGCATTCTAATCTGAGAAATTAAAAAGGTTTTGGTTATGGAAATTTTCAAATATATCCAATATCATATATATTTCAAATATATCCATATATCCACAGTGAGTGTCCATGTGCCCATCCTCCTGCAGTCACAAGCATATGATCAGTCTTGTTTCCTGTTTATCCTATCAGCTTAATTATTATTTTTTACCCTTTTGTTGTAGAAACTGTCAAACACAAAACAGAGGGAAGATAACAGAATGAACCCTTTTTGTCTATCACCCAGATTGGATAACTATCAAAATCATAGCCAATCTTACTTCATTTCTGTACCTCTTTCCCTACTGGATTATTCTGAAACAAATCTTTGACTTGATGAAATAATTTTGTCTCTACATATTTCAGTAGGTATCTGTAACAGTACCATTAATAAAACATTAAACCTAACGGTACCATTGATAAACTTAAAAAAATGAACAGTGCTTTCATAATATCACATCGCTGGCGAGAGTTCAGATTTCCCTGATTGTCAGTTTTATTTTACCATTTTCCTAGAAGTCATTTTTAATGTAGTTAAACTTATCAGAACTTTTATAGTTTATTTTTTCTGAGTCTGAAGGACCTCCTGGATTTGGCTCTAATCCACTTATTCAGACTTGATTCTCAGTACTTCCCAGTGAGAATTCTCTGCTCCTTTTCCCCAGACATACCAGTTTCTTTCCTGTCTCCCACCTGTGTCATGTTCTCATTGCCAGCTCCCTGCTGTTTTTTTTTTTTTTTTTAATATTGTCTTTCCTGCCTAATTAAATCTTGCCTGTATCCCCAAAGTTCTGCCTCATTCCTGAGGCTTTCATTGGCTGCTTTTGCCCTGTGCTGGGCTCTTCTTCCTGTAGTCATTTTGACACCATGTTGTTTTGATTTGTGTCTTGTGTGGTCATCTTCATGTCCTAGTATCCTCAAGGGATTGATGCTTCTCTTTCTGATCTGTAATTCTTCTGACTAGCTTCCTTTTTTAATAAAAAAAAAAAAAAAAAGATTTTATTTTTTCAAGAGAGACACGGAGGCAGAGACACAGGCAGAGGGAGAAGCAGGCTTCATGCAGGGAGCCCGATGCAGGACTCGATCCCAGGACCCTGGGATCACTACCTGAGCCGAAGGCAGATGCTTAGCCACTGAGCCACCCAGGTGCCCCCTCACTGGCTTCTATTCTTAAGGTCACAATGGCTCCTGGAGCTCTGTATTCTAGGCAAGGAGGAGGAACAAGGCTGGGGGTGGAATACATCCTTTTCCTTTTAAGGAGATTTCACAGAGGGCCGGTGTGCTTGCACTTATCTCAGTGGCCAGAATTGGTCGTGTGGCCCTACATAACTGCAAGGGAGGCTGAGAAGTGTAATGTGTTAGCTGAGCACCATTGTGCTCATCCAAAATTGGGTTTCTGTTACTGAGGAGGAAGGGGGAACATGTATTTTTGATAGGCAGCTAGCCATTTGTGTCACAAAGTAGAACTGTTTGACCAAAGTCTTACTTGGAAGCCAGTTCTTGAAACTGACGAAGAAGGAGCTGTGTTGCCTGGAGAGCAGTCTAGGCTGCCTGAGGCTCTGGCTGGTGGGCCTCTCGGGGACCTCTGGTACCCCTGGGCTCCTCTAAGCAGTCTGCCAAACTACTGCTCCAGCCCTTCCCTTCAGCTCCTCGCTGGCTGCCCGAAAGACTTGTGAAAGGAAAAGCTTGATACTTTGAAGAGTATTTCACTTTCACTTTAGGTTTTATTGTAGATTTTCATAGCAAATTTACCTTCCTAATTTTTTTTTTTTTTTTTTTTATTTACCCTGCTCGTTCCCAGGCCCCAGAGGTAGCCAGTGTTAACAGTGTGGGTATACGCTTTATCATGTTTCTAACAGAGCACATTCCTCAGTGGGATGTGTATTTAAAAATACAAACCAGTTTTTTTCTTTTGTTACCAAATATTTTTTTTTAACAGATAACTTCACAGTTGACATTCAGGGGGCCTGATCTTCCTTTACTCTCTTGCAGGTTTAATAGACTACAACTTCCACTGTTTCCGGAAAGCTATTCATGAGGTTTTTGAGGTGGGTGTGACCTCTCACAGGAGCTGTGGTCACCAGACAAGTGCCCCCAGCCTGAAATCGCTGACACACAATGGCACGCCGCGAAATGCCATCTAGCCTGAATTCCAGCTGTCGGGGCTCTGTGCCAGCTTACTCTTCACTCCAGGGTCAGATGCCACGTGCTACAGGACAGGGGAGCTGCCGCTTGTGGGAATCCTGGTGCCTGTCCCACTAGAGACAAGGGGTAGAGTTTCTCATTTGGATGAAGACCCCTTCAACCAGTGGTGTGCAACTGAAGCTACTATTTCTTTTTTTTTTTTTAGAAAAAAAAAAAAAGGCAAAAAAGAATTCTAGAGACCACAGAACTCAGTGTGTCTTTCTCCTCTTTGGGGTCCTATTTTGAGTAGTTGGGATATTTTGGACCTGGTGATAACACCACTTACCCATCCTTGCCAGAGAATGTTGCTGTCAATTACCAGTTGGAAATAATAGAAAGAACTGAATTTTTATATGCTTCACTTAGGTTTTCATTTGAGTAGTCTCTAAAAATCCTGCCTTGCTTAAGTTCTAACACTGCCTCTCAGATTTCAATTTTGGACATTACACACCTAAGACGTTTTAAATGCATTTGCTTGCTAACTCAGAAGACATATGATCTGACCGCAGCAAAGGACATTCCTTGTATTTGTTACTGAAGAAACAAGAAAGTTTTATGCTGCATCAGTTTGAGAGCAAGGCTCAACAGTGGCTGCTGCATTAGTTCTCTTGAAGTGTTGAAGAAACTTTAAAACAGAAGAAGTTTGCACCTGTGTTTTGGGTACCAGATATCTGGGTTCCTTCTCCTCCATTAGATAAGTGATCATGATCAGTGTAACGATGGGAATTTTAAAAATTTGTTTTCCCCACAATTTCCTCCTCCTAGGGGAGATACTCATTATGTCATTGAAATACTTAGCTCATATCTCTTTAAACTTGGTACCAGCCGCTACATACCTTTTATTCTAAGCTATCTAGATTCTCTAAGAATTGCTGTTTTGTTGGCCATGAATGACCCTAATAAGGCACTGGTGGACTGTCCACTGGGAGTTGGAGAGAGCACATGGCACCACAACATGTGTCATTAAACATACTTTGTCTCCAGTATTCTGACACCGAGTGTCAACTGTGGTACTTTCTTCACCTAGGATATTAATTCATAATTATTTCTTTTTGTTGATGGTTGATACCCTGTCCATTGATTTAAAGTGACACATTATTTTTACTCGACATGCCCAGTAGTCCTGTATTCCAAAGCCACTGGACCACTTGAGTACATAAGTGCCGCTGTTTAATGAAATGTGTATATTCAGGTCTGTAAACCTAACAGTGTGACTTGCAGCGCTTCCTACAGATGATTTTGACTGTTGAGTATTTACATGGACCATGGGGATATCCAAAAGAAAATGCTTTTATATTTATAGATTATTTCACTGAACTATATAAAATGGGTATCAATAAATGTATTTACTCCAAAATCAGTTTTTTATTTGCCTGAAATAGGAGGAGGGTGGGGTGATGGGACTTTGGGTCGTTTCACTTTATCATTCTAGCATCCATTTCTTTTGCTGCTTCAGATGGTTAGCATGCTATATGTTTTAGGACTTCAAGCTCTGTCCCAGTGCTGCAGGAATTTCATGCTTTGTGTCCAAACACTTCTCCTGGTCTATTCCTGCTTAGTGTAGGAGGTCCAGGCCTAGGTGAAAATGGTTTTTTGGTTGTAGTGTTTCATACCAACAAATCTCTTGTGAGGAATAACTGATGTGTTTTAGCCAAGCCAGGGTGCCGGGGTAAAGAGATGAATTAGGTGAAACACCATCTAAAAATTCTGTACCAATTCCAGCTTGTTCATTTCTTCCAGTTCCTGGGATACTCATTACTGAACCTTAAGTGTCAGGTGAGATCTACACTGATTGGTGTAGAGTATACCTTAGTTTATAGAAGGGAGGAAGGTGGATAGAGATCGAAAGATCTTTTGATTTTCATGCTTGGATTACTTTAGAATTCAGTTTTAAAACTTTGAAACGGAAATCACAAAAACATTAAAAAAAATCCCACACAAACCTCTTAAAATACTATCTAATCTTGTATCTTTTTCCAAATTTTGGAAACAGAAGTGCAGAGGAGTAGAGAAGCTTGTCTAGGATGACCATATAAATTAAACTCCAAACCGGGATGCTATTGAGATAGAAGGGATGCTGTTAATCATGATGCCAGAGCGACAGGTGTAGACTGGCATTGTCTTGGAAAACCCAGGTTGGCGGCCTAGTCCTAGTCGGAGATCGTGTGCTGTGGGGCCTGCGCTCCAGATGCACCCGCCCCATGGGGCCTGCCTGTGTCTTCACCTCATACTCTCGTTGGCTCAGTGGAGATCATGCCTCAAGGTGAGCATACCATGGCACAGAGGTGCCCGAGAATTATTTTTTCCCCCTGCTATGGAAAATGACAAATTCAGGGAGGATGGAGGAGAAACTTGAAAAATGGTGAAATAGACAAAATGAACGAAGGAGACAACTCGGAATTGAAATGGAAGAGGCCTATAAAACTATTAAGGGAATATGCCCGTGTATCTGTTCCAGGCTACCTCTGAGAGCACTGCAACAGATGGCTGAATAAAACCTTTACAGTCTTCAGCAGGGAGCACTCCCTCTCCCGTTCACTCACCTGGTCTCATATACACAGATGTGTGCGCGCGCACACACACACACTGAAGTCCCCCATATAGGATGCTGGAGCTTGCTACATCACAAGCTTTGTAGTTGAGGAAAGCAATTGTGTATAATATGTGGTTTTGTTTTGCAAATACTGAAAGCTTTTCGAGTTCTAACCAAGAGAGATTATTAGTGAATATCCTCATTATTTTCCATCTAAGCTAGTAGAGTAACTTAAAACCCTCTATTTCCCCCAGAGATCCGAAGGAACATAGTCTCTCAAGGGAATGTGGGCAGCAGTTAGGCCTGGCTGGTGTGTTTCTTGTTAACAGCATTTTCCCTGAACTCCCACAGAGCCGGAAGCCAGTGGGTCTAAAGAGCCAGGTAAGACACACAAAGTGGCAGCAACTACTAGCAATTATTTTAGGTGGTTTATATGTATGACCTCACACAATCTTCACAGTATCTTGTGAAGCAGGTACCATATTCCTATTTTGAGGAAGGGAAAACGAGACAGGGAGGGACTCAATTGTGAGTGGTGGAGGTGGGACTGGAATCCACACAGCCTGAGTCTAGAACTTGCATCCTTAAACCACCACTTGACCTTGCTTCCCTAAGTAGGGAGGGAGGGTTTGCTTATGGGATGTTTTGCAGAAAATTCTATAGTCAAATTTTGGAAATTGCGTTCTATAGTCTGTGGGACTTAGACAGTTTTCAGCCAAATATTAAAGGTTCTGAGAAGACTGCAATAGAGAAGACTTTTTGCCGCAGTTTATAAAACCCCATGTTCTTAAGTCCATGTGACACTTTAAGAAATGCCTATTCAATCTGTATAATGAATACACTGAAGGGCACTTCACTGAAATGTTTTCTGTGGGATTGGAAGTAGGATTCCATTTTCCAAGTATCTTTTTTTTTTTTTTTAAAGATTAGTGTGTGCATGAGCAGAAGGAGGGGCTGAGGGAGAGAGAATCCTCCACACTGAGCGTAGAGCCCTCTGTGGAGCTCGATCCCAAGACCCTCATATCATGATTTGAGCTGAAATCCGGTGTCAGTGGCTTAACCAACTGAGCCACCCAGGCGCCTCCCTTTTCCAAGTATGTTAATACAGCCTTCAGGGACCTGGTTGTGTAATAAAACCTGTGTATTTTCACAATATAGGTACTGGCACTGTCTTGGAAAACCCAGGTTTTCCTAAACCAGGCTATAAGCTAGCCTCGTAGCTCATGCTTTTCTTCCGACCTGGAATTGGCTTCCCTTGCCCTGTAGAAATTCTCTTCCTCCTGCTAAGCTCAGCTTAAATGGCAGATCCTCCCTCAAAGCCCTCTACCCACTGCCTTTTCCTTCACCTACACCCCACCCCCCGCACCTTGACACGCGTGGGGCTGTTCTCTGCCTCTTTCTTGCTCACTTGGTCAGCCTCCATCCTTGCTGGGCGCCGTGCGGGGGGCACACCTTGATGCCCTGAAGCACTTCCTCGCCATTCCACCTGCTGTGGAAAGCCCGGGCTCACTTAAATCGCCTTTCTTGGCGGGTTTGACGCGAAGGGGGGGGATGCACCCCCCTGTTCTGGGCAGCCCCTTGCCAGGCTTTTCACCTGGTTTGGCTGCAGGGTCCGAGGCCCTGGTGTGTGACCTCTAGGTGGCGGTGTTGTACTGTTCAAACAGCCTTTGGCTTTGGGGCTCCTGCCTATTTGCTCTGAAAGTTCAAATTATTATCACCCAAGTGTACACCCCACTTAGAGATCCAAGGGATTGCTGGAGTTATTTCCCCTGAAATGATATTCAGGGCTGATCTGAGACAGTTTAGGAGGGGAGCCGTTTGTGATTTTTCACGTTTTGTATCCATTATCAGCTTTTTAACAAGGGGTGGGATAGGACGAGGGTCATAACATCATTTGCTTCGTGGAAGGTGGGTTACAAAGGGGCCTTAAGGAGACAGCTCTCTCCACATTCCTGTTAACAGGACTATTCGCCCCCCTGAACCATCTGTTGGGTATGCATGTGCTCTTAAAGGCTCCCCTGGAAGGAGAAGCCACATCTTTGAATTGAAATATCTGCTTTCATCAGTTTCCTTGGCCTCAGATGAGGTCTGTTGTGATTATTTCACTCTGGAGAAGTAAAACACTGCAAAGGAAAAGGCTGGGCTGCATTAGCCTTCCGCGGGCACTTGCTTTTCTTTCTTCTGGGGCCACAGCAACTCTCCACAATCCCCAGCTGTGACTCTGTTCTGCAAAGACAGATTTTAATGTGAAAAGAACTAGATGCCTCTGTACATCTTCAGGACTGTTTAAAATATAACTGAGAACATTGCAGAAGGGCAGTTATAATGAGGAACTGAGTGGAAGGAAGCGAGCTGGTGCCCCCCAGCCCTTACTTCAAACCGCCCATTACTCCCCACGGGTTGTGAAAGTGTTACAACTTCCACTTTAAGACCCTCACACTGTGAAAAGCATCTCTTGAGCTAAAGTGAGCAAACATCAGAAGGCACGTGGCAGGTGAGTAGTTTGGTTTAATACAACATAACCTGCAGAACAAAAGCCTGGGCCATAAAAATGGAATATTAATCTTATACACTTTCCTCCCTCCCTCCCTTCTTTCCTTTTTTTTATTTTTTTAAAGTTTTTATTTATTCATGAGAGACACAGAGAGAGAGGCAGAGACACAGGCAGAGGGAGAAGCAGGCTCCATGCCGGGAGCCCGACGCGGGACTCGATCCCGGGACTCCAGGATCAGGCCCTGGGCCGAAGGCAGCGCTAAACCACTGAGCCACCCGGGCTGCCCCATTCCTTCCTTTTTTAAAAAAGAGAGGTGCTGGGTATACTCATTTTGGTAAGTTATAAACATTGCTCTTCTCTTTTTTGGGTCCTCTCTATTCAAATAGGCATGTGAACTTTGTGCTCCATGTAATGAGTCCGCTGAGAAGGGAGTGTTCATGTATTTGAGCAGAATGGACCAATCTTATTCTGAAAAAGCAGTGCTGAAACTCTCTGTATTGGGGCTTCGTCCCAGAAAAGGCATTGGCTTTCCAGCTTTGGAAGGTGGGCCGAGAAGTCAGCTAATAGTCCTACTGGCCGTTTCCCTGACACCTGTCTTGACTTGGAACTGCCTGCCATTTCCATGCTGGAAGGATGCTTTTGTGCTGCACGGTTGCTCCTCCTAGTTAGATGTCTAAGACCGAAGGTTCTGTGGGCTCTGTTTCCTCACTATATGACCCTTGGTGGCTGTCTACTGAGGGAAATAGGATCATTAAGAAAGATAGGCTATTTGGTAAAAAGGAGCTCATTTAGGTGTTGGGGGGCCTGGGATCTCAGAGGAGAGGGATGCAGGGGAAGAAAGCTGAGCGGAATGAAGACTGAGCTGGCACACGGACAGGGCTGGGACAGGACTTGGGGAAGGCCATGGCCAGTCAACAAGGGGAGGGTGGCAAGGAAAGAGGTCAGAATGATCCTCACAGCAAGAACACCAGGTAGACTGTGCGGTGCAAAGTGCAGCACAGATGGAGGGTGAGGATGGAGAAGAGACCTTAATTTTGCTTAGGAGTATTGGTGGCTTTGAAAACCCCCCAAACTGGAGATCTGGGCCACTTTTTGTTTCTTTAGGCCCTCGACTCTCTTCTCACAGTGTATTTATTAGAACCTGAAATTATTTATTCTTGATTTCTCTCAGATTCGAGAGAATGGTCATAAAAGTGCTTTTTTTCAATTGGTATTCTTTTTTATTTTCCCCCAGGCCAGGCTCTTGCCACATTTTATCTCCATTCTTACAGGAATCTCACTTTGTCTCTCAAAATTTCTTCTTTGTTTTTCAAAGTCTGGACTAGCCTATAATAATAGTAGTATTGTTTTTGTTATAATTATTAGTAGTGGCATTGGTACTATAATATGTGCGTGCTTACAACTCCCTAGACATCGTACTGCGAGCTTTGCATATGCCTTCCCATGAACCTACCGAGTGTCATGAGGTTAGAGCCATTGCGGTGGTCCATTTTGGAGATGGGTAAACTGAGACACAGAGAGGCTAAGGAACTTGCAGGAGCATATTGCTAGTTATTGGCAGAGCTTGGCCTCAAAGTCCCATCTGTCTGATGCCAGAACGAAGGTCGGCCTTCTTGGTAGTAGCAGAGCACCTTAGAGGCGGCGCCAACAAAAGGAGGAAGGGGAATGGCTCCATGGGGACTCTGAGCAGCTTGCCCCAGAGCTCCTAGTAGCTGTAGACACCCACCATGGCGGAGGCCCGATACCTGTTCAACAAACGAGCTTTCTCTTCTCAGGCCCAGGGATAGTATTTCCAGCCTCCCTTGAAATTCATTTAGGGATGGTTATGTGACTGAGCTCTGGCTGATGGAAGACCATGGAAGCAACGCACGCCACTTCGCCCATAAAACCCGCTCCTGTGTGATCCTCTACACATGATCCTTTCCCTTTCCACCAGATAGCTGCCGATGAGTGTGACAACACCACCAAAAATACAGAGCTTCGACGTGCAAGGGGCCTGGACTCCTGGATGACCTTGTTGGAGGGGTCATCGGATGACCAGAAGAACTTGCACTGGACTGTTACATAACAGTGAATAAGCACCTCTGCTGTGAGGTCTTTGAGATCATGAGCCTTATTTGTTACAGCAGTTGGTGTTGTCCTAACTTATACATCTACACACCTAACTCATGCACCTGCACACCATGTCCTAACTTATGCACCTACACACCATGTCCTAACTTATGGACCTACACACCATGTCCTAACATATGCACCTACACACAATATCCTAACTTATGCTCTACACACCATGTCCTAACTTATACACCTACACACCTAACTTATGCTCCTGCACACCATGTCCTAACTTATGCACCTACACACCTAACTCATGCACCTACACACCATGTCCTAACTTATGGACCTACACACAATATCCTAACTTATGCTCTACACACCATGTCCTAACTTATGCACCTACACACCTAACTTATGCTCCTGTACACCATGTCCTAACTTATGCACCTACACACCTAACTCATGCACCTACACACCATGTCCTAACTTATGGACCTACAAACTTAACGTATGCACCTACACATAATGATTCATTTTTTTTTTAAGATTTTATTTATTTATACATGAGAGACAGAGAGAGAGAGAGAGAGAGAGAGAGAGAGAGAGAGAGAGAGAGAGGCAGAGACACAAGCAGAGGGAGAGACAGGTCCATGCAGGGAGCCTGACGTGGGACTCGATCCCTGGTCTCCAGGATCATACCCCGGGTTGAGGGCGGCACCAAACCACTGGGCCATCGGGGCTGCCCTACACATAATGATTCTTGACTAGGAGCTCAGTCAGGTAGTGAGTGAGGAGGCAACCTATCCCTGGAAGGAAGTGAACTAAAAAGATCAATTTTTTTTTTAATTTTTATTTATTTATGATAGTCACACACACAGAGAGAGAGGCAGAGACACAGGCAGAGGGAGAAGCAGGCTCCATGCACTGGGAGCCCGACGTGGGATTCGATCCCGGGTCTCCAGGATCACGCTCTGGGCCAAAGGCAGGTGCCAAACCGCTGCGCCAAAAATGATATTTTTCAGGCCAAGGAGATTATACTGATTACAGAATTTGAAGTCTGGGTTTTGCTGGATGATCTTCTAATGCAGACTTCTAAAGCAAGAAACTCACTGTATGAACCTAGGAGT
Organism: Vulpes lagopus; assembly: GCF_018345385.1. Taxonomy (NCBI): domain Eukaryota; kingdom Metazoa; phylum Chordata; class Mammalia; order Carnivora; family Canidae; genus Vulpes; species Vulpes lagopus. The sequence continues at coordinate 60,031,453 of NC_054846.1, read as the reverse complement.
CAGTGGGAAGATTTGGAGAGTCCTGAATTTGCGTGCAAAATCACACAGACCAACTGGACAAAGGGGACCTGACTTTTCCTGACATTCCCCAAGGGGTCTGCACTCAAAAAAGCGAAGAACCAGCTGTGAAGCACAAAGCACTTAGGAGGCTTATTTAGAACAGAAATGAAAAACCCGATTTGGCTGAATGTTCTGGATTTCACATTTTTCTTGGGATCTCCATTTCCCCCCACTTCTATATGTAAAACTATAAATGCAGAGCTTTTCTTAAACCCAATACATTGGCATATGGTACAAGTGTCAATGAGCAAGTGAAATAATCTGGGTGAGGGAAATCATGAACATAAAACATAATTATCTTGTGGTCAAGTAGCACATTAGTAGACTGTTGAGTCTTAGGACTAAAAGTAAGCCTAGATCATGGTTTACCATCTGGCCTAGCAACTTGCTTTCCTCCGTACCAGTAGTCTCCCTTACCACAGGGGATATGCTCCAAGACTCCCAGTGGAGGCCTGAAACTGTAGGTAATACCCAACCCTATACATACAATGTTTTTTCCTATACATATGTACCTATGATAAAGTTTAATTGCAGCTGAAGGGCCAGGGCTGTGCATCAGCCCACTTTTGGAACCACCAGGAGTTCTCGGGAGAGGCCTGGCCTCACACCGCACACTCCGGCCGTGCTGTCCCGTGGTGGGGCTTAACATGGAAAACACAAGCAGCAGGACTGGGAAATACAGCTTCTGATCCTTAAGGACCTCTTAGGACCAGGGTAGCCTGGGATGGCTGCTGGTGGCGACATTTACCGATCGCCTGTTCCGGGCGAGGGTCCAAGCCAGATACTTATTCATTCAATCGACAAATATTTATTGAGTGCCTGCAGGGTGCAAGGCTCCATTCTAGGTGCTGGGGATATACCAGTGAATAAGATAGCAAAGTTGTCCCCATTAGAGTGGTGACTGAATTTCATCCTGACCAACGTTAGGATGCAGATGGGGGAAAGTAGAGGCTCAGGGAAGTGAAGGGTGTGCCCTAAATCACACAGCTGCTGAGTGTTAGTCTTCTGACGCCGGGTCTCAGGGCCTTGTCAACACATAAGGGTGGGGAGGAGAGAAATGAAAGGTAACAGAGGCAATCTAATAAAGAGTTATGTTTACTGTTCCTTTTTTTTTTTTAACATACAAATGAAAAACTTCTTGATGTCAAAATATGCTACTATACACAAGACAGGAGAAACTAGGAAAAAATATTTGCTAATGTGTAACACACAAAGTTAACATTCTTTATCTGAAAAAGATTTTTAAAAAATTTATTTGTGAGAGAGAGCATACATACCTATGATAAAGTTTAATTTACAAAGTAGGCACAGCGGGAGATTGATAATAAAATAGAACAAGTATAACAATATAATGTAATAAAAGGAATGTGAATGTGGTCTCTATCTCAACATATCTTACTGTCCTGGGGCGCCTAGTGGCTCAGGGGGTTAAGCGTCTGACTCTTGATTTCGGCTCAGGTCATGAGTAGAGGGAGGAGGGGCAGAGGGAGAGGGAGAAGCAGGCTCCCCACTGAGCACAGGGTCATTGAGGGGGGGGCCTTAATCCCAGGACCCCAGGATCACGACCTGATTGCAAGGCCTGATGCTCAACCTACTGAGCCACCCAGGCACCCCGGGTGTAGAGATTACTTAAGAAATACATAAACAAGTAAACAAACTTAAAAAGAAGAATGTTGGGGTGCTGGGTGGCCTCAGCTGGTTAAGTGTGGCCTTCAGATCAAGTCATGATTCTGGAGTCCTGGCACGGAGCCTCGAGTCTGGCTCTTTGCTCAGCAGAGAGCCTGCTTCTCCTCCCTCTGCCTGCTGCTGGGCCTATCTGTGCTCTCTCTCTCTTAAATAATAAATAAATAAATAAATAAATAAATAAATAAATAAATAAATAAACAAACAAATAGGTAAGTAAGTAAATAAATAATAGTTTAAAAAAATAGTAACTTCTACATCCATCATGGAGCTCGATCTCATGACCCTGAGATTAAGAGTCATGTGCTCTTTCTTTCTTTTCTTTTCTTTCTTTCTTTTTTTTTTTTTTTTTTTTTTAAAGATTTTAGTTATTTATTCATGAGAGACAGAGACACAGGCAGAGGGAGAAGCAGGCTCCATGCAGGGAGCCCGATGCGGGACTCGATCTCGGGTCTCCAGAATTACACCCTGGGCTGAAGGCAGGCGCTAAACCGCTGAGCCACCCAGGGATCCCATCATGTGCTCTTTCAACTGAGCCAGCCAGTCGCCCTCAAAGTTAACATTCTTTTTTTTTTTTAATTGTATTTTTTTATTTGAGATACAGAGAGAGAGGGAGGGAGAGCACATAAGCATTGGAGAGGGGCAGGGGGAGAGGGAGAAGTGGGCTCCCCAGTGAGCCAGGAGTCCCATGTGGGGGCTCAATCTTAGGACCTGGGATCATGACCCGAGCCAAAAGCTTAACTGACTGAACCACCCAGGTGCCCCCACAAAGTTAATTTTCTTTTTTTTTCCAGAGTTAATATTCTTAATACAGTTTTATACATTTTTATAAATCAGTAAGAAACACATTCCAAAAGAAAGTGAGGAACAGATATTAGTATGTGACATGTACACACAAAGAAGCCAAAAACATGAAAAACGACCAAACCTCACAAGGAAGAGAAGAAATACATATTAAAATAGCAATGGGTTTCCCTTTCTCTTTATAAAATGGGCATTTTTTTAAGGGATGATACTCAGTGTTGATGGGGGTACAGGAACAGGGTCTTTCATTCCTGCTTTAGCAATCAATTTTAAGATGTTTTCAGATGGATTGATTCTTGTACCTCTTTAAAATAACAGGGATTTGAAAAGCCTCTTTTTTCCCCTACCTTTTAAACAGTGTTTTCCAATTTTTTTCTACAATGAATATGTATCCTTTTCTATAATTAACAATATACATAAATGCATTTTAAAAAATTCTATAAATATTGAAGAGAAGATGAGGAGGAGATTTTATCGGCTTTTTACATGCGGTAGAGCATGGTCCTAAGCCTCAGAGTAGGGAAGCAAGTTCATTGTGTGCACTTTGCAATGCGCCCAATTGCCCTCCTTTTACGGGTCCTCACCTGGCCCATCTGTGGTTCTCCTTTTGGCTCCTGGGCAGAGTCTGGTCTCCAAGTCCTCCAATTTCCTGAGCGTGGTCTGTGCAGTTTCTACTGCTACTGTGCCAGGTGCCTTTGAGGCGATTCTCAACCCCAGTTGCCCTCTGATACTACTTGGAATGATTTTGAAAAATAGTGATACCAGGTCCACCCCAAACCGTTAAATAAAGACTGTGATTCAACGTTAGTTAGTGCTGTTGAGAACCAGGGGCCTACAGACTGGATTCAACTGCGCACGTCTAGTTATTTTGTGTGCCTGGGCCTAGTCATGTGATATAATATAGGCCTGTTGAGTTGAGTTAAATAGGTTTGGTTTCCCAGGCTTTCCAGCATAAAGAATTCTGATTTTGCTTCTTCTGGGCTTTTTTTTTGGGGAGGGGGGAGGGTGGTAACCCAAGATGTCAAACAGAGACACATGAGAGGTGTCAGATGTCTATGGGCGTCAGTACACTGTTCTTCTTAAATCTAAATTCCCGGGTTGTAATAGCTCAAAGCACTTGCTGTTAGTTCCAGGTTTATTGTGTGAATTTCAAAGCAAGGTGAATTTTGATTCATTTGGTTAAACAAAGAATATGTTGCATTGCACTATTTGACAGAAGCAATAGTTAGCCACCAAAGGGTGGTCGCTGTATTTACCCATCTCTGGCACTTGGTAGGTGCCCAATAAATGCAAAATGAATGAATGAATGAGTGAATGGTTAAATGAATGAATAAATAACAAAAAAACCAGGGCAGTACCGTGTCTCTAACTTCCTACTCATCTCTTTGAAGGGTTTCTAGCTCCTCCTATGCTACTTTTCACCACTAAATTTGTATTTGGGGGTCACCTGGGTGGCTCAGTCAGTGAAGCATCTGCTTTTGGCTCAGGTCACGATGCCAGGGTCCTGGGATCGAGGCCCCCACCCCACATCGGGCTCCCTGGGGAGTCTGCTTCTCCCTCTCCTTCTGCCCTTTCCTCTGCTCATTCATTCTCTCTCTCTCAAAAATAAATAAAATCTTAAAAAAAAACCAAATTTGTATTTGGAACTTAAGTTGGATTTCCCTGTTTTGGTGAGTGGCTGCTCAAAACAACTTGTGAGCCCTAGATCTTCTTCAAAGTAAACCAACTTAGGGGCCAGGGCAGCACGCAAGAGTGTTCCCTGCAGAACCTGGGCACCCGTAGACGGTCTATCGGTTTCTCAAACGCCAGCATTTGCTCTCATGCAAAGTTCCCCTTTCCCCTCTGCTCTGATTAAAGCCTCTTAAAACACAGGTATGAGCCTCACCAAATTTCTCCCGTGGCATCTGCTCTGTCGACAGGCATGGTACCGTGAAAGCAAATGTCACTGCAGCAGCCATAATTTAAGACGTCCTTTTAAAAAATTTCAATTTCATCATTTCACAGAAGAATAGATCAATATTTCTACAGTTAAGAGTTTAGTTAAAAACCCTGCTGTGCAATGAAATAATGCATCTGCTATTGGCGTAGAGCGACTGGGATGTTAATTCCCTGGTTTTGTGTCAGTTAAGGGCAAATTAGCCTTCCAGCACCAGTCATGACTCATTATGTCATTATGTGGAAGGCACTTACTGTACCTCTACTACTATGCAATTTAGATCCAATAAAAATTGTGACAGCGTTTTTATCCACTTCATTAAGCTACTAATTTCTTGTAAAAAAATGTACATTAATCTTTTTATAGCTTCATGCAGAGTGGCATATTTTTAGACTCTAACATTGATTAGGTCCTGGTTAAGAATAATTTTCACAGTACTTTTAAGAAATGTAAATAAAGTTACAATAATTTAATTTTTCAACATAGTTATGACAGTATTGATCTTAAAATGAACATGTTGGCTGAATTAAATGTGTAGCCCAAATGAAATACAGACTGAATATTTAAACATGCAACAAATTACAAAGCATGGCTTAACAATACCCTGCAAACAGAATGAAGAGAGGGAGCGTGAACCTCCATGGAAAATATTAATTGCTCACATTTTAAAAGATGTAAATGGGGACTTTTTTTTGACATCTGACTTTTCTTACCCAAATGTTTAAAAAATACAGTAAAAAATTGTCTTCCTCTTTTGATTTTTCATTCTTTGTTAAGTATTCATGGCCCTTCTGCCTGAATGCATTAGGGAAAAGTAGAAAAGGGAAAAGTTCCCTCTGCCGAGGTTGTGATGTTAGTAGAGCAGAGTCAGGGAAGATGTGTCTGAAGATTCCAGAGGCTTCTGTAGTGGGCAGTCTGGGGTGCTTGGCGGCCAGAACTGCTCCTACCTCGTCACTCCAGGCACCCAATCTCCCCAGGCCAGTTTTGAACAGGGTGGACCGAGCCATGAGTCAGGTCCTCACTGGCCATAAAGGTGATGCTCTAAATGCTGGCTGGCATTTGATGCAATTGTGCAGACGTCCCATTAGATCCCATCCCATTAGATCCCTGCCTACTGGACCTCGTCTCCCCGCCGTGGACTCTGTGCGCTACATTCTGACTTAGCCCCCCTCTGACAGTGGTGCCTTCTGCTTTCCCACACCGGGGTGCCCCAGCTCTGTCCTGGTCTCTCTCTCTCTCTCTCTCTTTTCTTAAAAAAGACTTTATTTATTCATGAGAGACACAAAGAGTGAGGCAGAGACACAGGCAGGGGGAGAAGCAGGCTCCCCGCAGGGAGCCCAACGTGGGACTCGATCCCGGGTCTCCAGGATCACACCCTGGGCTGAAGGCAGATTCTCAATCACTGAGCCACCGGGTGTCCCTGTCCTGGTCCCTGAACCCACTGTGTTCTAGCCCCTTGGCAATGGTCCACCGCATCAGGCCTGGGGGGCACTCAGGGAGTGAGGGGGGTGCGGCACCCATGCCGCCCTGTCACAGGGGACGCAGTGTGGATGACACTGCACTGGAGTCAGACTTCTGTCCTCCCAGAGGACAGCGGTGTCCCCTCTGCAAGCACGTCCCTGGCTCCCATAAGGAGGCTTTGTGCTGCGGGGGTACAGAGGCCGCTCTAGAACCAGGATGGAAGGCCGAGGATGGAAGGGCCTCCCTCTCCGCATGGGAATTCCTCCCGGGACATCCCGGGCGGCTGGCGTGGATGCTTCTGATGGTGGGGAGAATGACTTGAGCATATTGAGTCCGGCATCGTGCCCGGAAGGGTTTCAAGCGGGGTAGAGTTTCCTGCCTCATGACATCCTCGTGGGCACCGAGGCAGCACACGTCGGAGCGGCTCTGAGTGCTGCTGGCAGCTGGTCATGTCTCAGGACGAAAGATGCTGCAGCTGCTGTGAAGAGTGATGACGATCCTGCTACCACTGCCCGGCCCAGCTCTGATTGTCCCTGGCTAGGCCTGCGTGGGGCCGGGGCCTGTCCTTAGCCGGTGGCCATGCGGCATCTCTCTGGTCCTTGGTCACTCTCTGACGGGCCTGGGGATGGATGGCCAGGCTGCTGCGTGGGGCCGGGGCCTGTCCTTAGCCGGTGGCCAAGCAGCATCTCTCTGGTCCTCGGTCACTCTCCAACGGGCCTGGGGATGGATGTCCAGGCTGCGGCCTGGCTGCCCCAGGCCCTGAGCTCACACGGAGCCTCCTTCCCTGGCGTTTCTCTAAGGCCACTCCTCATTGCTGCTGCTCCTTCCTTTCATCCGAGCAGGGCTCTACCCTTCAGCCCATTAGGAAGCACCGTGGGCCTCAGGCTCCTGCTCACAAGAGCATCACCGCCTCCCTGTGGGGCAGCCCGAGAAACGGAGACCCAGAGAGACAAAGTGACTAACCCACGGCCACACAGCTGGAAGGCGGTGGGGCCAGGACTCCAAGAACCCTGGCCTTCTAGCCCCAGAGCCCATGCTCAGCCCATCAGAGCTCACAAAATGGTCAAGGGCTTGGGCACCCGAAGGGGGTAGATTTGGGCTCAAACTCCAGCTCCCACTTCCTAGCTTACTTGGCTCGCGGAGGTTACCTGACACCTCTGAGCCCCTGTTTCATCCTGTATAAACGCTTTTTCGCTTCACATGGTCGTGGCAAGGCCTGCATAAGATAAAATGTGCAACACTCAGGCTCCTGCCTGGCACATACTGAACTCAATAAATGGGGGCCATTATTATTATTATTAGTAGTAGTAGTAGTATTACTATTACTTCATTGGAACCTCACTATAACTGCATGTGGCAGGTATTTATTTATAGATATTTATGATCATCACAGCTGAAACTGGCAGAGGGGAGGAGGAGGCTGGGCATGGGTTTGTTAGGATCTCCTGGGAGACTGCTCCTGCATCTCTGTGCCTGGGGCCCAGCACCACTTTGTCAAACCCCAATCCTATAAGGCTCCTGTCTCCTTTCTTCCTTTCACATGACCCGGCTCAGGGCCGCTGGGCCCCGCGGCTGGGTGGCCCCTGGTTCTCAGGAGGCCGCCTCGGTGGCCCGGGAGGCAGTGGCTGGGGCAGCAGGCCCCGGCCCCAAGGAGGAGCCGAGCAGTGCCCCACGCACCCAGCCTCCCTCCTCAGGAAGAACCAGTGTCCTGGGGTCAGGTAATTACTCCCCGAGAAATCTCTTTCAACTTAAGTATAGGGTCGCACAGGGACGCTGTCTGCAAGGCAGGCCTGAGCACTGGCGGGAGGTGAAGTCCCGCTTCTCCTCAGGACAGGGATCCCTCCGAGGATTTATATAAATCCTCCATCAGTTTCCTATGATGACGCCGCCAAGGAGCGCTTGGTTGCATCTTCATAATTAAGACTTGAAGAAAAGTCAATGACAGGGAATAAATGATAAGGACTTGGAGGTTTTGTCGCCCGCCCCGTCCTGCCTTTCCGGGTACACCTTGGGACCCTGCGGGGACAGGCCCGCACCCCGGCCCCAGGCAGGAGCTGAGTGGTCCACTCCGTCCTCTCCCCACCGGCTGCCAAGTCCCCGAGTGGGACACGCTTGGGTTTGCGAGCTCTCCTGCCAGATGGCATTTGATACGAATATTGATGTTAATGGCGTTTGGATAATGACGCTGCCTGTGGCAGGGGCTTTATCACTGTTAGGAACCGCGTGGTCCTGGAGGGAACCATTCCGTTTAGTTACCTTTGTGTGTGAGTTGCAAATGTTTAACAGACAATTACCGGGAGACGGTGTTCCAGGGGATTCGGGTGATTCCTGGTGTTCCCCCGCCCCCCCCCGCCGCAGGGCCTGCGATCAGTGCGGGCGGAGCTCCGGCGCCTGGAGGAGCGGTCCAGGCGCCTGAGATCATTTCCTTTCTGCAGCCACCGGTCACCCTAGTCTTTTCCCGTTGGTCCTGCCACAAGGCTTTCTCATTCTCTGGGGAGGGGGCAGGGTGGGGGTGGGGTTCTGCTTTGTTGCAACCTCTCCATCCCAGATACATCAAAACCCTACCTTTTACACTTCCTGGGGGAGTTTGAGCTTCTTCCTATTAAAAATGAATAATAAAATCCTCTGCTTTCATCCTAATGGGGTTAGTAGGAGGTGTTTGGCTTTTTATAGCTACCTCGATGATCGAAGGAGGCAGATGAAGCCATCACAAAATTAAGGAAGAGGTCATCATTAGGAGGCCAGGGACCGAAGTCTTTTAAAAGCATTTCTGGTCTTAATTCAAAGCGCCTCTCCGGAGAGCTTCAGCGAGCACAGGGGCTCCACAGAGGTTTCCTCTGTTGGAACAGAAGCTGTGGCGAGGTGGGGATCATGGGGCAGGCTGCTCTTCGGGGCCTGGGAAGGGCCAGTCTCCTTAGAGCAAGTATGACACCTGCATGATGGATAATCGGGGGGACAGTTGGGCCTGTTCCCCTACATCCGGCAGCAGCCTCCTGCCCTGGTGAGAATTGGAGGAAGGAATGAGCGGGACCTCAGATGTTTTCGGAGTCCTGGACAATGGCTCCAGAGGCTGGGCTGGCGGATGCTTCTGCCCAAATGCTCCTGGGATCTAAGACATCAGGCAAAATGGGAAATCAGGAGGCTGAGCTGAACTTCTGGAAACAGAATAAAAATGGATTGTTGTGTGAGCTCCCAGCGCAGCTCTGAATCTGAATACAAAATAGAGAAGATGCTCTTTTGCTCCTTTCAGACTAATGATTTTGTCCTTTTTCCCTCTCCTCCTCGTTTTATTTCTTCATCTATAACATCTGCAAGAGGGCAGCCAGACTAATAAAAGTGCGCTAAGCTCGCCTAATGCCAGCCATTGATCCAAGGGTGGGACCCGATTAATCAATGGGATTTTAGCCGAGCTCATGTCCCCAAGGGACATCAGGCCCAAAGACAGCTCTTGCCTCTGCAGAGAGGAGGAATCTGAGAACTGATGGAGCTGATTCTGTGTGCGGGTTCTGGGAGGTGGGGAGAGGCGGGGTGCTCACCCCCCTGGAACAGCCCTTGTGGCAGTTGGATGTGGGTATTTGATGGCCTGGCTTTGGGGATGTTTGCTTGCTCTGCAGTGTGATCTCACTGCAGGATTTGCTGGGCTCCAGGGGTGGGTCCTGCAGGAGATGGGAAGAGGTTTCTAGAACGGAGAAAACCTCGCCCAACCTACTAGGCACCTCCCACATAACGACAGGTGTGAGGGGGGGAATCATCTCTAACCCCCTCATTGTGTGGTAGAAGAAGGGGGCCCAGGGAGGGAAGGGACTTGCCCAAGGTCACACAGTGAATTGGAGATGCCATTGAACTTGAATTTGGGTCTCCTGGGCCAAGCTCTCTGCCTTCCCTGTGTCTGTAAGGCTGAGTCAGGAATCTGTTGCAGCTGCATGACTCAAAAGGTTGATACGCTTAGCTATAGAGAATTCAGGCAGGATATAGATCCCCAAATTGAAGAATTAAATTTGAAAAAGTTATATTTAAAAAATAGCCTGGAAAATCCTTCTCTTCCTTTTTCCTTGAACACATTTTTAGGGTAAGCTATCACGCATACATAGAGAAGTTCATAAAACCCAGATACGATCTCATAAATAATTAATAAAGGAAATACCTTTGCAAACACCATGTGGGTCAAAAAATAAGAGTATTGCCAGGCCCTCAAAAGGCCCACTGTGTGCCCCTCTCTATCTCAAGCCCCTTCCTCCTAGAAGTAATCCCTATCTCCACTGTTGTGATGACCACTTACTAGCTTTCCTTCATAAATTTTCAACCTAAACAGTTTCTTGCTGCCTGCTTTTAGACTTTGTATCAGTGGAACCATCCTTTATGCATGTGCTCTTTGGGTCTTGTTTCTTTGATTCTACATTGTGAGATTCACCAGTGTTGTTGCCCATAGCTGAATTTTATTCATCTTTAGCACTAGTAATTTTTAAATTATTTTAAAGATAATTAGATAATTTTTATTATTTTAAAGAAAATTATTTTAAAGAAACCACTGGAGCTCCGCCCTGTGAAATAAAGTGTGATTTTTGGTATAGTTCAGTCTAGGGGTGGGTTTTGGGACAAGTGTGCCCCAAAGAGGTTTTTTTTTTTTTTAATTTAAAAAAAATTTAAAAATTTTGTTCTGGTTGCCCTGACCAAATACCAATCTCTTTTTATACCCTTTAGGGATTTGTTTCGCGAATTCCCTCAAAACATAAACTAATTCAAGGGATGCAGGATGGTGGTGGGGTCCAGATTTCCACATTGCTGGGAAGGGGAGGGAACCCCGGAATTCCTTGCTTGCAAATGAGGTGCTTAACCTTGACTGGGAGCCCCCTGGGGGTAGGAGCTGTTTTATGGGTCTTATATCCCCAAGGCCCTGTAAAGAATCAGTCCCTAGAAGGAGATCAATAAACATTTGTCCAATGAATGAAAAAAATGAAGGTCATTCAGAACAGCCCTCTGCAGGAAGTCTGGATTTCCTCAACGATATGATCAATCTTCGATCTTCGGTGACCAGTGATAAAGGAACTACTTCACTGGTCTTAGGGAGATTCCCTCCAATGCAAAAAACCCCAGCTTAATGGTGGAGGCAGGAATCTTGATCATCCTTAGTACATTTGTGACTTAGATTCAAAAGGACCTTAGAAAGCTCAAGGTTGACCAGAGATGCACCATTTCTCAGGAAATCAGGTAAGGGGAATGTGGGAAGAGATACCCATTAAAAACAAAGTATGCCACAAGCATCTGCAGGTTGCTGCTGGGGGTGGGGGTGGGGCTTGATGGGGCTGCTCCAGGTCTCCTGCTCTGAGGTGTAGGATTTGTGGCCACTGTGAAGCTTCTCTAGGAGGCTCTTGAGCACCTCCTGCTGGGAGGGGAGAGGAAGCTGAAAGTGAGGCCAAATCCGCTGCTTCAGTGGGTTGGGCCTGATGGAGGGCAGTCTGAGGATCCTCTGTGATCCACACCTCCACCTGCTGGTGTTCAGTGACCCTCACCTGACCCAGCCAGGTCAGACATCAGGTCAGCTACCCTGGCAGCTGCAGAAGCCTATGGACATTGCTTGAACTATTTTTAAGTTTTTAAAAAGCTCATTATTTACATAAATGTCTTAAAATATTTAGGACACTAAAGGCTTATTGCAGGATCACTTCTCTGCCATCCTTAAGGGCCTGCGGAAGCTCTTAGAACTTTCACGGTATCCATACTAGAAGAGTAAAAAAAAAAAAAAAAAAAAAAAAAAAAAATTCTGTTTTTTTTTTTTTTTAAAGCATTCGCTGTAATTTGCATGTATTTATTTGTGAGATTGTTCGCTAAATCAACCTTCCCCACCAGATGTGAATCCCAGGTCTGTTTTGATCACCAGCATTCAGCTAAGGACTTAATAGGTACTTGGTGATGGGTAAATATTTGTTGAATGAATGGTGGGTGAATGCTGAGGGGTCTGGCTCCGTGGTGGATTGAATTCAGGAAAAGGATCGGTCCTCCTCTGACCCCATTCAGGCCTCAGTGAAGGAAGGTTCGGAGCCCTCAGCCGAGAACCCCCCACCGCCACCCCCAACCCCCAACCCCTGAGCCCCCGGAGAGCCCTGCAAGGCGCCGCGGGGAGGCCCGCCTTCCTGGAAAGCCTGGCTTGGAATTGTCTTCAAAAGCTGCGACGCAGCCCCCGGAGTTTGAGCACGAATAAATCATTAGCATTTTATTTACAATTCTGGGTTTACAATTCCTAGAAGAGGATCCTGCTGTTCAGCGCGGAATCCTGCTCTTCTGCCTTTCCGCAGCGCCCCCTTCCTCTCGCGTCCTCGGGGGAAGGGGTGAGCCCGAGGTCCCGCGGCGGGAGCGCGGGGGGCGGGGCCCACGCCCCGCAGGGGTGGCCTCGAGGAACGAGGTGCGCCCCTCCCGGGGTCTCGCCTCTCCCGACGACCCTGGGCGGAGAAGCCGTCCCCGCCCCCTTTCCCCGGGAAGGGAGGTTCGAGTGCGGCAGGGCCGGGGGCTGGTCCACGGTCACGGCCCGCGCTGCGCTCCCCGGGCCTCGGCCTCCAAGCCTGAGGCCGCACCCCCGCGCCCCCGCCGCCCGCCCGGGGCCCCCGCGGCCGCTAGATGGCAGCCTTGGTCTCCGCCGCGCGCGCCGCGGGCTGCAGGCGGCGCGGGCGGCTCCGCGGGAGGCGCTGCACTTGGCACCGAGCCCCGGGGCTGCCGGGTCCACGCGGCCGGTGGAGGAGAGTTGTTGGACGCCGACCAGGCTCGCGTGCTCGGGGTGGGGGGGCCCTTGCGGCCTGGGCAACCCCCTGGGCAACGCAGGACGCGCATCCCGGGCCGGGGCGGGAAGTGGGGGGGGGGTAGGGGGGATGGGGGCGCTGGCGAGGCCAAGCGGGGTGGAATCCGCGGCGGGAGATCCGGCCCCCTTAGACGCGGCTTACGGTTCATGAAGCCTTCCCCAGACTTGCTTGCGATGAGCCTCGTAGTAGCAGCGCAGCGATCTGGGGTTGGTTTCCGCGGGGCCCTTGGCCGCAGCGACAGCCCACCCACTCAAGACCCCCAGTGGCAGGTGGGGTCACCCCCGCCCCTCCCCACGGTCCAGCCATGGGAGAGGGAAGGCTGTTGGTGTAGAGGAGGTGGCCTGGGGTGTGTGTGTATGTCAACACTGCCTTTCCCAGTGCAGAGAGAAGGTGGGACCCCCGGCGGGGGTGGGGGTGGGGGTGGCTGGGGTCAGTCCTATCGTCTCTGGGGTGTATGATATAAAGTATGGGTTGATTTCATTGCCCTCTTTCTTTCAGGCTCCAATGTTCAGGGCTCTGCCCTCACGGGTCCGCATCACCCTGCTGAGAGCTGCCTGCTGGGCAGAGGAGCTCTGCAAACACCTCGCACCTCCCCCCTGCAGTGGGGTTCCTTCGCTGCTTTTTAGGAGGAAGGGGGCCTCAGTCTGAATTCGTCTTGGCCTAGGGGCTGTTTCTAGGCACTGGTCAGTCACAGCCTTGCACCGCTTCAGGGTCTGAGAAGCTGGGCCTTGCCTTGGCACCTGGAGACGCGAACCCAGAGGCTCAGAGAAGACAGACCTTTGTCAAGGTCACTCCGGGGCACCCGGGTCTTCCACTTTAGGGTACCTGCTGCCGTCAGGCTTGCTCAGGAGACTTTTTTTGTTTAGTCCTTGCCGAGTTCTGCAGTTTGCGTTGCTCTTGAGAAGCATCTGAGGCTTTGTCCCTCCAGCGCACGGACCCCTGGGGTCGCAGGAGTGGGGTCAGGCGTTGAAGGGGTGCTGCTCCCCCGCCTGTGGGTCTCCAGGCCTGCAGGTCAGGTCTGATGAGCGCGCCCCAGAGTGAGGGGGCGGCAGTGTGAGCATCCGGGGCTCCCGGGCCCCTGGGGAGGCGGCCCGCCTGGCAGTGGGGCGACGTGCAAGTGTCCAGTCCAGCACGTACCGCTCTGCTTAGACGGCAGCTTCCCTGAAAGAGGCGCCGGGTTGGGGGAGCCCAGGGCACGGCCGCGCAGAGCCCCCCGACGGCGGCGGGTTTGGGGCGGCCCGGGGCGGGGGGTGCACCTGTCAGGCGGCCGTCGCGCTCCCCGCTCAGTATTCCGCAGGGCCGTGCGGTCCGCTGGGTGGCGGCGGCTGTCCCCAGGCCCCGGGGGGGCTCGGGCGGGGTGTGCGTGTGTGTGCAGCTCCGACCCCCCTGGGCAGCCCCCCCCACCCCCCGGGGGCGCTGGAGGCTGTTGCGGGAAACAGCGAGACCTGCGGCGGCGGCGGCGTCTGTGCAGCAAAGCGGCAGCCGAGCAGTTTGCAGCGCGTTCCGCTCCGCGCGGCTGCCACCGCCTCGGCTCCGCAGCGCCTGCGGGGGGGGGGGGGGGGGGTGACCGAGTTCACGTCCCCGCCGCCGCCTCTCGGGGGTGATGGATGGCTGTCTACTCAGGCGGGGGAGCCCCCGCTCAGCTCGCCCTGCAGGGAGCCGCTCAGCTCCCGCCCCCCGCGCCGCGGCTGCAGCAGACGCCGGGCCGGGTGCTGGGGTGGGGGTGGGGGTGGGGGTGGGTGGGGGTGGGGTGCGGGCTCCGCTCCCTTAACCCGGCCGGCTGATTGGCGTTAATGAGGCCGTCGTCCTCGCTGTCACCCGGACCCCTGGCGACCTTGCACAAACCTCCCCCCCAGCCCCCCTGGGGGTCTTCCTTGCTCAGGTCCCGGCGGCCGCGGAGGTGCCAGCACTCGCCAGAGTTTTCCTTGGGTGGCCTTTGGTGCCCGGGTCAGGGAGCCCCGTACCTCGGGGAAGACAGATCACCGAGGCTGGCTATTTGTCCCTCTCCTCGTTACAAGATAGTACATTAAAAATTCCATTAATGGAAGGCTATGGTTAATCAGTTAATTATAGGAATTAGATTCTATTTTGTCTTTCTCCCCCCCCTCCACCCCCACCCCCCACGTTCTTCGTGTATCTTTTGTAGTCGGGAATCCTGAAAACCTGGCGGTGGGAGGGGAGGGGTGGGCTGGGGAGAAACCTCGCCTCTGGGAAGGCCCTTTATTTTGCAGTTTGCCTCATTTGGGGGCTCCTGGGGTCCAGCTCAGGATGGGGAACCAAACCCTAGCTGTTGCTTTGGGGCAGGATGTGCGGATGTTACTGCATCTGGGGGCCAAAGTGCTTTAAACATCGACCCCACCAACAATAAGGATGATGAAAATAATAATAATGTGGGGCAGCTGATATTTCTTGGGCACCGAGTATGTGTCAGGTTCTGTGTATTTAATCCCCATTATCGTACTTAATCTTCAGAGCAGACCCTATAAGGTAAGTGCTATTATTATTCCCCTTTGGCAGAGGGAGAACCCGAAGCTCAGAGAGGTTAATTGACTTGCCTAAGGTGACACAGCTGGAAGGGGACGGAGGCAGGACTCAGCTTAAGTTCTGATTTCAAAGCCTTGGACATAATTGCTCCTCTCTGTTATTACGGAACCGTGTAGCTAACTTGCTGCAAAGCACATTCATAGGCTGAGAAATACCCTTTAAAATACTTTTACAAAAATAAATAAATAAATAAAATACTTTTACGGTTTTGCAACGAGTGAATATTTGGCTCTGCTGCTTCTCTCTCCCTCTTTTCAAAACGGACTGAAAACGGGGAATCCCTGGGTGGCTCAGAGGTTGAGCATCTGCCTTCAGCCCAGGGAGTGATCCCAGGTCCGGGATTGAGTCCCGTATTGGGCTCCCTGCATGAAGCCTGCATCTCCCTTTGCCTGTGCCTCTGCCTCTCTCTCTGTGTCTTTCATAAATAAATAAAATCTGGAAAAAAAAAAAAAAACCAGACTGAAAAACAAAAACCAAAACACCCTGTCACTTTCCAGTGGGTCAGCGAGATCAGAGGAAGAAACCTCCGTGTTCCACTGCTGGCTTGTGTAAAGGTGAGGTTACCTTAGAATTATTTGCCTTAAAGAAAAAGATCCATTAATGTAACTAATATTCGGTGCACTTACTGAGAAGCCATCTGGAGCGGTTTCCTTTTGCCCCTGTACCCTCTCCCCATGCTCCAGAGTCCAGCTGGAGCCAGCCAGGTCTGTCCTCCCTTGGTGCCCCGGGGTCCTTGCCTTTCACCTCCGTGAGGGTGCAGAGGACCACCCAGGGAGAAAGCTCTGCACAGGCCAGTCGGCAAAGTTGGCCCAGAGCCATGGAGAGTGAGAAACTTTCAAATTTCAAAACTGCCCTGGGCCAATTTAATAAATTTCTGCCACTTCCATCCTCTCCACATTTTTGAATTCTCAAAAATTCACTCCCATCTAAGATGCGTTCAGAGTGGAAGGATTTGGGAATGTTAATAATGCAGAGTTCTACAGCACAGCAAGGTGAATTCTCAAGGGGTAGCTGTTACCATCTGCTTTCTCCCCGCCAGGTAACAGTGGGGGAAACCTGCGCTCACGCACACCAAGACAGGACTGCGAGAGTTGAGTTTCTCACTGGGCAAAGAGGTAAATTGTCCCCAGATCCAATGCCAGGAACAATAATGAGAAAACCTGGATGTGGCAAGAGTGACAGTGATAGCACAAACAAAACAAAACAAAACAAAACAAAAAAACAAAAAACCAACCAAAACCAAATCTCTCAGGGGGTGCATTCTGGGCTGTGAACAAGGCCCTTTCTTCCAGGGGGCAGATGGCAGATGGCAAAAATCTCTGTTTTCTCCGAGCGGGGCGATTCTTGGCCATCGTATCAGAGCTGTGGTCCTGACATGTCCCCTGGGAAGCAGTAGGATGCTTTGTACCAGAGGGAGACAAACGGAGAGAGCTCAGTCTCTGTTCTAGATACAGGCTCTGGCGCATTTGGGGAAGGGGTCTTGTGCTTGTCCTCTGGGCTTTCTGTGCTCTTGCCACCACATCTGTCCTCCACCCTAAAGGGTAGTGACCACCAGTGGGCTCTGGAAACAGAGGACCCTGGGACCCAGTTCCACACCTGCCCATTTGTACTCTCTGGGCCTCATGGTCTTCTCAGTGTAGAATGGAGAGCTAGCCATCCTGGCCCTGTGGGTTTGGGGCTGCTTAGCCTAGAGTCTAGCTCAATACATGGTAACTATTTAAAAAAAACACAGGTACATACAGTCCATGCTTGTTTTCTAACCCATTTCACACCCTTTGAGCTGCCCATTTTAGGGAAGAAAATGTTCTGTGAATTGGAACCAGGTGATCCAGAATATAATTTCTGATCTAGGCTCGCCCTATAGATTCACTCGGATGGCTCTATGGAAATGATCCAGATTCAAATCTAGGAGCAGCGCAGACACGCTTTTTGAGGGAATCTCTTGGTTAGTTCTATCGGTAAGAAAAAAGATGACCCAGAAGTTATTTTTAAAAATGAAGGATGCCAACCTTTTGCTCGCAGCTACCTGGGGATTTTTTATCACGGGATTTTGGAGCTGAAACAAATGTTCCTGTATGTTGCGACAATATCTTGGAGCTGGCGGAGAGGCGAGGAGGTGGCCCGGTCTCATTGTGCAGATGCCATTTTAGCTGAATATTGGAAGCCCTGAGCTGTGCACGCGCTTCTCTGTGTCGCTTGCATAATGCAATTTAAATCCCTTGTTAATTTCCAGGTCGAGTTTCATTCATGAGGATAATCTTTAATTGATGTTAAATATAGGGATCAAGTTAAGTGCATTATTTCTTTTTTACAAAGTGCTAATTGTTCATGTTCTCATAAATTATTTTCTCTTCTCGTGTAGCAGGTTTTATGAAAGAACTTTTCAGCCAGTGCTTTTAACCTCATTGTATGAATATTATCCTGTAATCAGCAGACCGTTCAGGTCCCTCCTGGGCTGATGATCGCTATGTCACCCTTCAGAGCAGAAAGGAGAAGAAAAATGAGCTCGTTTTGAGCGTATTTACATATGGGTGGTTCGCAGACATTAAAAAAAATATATTTATACTCAAACATTTTAAACCTAAATGCCTCTGTTCAGCTACTCTGTTCCAACTGGGACCCTTAAGGGATTCAGCCTAAATCTACTTTTTTTTTTTTTAAGATCCGAAGAAGTTACTGACTTTATTTTAGTTTTTGCTGAGTTTTAATGGTGGTAAAATATACATAACATAAAGTTTCCCATGTTACTCATTTTGAAGGGTACAGGTCAGTAGTGTTAAGTACATTTACGATGTGTAGCCAGAATGCTTTTCATCTTGCAAAACTGAAACTCTGTATTCATTAAACATCTCCACATTCCTCCCTCCCCCAGTTCCTGGAAACCCCCTTTCCACCTTTGGCATCTATGAATTGGCTCCTCTAGGTGCCTGATGTTAGTGGAATCATACAGTGTTGTTGTTGTCGTTGTGACTGGCTCATTTCATTTAGCATCACGTCCTCAGGGGTCCTCCATCCGTTTGTCAGAATTTCCTTCCTTTTATTTTTTTATTTTTATTTTATTTTTATTTTTTAAAAAGATTTTATTTATTTATTCATGAGAGACACACAGAGAGAGGCAGAGACATAGGCAGAGTGAGAAGCAGGCTCCATGCAGGGAGCCTGATGCAGGGCTGGATCCCAGGACTCCAGGATCATACCCTGGGCCGAAGGCAGGCACTAAACCACTGAGCCACCAGGGATCCCCCAATTTCCTCCCCTTTAAAGGCAGAGTAATATTCTATTTCATGATTGCACCACATTTTGTTTATCCATTTATCCACTGATGTGCAGTTGGGTTGCTTCCACCTCTTGGCTGCTGTGAATAATGCTGCTAGGGACATAGATGTGCAGCCTAAAGCTACTTCTCATCGTTTCATTTATTCTAAAAATATTTAGCCATGTTCAGGAAGGACTGTGCTGAGCTTCTGTGAGGAGAGGAGAAAGGCGGTATGTCTGCCCACAAGGAGCTTGCATAAAAAGAAAGCCAGTAGTAATGCTACCCACTATTTACTGAGTTCTTACATGCATTGGTTTGATCTTCTCCAGGACCCTCTGAAAGAAGTGCTGTTTTATTCCTATTTTACACCTAAGGAAAGTGAAGTTCAGGACCATTAAGTTACTTGCCCAAGATCATCACAGTTAAGGGACCTGGGATGTGAACCCAGCCTTGTTTGACTCAAAACCTTGCCCTTATCAGTACGGTGCCTCTTCACGGGGACGGTGCCTCTTCACGGGGGGGGGGGGGGGGCGGGGGGGGTATAAAACTGCATAAAAAGGAGGTGAGGGAGCTGTGTCTCTTGGGAGAGTGGCAGACATTGTGCTGGGGGTGGGGGTACAGAGGGGATGAGATGGCTCCTCTTGGGATCGGGGCAGCCTTCCAGGAGGAAGTGATGTTTGGACTGGAGCTGGAAGGACAAGGAGGATTGGGGTGGGCAGAGACATGAGGGGAGAGGCTTTATGGGAAGGGACAATGAGAACAAAGGGGAGAGAGAAAGCAGGAGGGATCCAGGGCAGGGCAAGTGCTTTGGGTGGAGTATGAAGGCACCAGCTGGGAGGTGAGGCCGCAGATACTCATGGAGTCAGGCCACCTGAGTGGCAAATGCTGAGAGATGCGACTGTCATTTCACCAATGGGAAGCCAAGGGCCCGGAAGGAACACAGAGCCAGACTTCAGACTCCAGGCGGTGCTTGTTTCATAGCAGTGGGGAAAGGTAAGGTTCTGGTTGTGGGGGTGATGGGAAAGCAGTGAAGGTATTTTGACCTTGTATTCTGAGCCCCGGAACCACAGGGCAGTCTAGACGTGAGGGTGGTGTCAAGGGCAGTAACGCACCCACACCAGGTGCTACTGGCTTTGCCTGTGAGTGGAGGGGACAGCTCCTTCCTCCAAACTGCTAGCAGCCACTCATCGCCTCCCTGCAAAGCTGCTGGGGGTGCTTCTTCCATCATGGGTACATTTCCAGACACCCCCCCTCCACCACCCCCTTTTTTAAACAACTGAAGGCAGTAGGTGCAAGGGTGGTTAGGAATACAGGCTCTGAAATCTGACAGATGTGGGTTGGAACCCGTCCCTCTGTGCTACACATTTCTCAGTGTGAAAAGAATTCGGTAGGACTCCGGTGCAGATTAAGGGGAGACCGGTGCGGAAGCAAGGAAGGAGGGTGCTTGGCATTAGGAAACACTGGTTCCGCGATAGGGCTACTGTGGGTGTTCCCAAGATGGTTCAACAAGAGGTTTTCTTTCCAGTAGCAGCAGCCCCGTGGTGGGTGGTCCCCACTGACCTTGAGGCTGGAGGTCCTGCCCTTGATCTAGCACAACCGAGAAACCAAAGAGGGCCAAGGTTCTGAGGTCAGGTGTTAAGCGTCCAATTTTGGATTTTGACCGCCCCTCTTAAGTCAGGAAAGCTTGCTGCTTGGGACTGAAGAAGTCAGACTTTTCTGCTCCTTCATCGTTCCACAGATCAGTACTTGTTGATGGCCCGCCCTGGCAGGCATTTCCCAAAGGGTGTCTGCACGGAGAGGTAACTGAAGCACCGCACCTGCGGGGCCTGGCACTGTGGGACCCCCACCCAAGGCGTGGCCCTTCACAATCTATTCAGGCTTTTTGGTGCATGCTCTTGGCAGGATCTATTTCAGACATGTGAATGCATTTGGCTTATTTTTTCTGTTCCCCCGCCTGAATGCTCCAGCCAATAGCCTGGCCCTTGGAATTTCTCTGCCTCGAGGATCCTTGCACGGGACAAAGCCAAAGTTGTTCTGTAAAAGCCAGGGCTCCTTGAATGAACAGTGTCTTAGAGAGTAGGGAGAGCCTTGGAAAGCATCGAGAAAGAGAAGACTGAGCCATCGGGGAACTGGAAAGGGAGAGGGCACTGGGTCTCTCCAAGGGATGGCAGGGGCCCATTTCCAGGAGAGAGAACGTGACCCCGGAAGGCTGGCCGTGGCAGTGGGGCTGTGAGGTTGGGTCTCCTGGGCATGTCCTTGGGAACCAGCAGGGCAGAGTGCCTCTCTGAGGCTGGTGCTGCCTGAGACTCCGGGATTCTGGGGGCAACCCCGGAGCAAGGGAGAACCCCAATAATGAGTGATAAAATTGCCCATGGTTTAGAGGATTGGGTCTTCAGAACTGGGCTTGAACTTTTTTTAATAATTTTTTATTTTTTATTTTTTTAAATTTTTATGTATTTATGATAGTCACACACACACACACAGAGAGAGAGAGAGAGAGACAGAGAGACAGAGAGACAGAGAGACAGAGAGTCAGAGACACAGGCAGAGGGAGAAGCAGGCTCCATGCACCGGGAGCCCGACGTGGGATTGGATCCCGGGTCTCCAGGATCGCGCCCTGGGCCAAAGGCAGGCGCCAAACTGCTGCGCCACCCAGGGATCCCTTATAATTTTTTTAAAAAGATTTTATTCATTTGTTCACGAGAGAGACAGAGAGAGAGAGAGAGAGGCAGAGACACAGGCAGAGGGAGAAGCAGGCTCCCTGCAGGAAGCCCGATGTGGGACTCGATCCCTGGACCCCAGGATCACGCCCTGAGCCCAAGACAGACGCTCAACCGCTGAGCCACCCAGGTGTGCCAAGCCCGTTCTCTTTTAAAAAGCAGTTTTATTTAGATATAATTCACATATCATAAAACTCACTCTTTTAAAGTGTACAATTTAGTGGTTTTTATATATTTACAGAGTTGTGGAACTGTCACCTCTCTCCAATTCCAGAACATGTTCATCACCTTCCCCCAAAGAAACTTTGTACCTATTAGCAGTTACTTCCTGTTACCTGTTCTTGTCCCCGTGTGAGCATAACCCCCCCGAACTCCTGACAATCTGTCTTTATGGATTTGTCTATTCTAAACATTTCATATAAATGGAGTCATACAATATGTTGTCTTTCCTGACTGGCTTCTTCTGCTTAGCATTACGTGTTCAAAATTCTCCCCTGTTGTAGCACAGATCAGCACCTCATTCCTTATTGTGGCCCAATAATGTTCTACTTTACAGACATTCCATATTTCATTTATCCATTCATCAGCTGATGGGCATTTGTTTTGTTTTGTTTTTCTTTTCTTTTCTTTTCTTTTTTTTTTTTTTTTGCGTTTTGGCTATTATGACTAATGCTGCGGTGAGCATTCATACACAAGTTTTTGTGTGGACATATGCCTTCCATTCTCTTGGGTAGATACCTAGGAGTAGAGAAGCTGGGTGGGCGATAACTCTGTTTAACTGTTTTCCAGTGGCTGCACCATTTCGTGTTCCTCCTGGCAGCTAGGAGGGCCAGAATTTCTGCACGTGCTGTGGGTCTGTTTGGTTATTGCCACCCTAGTGGGTGTGAAGTGGTATCTCACTGTGGTTTTGATTTGCATTTCCCTCATGGCTAATGATGTTCAGTTTCTTTTCTTGTGCTTATTGGCCATTTGTAAGATCCCTTTTTTTTTTTTGGAGAAATGTGTGTTCAAATTCTTTTCCCATTTAAAAAATTCAGCTATTTGTCTTTTCATTATTGAGTCATAAGAGTTCTTTACATATTCTAGATACAAGTTCTTTACTGGATATATGATTTGCAAACAGTTCCCCCTTTTGGGGGGATTGTTCTTTCTCTCTTTCTTTCTTTCTTTCTCTCTCTCTTTCTTTCTTTTTTTCTTTTTCTTTCTTTCTTTCTTCTTTCTTTCTTTCTTTCTTCTTTCTTTCTTTCTTTCTTTCTTTCTTTCTTTCTTTCTTTCTTCTTTCTCTTTCTTTCTTCTTTCTTTCTTTCTTCTTTCTTCTTTCTCTTTCTTTCTTCTTTCTTCTCTTTCTTTCCTTCCTTCCTTCCTTCCTTCCTTCCTTCCTTCCTTCCTTCCTTCCTTATTCCTTTGCGGCATAGAAGTTTTTTAGTTTTGGTATAATTCAACTTCTCTTTTTGGTGTATATGTGCTTTTGGTGTCATATCTAAGGAAACCATTGCCTAACCCAGGGCCACAAAGATTTACCACTATGTTTTCCCCCGAGCTCAATAGTTCTAGCTCTTATAATTAGGCCTATGGTCCTTTTTTAGTTAACTTTTATATATGATCTTGTGGCTGTCTGTACCAGTGCCATTTGTTGAGTCTTTCCCCATTGAATTATCTTGACGCTTTTGTCAAAAATCAATTGGCCGCAAATGTCAATGTTTAGTTCTGGACTTCTGATTCTATTCCTTTGATGTAGATGTCTGTCTTTCCCCAGTGTCACACTGTCTTGATTACTGTAGGTTTTGGCCCCCCCCCCCCCCCCCCCCCCCGCGCCCCCGTGCCCTGGGGCAAATGCAGGTGCTCAGCACCTAGCTGGTGCATGAATGGGAGAAAGAGGCAGCCACTTCCTTTGATGCTGGGGCATCAGGTGCACAAGCACACAGCCACCTGAACCTTGGAGCTTCCTAGCTCCTTCTTAAAAGGTGCCACCCCAAGCACAGGCTTCTTCTCCAGCCTCCTCTTTTGAATTCATTTGTTCCTGAGAACCTTCCCAGGCCAGAGAACTTTAGTTCAAAACAAAGTGCGCCCCTCACTCTACTCGACTCTACAGAGACTTCTGCTCTTGGCTGCTTCCCCCAGCAGTGCAGGAGCTTCCTAGCTGTCAAGACCTCTGCCACTTTACCCCTCTGAGCCCCATTTACTGTGACAGTATTAATACCCACCTCTCAGGATTGTTGAAGAATAAATTAGATAATGTGTCAAGCGCTAAGATAAGTGCTTCTACAAGCATTTACTCCTAGGAGATGCGGACTCGGCTTCATTTATAAAGGTGGGGAAACTGAGGCACGCATAGCCGAGGCTGGAGACCAGGCTTGGAGATCCTTCCACCCAAGCCCACGCCAGTCCGGCTCCAGAGGCTGCGGCTGGACGGGAGCTGCAGGGACCGAGGGCAGGGGCTTCCTGGGGGGAAGACCGGGTCAGGCAGAAGGGGCGGGGGGTGGGGGGGGTGGGGGGGTGGGGGGGTGGGTGGGGTGGGGTGGGGGGTGGGGTGGGGGGGGAGGGGGCGGGGAGACGCCTCCTGAAGGGGGTGCGTGGTGGTGGGGAGAGTGGCTGGCGTAGGGCGGGAGGCAGGGGTCCCCCGGGGTCCCCCCCTCCCCGGTCTCCCCCCGCCGTCTCCCCCCACAGGCAGCCGCGCCACCGCCTTCCGCATCGGTGGCCCCGGGGCTCCGTCCCTGGCCCGGGATGCGCCGCGCGCTCGGGCTGGAAAATGACACAAAAGAACACACAAGAAGGCCTCTCGCAGGCTAATGCGGCGCCGCATTGCTGGCGGTCCCGGCGTCCCAGCTCCTGATCGCCGCAGGGTTGTGGCCGGAGCAGCGGGGACACGGGGGCGCGGGGCTGCGGGGACACGGGGACATGGGGACACGGGGCTGCGGGGACAAGGGGACATGGGGCTGCGGGGACACGGGGACATGGGGACACGGGGCTGCGGGGACAAGGGGATACGGGGCTGCGGGGACATGGGGACATGGGGGCACGGGGCTGCGGGGACAAGGGGATACGGGGCTGCGGGGACATGGGGACATGGGGACACGGGGCTGCGGGGACAAGGGGATACGGGGCTGCGGGGACATGGGGATACGGGGCTGCGGGGACAAGGGGATACGGGGCTGCGGGGACATGGGGACATGGGGGCACGGGGCTGCGGGGACAAGGGGATACGGGGCTGCGGGGACATGGGGACATGGGGACACGGGGCTGCGGGGACAAGGGGATACGGGGCTGCGGGGACATGGGGACATGGGGACACGGGGCTGCGGGGACAAGGGGACATGGGGCTGCGGGGACACGGGGACATGGGGACACGGGGCTGCGGGAACTTGGGGACACGGGGGCGCGGGGCTGCGGGGACATGGGGACACGGGGCTGCGGGGACATGGGGACACGGGGCTGCGGGGACAAGGGGACATGGGGCTGCGGGGACACGGGGACATGGGGACACGGGGCTGCGGGGACACGGGGACATGGGGACATGGGGCTGTGGGGACACGGGGGCCGTGGGGTTGCGGGGACACGGGGACATGGGGGCGCGGGGCTGCGGGGACTCTGGGACACCGGGCTTGCGCGCTCCGGGGCCCCGCGGTGGGTGCGTGCTCCCGGCCCCGGTTCCCCCACGTCTTCTGATGAAAAACTCTCATCAGCTTCCTTGAAAGTCCGACGGCACGGGAGACCCGCGGGGAGGGCGCAGGACAGGAGGCAGGAGCGCAGAGAGAAGGCCCACGGCCCTCCCACGCGCGTTCGGGACCTTCCAGGGGACCAGCCCTTACCCCAGGGCGGAGCCCGGCCCACTTCCTAATACTCACAACACTTTGATTCAGAAAACCCCCCAAACATGCAAAGGGGATAATAGTTGATCGCCCTCACCCTAAAGACCGGCCTGGTGATCACCTGGCCTCTCGCCTGCTTCTTGGGCGCAGGGTCGTGGCCGAGGTCTTGCCGGTCCGAGGCCCAGCTCCAGCGGATTCTCTTCCACAGCCCGTCAGATTTCAGGGTGTCGGGGTGCGATGGTCCATTTAACCTTCCTTCCGTTGCTACTAATTAAATGCCTGCTGCAGGCCAGGCCTTCCGGTCATTTCAGGGCCATAGGGGCAGGTGTGATGAAGGCTTCCCTTCGGGTGATGCAACAGGCACAGAGACCTGAAGGTTTTGCCTGGGGCCACCCAGCTAGTAGAATAGTAAAGGCAGGATTTAAGCCCAGGTGGACTTGACCTGAGGTCTTGAATATTGGTAGGGGGCCCTTCCTGGGTTCTGAAGGTTCCTTTTCCCACAAACTCTGCATCAGTGTTTCTGTGGGATTCTGCTGATTTCTGCGGGTGATTCGAGCCCAATTATTTTAATCTAGGGATTAAAAAGAATGAACATACTATTTACTTGGTTATAAACAAGTACTAGTGGATATGAAGTGAAAACTAGAAAACTAGTTCTCTCACTCCAGACGTCCAGTTTTCTTTGGGACAAAACCCTTGTTGCAGGGTTTTTTTTTTTTTTAGATTTTTTAATTTTTAAAAAAATTTTTTATGTGTCTTCCTAGACATTTTCTTTTTTTTTTTTCCTCTAGACCTTTTCAATGCATATACTTTCCCATACAAATGATAGCACAGCACACCAGATAGGCTTCTGCACCTGGCTTTTCCCACTTAACATTATATTTGCAGATCATTTTGTATTGGCATGTACAGATCGATCTCATTCTTTTTCTTGGTTGTTTTAAAATTCAGTTTTGTTTTTGGAATAGGTAATACATTCAAAGGATTCAAAAATCAAAATAGCAGAAACCAGAATACATTGAGAAGTCGATTCCAGTCCCTATCTCCCCTGTGGGTGTCCCTCCCTCACCTTGGGCATCTGCTTTTTTTTTTTTTTTTTTTTTTTTTTAGTGTCTCCTTATGCGACATTCACTATATTTGTTATGTATTTAGCCTATTGGTGAATGTTTAGGGTTTTTGGTTTTTTCTTTTTCTTTTTTTTTGGAGATCGCATAAAGCCTCAGTGAACATTCTTGTGCATGCTTTCTGCACACGTGTGTGAGTATATCTGTAGGAAACATTCTTAGAGGTAAAATCCCTGGGTCAAAGGACTTGTAGGTTGAAAATTTGAACCTCATTGCCCATTTGTCCTCAAAGAACTTCATAAATTTATACTCCTGTTGACAGTACATGAGCATGTTGGCATTTCCCTGTTCACCCACACTAGGTATTATTAAAAATTTTTTTTGCCAATCTGATAGGTGAAAAACAATAATCTTGCATTATTTCATGATAACTGAAGCAGAATATCTTTTTGAGTGTTTAAAGTGACTTGTATTCCTTTTTTTGTCTGCCACCATTTTTCTATTGGGTTGTTGGCCTTTTTCTTCTGAGTTTCTGAAAGTTCTTACATAATGTGGGAATTAACCTTTCCTCAGGCTGCCGGGTTTTTGTTTTGTTTTGTTTTTGTTTTATCTGGCAGACATTTTCAATTTTTTGTGTAGTTATATTTGTTAGTTTTAAAACATTCATGAGGGGATCCCTGGGTGGCGCAGCGGTTTGGCGCCTGCCTTTGGCCCAGGGCGCGATCCTGGAGACCCGGGATCGAGTCCCACGTCGGGCTCCCGGTGCATGGAGCCTGCTTCTCCCTCTGCCTGTGTCTCTGCATCTCTCTCTCTCTCTGTGACTATCATAAATAAATAAAAATTTAAAAAAAAAAAAAAAAAAACATTCATGAGATACGTATCTTACTTTGACCTTAAAATACTTCCCAAAAATTTCAATTTTTTCCATGTTTTCTTTTGTATTTTTATAGTTTATTTAATATTTAGATCTTTTATCTATCCTGAATATGTTTTGGTATAAGAAATAAGGTCAGGATTTGACTTTTCCCCTCAAAGTGCCTAGCCAGTTGTTCCAACACTGTTTATAAAATAATAAAAAAATTCCTTACTGTTTAGAAATGCCAGGTTTATTATATGCAGAATCCCAATACGTGTTTTATATCTATTTCTAGACCCTCTATTCTTTCCATTGGTAGGTTTGTCTATTTATGTCTCAGTACCAAATTGTTTCAATTATTAATACTTTGTAATATGTTTTTTTTTTAAATTTTTTTTTTTTTATGATAGTCACAGAGAGATTGAGAGAGAGAGAGGCAGAGACACAGGCAGAGGGAGAAGCAGGCTCCATGCACCAGAAGCCCGACGTGGGATTCGATCCCGGGTCTCCAGGATCGCGCCCTGGGCCAAAGGCAGGCGCCAAACCGCTGTGCCACCCAGGGATTCCTGTAATATGTTTTCATATGTAGTAGGGCGAGTCCCCATACCCTTTACTTTTTTTTGCCAGAATTTTCCTGGCTATACTTACATGTTACATACTTACAACTTAAGATATACTGATCTTGTTCCAAGAAGTATCCTGTTGGTAATTTATCAATTAATTAATTAACTCATTCATTCTAAGTCACTTCTACACCCAACATGGGGCTTGAACTCACAACCCTGAGATCAAGTGTCTCATGCTCCACCAACTGAGCCAGCCAGGCACCCCTCCTGTTGGTACTTTAATCGGGAATTATATTACATTTATAGCATAACTGAGGGAGAATTGATATCTTTTGTGAGTCTTTCAAAATTCAGATCACCTTATGACTTTCATTTACTCTGGGGCAGATGCAGTATTTAATTTAATACTTGGTGAGTATAAATTCTCATTAATTTAATACTTGGTGAGTATTTAATTCATTCTCCTACATTTTGCAGCCTCTTGCACATGGCAGGGCTACATACCTGGTTCTGGCTGGTGAACTATGAGCCAAAGTGACATGTGACACTTTGGGGCCAAGGCAGTGACAAGCCCAAGTGTGGTTCTCTGTGTTCTCTTCCCTCGCTCTGGCGATCATGGAAGCATGAGGTATCACAGGATGAAAGCAAGCTTCTTGCTGAGCCACACACAGAGGGCAGCCGTCTTGAACACTTACCCAGATACACAACTCACTTCAGTAAAGAAAAATAAGCGTTGTGTTAAGCCACTGAGATTTTGGTGCTGATTGTTTCTTTCTTTCTTTCTTTTTTTTTTTTTTTTAAGATTTTATTTATTTATTCATGAGAGACACACACAGAGAGAGAGAGAGAGAGAGAGAGAGAGGAGAAGCAGGCTCCATGCAGGAAGCCTGATATGGGACTCGATCCCGGGACTCCAGGATCATGCCTTGGGCCAAAGGCAGGCGCCAAACCGCTGAGCCACCCAGGGATCCCCAAGTGCTGATTGTTTCTGAAAAATCATTTGGCTTTTTTTTCTTTCTTTCTTTCTTTCTTTCTTTCTTTCTTTCTTTCTTTCTTTCTTTCTTTCTCTTTCTTTCTTCTTTCTCTTTCTTTCCTCTTTCTTCTTTCTTTCTTTCCTCTCCTTTCCTTCTTTCCCCCTTCCTCCCTCCCTATTCCCCCTTCCTTTCTTTCTTTTTATTTTTTCCTTTCTCCCTCCCTTTCTTTCAATCTCTACACCAAATGTAGGGCTTGAAGTCACAACCCTGAGATCAAGAGTCAGAGGCTCCACTGACTGAACCAGCCAGGTGCCTCTAGCCCATACTTTCTTTTCTTTTCTTTTTTTATTTTTTTAGCCCATACTTTTTAATACACCCTCGGTAGAGTTTTAAAGTTTTATCTTTAAAAGATTTATTTCTTTATTTGAGGGTGGAGGGGAACAGGGCAGAGGGAGAGGGAGAGAGAGAATCCCAAGCAGACTCCCTGCTGAGCACAGAGATCTTACAAACCTGAGATCAAGCCCTGAGTTGAAATCAAGAGTCGGATGCTTAATGGAGTGAGCCACCCAGGCATCCTGAGTTTTAAAGTTTTACTCATGGATCCTATACATTTCTTATTAGGTTTATTTCCCGTTTTTGCTATTATTAACAGGATTTCCCCTCTTCCTGTATATTTTCTAATGGCTTGTGATTTATGTATAGAGATGCTGTCAGTTTTTATGTATTATATATCTGCAATCAGTCATGTTACTGAAGCTCTTAGATTTTTAAAATAAATTTTTAAAAATGTATTTATTTGAGAGAGAGTGAGAGAGCACTAAAGAGACAGAGCAAGCACAGTAGGGGGCAGAGGGAGAGGGAGAAGCAGGCTCCATGCTGAGCAGGGAGCCTGACGTGGGGCTCCATCCCAGGTCCCTGATATCGTGACCCGAATAGAAGGCAGACACTTAGCTGACTGAGCCGCCCAGGTGCCCCAAAGCTCTTAGATTTTTGAATAGATTTTCAGTTGATTCCTTTGGTTTCACCTTTCCTTTTTTTTTTCTTTCCCTTCTTATCTATTTGCTAGTATGGAGGTTGAAAACTAACTACTCTAAGACCAGGTCTATTTTATGTATTTGCAAAAACAATTCAACTATCTTAAAAAAAATCAAGAGTTTTTGCCCCTATATTAAAGCTAGAATTAAAAAAAAAAAAACTAGAATTCCAGCTTTGCTTGCAATTTTAGGTCGTAAGACAACACCGGGCTGGTAGTCCTGCTGCGGAACATACACTGGAGCCCATGAGCCTCTGCCCTCTGGTAGGTGATGATTCTAGAGTTTAACCAGTCTCTATTGTTTAAAACCTAATTATCTTCACCTTTTAAAATTACCTGCATGACCCCTGAAGGCAATTGAGTTTGCAACCTTGCTGGCATTTTCAGAAACAAATGAAATAATATTGGTGATAGAAGGTATCCTTGACTTATTTCTGACTTTAATGGCAGGGCTTCTCTTTTACTGTTAAATATGAAGCTGGCTCTTTCCTCCAACATTTTATTATGAAAAAATTCAAACACAGAGAAGTTGAAAGAATTGTACAGGGAACACTCATATTCTCAGTGCCTGGTTGCTACAATTAACATTTTACTATACTTGTTTTATTATGTATCTATCCACCTATCCTTCCCTTCATCCACCCATCATCCATCTTATTTTTAGTTATTTTTATTTTTATTATTTTTTGACATTTTATTTATTTATTTATTCATGAGAGACACATAGAGAGAGGCAGAGACATAGGCAGAGGGAGAAGCAGGCTCTCTGCAGGGAGCTTGATGCGGGACTTGATCCTGGGACCCTGGGATCACGACCTGAGCTGAAGGCAGATGCTCAATACTGAACCACGTATCCCACGTACCAAGTTTATACATGTAAGGTGAAAATGAGCCAGCCACGTGCCCCATCTTATTTTTTTGGATGCATTTTATTTTATTTTATTTTTGGATGCATTTTAAACTAAATTGAAGACAGCATACACTTTACCTCCAAAAATTTCAGCATGCGTGTCATTAACCAGAGTTCAATGTTTGTTTAGGCTGCTGCTGCTTGTTTTTCTTCTTTTCTTAGGTAAGATTCACATATCATTTAATCATAATTCTTAAGTATGCCATTCAATGAGTTTTGACAAATTCAGACACTTATGTAAGCCAAACTCCTATCAGGATATAGAATATTGCTATCATTTCGGAAAGTTCTGTTGTTCTCCTTCCCAATTTAGACTCTATCTCCCCACCTCAGGCGACCACAGTTCTGATTTTTTTTCCACCATAGATGAGTTTGACCAATTCTAGAATTGTATAAAAGAAGGTGTGCTCCTAATGTAAGGCTTCTTCCACAAAGCATGATGTTTCTGAGATTCATGCACGTTGCTACAGGTACCAGCAGTTCCTTTTTGTGGCTGAGTATTGTTTCACTGATATGGACTGAATGTTTGTGTCCCCACAAATTCATATGTTGAAGCCCAGACTCCCAGTGTGATGGTATTTGAATGTAAGGCCTTGAGGATGCAGTCAGGGGTACGTGAGGTCAGCAGGGTGGAGGCCTGGTCTGGTGGGATCAGTGCCCTTATGAGAAGAGATGCCAGAGAGCTTGCTGCCTCGCTCCTCCATGTGAGGATGAGGCCATCTGCAACTGCACGACAGAGCTGTCACCATAACCCGACTGTGCTGGCACTTTCATCTTGGGCTTTCAGCCTCCAGAGCATTGAGAAAATAAATTTCAGTTCTTTAAGCTGCCCAGTCTGTGCTATTTTTTTTTATGGCAGCCTGAGCCGACTCAGACACGCATTATATGAATACACCATAGTTTGTTTGACCATATCTTGTTGGTGGGCCCTTTCTGGTTTGGGGCTAGTATGAATAATGGTGTTGTGACCGTTCATGTGCAGGTCTCTCTCTTTGGAGACATTTGCTTTCATGTCTCTTGGGAAAATATGCAGAAGAATTGCTGGGTTGCAGGGTCAGTATATACTTAGTTTTTTTTTTTTTTAAGATTTATTTATTTATTCATGAGAGACACAGAGAGAGAAGCAGAGACACAGGCAGAGGGAGAAGCAGGATCCATGCAGGGAGCCCATGGCGGGACTCGATCCCAGGTCTCCAGGATCATACCCTGGGCTGAAGGCAGCGCTAAACCGCTGAGCCACCCCGACTGCCTTATACTTAGTTTTATAAGAAAGTACCAGACTTTTTCTCAAAGTGCTTTGCATGTCTACAAACACTGTGTAAGAGTTCTGGTTGCTCTGTGTCCTTGGCAACACTCAGTGTTGTTTTGATGCCTAAGGTGTATAAATCATGTTAATGAAATACCCATCTATTCCTAATTTCTTAGGTTTTCTTTCCCCCTGTTTTTAAAATCTGGAATGAATGTTGAAATTTATGAATTCTTTTCCAGCATCTAGAAGATGATGCTTATTTTTTGCTTTGTTATTACAGTGAATTATAGTGACAGACTTTCTAAAATTGAACCAGCCTTGCATTCTGGGGATGAACTCCATTTAGTCATGTTATGTTAGTCTAACCTGTGGCAGCATTCTGTTTTTTTTTTTTTTTTCTTTTAACCTGTGGCAGCATTCTGGTCGCTAATAATCTATTGAGATGGTTATTCACTATTCATAAATTAGACAAAAATGTCTTCATTTTGGGTTTTTCCCTTTTAAGGTTTTAATGTTATACATGTTGTTGCATGAGCGTCAAATGTGGTCAAACTCCAGCTCTGCCCCTTTCTGGCTCCAAGAGACAAATGCCTGGTTAAGAGCAAAGAGTCAAAGATATCTTTCAAATCCTCATCTGTGAACAGGGGTGATGATAGTAGCAGCTACCTGCCAGGGCAGTTGGGAGATGCAGTGTCGGGTGAGGACACCAGCAGGGAGCCTGGTACACGGTCAGCATGTGGGAGACGTTATGGCCAAGCTCATTCTGGCCCCTGAGTCAAGCCACATCAGCCAAACTGCTGCAGTCCTCTGCCAATCTACAGCATCGGTGTCCTTTCCTTGGGAGCAGCTTTTTCTTTTTTACCCCTGGATGCAGGACGAGGATGTGAGACAAGCCAACCCAAGGTTCCCTGGAAGTTTCACTGGGTTGGTGACAGGAACCATCATTGTCCAGATGGGTCCAGCTGGACTCAGTCAGACCTAAGGAGATTGGGTACCAGGTGGGATGTTTTCTCTATCACCCATTTCCTTGCCCTGCTCCTGTTTTCCCTGAAGGAGTGAGTGAAGCTGATGAGTGCTTTGGAGCAGGTAAGGATCCTGGATGTTGCTGTATTTTCATTCCCCCCGCCCCCCGTATTGAATGGTTCTTGTTGTTTTAGAAGCTAGGTTTAGGACTTTCCTCTTATCATCCTACCTCCGTGGGGGTGGATGGCTTCCTGGTTCTCACTGAGGGGGGGGGGAGAAAGCATGGGGGTGCTGGTGGGTGCCTCGGAAGGGCACGAGCCCTCTTGCAGCAGCTGTTTGAGCAGAGGCAGGATGGCCACTAGGTCTGGATGCTGCAGGAGGGATTTGGATTTTGGAGGATGGGGTGGGCATGGGGAGTGAGGTGCGGGGAACTGTGAGTAACTAGCGGGAAGATCTCGTAAAGGTAGCCTGACCTGGGTACACGTTCCCACTTCTCCAACTTCCCAGTGGTGTGATCTCCTGGCAAGTAACTGCTTTTCTGTGCTTTAGTTTTCCCACCCCTGAGGTGGGCACAATGATACCTCCTGCAGAGGAGGATGTGAAGGACAAATGGGATAATGGGGCTAAAGTGGCCAGAGATTCTGTGAAGCAGGGATGATTTTCCTAACATTCAGTCGGAAGGACATTGCTGTTCTGAGCATCTGCTCCTTGAGGCGCACCCCCACCCTTCCCACAAAGCACAAAGCTTGGGTTTAGAGGTGATCTGGGGGCTGTGGTTACAGGGACGGGGGAGGATGTCACTATGAGTGGGTTCTGCTAAGCGCACGGAAGGTTTTGGTTATATTTGGCCTCATTTGGCATATTTGGCCTCATTGGCCATAAATCAGATGCATGGGCCTCATTGGAACGTCCACTTTGGCAAAACCACCTTCCTTGGGCTAGAAACGCAGCTGCCCAGTGGCTCCCCGGGGGCCCAAGGGGGGTCAGGCTGGAGCGTCAACTCCTTTGTGCTGGGAAGAAAGACTACGGTTGAAGACCGGTGCAAACCATTACACTTCTGGGTGTTCAGCTAGCGATTTATGGTGCAGAAATTTCCAAGAGAGGAAAGATTTGGAGCTTGACGTACAAGCCTGTCTTGGGGTTTGATGGTTAAACATTATATTCTAGAACTACAAGATGTAATAATAAAAAAATTTGGGAAAATTTCCCTATAATGGCAGATGGAGATTAAAATGCATTTGGGGACATTTCCAACATACATGAACATGGTGGGAAAGCAAGTCCTATGCAAGCTAACCTGCAGGAGCCGAGCTTGGCCCTCCCACCTCCACCTGAGGGGGCAGTTTAAGAGACCTACCTGCCTGTCGGTAATTAGGCTGTAAGGGAGGGGAGGGGACCAGAGAGCCGCGGTGGCAGGTCGGTGCGATGGAGCGATTCAGTGACAAAAGTAGTTTGGGTTTTGGGGTTTCAGATTGTGAACCATGCCAACACCAGTGAAGATCTAACCAGAGCCAATATGGACAGAGATTGTTGCCCATTCTGCAGTGGGGGTAAACGGAACTTGGAAACACAGAGATTTCTAGAGGCTAGCCAAGGAGTCAGGTGTGCTGAGACAATAACGCACGTCTCCTTGTCCCCATCTTCCACATGGACCCCCTCCATCTGGATCGGAACGCTCTGTCTTTGAGGCTGGGCTGGCACGAACACCACCAGGATTAGAGAATCACCTTCTGCAGGTGCTAATTAGCAACGTGGAGGAGAGAAGCCTTCAAATCCCAGCCACGGGCTGTATCCCAGGAGCCGCATGTGCGAGAGATGGGGCTGTATCAGCACCCCAAAGCCTGAAGTTGTTGCCCCAGGAGGCCCCGAGAGTGGGTGACTCAGGGTGCCTGGTAGAGGAGGCGTCCTCGGTGGGGTGGAGGATGCTCGTCGCTGCTCTTTGGCTGGGAGGTGTAGCAGCTGGATGCTCATCAGCCCCAAGCTGGGCCTGAGGGGCAGGTGGCCGCCCACCTTGTGTTGCCCGATGCGGGCCCTCTCTGTCCCCTCTCCCCACCCCCTGTGCCACTCTCCCAAATCTTCATAAATTCTGCTGGAACTGATGAGGTGCTCCGTGCACACAGATTTCCAGTGGACACTGGTCACGGGGCTGAGTTTTGCACCTGGGGAGATGTGGGGCCTAACAGAGTCCTCAAAAGGAACAGCAATGGGAGCGCAGGTGCACGAGCCTGGGGACTCGACTCCTCCTGGGAAGGCCCGAAAAGTATATACCCGGGAGGTATGTATATATGGATGTAAACCTCAGGCTGGGACTGTGTGTTCCCCTGTCAACACCCCCTCTTTACAACCCAGTCTCGAGGGGCTGTTGGATGCCTGGCCATCGTTTCCCATCTGGAGCTTTAGATCCTGGCGGCGATGCTCTCTGGCTTGCTTCTGCAATCCCTCGTGCCTGGAGTGAGAGTGGGTCCCCCCTTGGGGGTCAAGGGGAGACCCACTGAGAGCTGAGCTGTGAAGGCAGGGAACAGGGCAGTCCGGGAAGCAGGACTTTGTAACGGTCAAGGCCACTCAGCCCATGATCGGTGAGGATTTTGGAGGCTGCTTCCTGGAAGCCCGAAATGCCCTAGGACCTCTTCGTCCCTAGCTGGCCGAGGGCCTGACCCCTCCCTGCAGCAGCCTGGGCCTCCTCTCCATCTCTTTGTACCTTGGGCCCTGGGCCCTGGAGGTTAGCTTCCCATCCCAGCATCCCCAGCGGCCTTACGTGCAAGCATTTCAGTGCCAACAACAAAAGCGCTAGAGAAAAGGGACTCTTTTCTCTAGAGCATTTATTATTAGGGGCCAATGGTACTTGGAGAAAAAAAAAAAAAGTAAACCCACTGACTTCCAAATTCTGCTCTGGAAACCAAACCTAATTTAGGGAAGTACAATGTGCTAAAGAAAGATTGCCTCTTAATTTTAGATTCATGCGGAATGCAGGCAGGAAGCCAGCATCCCTTAACATAACACAGGCCTTTTGGTGGTGTAACAGAATAATAAATCCTTGAGGAATTCCCCAAGCAAGGTAAAGTAGGATAATATACATTTCTTAATATTGCAGAAGTTCCCTTAATCTTATTGTTTAAACTTTTCAATAAACCGTAATGTTTATTAGTAGTTTTTCATTTCCAACTGTCAGATAATTCCTCTTGCTAAGTTGGGATAAACAGGGTCCCCCAGTGCCTCTGGTTTCAGTTTCGTGTGATCTATATCTGACCAGACACTTGATGTAATAGAGAAGTATTGTGTTTTCCACTGTGTTGAACTTAGAGGTTCAAATGTGTTAATGCAATTGAATTGATTGTAATATTTTATAAAAGTTTCTCCAACGGAAATATGGTTAGCGATCCGAGTTGTCGGAGGTTATGAGAGCACATAGAGGCTTGCTTGCAGTGCTGGAAGCTTCCGGCTAAGTACTGGGGGAGGGATGAGGAGGCTCGGTGTCGGGGAGCTCATTCCCTGTTAGTTTGAGGAAGAGATTCACCACAGGGCATGAGAGGTTTGGCCCAGAAAGGTCTGCCGGAGGGACAAGATGCATCTGTGGTTTGTAAAGGGGGAGCACTTGTCCATGGGTGAGTTGGGCATGGCTGGCTCCCCAGAGGACCTCCTCTGCCGAGCCCCCAAAGGTGAGTGGGGTCGGATAGTCCAGGAGGCTACATCTAGCTGGAGACTTTATCAGAAGAATTCCAAGCCCCTTCTGCAGAAAAGAGGGGGAGATGGCAACATAATCACCAGAGACAGAGAAAGAGAGCAAGAGAGAGAGAGAGAGAGAGAGCACGTTTCTTTATCAGATGCCCCAGAAGTACTGCTACGCTTCATAGTATCCCTGCAGGGGAAAATCCTGTCCTAAGTGATCAGCACAAACGATAAAGAAATTCATTTTATACCCTCTCCCTGACTCTCTTTTAATTGATTTTTCCCCCTCTCGGAAATGGCAAATAATCTAACATGGTTACAAAATTCCTTCCACTCAATCGTAAAGGGGGAAAAAAAATACCCCACAGTTACAGTAAGGAAAAGGGTAAAAATCCCACCTGGTTAATGAGGTCCATAACTGAGCCCTTAGCTGCGCTCGAAGCCCCCAGGTTAACCTGATGGCCCATCCCGGTGTTCTTGGATTCCTCTGGTAGCACACTCTGCATCCCTCTTCACCACCTGCAGGGGGGCCCTGGCATTCGGTTCTTGCAGAATAAAAGGATGGCTATATGTTGGCAAATTGAATTCCAATAAAAAAATTTTCAAAAAAAAATTTAGAAAGTTGATGCACAAACTACAAAAAAAAAAAAAATAAAATAAAATAAAAAAAAAGAATTAAAGGATGGAAATTTGGCCTGGGATATTTTCTGCTTTCTGTGCAGGTGCCGCAGGATGATGGAGAGGATGCTCAGGGCAGATGCCTGTTGGTTTTCTGATGCTGAATTCCAGCTCCCCAACCTTCTAATGTTTAGTGAGAGAAGCAGTCTGAATATAATTTTCAGAAAAGGCTAGACTGAATGGAGCAATCAGTAGAGAGGGCTTCTGAACTCACCTTTTGTCATTTCTTTTCCCCTCCTTTCAAGGATGTCCGGGCTTGTCAGGAGCCACGGGGGCTGGTGGCACAGAGGTGAGCCTGTCCCCGGCAGGGTTGTCCTTGAGCCTTCAGTCTCTCTTCTGCCTTAGGATTCGGACCTGCTCTAAGGCCTGAGAATGGCGATCTGTGCTCTCCAACCCGGTAGCCAGCAGCCACATGCGGCTCTTGAAATTTAAGTTCCCTTTAATCAAATAAAGGTACAATGAAAATTTAGCTCCTCAGGGGCACTCAGTTGCACTTTTTAAGTACTCGGTGTGGCTAATGGCCACTGCCTTGGACAGCACACAACACCTCCATCATCACAGAAAGTTCTACTGGGCAGTGTCTATGTGAAGCCCCGGCTCTGGTTACCTACGCAGGAGGCCTCCAACATACTCAAGGGCCTAAAGCTGAGACGGCCACAGGATTTGATGTTGTGTAGACAGCAAGGCTTGCTGATTATTGACTGAGAGCAGGAAGGAACCCGTTATAGAGCCTGTAGAAGAAAGAACAGATAAACCCGAGTTCTCCTTGAGCAAGGCTGCTGGCAGCCACAGGCTGGGGCCAAGTGGGGCTCTGCTGGGTGACCACAATGTGATGCTGTGATTCGCTTCATGCAGTTGGCCCTGAGGGTTCCTAGCAGGGGGAACGGAATATACCAAGGCCCTGAAGCAGGAGGAGGTGCCATATTCCGGGAATTAGAGGGTATCACTCAGCTCGAGGAGTGGGCAGGGTAAAAGCGAGGCAAAGGCGTTGGCTGTGATCGAATCCACCGCGTGCAGGGGCTGAGCATGGTGTCAAGGGAGCGTCCTCAAGACCTCTTCCCGCTCAGGGGTTCAGAGTGTCCTGCGTGTGACCTTCAACTGACACCCCAGGTTTCTCACCTTTTCCAGAGCTGGAGCCTTGAGCCGTCCCTGATGATGGTGTGTCTGGCTTCCAGCCCCCAGGACAGTGCTGGTAGACGGTGTGGCAGGTTGTCGTTTCCAAGGATAGCTACACCGATAATACATCCGACTCCTGCTCTCCTTACAGCGGAAGGTCAGGTTTCTTCTCGAAATTGGCCAGAGCTTTGTAGCTGCCTTGACCAAGAGAGTGTAGAGGAAGTGAGGCTGCGTGACCTGGGAGGTGAGGTGATGGAAGGTGGTAGGTGGCCTCTCTTCCTCCTCCCTTTCACGGCCTCCTCTTCCCCTCCCCTCCCCTCCCTCTCCTCTCCAGGCCCTGGGGAACTCGGGCTGCCACCTAAGCAATATGACTGCCTCGGAGCCCACGTGCTGGGGAGATCACGTGAAGGGGCTACACGGAGGAGATGCCCGAGGAGCCCCAGTGGTCCAGCGTGTAGCCGGGACCCAGGATCTCGCAGCAGAGATGAGCACACCCCTGCCCTGCCCTGTCTGGATTCCTTACCCACACAACCCAAGCGCGTAATACACGGATGTTTTATGTCACCTAGTTTGGGGATAATTTGTTATACCCGGCGTCGTAACTGGAGCAGAGGTTCTGGTGGGATCCTTGGAGGTTGTAAATGTACCAGCTTTTCATCTCGGGTGGCCTGGAGCATCCCTGCCAGGTGCTGGAGACGGGAGGGTGCTTTTTGCAAATGCAGTCAGATTTCGTGATTTTGGAATTTGGAGTTTGGTTTGTTTTCTAATCAGGGTTGGGCTACAACTCCCCAGAGCCCCTTCCATCCAGAAAAGCAAATAGGTATGGCAACCGAGTGAGGGGGAGCGCTTTAGTTACCTAAGAGGACAACTGATTTTGAAGAGACCCAGCCAAGTGTGTATTACTGTTTACACATAAACGATTGATATGCTCACCACAAATCCTTGTCAATCCACCAAAGCGGGCCCCTAAGGACCTAGTTATGGGAGCTACAACCAGGTTTGTTAGACTTGGAGCTTGGCTACCGTCAATATAGTCACTTGCACTTTAAAAAAAAAAAAATTGATGAGCATTTCCCAATGGATCTTAAAATCCGATTTTTTTACTTTTTGAGATGAGACCAGCCCCTGAACTGATCGGGTGTGAACAATCGTTGCTATTATTTATTGAGAGCTTCAAATGCACTGGGCAGGCACTATGCTGGGTAGTTAGCCTGGAATATCGGCCTTTACCTCTTGCAGCACGCCTTTGAGGAAGGATCTAGAACTATCCTTGTTTGGCAGTTGAGGAAATCGTGGCTCAGAGAGGTTAGGTGACTATCCAGCGTCACACAGCAGTCTGACTCCAGCGCATGAGTGGGCGACCGCCAGTGGCAGGTTCGGCTTCTCCAAGGGAATCTCGTCCGTCTTCCCGGAAGGTCTGGTGGAGGGCAGCTGGCACAGTACCCTGGAGCTCCCGAGCCCCGTGCCTGGATGCAGGGGAGAGGTTTTCTTGGGGGTGCTGCTGCAGCGAGCTGTGTGTGACCTTGGGAAAGTCGTGTCCCACTCTGGGGGAGGCTGGCCTTTGAAGATCTCCAAGCCCCCCTTCCCAGTCTTGTCACGGACAGGCTCTCTGAACCCGGGGTAGCAAATATCCCCTTAGGTGGCAACTGCTGTTTGCAAAGCCTGCCACAGATGCCTTAATTAATTATTCAGGCTGACATCTCTGGCTCCAAAATCAGAGGGTTGAGGAAAGATCAGAGGAATATAATCAATGTGAACTTGGCTGATAATCGCCGGTCCCAGGGTGGCGCGAAGGGAAGAAAACCCTCCAAATTGGTCGTCTTTCACACCTTGGCCCTGTCCTGCCGGCGGCCAGGATAAAGCAGGCCTCCCTCAATAATTGATGAGCGGGGCCTGCAGGAGGCCCCGGGCCTGCAGGAGGGCCGCTCTCGGCGGCCCGCCTGCCCATGCACACCCACGTGCACACCCACGTGTGCCAGGCAGTCGGGCAGGGCCAGGGGGTGGGGGGAACACTGAGTCACGCCGCTGACCCAGCAAAGTGCTGGGAGTGTGACCGGAATGGAGGGCTGCTCCCTCTGTCTCCGGGGTGGCCCGGCGGATCAAATCACAGCGGATCGGGCGCCGAGATGTTGCCTTGCTCTGAGTGACAGAAGTTAATAATTAGTGACAATGATTGACAGATACACTCCATCTGCTGCTCCGACGCCTAGGAGCAGTTATCCCACAACTGTCTGCGGGCACAATGAACTCCCCCGGGAGCGCGAGCCGGCCGGTGATTGACAGCTGCCTCGGAGAGAGATGGGCCACTGACGGGAAAGTCGCTGTCAGCAGAAGCGCTCCGGTCCCCCCCCCCCCCCCCCCGCCCCCACGGTGTTCCCGAGGAGGCTCACGCTCTGTATACATTTATTCTGTTTCATTTATCATGTCAGCCGTGGTTTTAAATAGATTACTAGCTAGCCTGGGTTTTCAACTCGAGAGTTCTCTATCGGTGAATTAGAGACCCACGGCGGCCGCCTCCCCCGGGGCCACACGTCCTCCCTGGCTTGGTTCCCTCCCCCGGGGCGGGTGGACGGGGCGGGAGGGTGGGCGCTGGCCCCGGGGACAGGTATCGCTGACCCGCCCCCTGAAATCAAAAAGGGCCCCGTTAGCCGGCAGCCCTGGGAGATGGTGCCCAGCGGAACTGTGTGGGCGCAGAAGCCCAAGGAGGGCACCCAAGTTCCCTGTTGCTGTTTGTCCTCCCTGAGATGCTCCTAAGATGATATGTGCGGTTTTAGATCATGAGGACAAGCCTGTGGTGGTGCAGAAGCCCAGCTTTTGGGGGCCCCCCTGGGGGGCTCAGTGGTGGAGCTCTGCCTCTGGCTCAGGTCGTGACCCCGGGGTCCTGGGATCCAGTCCCGCATCGGGCTCCCTGCAGGGAGCCTGCTTCTCCCTTGGCTTCTGTCTCTGCCTCTCTCTCTCTCTCTCTGTCCTTCATGAATAAATAAATAAAATCTTTAACAAAGAAAAAGAAATTGATCAAGGGACCCCCAGGTGGCTCAGCGGTTGAGCGTCTGCCTTCGGCTCAGGTTGTGATCCTGGGTCGGGGGATCGAGTCCTGCATTGGGCTCCCTGCATGGAGCCTGCTTCTCCCTCTGCCTCTGTCTCTGCCTCTCTCTGTGTGTCTCTCATGAATAAATAAATAAGATCTTAAAAAAAAGACCCCCAGCTTTTTGAGGGCAAACTGCTTATTCCCTGGTGCTTTCGTGGTCAAAAGCTGGGAGACACTAGCTGGGGAGGCTTCACTGTGGGTTACAGTCCTAGCTGGACAGAAGTCCCTGGTCCCCTTGCTTCCCTGAGTATTTTTATCCTAAACTGAAGCCCGGCCTCAGACCAGCCCACGTGTAACAGGAGGACTCTGACACCTCTTAGCCCTATTATAAATAGGGACACAGAAATACATATACATTTTTACCAGAGGAATTGTCATTACCTAATTGTTCCTACTTATCATTTGTTTAGCTTTCTGGAAAAATGCATTTTAATTTTGCTTCATTTAGGATCCAGCAGATAGGCTTTCCGGACCATCACTTCGTTCTCTCGCTCCTTTTGTCCCCTTGATGCTTCAGCATAATGCAAAGGACTGTCCATTGCCGTTATGAATAAAAGCCTACTTAAGTCCTGCTATTTAAAATACAGTGAACCCTGTTTATATTGATCTCATTCAGAGTGTTTTCCCGCATATGATGTCCATCTTTTAAAGTATGGGTCATGTTTCCTCTTAAGATGTTTTCTTATCTTATTCCTCTAAAATGATATAAACAGTTTCAATATTCTTGATAATTAGGTATGCGGGTAAAGGAAAGGCATCCTGTTCCTTTTCAAGTTTCTAAATGATCAGGGTACCAGAAAATGAAGTCACAGGGAGCACAAGTGTTTGCATCTCCTCCGGGGATCTGTCCGAAGGTGGTAGCAGCAGCACCTTAGCCGAACCCCCGGGGTGCCTGAGCTGGTCTTGTGCTGTTCTGGAAGCTCCTAGCTGCCCTGCCCCGGAGGCTTCCTGTGGGCTGAATATCAGAGAGAAAATATCTAAGTATGGATTGCCCCTCCAACCACCGCCTCCCATCCCTGAGTTAAATGTGTACCTGCTTGTCCTGTGATAAATAAGAGCACATGAAATACACCTGCAAGTGTGGATGGTTGGTGTCTCTCCTCTCTTTTCTGATTTCTTTTTTGAGATTTTATTTTTAAGTGATCTTGGTGCCCAACGTGGACTCAAACTCACAACCCCGAGATCAAGAGTCATGTGTACCACCGACTGAGCCATATATTTCTAGAGAGACTCTGAAGAAGATGTGTTGATGGAGCTTGATTGTTTATTTATTTTTGGTCCACTGGGGGGTCAGGAGGTGGGCATGCTGCATTTTCTGACTTAGAATCTGCCCCAGTTGGAGCTATAAGTGGCCTTAAAGAGCCAGGCACAGTGACGTGCCAGGAATGCAGTGGGGAGCACAGAGACACCCCCAGGATCTTACCGTCTATGGAGGGGTTGGACCAGCAACTGGGAAGTGGACATTTCATGAATTGTGCCAGGATGGGGAAGGACAAGGACCCCAGGGAGAGGGGCTCCTGTAGGTCTGTGCTGGTCACGGAAGCTCTCCAGGGAGAAGCCTGCTGAAGGGGAATGGGGTAGGAGCCAGGCTGTTTCGAGCAACAAGGATGGGATTTGGGAAGGATCTAGGAAAACTCCGTTGTCATGCACCATTGGAGCAGGAAGTGGAAGTCGCATCGCTCGGGCCTCATCTGTCATGTTGAAGAGTGTGGGCTTCATGTTAAGGATTTGCACTTGGAGAGGATCTCTCTGTCGTGATCTGCAGAAGGGCTCGCGGGGTGGGGCTGGGGTGGGGTGAGCCGGGAGGTAGGGTGCATTAGGAGGCCGTTGGCCCAGGTTAGGGCAGCAGCAGAGGGAAAGGGGATGCATAGACAGATGGCAGAGGCCCCTGGGACGTGTCCCCAACAGGCTTCGAAGATGGGGATGTGCGGGGTGCTGCCTGCTGTAACTTGGGGGACTGGGTGCCTGGCAGGGCTGGTCTTTGAAGGAGGAACTTAGAAGGAACATGTTGTACCCAGTTAAATCTTGGACTGGTCGGGTGTGAGATGTCTGCAGTCAAGGCTGGCTTCGTGAGTTTGCAACCCAGGCAGTCTCCCGGGTCTTGCCCTTGGTTCAAGGCTCTGCTGTCACCGTCTCGAAATTTAAGCCAAGTTTGAGCAATGGGCCCTGTGTTTCCCTTTTGCACAC
Organism: Vulpes lagopus; assembly: GCF_018345385.1. NCBI lineage: Eukaryota > Metazoa > Chordata > Mammalia > Carnivora > Canidae > Vulpes > Vulpes lagopus. The sequence continues at coordinate 59,988,039 of NC_054846.1, read as the reverse complement.
AGCACAGACAGAGGTATTCCACACCCTGCTCAGGAGGGAGAATGTGAGGGATGAGACGATGACCAAGCACAGGACCCTGAGATACACTGCATTGTAGGGACAGGGTCTAAGGAGGAAGAGTCTCCAAATGCAAAGACCCTGCTACTTATCGCCATATTTTGCCTTGGAGATGAAACATTGCAGGTGAGCCACGCTGTCTGAGGTCTGAGGAGTGTCTGGCTCCATCTCAGGTTATCTCCCAAATGGCAAACTCAATCAGCAAATGAAAGACAAAAAAAAAATCTTAGGAGCAACTACCTATAAGTTATTTTTATAGACCTTTGCAACTTTCTCCCCATTTCAAAGCTCTTTCATTCATTCATTGGGCAAGTATTTCTTGAGCACCTACTATGTGCCGGGCACCGTGCTGGGGGCTAGTGATGTATCAGCGAACAAGAGACAAAGCTGTCACCCTCGCAGAGCTTACATTCTAGAGAGAACCATGCGGAAAACAACCAATGTGATATATGGGTTAAGATATAACCTATTAGGTGGTAACCGCTTTGGAGAAAAAGTGAAGTCTCAGTTTTTTTTTTTCTTTTATTTTTTTAGAGGTAGTGGGACAGAGGGGGAGAGGGAGATGGAATCTTAAGCAGGCTCCATGCCCAGGGCTTGATGCCTGAGATCATGACCTGAGCTGAAATCAAGAGTTGGACGCTTAACCGACTGAGCCACCCAGGCGCCCCTCAGTTTTTCTTTTTAAACAAAAACTGGCATTTTGCCTCGTGTAACATGAAGCATCATGGACAGGCCCCCGGGGCCCCGGCATTGTCCTCGGGTCTCTTTCTCTGTTTCCTCTGTGCTGACTCCATTGTCAGGCCGACACCCCCTTTCGTGGGTGGTGAGACATGGTGCCAGCAAACACCCAGGAGCAAATCCCCCAGAACAGCATATCCGCTCCCACCTAAAAAACTCCAGAGACACCTGGCAAGGAGAGGATGGGATTTTTGCCCTCTGAACTGTTCCTCTCCCCCTGTAATGTTTGCAACGCTCCACTGGGGGAGTCGCCCTCGTTCTCGTGTCACAGGTGAGGCGAGTGACCTTGCCGGGCCCTCCACTTAGAAACTGGCGGACCTGGGAGCTGGGCCCAGGCTCTCTGACCCTAAAGCTTGACCCAAGGCAGCATATAATTGCATTTACAGACGTCATCTGTCCTCCAATCCACTGGAAGGCTTCAAGGCGACAAATTTAAATAATTGTGAAAGACGTAGGAGGGACCCGATCAGGCAACCGGGTGAATGTGCAGACCACAGTTGCTCAGCCATTCAGCACAATCCTTAAATCAGAGATTTAGAAATGCAAAGAGGCTCCGTTCTGGTCCTCACCTGGGATGGGCAAGGCAGCTGACATCCAGGGGTGGGAAGGCACTCGCCTGGTGGCCAGGCAAGGGGAGAAAAGGTGGGGCTGGCCTTGCTGCCAGCCCTCGGTTCATCTGGAACCGCGTAAGTGACCGACTGAGTGGAGCTTCTCTGCGGTGTGCCCGAGCCAGTCCGCAGCGACCCGGGGAGCTCACGCTTGGCAGGGTTACCACCTGGCTAAGCAGCACCACGGGTGGGGGACGTGGGGAGACTTCTCAGCCTCTCAACCACCTTCTCATTTGTGAATTCATCTCCCCACTAATTTTTCTTGGTGATAATAATGATGTCCCCCCATTTAAAAAATTTATGAGAGAGAGAGAGAGAGAGAGAGAGAGAGAGAGAGAGAGAGAGAGAGAGAGAAAGCGCTTGTGTGCGTGCACATGAGCGGGGGGAGCGGCAGAGGGCTAGGGGGGATCTCAAGCAGATTCCCTGCAGAGCATGGAGCCCGACGCAGGGCTCGATCCCTGGACCCGGAGATCATGACCTGAGCTGAAACCAACAGTCAAGACGCTCACCTGACTGAGCCGCCCAGGAGCCCCAATAGTGTCACCTTCTTAATGGGCTCGATATTACACTAAGAGCTTTACCCGCACCCTCACATTTGATCCCATCAGCGACCCCCAAGAGATAGGAACTATTTCTAATCCTCTTTTGCAAATGATCCAGCCTGAGATTGCAGGGATGAGGTAACTCGCTCTCGGTCAGGGGTGGTGAGTGGTAGGGAGGCCGGATTTAAGTCCCCATCTGTCTGGTTCTCCCACCCTGGTTTTTAACCACTGGCAGAGCAAAAGTTTTTCTTCTTCCTTTTAAAGAAGAACATTAAAAACTAATAATGGATACAAAGTATAGCGTGCCACTTTCCCAAACCCTGCAAGGACTTTTTTTTTCTTTTTAAGGTGGAGTTAGTCTTTGCTGGGAATAGAAGCCATCAGCTTAAGTAGCAAAGTGCACCTAACGCCAAAGACCTTGATAAGGTGTTTGACGGGTTCAAAGGCACTTTGAGGCTGCATGAAGCAGAAAGCTACAAAGCCCTGGGACAGAGCCCCTCACTACCCTCTGGGCTGTGATGTCCCTATTTGGAGGGGATTTATGCATCTCTGTCAAATGCACAGTCTGCAAGGTTTTTCCCAAGCTTCACTGTTATCAAAAGTGCTGAGAGAATTACCGACTCAAAATAATCATAACAGCTACCACTTATTGAGAGCTCCTGTGCCGGGACTGGCTAAGAGCTTTGTGTAATTACCTCCTTTAATCCTCATAAGAGCTGGTAGGAGAACAGAGGTAGGTAGGTCCTGTGAAGTAGGTATAATTATAATCCCCAATTGACATAAAACAAGCTTGAAACTTGCTCAGGGACGTCGGATGACTTGCTAAGGGTGACAGTCTCTAAGTGGTGCGGCTGGGATTTGAACCCAGGAGAGGTTGCCGCCTTAGCCACCATGCTGTGTGACCTGCCACAGAGCCCCGGGGACACCTGTGAGGTCTCTGGGGCTCACCGAGGCCAGAGCGGGACAGGGGCCCGTTCGAGGTCGAGAAGCAGGTGGCCGGCAGAACCGGGGCCAGAACTGAAGTGTCCTGACTCCGGGTCTCTACCCTTTCAACATACTGTCCAGCTGCTCAACAACCCAGGCTGCAGGGATTCCTAAAACTGACCCAGAGGAAACACTGATGAGAGTTCTTGCCCTAAAACACGTCCCCAGCTCAATCTGCAACGAGCCAGCAGTGCTCGGGAGCTTGGCTTCCAGCCTGCCTGCGGTCCTGCGTCTTGCAGCCCTCGTCCGTGACCTCGTCTCCATCGTCCTGAGATCATCCTTGCTGGGGGGCCGTAGTGTGCTCGGCGGGCGAACCTTCCACCCTTGGTCTGCCGTGCTGTTCCCAGCAGCAAATCTTTTCGGGGCTCTGGAGACTAAACCCAGAGATATGGTTATAAAACAGGCCACCGCTGTGGGGCCTCGGTGGCTCAGCTGGTTGAGTGTCCTGCTCTTGGCCTTGGTTCTGGCTCAGGTCATGGTCTCAGGGTCATGGGATTGAGCCCTGCGTTGGGGTCTGCACTCAGCGGGGAGTTTGCTTGAGATTCTCTCTCCCTTGGACCCCACCCCCCAGCCCCCCTGCTCCCCCATGGGCGCTCTCTGCCTCTCAAATTAATTAATCTTTAAAAAAATCGGGGATCCCTGGGTGGTGCAGTGGTTTAGCACCTGCCTTTGGCCCAGGGCACGATCCTGGAGACCCAGGATCGAATCCCACGTTGGGCTCCCGGTGCATGGAGCCTGCTTCTCCCTCTGCCTGTGTCTCTGCCTCTCTCTCTCTCTCTCTCTCTCTCTCTCTGTGACTATCATAAATAAATAAATTAATTAATTAAAAAAATAAAAAAAATCAGGCCACCACTTTGTCACTATGAATGTGCACAGTGCTAAGAGCAGCCAGTGTGTATTTTTTCTTTTTTAAGATTTATTTATTTGAGACAGAGAGTGGGTGTGGTGGGGGGGAGGGGCAGAGGGAGAGGGAAGCAGACCCCCCTGAGCATGGAGCCTCATGCAGGGCTTGATCCCAACACCCTGAGATCATGACCTGAGCCCAAACCAAGAGTCAGAGGCTTAACTGACTGAGCCACCAGGTGCCCCTAAGAGCCATTGGTATTTATTAGGGATTGACTATGTGCCAGGCTCTCTATAGAACCCTTATTTTTTAATTTTTAGGTTTTATTTTATTATTTTATTGTTTTTAGAACTCTTCTTATTTAATCTTTGTAACTGCCCTTTGGAGGAAGTATCCCTTTAACCCCATTTTACAGGTGAAGAAAATGAGGCCCAGACAGGTGATGACCCTCGCCCCTACACATGGCCAGGAAGCGGCCCAGTCGGATCTTGAGCCTCTACGGTTTGTGTGACCCACGAGTCTGAGCTTTGAAGCCCTTTGACTGTTGACTGTACTTTTTGGAAGGTTATCCCAGATTGGGGGGGAAAACCCAAGGAGGCATTTTTCTTGTGCACGATTCACCTTGTTCTTTGGATATGAGGCTGAAGCCTCTCCGCGCACCTGAACGAGGACAAGCTGACGTGCCCGGGCACCGTCCACCTCAACGTCTGAACGTGACCTACCTGCACTGCGGAGCTCAAGCACCAGTGCTTTGGTTAAGTTTGAACACCCAGCAGGTGTTTCTTAAGGCCCTTGCAGGGGGTGGGGGCTATAGCAGTTACTGGGGATGGTGACAGGATTCATGCTTCCTGCCTTCCCTCAGCTCATGGTCTGGTGTAGAAGGCAGGCAACGAATCGGGTAATTACAGTCTTGTGGGGTGAGCACAGCAATGAGGCAGGGGCGGACTGCTCAGAGGCACACAGTGAGGAGACTGAACCCCGCCTGGGGAGGGATGGGGGAGATGCCATCAAGGAGGGCTTCCCGGAGGAGGAGACGTTGAAGCCGAGTCCCAGAGAAAGAACAGGCGTGTGTTGGGCCAGGAAGGGGCTGGAAAAATCTTGCAGGAGAAAACCTGGGGTGAAGGAGGGAAGATGGGGAGCTCCTTTAAGACAGCCCATTCCATCTTCGCTGTACCTTTGCACACTCTTCACCTGCCTGTGGTTGGATACCTGCGAAGTAAAATGGTTTGGCTCCAGGGACAATGCTTTTAGCCTCCACTAATGTTCCCTTTCCTGCCCTGGACACTGGCGTGTCTGGATGTGAGGCCTGGAGCTGGCACTGCTGCTTGGGTGCGTGAACCTGAGGGCCCGGCGGGTCCCCTGGCTGCACCATGGGGACATGGAAGGAGGCGGTGTCTGGCCTGTGGCTCACTCTACTCCTGCCCTCAAGGGACATCATAATGCAGCCCCTGAGAGTATAGGGCGGCGTCCCTGCTCTGCCACTGGCGGGCCGTGGGACTCTGGGCCCAGGGAGTCGTCTGAGCCTCAGCCTCCTCATCTGTAAAACCAGGGGGGGTAATAATTGATAACAGTCGCACTTACCCGGCAAGTGAGGTTGGAGGATCACCCGTGTTAAAGCGTGTCACGAGCTCACGATAACGCCCGGCCTCGGGAAGTGCCAGCAGATGGCAGCTATTAATATTGCCAACACAGATGCCGCCGTCGACTCACACTCCCAGCCTTTTTGAAGCTCTCGATTAATAGCAGGGAGCGGCTCAGGCCACGGGCGGGGCAGGTTGATCAGCGCGTGGCGGCCGGGCCAGGGCAGGTGGAGGTCCTTGAGTGGGGGGAGCGCCCGCCCCACTGAGCTCGGAAAGGCTCAGGGCCTTTGTAGAGGCAAGGAGGCTGAGCTGTGGGGGCTTCACGTGGAGCTGCGTGGGCATGGAAGGAAGGCAGGGAGGCTGGGCCTGGGTGGCCGAAGGCCCTGGGTGCCAGACCGAAGTGTTCTTGCTCTATGTCCCAAAGGTGTTCACGGAGCGGTGGCCCTAAGGGACCCTGCCTGAAACCAGGATTCCGTGGTGGTGGCGTCAGGCGTGGAACTGCTGCACACCTTGCAGTCCTGGGAGGGCTGATGCACATTAGCCTAACCACGGACAAGGGGTAGTGGAAGGCGACGTGGGCCAGCGGATGGGGTCGCTGGGTGACGGGCACTGAGGAGGGCACTCGAGGGATGAGCACTGGGTGTTCTACTATATGTTGGCAAATCGAGCTCCAATTTAAAAAAATAAAAGAAAAAAAATAATAAGGGCTCTGACAAGTCCTGTAGGAAAACCTGCCTAACCTGGTTTAACCCAGTTCTATGAACTCATTCAGCCCCAGGAGCCCTTTATTCGCCCAACCCCCATTACTGCGGACCCGGCATCAGGGGATGCTGTTCCAGGTGTTGGGGGGCTGTCCAAAGGCTCGGAACATGGGAGCGAGGGGCCGATTTTGTGTTTTCCAAAAGTTCCTTCTAATTATTTAAACAACGAGGGATCAAATTAAGTCGCAAGTAAGGCATTTCGCTGGCTCAGCTGAGGATCTTTCATTTTAAATGGGTGACTTCTCTTGGCCGTGTCCCTCTCTGAAAGTCTTCTACCTTTCAAGTATCCGAGACAGAAAAACTTCCTGCCACGTACTGTGGTTTCCCTTCTGACCTTTCTGCTCTGGCTCTTTCAAGCTGAAGGTTAGATAATTCAGGCCCAGCACTTGGATTGACACTTGAAAGCTGTGGTGATGCTTTTTGGGGGGTTAAAGGTTAGAGTCACTGGAGCTGCAGTTTGACTTGAAAAAACTTTTGAAGTTTTTAATTTTCATTTTTCCCCTTCTCTTTCTCTTCTCCGCCGCCCCCCCCCCCCCCCAACCTTTCTTGTCCTCCCTTCTTCTTAACATAAGGGCCAGTTGAAAATGATGCTTTCCAACTTGGCAACTCCTGCTGAAGGCAGAACAGATGATAAGCATGCCCCTTTGGAAGATTTTGGCAGAGGTTGGGATTTCTCAATTACCTGGCAGTGGGAAGGTGGGGCTTCTGAAAAATACACATTCCAGGGAATCTGCTTTCTTGGGTGATTAGGATGCATAGTAAAGTTTGAAAACAGGAGGCCTGGAGCCTTCAGACCTTTTACTCATCTGACCTACGGATGCTCTCTAGGTGGGAACACCTCTTTTTTATCCATATCTCCTTGGTGCTGCCCATTTGCCTGGTCCCCACCCCAGGGTGCTCCCCCTAGGATTGGGGGCAGGTCCTAGCCAAGGCCACACAGACTCTGGCCCCACCCCCTGGATCTCTGTGCCCTTTCTGACTCTCACTCCCCTGCTGTAGCCAATGTCCTTGCTCTTGGGTGGTGAAGAATGAGGCTCAGGTCAGGAGCAAGGACCTGGGGGTGATGGAGGTGGTGGTGGGCATTCTTAGGGATTAATGCCATTGGTGCTGGCCCACCCCAGAGTGCTGTCAGTGGTTCCACTTTATGGGTGTCTGACTCTCATATGGCTCCTGCCATAGGAATGGCCATAGGGAAATTTTCTCTGGGGTCTCAGGAGCTCCTCTTCTCTTCTGGCTGTATCCTTCCCCCTCCTTTTTTTTAAAACCTCTTCATCACTGCAACATTGCCTTTGTTCTCCATGCAGGGACAGATCACCTCCCAGGGCTAGTGACTAGTGGTGACATTGGTGGCCACAGATCCTCATGACTGTTCTCGTCCCCCACCCCAGTTCTGCTCTTAAAGGACATCTCCCATCTCCCACCACACCAGGATCCCTACTTATGAGGCCTTATGTTGCTCCTTATCCCAGAAAGCCATTCCAGCTCTTGGGAGAAAAGGCTCTCCGCTGGGTTAACTATTGAAGAGATCAGTAACACCTTCCCCACTGGGAGCTGTTGCTGCCCTGGAGGTTGTGGTCTCTGTCTGAGTGGCTGGGGCTCTAATGACAAAACACCAGAGATGGGGGTGGCTTAACCAAGAAGTTGTTTCTCACTGTTTGGGAGGCTGGGAAGCCCAAGATCATCAGGCCAGGAGACTTGATGTCTGGTGAAAGCTCTCTCCCTGGATTCTAGATGGTCACCTTCTTGCTGAGTCTTCACATGGCCATTCTTTAGTGTGTGTCCATGGTGAGAGAGAGAGGGTACAAGCTCCTTGGTGTCTGTTCTTCTATAGGCACTAATCTCATCATGAGAGCCTCACCCTTATGATTTCATCTGAACCAATTAGTCTTAAAGGCCTCATCTTCAAATACCATGATATTGGGGAGTGAGGGGAGAAGATAGGGTTTCAGTATGAATTTTGTGGGGGATACAATTCAGCCTGTAGCAGTCTCCAAGTCTTTGTTCCAAATCTGGCTCCTCTGTAAGAGAACTCATCCTCTCTTCCCTCCTTTCTCCATACTATTATCCTGGGTGGCTTCATCCAGCCACAGGACTTTAAATATTATATATTAGTCAAGGTTCCTGATTGTGAACAACAGAAAGGAATTCTGACTGCTGTGAGCAAAAGGTAAATCTACCAGAAGCCTATTGGGGTGCTCCTAGACTACAGGGGAGCTGGGAGACCAGGCCAGGAAAAGGAGGTAGGACTTTGGAGTAGGAATTGAGGTGAAGATCAGGCCACAGGGAGAGTCTCATCCTCATACACACTGGCCTCCACTATGACTTTGACCTTGGAATGTGCTGTCCATCCTTGAGACACTTGCTGGAGCTTCCCAGCATCAGGAATGAGGGTTGGATGGGCCCAACTTAAATCATATGCCTGCCTCAGGAAGTGGGTGGAGGAGATGAGAAGGTTTTCAATGACCCGACCCTTCCTTCCCCAGCTCAGCTCTCTGGTCAGAGCTGCAGTAGACTGGGAATTAGCCTCCTGCCAAGATGATAAGAGAATTCTATTAAAACGGAGATCTGGGTACTTTTGGGGAAGAAGGTGGAGAGTTGAATTTCAAACCACAAAGCAATAAATATGCAGTTTACCATTTGTTTGCAGAAGGTTCCAGATTTATACTTGTAGCTCTCTTTCTCGAGCCCCTCGGATGTTTGATGTCCACCTTTAACTTAACATATCTGAAATAAAACATTTGGGTCTCTTGCTGCTGCCCGAATCAGCTGTACCCACCTCCACATCTTTCCCATCTATTCCACCATTCACTTAATTTCTCAGACCAAAAAATGAGGAGTTGACTCTGACTCCTTTCTTTCTCTTCTCCCTACAGGTTCTATAGGCTCGACCCAAAATTTAGCCTATAGACTATTCAACTTGGACTTCTTGGTCTCTTTTTACTCCTCTATAATCCATTCTCTATGAAGGGCCTTTCTAAGGCATGGGTCGTCAGGACGGTCCCTCATTAGAAACTTAGAGCCTTTGAAGAATTTTCCTTTTTGTAGGGAATAAACTGCAAACTCTTCCATGGCTTCAGTGGCGTCTGTGTGACCTGGCCCTTCTCCATTTCCCCAACTTCTTCTCATACTACCTCTCCCCACCCACCCTCATATTTGTTGCTCTCCAACCATGCTGGTCTTCTTTCCATTCCTGTAACATCCAGCCTCTGCCTGGCTCAGCCCTCGATCACTGCTGTTGTCTCTGTTGGAAAGTTCTTCCAAATCTTGGCAGGGCTCCTTTTCATCATGCAGATCTAGACTCAAGTATTACCTCCTCAGAAAGTCTTCCTCTGACCACCCAATCAAAGGTGCTCCCTATCCATACTCGCTGTCTTATTACTGTTTTATTGCCTTATAGCACTTATCATTATCTGAAATCATCTTGTTTATTTACAGTTTACTTTGATTATCTGCTTCTAATTAAAATATAAACTCCCCAAGAGCAGAGTTCTTGTCTCTGTTCCCACTGCCTAGGACAGTGTCTGCACACATGGTGGGCACTCAGTAGCTATTGATTATTTGTGAATGACAGTTGCTGACAGTACTGATCTGGAGCGCCCCAAGCCAGGGGTCCCACTTAGGGCCAAGTCCCACATGTATGCGGGGAGGGGGATACGGCAGCAGCCCAGAGGGTGGAGCCCCCGTCTCTGTCCAACCACATACCAATAGCCTCACCTGGCCACTATCCCCTCAGTGTTCCCATGCCAATAAATGGCTCCATGGTTTCCACATCTGTTGGAACCTGAAGACCAGGTGTGACTTTTAATTCCCCATTCCCCACATCTAATCAATCACCAAGCCCTAAAAAATCGATAAGAAGACAAATAACCCAACAGAAAATCAGATTAAAGCTGTAAACAGATCACAGAAGAGAAATACAAACATATGAAAAGATGCTCAACTTCATGAAAAGGAGCTCAGTAAAATGAGTTTTCTCTTACCCCCTTAAGATGAATAGAAATTTATAAAAATAGGTAAAATATCTAGTGTTCAGAAGGGTTGAGGAAATGAGTGCTCTCATGCACTATGGGGGGTAATATGAGTTGTTTGAACCTCTTTGGAGAGCCACTTAGCAGCATCCATCAAAAATCAAAATGCACAGGGAGTATGGTGCAGCTGGGAGTGGCTGTTCCTGGCTGCCTAGGGAACATCTGAAGGAAGGAAAATATCCCAAAAGACACAAGAAGTATCTAATCCAGAAGTGCTCCTTCCCTTCCAGCTAGATGAAGAAGGACCTAGTTTCTCTGGGGACTTGTCTGGTCCGAATGTCCTTTCTCCACCTCTCTCCATTTGGAATCCACACATCCTGAGGATAGAGGCATAGGAGGACCCTGAACTCACCTCTTGCCATGGGCACACCAAATCTACAGCTACTTATAGATCAGTTTTCTCTGAAAAAGACCTGAAAGCTAGCTTAAGAGCCCCTCCACAGCAAAGGATAAAAAGGCCACATTGAAATGGGTGGAAGACACAGAGATGTGGTCTTGCTAAAAACCCTATCCCTGGCGCAGTGACCCACAGGCATGAGGGATCTCACAAATATGCCTCACGTTAGGTACCCCAGCCCTTTGGACCTATCCTGGAGAGACAAGCTCTGCAGACATCTGGCTTTGAAAACCAATGAGGTTGACTTCCAGGAGACCCAAAAGGCTATAGGAAAACGAGACTCTACTCTTAATGGACTCATGTACAGACCCACTCGTCCTGGGACCCAGCACAAAAGTAGCAGGTTGAAAAGTACCTAGGCCATGTGTGAAGGGGTTTCATTGGCTAAACCTAAAGTGTCTGCCAGGGGGCCAGGGGTATGTTGGAATTCTCTCTGGAGTAGGCACTGGTGGGTGCCATTTTTGCATTCTCCTACCTCTCTGGTGCTGGCACTGATGGGTACTTGCCATTTTTGTACTTTAACTTTACTTTGCTAGTGCCACTTGTCTTGGCCCTGTTCTCTCCTGAGGTTCCCCCCACCTGCCAGGGTGAGCTAGCCCACCAGGCCCAGTACACCCCCATGATGCTGCTCCACCAACCTGGTAGGCAGGTGTGCTCCAGCCTGACACTCTCTTGTGGCCTCACCACTGCTGGCAGGTGCATGCAGTCCCACAGGGGATGCCTTGGTGGTCACCATCTTGACTATGGTGACCAGGGGAGCTTGCATTTCTGCAATCCCCATGGGACTGAAACAATTGGAGGGAGTTTTTGACAAGCTGGCACCCCAGGGCACTGAACAGACCGCAGACTGAAACACATTCCCAGTTTTCCTGGCTCACTCCTTCAAGACTGGGAGAGACAGCTGTTTCACCTAATACATAGAAACAAGCACAGAGAATCAAGTAAAAACAGGAAACAGGAAGATGTTTCAAATGAAAGAACAAAATACAACTCCAGAAAAAAAATGTAATGAACTGGAGATAAATAATTTGCCTGATAAAGAATTCAAAGTAATGGTCATAGAGATGCTAATTGATCTTGGGAGAAGAATGAACAGTGAGAGAACTTCAACAAAGAGATAGAAAATATAAGAAAGTATGAAACAGAAGTCACAGAGCTGAAGAATACAATAACTGAAATGAAAAATACTCTAGTGGGATTCAACAGCAGACCAGATGAAACAGAAGGTAGGATCAATGACTTGGAAGGTAGGGCAGTGGAACTCATCCAAGTAGAGCAGCAAAAAGATAAAAGAATTAAGAAAAGTGAAGATAGCTTTTTTTTTTTTTTTGAAGATAGCTTAAAGGGCGTATAGGCAACATGGAGTGGAACAGCATCGAGGGGTTCCAGAAGGAGAGACGGAAAACTTATTTGAGGGGATCCCTGGGTGGCTCAGTGGTTTAGCACCTGCCTTTGGCCCAGGGCATGATCCTGGAGTCCTGGGATTGGGTCCCACATCGGGGTCCTTTCATGGAGCCTGCTTCTCCCTCTGCCTATGTCTCTGCCTCTCTCTCTCTCTCTCTCTCTCTCTCTTTCTGTCTCTCATGAATAAATAAATAAATAAAATCTTTTTTTTTTTTTAAACTTATTTGAAGAAATGATGTCTGAAAATTTCCTTGACCTGGGGAAGAACACAGAAATCCAGATCCAGGAAGCCCAGAGTTTCAAATACAATGAACCCAAAGAGATCTGTACCAATACACACAATTAAAATGTCAAAACTTAAAGAATCTTAAAAGGAACAAGAGAAAGAAACTTGTAACACACAAAGGAACCCCCATAAAATAATCAGCAGATTTCTCAGCAGAAACATTGCAGGCCAGAAGAGAATGGCATGATATATTATTCAAAGTACTGCAAGCAAGATTTCCAATCAACAGTACTCTACCCAGCAAGGTTATCATTCAGAATTGAAGGAGAAAGAGGAATTTTCCAGATAAGCGAAAAACTAAAGGGGCATACCACTACTAAGCCAGCCTTACAAGAAATGTTAAAGGGACTTCTTTAAACTGAAAAGAAAGGGCACTAATCAGTAAGAAGAACACATATGAAAGTAAAAAAAACCTCACTTGTAAAGGTATATAGATAGTAAAGGTAGTGGACTAATCACTTATAAAGCTAGTGTGGAGGTTAAAAGGCAAAAGTAACAAAAATAACTATAACTTCAACAATTAGTAAAGGATATACAGAATAAAAAGTTGTAAAATGTGACCTCAAAAAAAAATATGTGAGAGTAGGATTAAAAACGTGGAGTTTGGGATCCCTGGGTGGCGCAGCGGTTTGGCGCCTGCCTTTGGCCCAGGGCGCGATCCTGGAGACCCGGGATCGAATCCCACATTGGGCTCCCAGTGCATGGAGCCTGCTTCTCCCTCTGCCTGTGTCTCTGCCTCTCTCTCTCTCTCTGTGACTATCATAAATAAAAATTAAAAAAAAACAAACGTGGAGTTTTAGAATGTGTACAAACACACATGTAAAATTACTCAGCCATATAAAAGAATGAAATCTTGTCATTTGTCACAACATGAATAGACTTTGAAGGTATTGAGGGTATTGTGCTAGATTTTGAGGGTATTGTGAAATCAGTCAGAGAAAGACAAATTCTGTATGATTTCACTTATGCGCAGAATCTAGAAAACAAAACAAATGAACAAACAAACCAAACCAAACCAAACTCAAAGATGGAGAGAATATATTGGTGGTTGTCACAGGAGAGGGGGGAACGGGGTAGAAAAAATAGGAGAAGGGGTCAAGAGGTACAAATTTCCAGTTATAAAATAAATAAGTCATGGGAACGAGATATACGGCATGGTGACCATAGTCAATAATATTGTATTGCATATTACATAACTTTATATGGTGTCAAGGGGAACGTAGACTTAATATGGTGATAGCTTCACAGCATATCCAAATATCGAATCATTATGTTATATACCTGAAATTCATATAATGTTATAGGCCAGTTATACCTCAGTAAAAAAGATGGAATTGCAAAGAAATAAACTAAAATAAAAATACGCATACTCTGCAACTTGCCCATGCCACCTGTAGTTGTCTTTCCCAGAGAAATATTTATGGAATAATCAAAGAGCGAGGATGGTCATTGCAACATGGTTCATAAAAGCAAAAAATTAGGAATAACCTAAGTGCTCACTACCAGGGGAATAGTTAAATACTTCCCTCTTGTGGTCAGTGGATTGAGCCAGGGGTAGAATGGTTAAAAAAGAGGCAGATGCATTTGTAAATATTGATGTGAAGATGCATCCAAGAAATGCAAGACATGTTGTTAAGTAGAAAACACAAGTTGTAGAATGATACTAATGGTATGATCTTATTTATGTTAAATAACCACACCATGTGTATTTATAATAATAGTTAACATTTACTTATTAAGTAATAATAACTGGTGATATTTACACAGTGCTTATTCTGTTCCAGGCATTCCTTGAAGTGACTGAGCTACGCTAACTCATTTCTTCCTCATAATAACTCTGTGACGGAGATACAATGATGGTCATCAGCCCTGTGGATGGATGAGAAAATTGAGGCACAGAAATGTTAAGTTACCCTGCCTAAGGCTATACAGCTAAGAGGGAATGGAACTGAGATTCAAAACCAGATAGACTGCATCTTTTAACTCTTGCCCTGGTGTGATAATTAGACACTTGTCGACCTTGTGTGTGTGCGAAGCACTTGTGTTCTTCTGTTGGTATTCTCCGATCCTACAGGTAAGGAAAGTGAGCCCCTGAGAGGTACAACAATTCACCCAGAGTCACCTGGCTTGTAAGCAGGGGAGCCAGATCTGAACATCAGCATCTGTGTCCTTAACCACCGCTCTGCCTCTTGGTATTTATAAAGATTGATGGCAAAAGTCTAACTTCCCAACAATTGAGAAGAACGCAGGGTAGAAAGAGCCCGTGTGCTTGTCCTCCTCTCTGTTTCCACTTTCTGTCTGAGAAAGAAGACGCACCAGGCAGGACAGCCGTTTGCCACCTCAGTCGGGCAGGGGTGGGGCTGGGGCTGAGACTGGAGGCTGGGGTCACAGTGGACCTTGTTGGTCCCCGAAGGACTGTGCGCTGGCGGCTGCCCACAGTGGGAGGGCCACGCAGGTGCCTGGAGCGTGGAGGGGGGAGCAGGCAGGTTGGGCAGGTGGCTGATATCGAGGCACCGTGGGATCCAGGCAGTGGGTGGCCTGGTCCCCGGTGAGAGTGTGACTATCCAGGGAGGCCCCAGAGGGCTCTCCAGGGAGACCAGTGAGGGCCGCTATGCTCAGCTTTCCTCAAGGAAGCTCAAAAAAGCAAGGACATGGATTCTCCCCTAGAGCCTCCAGAAGGAGCCAGCCCTGCTGGTGGCTTGCCTTTAGCCTTGTGGGACTGACTTCAGATTTCCAGCCTGCAGAGCTCTGGGGGGACGAATCTGTGTTGTTTGAAGCCACCCCCCCTGCCCCCGTTACTTGTTAGAGCTGCCGCAGGAGCTGAATACAACCCGGCTTTTAGGTGCCTCTTTAACTGGTCCTCCTTTGCCCTCATTCTTGCTTCCCCTCGTCATCCCTGCTCCACACCCCTCCCTAAATCTCGTGGCATCCTGGGGGGCCCTTCATAACGCGGGTTGGCAGCAGCCCATCCTACTTAGACTTGAGCCCCAACCCCCGATGTGACAGTCAGTGTCCACTCTGACCAGTCTCCTGCCTGGGGATCCGGCTTCATCTCCAGCCTCACCTTTGTGCTCAGTGCAGCTATTCTTAACCTGGGGTCCATGTATCCACTTGCTTCCTCCCCACTTAATTTTCATGACTAGCTTTTTTTTTTTTTTTTTAAGATTTTATTTATTTATTTATGAGAGACACAGAGAGAGAGGCAGAGACACAGGCAGAGGGAGAAGCAGGGTCCCTGCGGGGAGCCCGACGTGGGACTCGATCCTGGGACCCTGGGATCAGGCCCTGAGCCGAAGCAGATGCTCAACAACTAAGCCACCCAAGCGCCCCTATGAGCAGCTTTAGAAGGTCTGGGAGCCTCCTGGAATTCAGGGCAATACTTTGTTGTGCACACCTGTGCTCATGTGTGTTCTGGAGACAGAATCTACAGGTAGCCCTGAGCAGGCTCCCATGGCCCAGAAGATGACATGCTAGGGACAGGTTCTTGTTCTCTGTGCACATCCTGCGGTGTCACCCCAGCATCTACCCACCCCGTTCCATCCACCTGCAGTGCCCTTCCCCTGGAATTTCCTCATTTCACTCATATCTCTGCTCTGTGTCACCACCTCCTCAGAGAGGACCCCTGGGGGAGGCAGTGCACAGGAGGGCCCCCCTCCCCTGCCCACCCTGGGGCACAGATAAGAACTCTCGATCCCTCCCTCTTGAATCTGTGAACCCCAAGGGAGGGACCTGGGGGCTAGAGTTCAAGGTATTTTTCCCAAAGGACAACATTTTCCTCCCTAAGAGAAATTCTGGCATCAGCCGCTAGATAATAATTTCCCCACCTCATTACCTAAACCATAAACCTGGAAGAAATAAATGTTATAATGCTGGTATTAGAGCTCTGCTTTGGAAGCGAAGAGAATTGGGTGATTAGTTCCAACCTGGGGAATTATGGCAACTCCACAGAAGAAATGTCATTTGAGCCATTTCTCGTTGAAGAATGGGAAGGCCTTTCATAAGGGGAAAGAAAGATAGAAAGGGGAGGAAGGAAGACGTGGGGGCAGGAGAGTGCTTGGCGTGGGAGACCATGGGTTGTCTTGTGATGGCTGAACCTTTGGATCCTTGGATGGAGCTGTGGCCAAACAGATGAGCCCATGGACTCATCCTGGTGGGGGGGTCCCTGGCCTGGGTGCCAAGGACCATGGGCTCCAGGGTGAGGGGGTGGAGAGCCACCAACAGGAGAGGGATAGACTCAGCTCTGTGTCATTTGCTTTGGTATTCTCAGCACTGAATAAAGTGTGTGGCACACAGTAGGTGCTCAAGAGATGCTTTGGCATAAGGGACTGAATGTGTATGAGAAAGTTGACCTTGCGAGAAATGAACTGAGTTGGGAAGGACTGAGAAAGGAAGGCCTGTGGGAAGCTTTTCCGTAGTTCAGCCTGGACTGATGGAATGAGAGGCTCTGGGAGTTATCACCGGAAGACTGACAGTGCTTCTTGCTCCTGGGGTGGGGGTGAGGGGAAGGGTGAGGAGGAGAGACTGGGGAAGGCTGAGGTTTGTGGCCTGTGAGGAGCGGTGGTGGCATCATTTACCAGTGGGGACCCAGGAAGAGGAGCAGGTTTGGGGATGGAAGGATGGAGAAGAAAAGGAGGCCACATGGAGGCTGGTTTTCTGAGTTTGCTCAGGGGCTAGATTCATGGGGCAGGGGTTGGGGGGGCGTGGAAAGCAGGGAGGTGGCATTTTGCAGGGAGAGTGGTGTAAGTTTTACAAGTAATTCAGGTTATTCCCCTCTTCCTGGTCTCTTCCCAGAGGAAAAACTAGGAACAGTGCTCTTCCCAAGGGCAGGAACCTCATTTGTTCTATCTGAGAACAAACCAACACCACAACCCAGCGTGTGAAGCAACCATTTTTCATCCCTGTCCTCAGCCACCAGCTCCTCCTGGGAGCCCTCACCCTGTTATCTCTCAGCTTGGCATGACCATCAGTTTGGACTGGGACAAGGCCCGGTATCTCATGGAGATTGTCCCGATACGCTATCAGCAGCGGGCTTTCACTTCAAGTCACAGCACTTCTAAACATCCATGAGAGGACCAGCCAGCCTGATGGAATGTTAATTATTCAGAGATCTTGAAGGTGTTTCTTGATCATACTTAAACTATGGGGTAACCCCTAATTCCTTATCCTGAATCTGCCCCAAGAGCTCCAAGGCAGTGCATAGGGAAAAATCAGGGCCATTTGGGGGGCACAGGCAAGAATCCTGGGGGGCCTTAGAGTGGGCTGCCATTTAAATAATTTCCCTGGGGTAAGCCCGGGTATGAACCAGTCCTTTCCTTCTATTTTCATCCATCCATTCATCCATCCATCCGTCTGCCCATCCATCCATCCATCCATCCATCCATCCATCCATCCAACTGTCCATCCACCTACTCTTTCATTTCACATATGGTCACGATAGGTGCATGTTAGGTACTAGGAAGGTAAAGGTGAGCAAACAGACTTGTGTATTTTGTTGCTCACGCGGATGAGTAAACAGACATTTACAGTGCTGAGTGCTGAGAGTTCAAGTGTGCACAAAGGGATAGCTAGGTAAGAAGGGATAAAGTGTACAGAATGTTCTGGAAGAGGGTGCAACATGTTCAAAGGCCTTTGGGGGTTGGGGAGGATGAGGTGTGAGAGAAGGAAGCACAAGGCCTTCTGAACTGAAGAGGTTCAGTATGACTAGAGAGTAGTGGGCATAGGCCTTTGCGTATGCATATGTGTGGGCGTGTATGGCCATGCATGCCTGGCTGTGTGTTCACAGAGGCCTACACACTGGAACACCATTGTGCATGGCCATGGGGCTGTGCCCGCCCGTGTGTATGCATATGATGTTTGTGTGTGTGCACACGTGTGTGCATGTGTACCTGGGCGGGCAGGGAGGGGGGCGGGAAGACTGGAAAGACAGGGAGAGAGATTCTTCTTTGAAGAATTCAGGGTTTAAGCAGCAAAAACCAGGAAGGGGACTGTTTTGCGGGTGACTTCTGCCCCCTTTCTGGACCTCTTGTGGTCAAACGAAGCTCCCCGAGGAAAGGGGGCAGTGAAGGGCCTGGCCCCCCCATGGCATGATGACATAGGATGCAAGGGAGAACACCTGCCACTTAACCGTGCGACACTCTAGCCTGCCCCACACCTCTATCATTGCAAGAGGCAAAGAGTTAAAATATTCCAGGTTCCTAATTCCTGCCCTTGCTCTTGGGTCGCATGAAGACCCATCAAGCGGAGCTCAGAGAGCAAAGGTGTGCCAAGTCTCTGCCCCAGGCTAGTTCTCCCAACAGAAGAGAAGAATGTTGCTAAACAGAAATTTTCCAGGCCAGTGGCTGACAACCCAGTCGTGCATTTGGACGAAGAAACAAATGCAGGCCGAGCTTCCTGCTCTGCCTAAGCGTGGTTCCTGCGTGTGCAGGTTAATTGTTTGTGTTGAACATTTCCTCCAGAAGACTGGTGTCTTAGCAGGGAGCAGAAGTGGGGGGTCATGCTGCTCAGCCCCCTCCAGCCAAGCTCAGAGGGCTGACTGTGGCTAATCTTAGGCCATCAGTGAAAGCTGGACGGTGGCCCCCACCTTTGTCCTGAGACTCAGAGCCCCAGAATCCATTACCAAGGCTGTGCCCATTCCCTGAGCACCCCGGGGGCCAGCCTTGCTTGGCCTATCCTGGCGCGTTTCCTGGGAGCCCCCTTTATGGCAGACCCTGTGGAGGCCCTTGCTGCTTTGCTTGGCCTCGCTCTCTTTGAAGAGACAGGGAAGTGACATGGAAACACTTAGGGACAACAGAACAAATGCTGTCATGGGGGGGGGGTGCTAACATGCAATGCTGGGGGGCCAGTGACAATAACAGCAATAGTATCTCATATTGCCCAATATTTATTGAAAACTTATTGCAGTAGGTACAGGTTGGAAGTTGGGAAAATACCAATCACATATTTATTGAGGGTTTACCAAGTGCTGGGCATTGGGCTTAAACTGTTTGCGTGAATTATTTTTTTAAGATGTTATTTATTTATTCATGAGAGA
This sequence comes from Vulpes lagopus, assembly GCF_018345385.1. Lineage (NCBI taxonomy): Eukaryota > Metazoa > Chordata > Mammalia > Carnivora > Canidae > Vulpes > Vulpes lagopus. The sequence continues at coordinate 59,968,780 of NC_054846.1, read as the reverse complement.
CACAGAGAGAGAGAGAGAGAGAGAGAGAGGCAGAGACACAAATGTGGGACTTGATCCTGGATCCTGGGATCATGACCTGAGCTGAAGGCAGACACTCAACCACTGAGCCACCCCAGCGCCCCTCAAAGTCTTGGACTCTACCTGAGTGGTCTGAAGCCCATATCATCTCTGTCCCAAGAGTTTTCCATCAGAGCTTCTCCAGCATAGGCTGGTCCGCTCTGAGGTAGCGGACTGCTCCCCGTCAGCTCAGGAATCACGCAGGGAGTGCTGGACTTGGTCAACAGGTCTGGGGTCAAACTTGGCCCTAACACTTACTACTTAAACAAAGTGCTTGATTTTTCTGGGCCTGGGTTCTTCATCTGGAAAATGGGACTGAAGATGCCAACCTGGCAGGTGGCCAAGAAGATTGAATGTGGGGACGTCCGATGCAAAGCCTAACACATAGTGGTTGCTTAATAAGCATTTAATTAAAAAAGTTAGGGTGGGGGTGCCGGGGCAGCACAGTCAGTTAGTGTCTGCCTCTTGGTTTCGGCTCAGGTCGTGATCTCAGGGTGGTGAGATCAAGCCCCAGGTCAGTCTCTGCACTTGGTAGCAGAGTCGGTTGGGATTCTCTGCCCCTCTCCCTCTGCCCCTCCCCCCTGCATACTCTGTCTCCAAAATAAATAAATAAAAAGCTTAAAAAAAAAACAAATCTTAGGGTACAGTGGAGAAGAACATGTGTTCTTTTCCAGGAGTCTCCAGGGGTCAAATCTTGGCTCCCGCTGAGAGTCTGTGGACAATTCACTGAATCTCTCCAGGACACAATTTCAACCTTGTCCTGCGAGAGACATAGTAATAGTGGAATCAACACCACAGGGCTTGGGGACTCACACTCGGGCACTGTGTGTAAAGCACCTAGTCCTGTGCATGGCACAGAGTGGGTCTCAACAGATGAGTGTCTTTCTCCTTTTCTGCTCACTGGATGAGTCAAGTGAGGCTTTAGAGAATCCCGAAGCTTGGACTTGGTGACCTCTGACGTCCCTCTTGCTTCTCTGCAAGGAGGAGACAAAAAGGCCCTGGGATCACTGGCCACCCCCCCACCCCCCCACCCCGGTCTCTCTTGAAGTCACAGCTTGCGTGACTCACCTCCTGGCATTTGGACCTCAGTTTCCCTCATGGCTTCTGTTGAGTTCATCCCTACTTCTGATGTTCCAAAGTCTTGAGTGAGGCTGCCCCAAGCTCCCCTGGACACCATGAGGTCCAGCTGGGTCAGCCCAGCCCTCCCCGCCCAGGCACCCAGGGCTGGATTATGGGTGGAGCAGCTGGGCAGATGGCAACTGTATCAGGGGTGTCACTGGAACTATAACACAATCAAGAAAATGAGGTTTTCTTGAAATCTTCTTGGGAAGAGGACAATGGAGGAATACTTTGGTGAGCCGCTTGCTGGTGGGGCTGAGACCGCAAGCAGCATGTTGATAGAACAGGTGACCTCCAAACTGTCTCATAAGGGGGCTGGCCTGGGTAACTGCAGGGCTTTGGCCTTGTGGAGTGAGGAATGAGGGCTTAGGTTTCTCTTTTTCAGTCTTTCTTCCACATGGTACCATGGTATCATGGGGGTTTGAGAAGAGAGAAGGGAAAAGAGAGCATTCTTGGTTGAGGGACAGGCATAAGCAAAGGCCCAGAGGCGTGGCCACTGGTGGCAACCCACTAAAGTCAACCTAAGAGGATGTCAAGATGGTTCTCTCTGTCTCAGTTTTGGCATATGCCCTAAGACAATCAAGAAATCTTTTTCTGAAGAAATTTTCAGAGTGCTATGGTGTTTCTCCCCACTGGCCCCATTCACAGAATGAGGTTTGTGTGTGTGTGTGTGTGTGTGTGTGGGGGGGGGTTATCCTAAGCCTAAGAAGAGGGTCTTACATCGTCTCTAGAGCTTGGGACACACTGGAGGGGTGACTAGCATGGGCTTAAACATAATTTACAGCTGAGAGGCTGGTAGATGAGGCTATAACCACACTGAACTTCCAAGGCCAAAGGGGTGTGACCAGGAGCCCATGTCCTGTGTATTAGGGCCATTTAAAAATGGTTAATTTTACGTATCGACTTGGCTGGACCATGGTGCCCAGATATCAGTCAAGCATTATTCTGGATATTTCTGTGCAGGTGTTTGTGGATGAGATTAGCATTTAATTAATTAATTAATTAATTAATTTTTAAGATTTATTTATTTATGATAGACATAGAGAGAGAGAGAGAGAGAGAGAGAGAGAGAGGCAGAGACACAGGAGGAGGGAGAAGCAGGCTCCATGCCGGGAGCCTGACGTGGGACTCAATCCCGGAACTCCAGGATTGTGCCCTGGGTCAAAGGCAGGCGCCAAACTGCTGGGCCTCCCAGGGATCCCCGAGATTAGCATTTAAATCAGTGGCCATTGAGTAAAGCAGGTTACTCTCCATAATGTGTGGGTGGGCCTCATCCCATCAGTGGAAGGGCTGAATAAATGAGGAAATTCTTAAAAAAAAAAAAAAAAAGAGGAAATTCTGCAGCAGGTGGCCTCTGGACTTGAAATTCAACATGGGTACTTCTTGGGTCTCCAGTCTGCCAGCTCACCCTACAGGTTTTGGACTTGCCAGCCTCCATAATCACATAAGCTAATTCCTTAAAATACAGCTCTTTCTGTATATACACACTTTCTATTGCTTTTGTTTCTCTGGAGAACCCTGACTAACACACCACGCACAAGGCTTCCTGCCAGGGTGAGGCCACCTCAGCAGAAAGAGGCTGGAGGGGTACTGCTGGACGCAGATTTGGAGGGCAGCATATGGGTCATTCATGTAAGCATCCACTGGGTGACCAGTTGGATGAGTGGCATTACCTGCATCAAGGGGGCTGTGTCATGTTCCCAGTGGGAATCCAGGGATCCCAAGAAAGCCACTTACTTACTCAGAATGGTTTGTGGGAGAAATAACTCATCAGAAGATGGGGGCTGTCTCACAGGCTCAGTGAGGAGGCAGGAGCCCAAACTCATCCCTTTTCCATGTCCTCCAGTCTTTGTGTTTTTCATCATTGCACTTGCCTCAAAATATCTTCCCCATTTATGGGCTCAAGACGAACTATCGTCTGTATCTCTTAGTTCAAATTCTCAGGAGAAGTCGGATTTGCTGGTGGTTGGCTGGTGGGCTGCCTCCTCTGGGTCAGGAGCACAGAATGACCCTTTCCCTGCACCTCCCCCTCCCCTCCCCCTCCACAGTAAGAGAAGCTAGGAGGAGAGGATGCCCCCAAATGCACGGCGGGGGGGGGGGCACCCTCTTCCAGAGCTCTGAGTGGAGCAGACTGAGTGGTGGGAGGATTACCAGTGGTCAGTCGTGCAAGGCCGCAGCCTGCAAACCCTGGCGGGTCGGGCTGGAAGATGAGGTTGTGCAGGGCAACTGGAGCTGGATCGTGGAAGGTCTTGAATGCCGTGTCAAGGAGTTTGGACTTTAACTCCTGTGACCAGGACCCTGGGAGTCACATCCAGCAGCAGCAGCGCCACCCCCTCAGGTCACTGCTGAGTGGCCCATTTACCTGGCTAAGCAGTTGGATTTGAAGGGGGCCGGTAGAATGTGTTTTTTTTTTTTTTTTTTTGATGGACGCTTGAAATGATGCTCAGGCTTTGGAATGATTCACTTCAAGGACTCTTGGCTTTTGTATGTTTCAACTCTCAATTGCAACACTACACTAATGTGGTTTTTTGCATTGAATTAAAATTAATCTAATACTTGACAACTCTGGCTGGATGCCTGCCAAATATGGAGACTGGAGATGCTTCCTGTAAATTCCGCCACGGAGGATTCTTACGATTCAGGGAACATCTCATTTATCTCACTGCTATGCACTCCTGACCCTGATTCCCTAGAGATTCCTTCCGTAAGATCCTCTTGCATAAACGTGAGCATGTTCCATGGCAGTTACTTTTTCAAATCTGTATAATCTCTGGGGACCAGGATCATCCGAGGTGCAGGGAAAGGGTCATTTAGATGAACCAGGTCTGCTCAAAGTCAGTCTTGGATTTTTTCCAGTAATAATCTCTTTCGTCATTAATGGCCTGCTGGGTGAATCTTATTACATCTCCTTAAAATAATTTAGATGCTAATATCTCCCAGTGACCATTATGTGGGGAATGCAGGGCTGGAGGTGGTGGTGAGGGCGGAAAGCTGTCTTAATTCTATGCTCCTTTTCACAGCTGGACACTCTCAGCCGATGGTTGGAAAAGCTGCCCTTGCAACCAGGATTTTCATGCCTTTGCCCTTAAAATGCCTTTGATCGCCATCCTCAAAGTTCTACTTTCCCCGATGAGGAGCCAGGACTCTGGGCGAGCCACCCGAGGGGATTCTGGGTGAACGGTGGAAGGGCAATTGTAGTTTGATCAGATGTGAGCTTGAGGGTGGGCTGGGCGATGCATGAAGGAAGTGGGAGGATCTGGTCATCGAGAAGTTTGACTTCCAGTTCTAGGTTTATTTATTTTATTTAAGAAATTTTTTAATTTTTAAGTAATCTCTACACCCAACGTGGGGCTCGAACTTACAACTCCGAGATAGAGTCATGTGCTCTACCCACTGAGCCAGCAGACACCCGCCCAGTTCTAGGTTTATTATGACTAGCTGAATTCGTTCATTCATTCATTCATTCATTCATTCATTCATTCATTCAGCAACTCCTGATGCCTACTCTGTGTTGAGTCCAGTGCTGGTTCTGAGAAAGCAGAGACAAGCCATCCTTCCTGCTTCAAGGACATCATAGTCTGTGTGCAACTTTCTCCTTCTTGGGCGTCAGTGTCCTTATGTGCGTAAGGAGGAGGTTGGAGGAGAAGTCCTTAGAGTGCTCTTCCAGGGTCAGTGCTCGGGACCGTAAGAGTGCCTTCCTCTCCCTTACTGCACCCCCACGCTTTGCCTCGGGGCTTGCCATCAGTATCTTGCTCTTGAGGAGCTCAGGGTCAGTTGGAGCAGGGTTCCGTGGCCTGGTGGTGGTAAGTGGGCCAACGCATGTTTGTGCAGAGCCCTGTGGCAAAGCTGAGGAGTCAACGAACATCTCTGCTGGGGGAATGTGATTGTGAGGATTCCCATAGGTCCTGACCTCCAGGAATGCCCCGAAAATCCCAGCCCACTTCCAGCTGAACCTTTAACTACCTTCATTGGATGAGGGGCTGTGTGGCTCTCTCTAGCTCTTAGGAACTCGGTTTCTGATGCAACCCCGGAGAGTAGGCTGATTCTGCACCCAGGTTCTTGATGTTGAGCACCAGGGAATATGCCACCACTTACAAAGAAAGTGATAATGCTGTTGACATTTTTACAGAAATATTTCTTGTTGGATGCTCAAGAGTACGCTTGTGTTGTTTTCTTAGAACAGGAAGGAGTGCGAGGTGTGAGTATAAAGTTTGATTGTGTAGCAGATGGGCCCTGCCAGCCGGGAGGGAGGGGTCAAGGTGGCATCCCAACATTGTCCGGAGGATGCTGTGTCCCTGGCTCCATCTCAGGCCACCCTGAGAACCTCAAGTCTAACAGGTTCATCCCAATACCTCCTGGGAGCTCCTGGCTCTCTTGCTTTGGGTTCCCCCAGAAGCAGAATCCGAGACAAGGTGTATTGGTGGGGATTCAGTTGGAGAGGTGCACCTGCCACCAGGGAGAAGCCAAACACTCTGTGTGTCTCCCCTTGGGGGTTTGCCTAGACCCCGACTGACAAACTTGGTCTCTGATTCTTCTTCTGGGACACTACATACCTACGTTCAAGGGGGTAGTTATAGGCACCAGACTTCACAGCTTGTGGGAGTGTCCGTGAGGCTATGGTCACGGTGCCTGCCATTGGGGGCTGAAATCCAGAGGGCAGACAGGAAGGGAAGATGGGTGGAAAGGGAGGGGCAGCAAGGACAAGCTGGAACCCTAGGAGACCTCTCTGCACTTGGGGTCTGCTCTCATGGTGGGGCGTGTCCTGCAGAAGCTGGGGTCAGTGTCATGGAGCTCAATGCAGGTGCCTGAGAAGCTGAGGGAAGGTCTAGGGGAAGCACAGCAGGTGTGGACCTCATGCCACCGGGCCGAATCCCAGTGTGCGTGAGCTACAACGGCTGCACTTGCCCACTGCCCGCCAGACCCCCTGCAAAAATTCCTCTGTGGCCAACCTTAGCCAGAAACATCCAGGAAACGGAATTCTGGGAAAGGTAGTGTCACCTAGCCAGGTTGACCCGTTACAAAGTCACTAAACAGGGTGTTAAGGCCCTGTAGTTCATTCAAGAGCAGATTCTAAGAAACACGGGTGGGTGGGGGGTGGGGCAGGGAGGGCTGAGTAATGCCACTTCCCCTGTGGGCTCCTGGGACCTAGCCCCCCTGGGAACCCTGGAAGACGGTTATCTCGCTTCGTGGCTGAGGCCGCTGAGGCACCATCTCTGTCTACGGTTGAGGGTGGCTTCCAGGCAGAGAGGAGGGGTTTGTAGAAAGTCGCAGGTGTTGGTGATACGCAGCCTTCAGGGTGGAGGAGGCCAGGGGGCAATGCTGAGTCCTTCTGCACTGGGGTGTCACTTTTATGTTCCCAGCTGCCGGGTGTCCCTCCATTTTCTTGACTTCTTGCTTTGGCCACGGTGGTGGCAGCTTCTTCGTCTCTTGCAGGGCAAGAGTCTACTATGTACCAACGTGTCCCTGTCTGTCTGTCTTCTGGCCTCAACCGAGTGTGGGAGCTGAGCCAGGGGATGTCTGTGGGGGGGACACTGTTGTGCTCTTCTCAGAACCAGACCTCTTTTCTGAGCAAGACCCACTGCCCCTGCCCTAAGGGTTTGCTCTGCTGGGCAGATCCAGGCTCCCCTCCACTCAGGCCGCAGGACCATGACTCGGCTGAGGCTCAGGGCTCCAGAGCACCCCCCACCCCGCAGAATCTCGAGGCTGAAAGGGGCCTGCTCAATCCCCTCAGTTCACAGAGGGAGAAGTCGAGGCCCAGGAAGGAGACAGATCCTCCGAGGGGTCTCACAACTGTTTCACGCGACCCCAGTTTGTCTGAATTTCAGGCCAGTTGATTTTCCACTGTGCTGTGCCGTCCACTAGGACAAAGCATCTGAGTGGCTGTTGCGTCATGAGGGACCTCATCACAGTTTGGGACGTGTCTTTGCAGCTGTTTTTGAGCCTGTTTCAAATCCTTGCATTACAGCCAGACCTTTTTTTCCTTTGTGGGCAGATTCACAGATGTGCCCTTAGATATAGTTCCTCTAAACAGGAAGGGCAGCGACTTCAGACTTGGGGAGCCTGGGGTCAAGTTCCAGCTCTCTGCCTGCATGTCTTTGGGAAAAGGATTTAAACTTATGTGCCCCATTTCCTTGTCTGAAGAAGGAGGATAAGAAAACACACCACTGATGCCCGTTGTGTGGATTCAGTGTGTGGTTGTGCGCAGGATGCAGTAACTGCTGGGTAAGCAGTGATGGTGACTGTTGTCACGGTTATTGCTGGCTTCAAGGCCGTCTGCCTCCTTGATTGGGGCAGCTGGTCATGCTGCCTGTGTAAGTCTTTTTATTTTATTTTTTAAAGATTGTATTTATTTATTTAACATAGCATGAGAGAGGGAGGGCACAAGCAGGGAGAGCAGCAGGCAGAGGGAGAGGGAGAAGCATGGTTCCCCACTGAGCAGAGAGGACCTCAGAGGATCAAGACCTCAGCCAAAGGCAGAGGCTTAACGGCCTGAGCCACCCAGGGTGGCGCCCTGTGTAAGCCTGTCTAATTCAGGGGTTCATTAGAAGCCCCGCTTTCAACCCTGCCAGCACCCGGTAATAAAATGGAAACTTTGACCTCTACTTGTTTTATTCTTTTGTATTCCTTTCCATTAGTTCAGAGCCTGAACCAGGAGACAGGGGCATTTATTGAGGCTGCTCAAGCCCCACTAATGTCTAGTATGGACAGTGTTGAAAATTCAGAGAAGAAAAAGAACAAAAATCTGCCCGTAGTTGTGTCACCTGGCACTGACCTTTGTCAGATTTTTCCGTGTGGGTATATATATATATTTTTTGACCGAAGTTGCATTATGTACTTTTTTCACTCAAAGATAGAATGGATTCCTTTTCAAGAAATATTTTTTCTTGGCATGATTGTTGATGGCTGAATGTTATTCAAATGCATGGGTGTCCGGTGATGTATCCGACCAGTCTCCTGCTGGTGATGGGCCGGGATCTCTTGTGTTTGTCTGCAGATCCGGTCTTCACCCTTTTCACCTGCTCTGGACGTCCAGGGACCCGCCAACAGGCTCCCGGGGGGACAGAGGGCAGGGCAGGCTGCATTCATTCCTCTTGATGAGGAGGAGAGGGACGGGCTGGGTGAGGCAGGGCTGTTTTTTTTTTTTTTTAAATTAATTTTTATTGGTGTTCAATTTACCAACATACAGAGAAACACCCAGTGCTCATCCCATCAAGTGTCCGCCTCAGTGCCCGTCACCCATTCCCCTCCACCCCCCGCCCTCCTCCCCTTCCACCACCCCTAGTTCATTTCCCAGAGTTAGGAGTCTTTATGTTCTGTCTCCCTTCCTGATATTTCCCAACATTTCTTTTCCCTTCCTTTATATTCCCTTTCACTATTTTTTATATTCCCCAAATGAATGAGAACATACACTGTCCTTCTCCGATTGACTTATTTCACTCAGCATAATACCCTCCAGTTCCATCCACGTTGAAGCAAATGGTGGGTATTTGTCGTTTCTAATTGCTGAGTAATATTCCATTGTATACATAAACCACATCTTCTTTATCCATCATCTTTCGATGGACACCGAGGCTCCTTCCACAGTTTGGCTATTGTGGCCATTGCTGATAGAAACATCAGGGTGCAGGTGTCCCGGCGTTTCATTGCATCTGAATCTTTGGGGTAAATCCCCAATAGTGCAATTGCTGGGTCGTAGGACAGGTTTATTTTTAACTCTTTGAGGAACCTCCACACAGTTTTCCAGAGTGGTTGCACCAGTTCACATTCCCACCAACAGTGTAAGAGGGTTCCCTTTTCTCCACATCCTCTCCAACATTTGTTGTTTCCGAGGCAGGGCTGTTTGTTCCTCAAATCACCCCCATCAGAGGAGGGGGGCAAGGGGCCTAGCAAATAATGACGCCCCAGGAGTATTTAGATAAACTTCCCTTGTGTAGAACCAAAAGATGTGGGGGAGGAAAAAACCCCAACCCATGTAAAATAAGTCAAAGCACCGTCACACAGCTTATCTTGCTTCATCCTTAGGCTAAAACTGAGAGGCAGGTAATGTTTTTTTTGGTTCCCACGTTACAGGTAAGAGTGAGGCTCAGACAAGTTAAGGAACTGGCCCAAAGTCACACAGCTAGAGGGTCACAAGGTTGGGACCAGAAGCCGTGGCTCCTGACCCCCCTGGCCCCACTCTGCGCTGACTGGGAACCTGTTTGAGTGTTTTTAAACGTTTGAGGTAAGGTTGCCAAAGGGTGGTGGGCCTGAGAACTGTGGGGGGGGGGAGCAGGGAAGGCAGCTCCTGATCGGGATCTGTGAGGGTGCCCACGGCAGCCCCCCTCTGCTTCTTCCCACTTTCCCCAAGTGCCCCTGCGAGCTGCCCACCTCCCTGCCTTTGCACCTGCTGTTCCCTCTTCCCAGGATGCCTTCCCTGCCTATAGTCCCGGGTGGAAACGTTCTGTTCTCGAGGGAAACTCTGAGATGCTCTCTTCCCCCACAAAGCCTGTCTTCACCCCCCAGAACTGCCACGTGCTCTCTCCCTCCTCTGAGTCTCCGTCATTTCTCTGTGGAGCTGGACCATGCACCCCCGGGGGCCTCCGGCGGAGCCTGTCCCCCAGCTTCCGCAGCAGCTCGCCCTTAGAGGGTGTGCAGCTATTTGTCAAATCGCATCAGAAGCAAGGAATTTTTGCCTTTTGACATTGCCCTTGCATCCCAAGATTTGGAGGCTCCGGATCCATCCGCTGCGAGTCTGCAGCCGCGATTCTGGGGGGGCCCCCACCTCCCCTCCATGCAGAGCCACGAGCCGCTGGCCCGGCGTGCACAGTCTCCAGGATGTCTTTCTCCTGCCCCCTCACCCCATCCTTCTCCACCTGCCTGGCCCTCCAGGCATCAGGCATCTGGAGCCAGTGCTGTGTGACAAAGGACGCCCAGGCCTAGTGGCTTCAGGTGATGCTTTATTGTTTCTTATGCTTCGGTGGCTCGACCGCGCCCCCGGTGCCCTAACAGAGGTGACTCATGAGCCCGAGAGGGCCAGTGGTCTTCCTTGAGCCTCTCCCCATGGCAGCTGGCCTCCAGAGGGACAAGGAGAAGCTGCTCAGGCTCTTGAAGGCTGCATCCCATGGTCAGAGCAAACCGCAGGTGCACCCGGATTCAGGGAGGGGAACTAGCGTCAGCCTCTTGACATGCTGAGCAGCCTGTGCATGGAGGGGCTGGAGGAACTGTTGGTGGTCATGTTTAGATCAGCTCCCCCACTTCTGCCACAGCCCCCTGGGGTTCCCACGCTTCTGTCTCTTCCCCCTCCGCCCATTCCCCAGCCAGAGGGACCACTCCAGATTGCAAATGTGGCCACATGCTCACCTAACCTCACCTCACTGACAGTTTGCCAGGTGTGCCACGATTCTTCGTGGCCTAGATTTCTCCCTCAGCCTAGGATGCCCTCCCCAGGCACTATGGTGCACTCCTCTTCGTGCTTCGGGCTCCTGCTCAAAGGCTACCTCTGCCCCAAAGCTGAGGGAGTCGGTTCTCCACAGCTTCTAGAATTGTGTGAGTCTAGGCAGCCCACATCCCACCAGGGGACGGTTGCCAAGCTACTCAGTTCATTGCTTTGAAGGTTTTCCACACGTTCCTATTTCTGAAATCAGGATGCATTTGTCACCCGGTGAGACGCCGTCACTGTCACCGTGGGAGAGGGACAGCCGTGATGTGGTCACCACTGCCTGCGGGGGCCGGCCAGTGATTGGGACACCCATCCCTTCTTGGAAAAGTCACAAGCCAGTTAGGGGCCATTTGAGGAGAGAATGGGCGGCGAGTTCTCGTCTGTAAATCTTCAGTGGACAGCCTTCTGGTAAGACCAGGAAAGTCCAGAATTGGAACTTGCAAAAGTGGGTGTGAGCAGCCGGGAAGAGAGTCCCTGAGATGGTGGTGGAGGAGTCTTTGAAGGATGCACCGTCATCTACACGCCTGGTGTCAGGGGATGGTGTTAGTGACAAGAGCCTGGCCGTGGACCGGGCTCAGTAGAAAAGAGAATCAGAAGAGTTGGACTCCGAATGCATTTTGGAGACCTCAAGCAATTAGTTTTGCTTAGGGTTTTCTTTTTATGTGTATGCCCAAGAGTGATATATAATTTAAAAAAAACATGTCTAATTAGGTTGAATGGAGCTCTTTTGATGAGAATAAACATTCTGTGATAGAAAGTATTGTATCTTAGTTGCATTTTCTTTCTTTTTAGTAAATTAGTAATTACCATCTAAGAATCAGTGCTACCATATATTAAAGGACATATGGTAAATACCTGGGCAAGTGTCAGGATTCCCTCCCCGCCCCCCCGCCAGTTGAGCCCCCAAGGGCAGGGAGAGGGCCACTCCTGTGACTTGGTATCCCTAAATTTGTGTGAATAAGCTTAACTGTATTCCTACAGGAAGAGATGAGGAGGCTCCAAGTGGTCGGAGGACTTGCCCAATGTCACCCTCAAGAATTGGGATTCAAACTTGAATCTCTTTGAATGCCAGGATCAGTGCTTTTCCCATGACACGTATCAGTTAGGTTACTTTTAGCTCTATGGAACAAAAGACCCAACCAAAAAAAGTTTAGGCAAGATGGATAGTTTAGTGTTCCATCATAAGAAACCTGGATTTAGGACAGTTTCAGAAATTGGTTATGTCTGCCACTTGGCACTTCCCTCATCAGGGACTCAAGTGTTTTCCATCTTTTGTCAGCTGTTTCCCTCATGGTCACAAGGTGGCTGCAGAAGCTCCAGGCATCTCTCTTTAAGATCAAAGATCCCAGAAGTCCTCTGGCGGATGCCCTGCTTATGTCTCATGGGCTAGAATAGCATCGTGTGCCCATTCCTAAAACAATCATTGGCCAGGGGGTTAGGATGACCTCACTTGGCTTAGGCCAATCAGAATATCCTTGCATGTGTCTGTGACATCCTGATACAATGAATGAATGAGTGAATGAATGAATGAATCAATCAATCATAAACTGGGCTTCTGTAAACTGGGGTGGTGGTGGTGGTGGCATCAGAGGACTCACGGAGAGGGCTGCACCGTGCCTGGATGTGCTGCATTCCCTAAGCAGCCTCACATCTTTAAGGAACAGCAGAAAATGTCTAGAGACCTTTACCAGCTTCTCTGCTTTCTCTCTGTATCCTGGAGAGGCCTGGTTTGGCCTGGCCAAACTGACTGTGCTGCCGCTGCCCTGAGCTCACCTCCTGGGTGTGGAGGGAGGGGGGGGGGGCCTTCCCTCTCTTGGGCCCAAACATTTTAGAGAATGAAATCTTCATTTCCCCTGTCTGTGCCCCCCCCCCCCATCTTGGCAATCATATGCATCTCTAACCTTCCTTATCTTCCTGGCTTACATACTTGACAAGTGAAAATTTTACTTCCCTTCTCCAGCTCAGATAACAGGTGATGTGGGAGGTTTAGCTTCCTTAGGAGTGATTGCTTGGGGCTTCATGTGAATGTATTTTAAGGGTTTCAAGATGAAACTACTTCTCCTTCCACTTCAGGGAGGCAGTTTCATGTTCATTTTATTTCTCAGTAAACTTGGGCTTGGACGTAGAAGATCCTAGCTGACCATTTGGATCTTCCCAGGAGGCAGGGTACGGGGTTGGTTAAAAGCCCAGTCTCTGATTTCAGACCTGAATTGAGTTCTCAGTGCTGTTGCTCATTAGCTGTGTGACCGTGGACAAATTGCTTCAGCTCTCTGATCCCCAGATTCCTCAACCAGGGCTAGGGATGGCCTCTGCTCCTAATGTCGCTGTGAGGATTAAATGAGGCACCGTGAAATGCCCCTTCTTCTTAGTGTCCCTGGAGACAGTCTCAGGGCCTCTGTTGGCTCAGCTGAGAAAGGGGAGGCAGTTCTTACAAGACCAGAACTCCCCTTTCTTCCTTCTCTTCTTCTTCTCCTCCTTTCTTTCTTTCTTCATTCGATATTTATTAGTCTCCTTTAGGAACAAGATGCCAATGGGCTTGGAGTTACGAATACAACACAGTGAAGAGCAAGGCAGATGCCGTCTCTGCCCTCCTGGGGCTTACAGTCCAGCAAGGGAGACAGATATATATATAAAAAAGTCAAGAGCAAGCTCAGTAAGGGTTCCAGAAGGGAAATGGGGGCATCATAGAAGGGAAAAGAGGGAGCTCCCCTGGGACCCGGGGTGGGAGAGTGATGGTTAGGGAAGGCCTCTGATGAGTACTGATGTTTAAGCCGAGCCCTAAGGGATTACAGTAGTTAGCAGAGGTTGGGGAACCGTGTTATGGTAGAGGGAGCAGCGTGTGCAAAGGTCCAGAGGTGAGAGAGGGGTGCACATTTAGACCAGCTGAAAGAAACACATTTTGGCTGTGTGGGAGGGTTGTAAGACTCAACCAGGGACGACCCTGTGGGCCGTATGAAGGAGTTCCATTGTTTTCTAAAATGATGGCCAGTTTTGAAAGGGTCTTAAGCTCAGGTGTGCATTCAACAGGTTTCTCCTGGTTGCCTTATGGGGACTGGATGGAGTGAGAGGCAGTGGTAGGAGGAGGGAGAGAGAGAACTTAGGTGGCCTGTGTGGCGGTGCAGGTGGGGAATGATGGGTGTGTGGCCTAGGGTGGGGCAGCTAAGCTGTCACCTGAGTCCAGGTGAGTGATGGTGAGGAGACCGCGGTGGCTGCTTCTCTGGCATCCTGGGCTGGGCTGCAATTTGCAGGGCTGGTTGGATGTTTGGGCTTGAAAACTCCCAGTTTCCAGGACCCGTTCGCTGGGTTAGGGTCCCGCAGGCCATCTCGTGGAGGGAAGGGGTTCAGGTGGCTTCTCAAGGGGCTATATTTACCTTGAGTGTTGAACTAGGTCGACGTGGTACCAAGTGGTAAGCCTTGTGGGTGCACACCTTTGTCTGAGTTCTGCTCCCTGCGAGGAGAGTCTCATTTCCTTCATCTGGGAAGTGGGATTGGTGACAACTCCTGCCCCTTAGGACGGAGTGAGGTAGCGCCTGCAGAGTGCTGGGCCAGTGCTCGGTGACCAGCTGGGCCTGCTATAATTTCTACTGTTAGAAAGGCGGATACCGTGGCCCGGTCTGTGTGTGTCTGTGCATTGAGGGGGCGCTGGGCTGACCGCTGAGTCCCTTAGTACCCGTAGCATAAGTGAGTTTTGTCCTGGGAGCTTGTGATGGTCAAAGGCCAGACTCCAACCCATCACTCTTAGGGGATGTGCGCTGGGTTAGTAGACAGACCATTAACCAGAGGTCAGGAGCCTTGGGTTCTGGCCTCAGAGCCCTTACCTGACCTTACCTGACCTTGGGTTCTGTCCTCAGAGCCCTTACCCTTACTTTCCTCGCTTCGTTCAGTTCCCTCATCTGAGCAGTGGGACAGGTAACTGCCACCCTGCTGTGTACTCTGTAGATTTATCCTCCCTCTTCTTAGGGGTCACATCATCTCTAGGGGGGAGCTGGTGCCCGTGCTGAGAGGCAGGTTTGGAAGGTCGTCCTGCTCTCACTTGCAAACCTTCCTCAAACCTCAGAGATCTCCCACAAGGTCATAAGGGCATGCTGGAATCCCGGCCATCAGTGGCGTCTCTCCTCTTCTGAACGCAGTCCTGAGGAGTTGGGGTGTTTTCCTGGGGTCTCCACTGCAAAAGGAGGGAGAAGAGGGGGCCCTGAGTGTGGCTAAAACACCAACACATCAGCAGGGCCTGAGGCGCCTCACCACTCACCTGCAACTCCCACGCCACCCGCTCCCTTCCCCAGGTGCCACACTCAGTGTTCCAGCTCCTCGGGAACCCCAAGAGTGCTCTCCTACCTGCAGCCCTTTGCTCAGGTTCCTTTGACTGCCTGGCTTCTTGTTCCTCCAGTGTCACCTCATGAACTCCTACTCAGGTAAAGGCCCAACTCAAATGCCACCTCCACTCAGAAGCCTCCCTTGACTGACCCATGGAGCCAGCATTGCTCTCCCTTGCTGTCTGAGAGCCAGTGCTCCAGGCAGTGACTGGGGAGCATTTCCTGCAATTTTTGGTTCACTTTCACCTCCACTAGGCTGAGGACTCCCTGAGTGTAGGATGGTGCTGGCCTGTTGCCCGTATTCCCTGGGTGCAAGGGTAGGTCCTCAACGGCTGTCAGCACTAGCCGGGTGACCCAAGCATCCTCTGGGCCTCTCAGCCTTTGGGGGCACATGGGGTCCTCTTACCAGGTAGACTTGGCTCTCCTGTGCCAACAGCCCTTGACTGCAGAACTATGAGGACTCAGGCCCTGTCTTTTCTGACAGGCCAAGGGGCTTCAGCAGATAATCAGACTGTCGTGCTGCATTCCCATGATGTCTTCCAGCTTTTCCTAACACAGGGCTGCAGCGGCCACTACTTCTGCCTCCTACCCTGCCCCTTTCCCAGCAGTGCTGTGGGTGCTCTGCTGTGCTGCTCTTCTCTGGAGGCTACCATCCCTATCCCGTTGGGACTGTAGTGGTCATTTGGCTGCCTATTGTGGGATAATTTTGTCCCCCTTGTCGTGTTTTGCTTTTTCAGAGAAGCCTCAAAGCAGGGGTGCTTGGGTGCCAGGGTTCTACAGCTCCTGTGGTGTTAGGCCTCACAGCCTTCCCCACTCCTCTGGGCGGCTGGACGGGGCAGGTGGGAGCAGCAGCCACCCAGAAACACCACTCCTTCCTGGTCCTCAGGCCCTTCCCCAGGGTTGATTCTCTCCCAGGACCCCATGGGCTCTCCTTGGGATTTGACTTTGGTGGAGCTCCAGACTCCTAGGCATGCCTGGAGACAGTTTGTATAGTTATGCCCTGGAGGGCTGACAGTCTTTGAGTTCTTTTCCAGAAGTCTCCTCAACTGCTGTGTTAATCAGTTGATGCAAAGTGTGTGTGTGTGTGTGTGTGTGTGTGTGTGTGTAGGGTCCCTGCTCACACACCCAGGCTCTGCTTAGGATCTGCTGGAGCAACCCGCTACTGTTGAGTGAATGAACACACAGGTCCCTGCCCTGGCTTCTTGGGGATGCTGTCTGAACAGCTGGTGTGAGAGTGCAGGGGCTGGGGTGGGGTGGGGTGGGGTGAAGGGGATGTTACTGGTTTTAATTGGCACCTTTACAGTAGGCTCTGTTTACATCCTTTCAGGTACTTACTATCTGGGAACACTTGGGCCGATTACATAACTCCTCGGAGCCTTGGTTTCCTCTGGTGGAAGACAGATGCATGAGCAGTGTGGCCTGTGCAGTCTCTGTGTGTGCTGCACGATGCCCTGCTTACCTACTAGGGCGGTGGTGGGGAGAAAATGGGTTACTCTGGGGCAGAGGTTTCCTGGTGAAACACAGACTTGCATGGAGAGGTCTGGCTTGGGGACAAAATTAGGATTGTGGGGCCAGGAAGAGAGAGGATGACATGGAGGTAAGAAGCCAAAGGAGGGGCATGGGAGGGCAGCAAGCAATGGCTCAGGGATCTGTCCAATGGTGGCTGAGTCCCACTAACCCTGAGTCCCAGGCAGAGGGAGGGAGGAGCAGACGAGGAAGGCGGGGCTTCTCCAGCTTCTCCAGGAGAGGAGCGAAGACCCAGGCTATTCTGTGGCATCTCCATCTCTTCCATCTCCTGGCCTCTGTGTCTCCTGAGGCAGCTTGGGGTGGGGTGGAGGGAGCTCACCTGCTCCCACCTCCAGGCCCCTCCCATTCCGTGGTCCTCAACTGACCCTCTGGCTCTGGGCGTCTGCAATGAGCGGGGGAAGCCGGGGCAGATTATTTTGGGGAGTTTGGTCTAATTCTGCTCATTGATCAAAACCATTTTTTCCTAATTTAGTCAGATGATTTCCTTAAGAACATTCGTGTTTCTACAAATGAGAGCACTTGCATAATCTATTCCATTGTGGCATCCCTCCACCCTCCATCGCCACCCGCACCTGCCCCGCCTGCACCCACCCCTCTCCGCCTCCAGGAAGCCACACAGCTTCCGGGCTAATTTGATCAAGATGAGTAAAAGCAAAACCATCTGGTTTCCTTCGACAGCTGATTCCAGAATCGCTATTGTAAGAGACCTGTCTTCCAGGTGGGCCTGCCATGTGAGGGGGTGTCTCTCTTTGCCGAGATGAAAGGGCTTGGCCTGCTACAGAATACCTCTGCGCAGGCATCAAGCTTCCAGTGAATCACATCAAAGGCCTCCCTGCCAGCGCTGGCCCCTTCCAGCTGGGGGAAAATGGGCTCATTAGAAGCAGGAAGAGTACATTGTTTACAT
The DNA here is from genome assembly GCF_018345385.1 of Vulpes lagopus. Taxonomy (NCBI): domain Eukaryota; kingdom Metazoa; phylum Chordata; class Mammalia; order Carnivora; family Canidae; genus Vulpes; species Vulpes lagopus. Next base: position 59,951,442 of record NC_054846.1, on the reverse strand, counting down.
TAGGCGGTGCTGATTTACAAGCCCGAGCCTCCATTCCCCTGCTCACCTTGGCGCTGCCGGCTGGGGAGAGCCCTCCACTTGCCTGGAAAGGCTCCTTTGAAGGTGCGCAGCCTCCTGCAAAGGAGGCTGTGACTGCGGCGCTCCCCCCCTGCTCGCCCTTCCCCCGCTAATTAGGTTGTTACCAATTGAGCAATATCTGGGGCTTGGGTAGAGACTAGCAGGGAGACTGTCGGCCAAGGTCTCTGCATAATTGTGTTGATTAAGAGGTACAAGGCTGGAAATGTTGTCTTCCTTCAAGATCAAGTCCCTGCGCTCGTGGGAGCCTTGATTTTTCTGGGCCAATTTGTTTGTGTTGGCCTAATTGCTCAGGAAGGGCATTTTTCCCCCGGATGCTTCAGGTCCAAGGGTTTGGTGTAGTTCTGCAGCCCAGGCTGCCAGGACGCCCGGGGCTTGGGTGGGGGGCGCCCTGGGGGCTGGTGGCTTCTCCCAGGGGAGTGTCTCCCTGTGGGACAACTTTGGTGCCCTTCGGGGGGTGCAGGTGGGGTGCCTGCACAGGCCAACTCAGTGTATTTTCCCCCCCAGGGCAGGATAAACAAAATGTTCACTGGGCTCGGGGTTCTGGACTCCCCTTTAAAAGCCACCCTATTAAAAAGGAAAAAAAATAAAAGCCACCCTATTGGGCAGCCCGGGTTGCCCAGTGGTTAGCGCCGCCTTTGGCCCAGGGCGCGATCCTGGAATCCCGGGATCGAGTCCCTCATCAGGCTCCCTGCATGGAGCCTGCTTCTCCCTCTGCCTGTGTCTCTGCCTCTCTCTCTCTCTGTGTCTCTCATGAATAAATAAATAAAAGCCATCCTATTTGGGGCCCCGGAGAAAATTCAAAGAAAGTTAAGAACTCCAGCTCTAATCATATTTAAATTTTTTTGGGGGGGGGGTGCGGAAATCTCACGTGGCTCCCAGCAGCCGGCACATCCTCATCCAGGACGAAAGGCCGGCTCCTGTTTCCAGCCTCCCTTGCAGCTAGGCGGGCCATGTGACTAGTTCTGGCCAATAGGCTTTGAGAGGAAGTGACGTACGTCACCGCGCTAACGGGGTCGACGGCCGGAACGGCCTGCCATCTTTGTTTTTGCCTCTGCCACGGAGACCTCGGAGGCGAAGGCTGGGGGCGGCGGCGGGCCATGCGACCCAGGCCTGACCTGGTGAGAAGCAAACCTTTATTGCTTTATGCCCCCGGGGTTTCGTGGTTAAGTTCTTCCTGCGGCCTAGTGACCTTCTAGTGGCCCGTCCCGACCCATACAGGTACCCACCCAGTGCTGCCGGCGCTTGTTTGTCCGGACATGGCTGACTTAAGAAAGGGAAACCGCGTTCCCGGACTTGCCGTTGTGCCTTTCAGTTTTACCTTGGACCTGTCAGCCTTCCTCTGGAGCAACAGGAGGGCCTGTCGGCCTGGGTCCTGTGCCCACCCCCCTCCCCTGCCAATCACGGAGCCCGCTGGAACTGGGACGTGACATTTTGATTGGTCAACCTGGGCTGGGGAGTTGGGGGCCATATGATTGACAATCCCATCCGGGGCACGGGGCTGTTGGGGAAAAGAGAGAATCCTGAGCAGCTGGAAATTTCTATTGCAGGTGCTGTTCCTTGGACCGCTGTGCACCGAGAGCCTCGAGTGGCTCAGGGGCTTCTAGAAGACCGTACTGCCAAGGCCCCAGGGGAGCTGCCCGGCCAGGTACAAAGGATGGCTGTGTGTGTGAGTGGGTCGGTGGTGATCGGATGGACTCACCCTACCTGCTTGCGGCCAGACGTGTGGTAGGCGAAGGGATATCGCTTGCGTTGATGGTAGAGAGGCAGGAACTCCGGAATGGAGGCGTGGCTGTGGGTGCTGGGAACGGGGAAGCGGAGGGGGCCTGGGAGGGTGCGCTGGTGGGGATGGTGGAGCTCACCTGCCCGCCTTACCTGCGGAGAGGGACCTCGTGGCCTCTCACTCCCCGCAGGGCTTCTTCCTTCTCTTTCTCCACAGCCTGACTTCTGGTCACACGTCTTTTTGCACAAAGCCCTTTGTGGTTGTTTCAGAATGGTGGGAGCATCCGCCCCGAGTCTCCTGACCTCGCAGCTCCGCTCCCACAGCTAACGCCACAGGCTCTGGCGTCTTCCATCCCAGAAATCTCCGGAGGAGATAATACGGTAGGCCCAGCCTGGGTCAGGTGTCTCTGGGTGGCCAATCAGCTGCGGAGGCCTTCAAGGACACGTGGCACTTCAGGAGGCCTCAGTTTTCTAGCTGTAAAGAGATGAGTCAAACGGCATGCTCTCTGGGGTGCCTGGTGCCTCTGATGATGGGAAGTGGTGTGTGGTACGGTGGTCAGGAGTGCCTGCTTTGAAGTCAGACAGCCCTGGGCGTGAATCTCAGCATCCCACCAATTAGCGGTGTGAGTTTGGGAAAGTAATTTGACTTCTCTGAGTTGCAGTTTTCTTATCTGTAAAATGAGGGTAGTAGTGGTACCTCCTTTAGAGTTTTTAAAACAATTTATTTATTATTATTATCTTTAAAATTGACACACAGAGGCAGACACACAAGCAGAGAGAGAAGCAGGCTCCAGGCAGGGAGCCGGACTTGGGACTCCATCCCGGGACCCCTGGATCACACCCTGGTCTGAAGGCAGGCGCTAAACCACTGAGCCACCCAGGCTGCCCGAGTTTTTATTAAAAAAAAAAACAAAAAACAAAAACAAGGATTAACTAAGATGATGCACATAAAGCATTTAAGCTGCAGTTGGTACATAGCAAATGCTCAACAAATTTAGGTATATAAAAAAATCTATGGTTTTATTTATTTATTTAAAAGATTTTTATTTATTCATTCATGAGGGAGAGGGAGAGAGAGAGAGAGAGAGAGAGAGAGGCAGAGACACAGGCAGAGGGAGAAGCAGGCTCCATGCAGGGAGCCCGATGCGGGACTCGATCTCGGGTCTCCAGAATTACACCCTGGGCTGAAGGCAGGCGCTAAACCGCTGAGCCACCCGGGTTCCCCAAATCTATGGTTTTTAAAGCTATTTTTCCCAGTAGTCTCTTCTGAAGACTTGGGTTGTGTTTTCACAGTGATGTCCTTTGGAGAGTAATATTTGGATCTGGAGGAGTCTGGGGAGAAAGGGAGGATGCCAGTGTGGAAATCCACTGTGTTCTTCTGACTCTGGTGGGCTCAGGGATGATGCTTGGCGGTGAATTTAGGCAAAGGCGTGGCTAATGGGGCAACTGGGCATAGGCCAAGTGGCCAGGGTGACTCAAAGCCCTGGGTCTAAAGTGTGACCACTTATAGGACACTGGCCCTGGTGGTCCTGGGAGGGCCAGTGGGTTGGGTGAGAGGAAGGCAGGTGGTGGGTGGACTCCTGTAGGTGGCTGATGCCCTGGAAGCTCTGTTGAGATGTGACTGTGCTGTGGCACATGTGCAAGACTGTCTCCCATGAGTAGGAGGCAGGGAGGAAGGATTTAAGCAAGGGCGAGGCCCAGGCCACCAGATGCAATCACAGTGCTGGGGCAGGAAACTCTGAGGTTCTAGGCCAAGCAGTAGCTAGGTCTCTGAGGCCTGAGAGGGGCCAGCCTGGGGTGGGAGGTGGTCTGGGTTCCCGAACCTCTGAGCAGCAGTAGAGCCCAGTGACCCTGGCTGAGCCACTGGCGTCAGGGCTGCAGCTCTGGCTTTGTGCCCACTCCTGGAGCTGCCTCAGACACCCATCCCAGCCAGGATTGCTGCAGGGACCAGAGCCAGGAGGAGATGCTGTGCAAGTGGGAGCCCCAGTGGGCCCAGGTGCGAAGCAGAGGGAGAAGAAATGAACAGATCGACCTGCAGAATAATTGAAAGTGGTAGTTCTAGCAAAGACGCAGGGCTTGTGCTGGGATGTTCGGGGTCAGAGCAAGCATTAAGAAGTTATACGACAGCAGTTGGCCCAAGGGAAAGACACAGTCTGGCCAACTCCCAAGCCATCAGACGGTCTCAGCATCAACACTAACTTTCATCCGCTGGACATTTACTATGTGTTCTTATTGTGCCAAGAGAGCACTTTGTGTATGTTATCGTGAATCCTGACATTGACCTTGAGACACGGGGATCATAACCCCCTTTTGTGTGTTTGAAGAATTTGGCTCAGAGAGGTAAAGTCACTTACTCAAGATCCCACAGCTAGTAGCTGGTGGAGGCGGGATTTGAACCCACCCCTGGCTAGCTGTAGAGCACAGGCTTCTGGCGGCTGCTTCTGCCCTTGTCCACAGTGCTCCAGTCGTGTTGCTTTCCTTTCTACTCCCTGATTGTCTGAAGGGCCCAAGGCCTTGACACATACCCTTCCTTAGGTCTGCAGTGCCCCATTCCCGCCCATCCTGGGTCCCAGTATAAAGCCGCTTCCCTGAGGAAGTCTTACCCCTGGTTTGTTCTATGTCTCTTGGTGTGATTCCTCAGCATCTCCTCTCCTCCTTAGAGCTGCTGTTACATATTTTTATTTGTAGTAATTTATGTCTAGTTGGTTTTCTCCACAGGAAGAAAATACCCATGAGGTTCAGGAGGGCAGGGACAGGGACAGGCTTTTGGGTTTTGTTTGTTTCTTTTTGTCACAGCTGTATTTCCAGTGCCAGGGACGGAAGCCTCACACATATTTGCTCTCTCATATCTGGTACCCAGTTCCATCCTTGCTGGCTCTGGGAGCCTCTCTGTGGCCTTGGTATCCTAGCTTCTTACCCACAGCTTGGCTCTGGAGGGGAGTCTTATGCTGACAGGTGGACTGGGCACCAGCCCTGCATCCCCAGGGCTATGTCCCTGCCAGAGGAGGAGAGGCAGACCCCTGGATGTTTGCACAGCTGGCATTTCCCCTGGACTCCTTCACTGGAGGTGTGGAGCAGAGGCCTGGGGCTTGGCTTACCTTTAGGCTGTAACCCATCTCCTTTGGCTGACACACACTGCCCGTGTGACTTGGAGACAAAGATGCGGTGGCTGGGCAAGAGAAGGCTGGGCCTTCTCTCTCACACAAGAGAATTGTGTGCTGACATTTTGCACCGAGAGGGTCTGTGACTGGCTCAGGCAGGAGACAGTAATGTTATTAAGTCAGTTTTTAAACTGGACAACATTCTTGACATTTCGGCCGAGATGCCCGAGCATGAAAAGCTTCTCCCTTCCTGTTGTGCATCTGCAAACAGTAACTCTGTAGCAATATGACTTGACTTAAAAGCCTGGGGCAGTTTGCTCATAATTCTAATAACCATCCAGAATTAGATCACTTCACATTCACCTTATTTCATCCCTCATTCATCTTCTGGTCAGGTCATTAGGAACTCCCTGATTCTTCCCCCAACCTCAGCGTTCTATTATTTATATATTATACACATTTCTCTATAGAGTCCCTGGGAAGATTTAAAATGGCCACAGAGGATGGACTTCCTGCCCTAATGACAGCTTGGGAAACCACCTTTTCTCTATTCACAGATCCATTTTGATCCATTGAGATTTTTAAAACTTCCAGCTAAAAATATTGCACAGGGGTTTCTATCTGGGGTCCCAGTGAGTGTGGGACAGACAGGTCAAGGGGGTGAACCAGTGACCACAGCTTGGCAGGAGGGTAAGGTAGGAGGGTCAGATGTTGTTCAAAGCCTTCTGTGACCCCAAATGGGCTCTTGGATGTCACCATGTTGCTGTGGCCCTCTTGTGGTTTTAATGTGCCCATGTCAGCTTGATTTGACAGGTTGGAAAACCACCATTTAAAGATGACATTTGGGACACCTGCGTGGCTCAGTCGGTTAAACATTCTCCTTTGGCTCGGGGCATGATCCCAGGGTCCTGGGATTAGGCCCTACACTGGGCTCCCCACTCAGCGGGGAATCTGATTCTACCTCTCCCTGCTGCTCCCCCTGCTTGTATTCTATGTCTCTTTCTTTGTGTCAAATAAATATGTAAAATCTTTATTTTTTTAAAGACTTTATTTATTCATGAGAGATGAGAGAGAGGCAGAGACACAGGCAGAGGGAGAAGCAGGTTCCATGCAGGGAGCCTGAAGTGGGACTCGATCCCTGGACTCCAGGATCACGCCCTGGGGCGAAGGCAGGCACTAAACCGCTGACCACCCAGGGATCCCCTAAATATGTAAAATCTTAAAAAAAAAAAAAAGACATTTATCCGTGTGCCTGGGTGGGTCCGTCACTTAAATGTGTGTCTTTGGCTCAGGTCATGATCTTAGAGTCCTGGGATCAAGCCCCATGTGTTGGGGCTCCCTGCTCAGCCTGGAGTCTGCTTCTCCCTCTCCCTCCGCCCCTCCTCCCTACTTGTGCTTTCTCTCTCTCTCTCTCTCTTTCTCCTCCCCCCCCCCCCCCCGTCAAATATTTATTTGATAAGATAAAAATCTTAAAGATGACATTTATCTTCATTGTTTGTTTTTCCTGACAACAAAAGAAATACTTGCTCACTGTAAATAACTCAAACCCCACAAAGATACATAATGTAGAAAGTGAAGGTCCCTTGTAATCCTGCTACTCCTGAAGATGATAGTACTGTGCATTATACCCTAGATGTTTTTCCTACACTTGTTGTAAAAAACGTGTGCCACAAACATTCTGGATCCACACTCCATTTCTGATTACTTAATTTCAGTAAACTCTTGGGCTGAGGGCTGGAGTTTAGTTCAGAATTAGGTAAGGATGTCCATCACCCACTCTGCTGGTACTAAAGGAAGTACCTTGTGCTTTAGCCCATGCCAGAGTGTCCTTCCATCTGGAGGCCAAGTCCTGGGCCTCTGCTGGTGCCCTGTGCCTCCCATGGGCAGCAACCTCTCTCTCTGCTGCTTTCCTCCAGAGAGGGTCCCTGGATCCCCCACCTTGGACCCCTCCCATTCTGCTGAAGTACAGAAGAAGGCGAGGTAGAAGGAGCAAGGCGCCTCTGAGGTTTAGCACAGACCAGACCTAACATTTCCCAGTGTCCAGCTTTTTTTTCTTTGAGAGTTGGTCTCCGCGATGGTCTAAATATTCGTGTCTCCCAGCAATTCCTATGTTAAAAATCCTAACGCCCAGTGTGATGATATTAAGAGGTGGGGCCCTTGGGGCACTTAGGCCCTGAGCGCTGGTCCCCCCTGATGGGATTAGCATCTCACAAAAGAGGTCTGAGAGAGCTCCCTCTGCCCTTCTGTCCTGTGAGGGCACTGTGAGGAGGAACTGGCCATGAACCAGGAAGGGGGCCCTCACCAGATCACGACCATGCAGGAGCCTCCATCTTGGACTTGCTGCCTCCAGAACTGTGAGAAAACATACTTCTGTTGTTTATAAACCACCCAGTCTGTGGTATTTTGTTATGGCAGCTGAATGAGCAAAGAGAGTCCTCCAAACAATGCAACAAACACCTTTGTTTCCAGTGCACTTCAAAGTTGCATTTTAAAACAGTCTTCCTAATATGCAAGGTTAAGATAAATGGTATTTGGTCTTGGCTGGAAGGACCAGATTTTTCACCTCTTAAAGTTTTAGTCCACGCAGTGAGGTGTTAATTTAATGCGTTGAATGGCAGAACAGATGAGCTCGCAGTGCACAGAGTATTTTCTCCAGAAGCAAAAAGTATTAACAGTAACAAAAATAAGACAAATGATGTGCAGATCAGCACGTTTATGAAGTACAGTATCTAATGATTGTGATAGTTGATCTTCCATCAATAACTCATTGCTCAAATGAGAGACATTCATTGTCAATATTTTAGAGCATCAAACCACAAACAGGTAGTTCCGCGTAGCAGAAGGAGCTCCTTTCCACCTCTAACATCAGTGTGGCAAGTTAGTTTCCCTCTCTGAGCCTCAGTTTCCTTGTTGGTAAGATGGGAAAGATGCCACCTTCTCAGGGTTGTTGCAGAAGTCAAATGGAGTACTAAAGGTCAAGGAGGTATACAGTAGACATCGTCTTCTAGGATTGCCTAGCATTTGGAGGATGAGTGGGAGGGAAAGCTTCCCCCCCACATGGAAAGGGAAGGGGTCAGGTACCCATATGTACAGGCACGTGGTCCATGCTTGGCCAACCATATGCTATTGCCCAGTGCAGTATTTGGGAAGGAGTGATGCCCAGAGTTAGGGGACAGATCAGAATTCATCCCGGTGGCCATGGGACCAGCAGGTGGATGTGGCGGTTCCAGGAGTGGCTGCAGCTGTGTTCTACTCAGACTCCTGGCATCCTGGATTTCTCCCTGCTTTTGAGCCTGCTTCGCCTCATTGGCGCTGTGAACTCTCAGTCTTCCTTTGCTGCGTCAGTTGCCTATAGTTGGCTTCCATCATTTTCAATAAGGAGTCCTGACCCATGGAGTCTTCTGTGAGCTGTGCACCCATGAGAGATTTCTTTTTGTGGGATGTGGCTCCTATCCTGGAGGACTGAAAAATACGGATGCCTGGGCCCTGCCCCTGAGCTTCCAATTATGGGCAATTTTGGTTTAGGGGGTTCTTCAAGTTGGAAGGGACCCAGAAGTGATGGTCTTGGTCCTGCTTCATGATCTGACCAGGGCACAAAGGCAATGTCTTTTAGAAAATGTGCCCACATGTGTCCATTATTTCCCTCAATTGCTTCTCCAGAATTCCTCCTTTCTAGTTAACCTGACCTAGGTTAACCCAGAAACAGCTTTAGGCAGAAGGAGAGTCATTACAGCATTGTGTCTAATTTAACAATATGGAGATAGGCCTGATCGCCACAAATTAGGCTAATGGTTACGTAAGTCATGGCGTAGTCATGGCGTAGCCACTCTAAGGAATGTTATGCAACCACTAACAAGTGATGTTTGGGTAGAGGTAGGAAATATTTGTAAGTTAAGTGTGCTTGACCAAGAAGATACAAGAGAATCTACCAAAATATTTGTGGCACAGTGTGTTTCTTTCACAAAATACAGCTTTCTCCTTTCTCCAGCTTCTCCTCCTTCCTCTTCATGTTGTTCAGTTCAGTCAAACTGGTTTGTGTGCAGAGAGAGTTTCTACAAATTACCGAGAAATGTTGGCTGACAGGACAGTGGCCATTTGAAGGCCAGCCATCTGGCCTAAACTCGTCCTGGGTTCCTGCCTCCCGTTGGGGTGGCTGCCACCGATGGGCACGCTGGTGAAGAGTGCATTTTGCTGTGCAGGTGGACAGGCCTGGCTTGCCCCCAGTGGGGAGAACAGTAGGAAGTATGACATGGTCCAGTTACTTTATGATTTCCCTATATGGCGTCCTATTGAAACAGATGTTTGAAGGAAACTCTCTTTTCCAGCTTGAATATGGATCAAGATAATAATAGATTGCCAGGTAAAATGTATTATCTCTAGTCATTAAAAATCATGTATTTCCAGTCTTCACTCCTTTTTTAAAAGTTTCTGTGAATTGGTAGAAAATATTCATTTATTGGTGTGTTCATGCACTCATCATTTATCATGCATTTGCCGAGAACAGAGCTGGGCAAACACCTTTGTTCACTTGCATTGTTTCCTGAGGTCAGAAGCTTCTGGTATTTGTTTGGCTCAGTCTGGCTGCTTGAGGCTTTTGGATTCTGGTCTTTGCTTGGGTGTTGAGGGGTTTTATCCTCGTTCCTCCTGGTTCTTAGCTGAGAGGGGCAGTTCAGTCAGCTTTCCATTATCCTCCCAGAAGCCCTGGGCAGAGACTCCAGCTCTACCTCCCCTCAGCCTTTGCAGGGGGACATCCTGCCAGCCACCCTCTCTCCTTTAGGCCTAGTCTTGAAAGAATAGAAAGTCTGCTCTCTCCTAGTTCAGTCCATTCCAGTTCAACCCATTAAACAGGAAATCCTGCCATTTGAGACAACACAGATGGACCTTGAGGGCATTATATCAAGTGAGATGAGTCTGACAGAGAAAGATGAATGCTGTATAATTTCCCTTATATGTAGAACCTAACAAGCAAATGACAATAACAAAATAAAACAAAAAATCAAACTCCTAAGGAAAAAAAGATCAGATTGTGGTTACCAGAGGTAGCAGATGGAGAATGAGGAGTTAGGTGAAGGTGACCAAAAGATACAAACTTCCAGTTATAAGATAAATACATACTGGGATGTCATGTGCCACATGGTGACTATAAGTCAACACCACTGTAGGATATATTTGAAAAATGTGTTAAGAAGGTAGAACCTGGGGCACCTGGATGCTTTGTCGGTTAAGCATCTGATTTGATTTTGGCTCAGGTCATAATCTCAGGGTTATGGGATCAAGCCCCGTATTGGGCCCTGCACGGAGTGTGGCGCCTGCTTAAGATTCTCTCTCCCCCTGCCTCTGCCTCCCCCCTCCACTAAAAAAACTACTAATAACTGAAAAAAAAAAAAAAGTAGATCCTGAGAGTTCTCATCTTAAGGAAAAAAACCCATTTTTTGGTATCTGTGAGATGATAGATATTAACTAAACTTACTGTGATCATTGCACAACATATGTACATCAGGCCATTATGTTGCACTCCTTAAACTTACATAGTGCTATCAATTATGTTGCAATAAAACTGGAAAAAATAAAAATTTAAAAATTTAAAAAAGAAAAACATGGATGTTACCCTGAGCCCAGGTCTGTGCTGGGGATTGAGGTGGATATAAAAGGTTAGAAGCTCTAAGCTTATTTGGAGGCAAGGCAAGGATACAAGTAGTCAAGTTCTGTGAAACCCTCCAAGGACACTGCTTGGCATCCTGCCCTAGCCTGTATTGCCACTGGGTTAGTGGTTGTTTTTCAGTCATTTGTTAGTTTATGTTTTCAACACACTTGCGGGGTATTGGGTGGGCACTGTGCAAGCCCTGGCAACAGAGTCAGAAGCTCATAGTCTTGAAGGGGAGATAAGTTGTGCATAAATAACTATACAGTAAAATGCAGAAAATTGTATTCTTTGAACTTCTGCTGGTTCTACTTCTCTAATAGCTCTTAAACCTGTTTCCTCCTCATTCCCACTCTTATTTTTTTTTCTCTTGTGGATGACTATATAGACTTCCTAACTCAACTTCCAGCCTCCAGTCCAGCTTCCACATTCCCATCAGATGGGTTTGTCTAAAATCTAGACATATATCTCCATATACTGCCAAATCCTCCAGTCTCTACACAAGGCCATCTGTGGGATGGAACTCTGCCTCCCCTTTCTAGCCAGACTGCTTGCCCTCAACCTGCTTCACAGTCTCTGTAGTTTTGGTACAATGTGCCTTTGTGTCTTCAGGCCTGGTATTCTCTCTTCCAGATGCGCTGTCCCAACCTGTTCTCCTAAAAGACTTCAAACCTCAACTCCTATACCAGATAATCTGGAAAAGCTTCCTACATTTCTTTCTTTTCTTTTCTTTCTTTTCTTTCTACAACTCTTCAGTGGGTGTCTGCTATGTGCCAGGCATGGTGCCAGGAATATGAAAGTGAGTAAAACCAATATGGTACCTGACTTCATAGAGCTTCAGGCCAGGTGGTAAAGAGAGATACATGTTAGACAAATTTGCAAAAAAACGTAGGATCACAAATTGTGATAAACAGTATGAAGAGGATAAATGCAGGATGCTCTCAGAGAGGATGGCCAGGACTCCACTCCCAGAGTATTGAACAGCCACAGGACATCCGTCCTAATCTGGTACCAGGCCTCTCACTCTAAGCAGATGGTCTGACCAGAGGTATAACGAGAACCATTTGGCTTGGCCCTGACCCTGTGTCAGTTGTCTCTGTAGTGACAATATAGTCCTTTGCTGGATACCTTCTGGGAGGTTCTGCTCAGCTCCAGTGATCTTCCTATATTACCCTCCTCATCCTTGGCTATGTACCCCCATAGATGTGTCTGTACCATGGGACCAACCCTCCTTGGTCATGTTTGGATGTGTCAGAATGGATACCTGAGCCAATTTGGTGAGATCGATTCTTTCTCCTCAGATTTTGAGACCCAGAGATCTAGTAAAGGCTGAAATTTTCTCTAGAATAGAACATATGGAACTTGGGAGGAAGGGGTGTCCATTTCCTTCTGCCTGAGAAGCAAATATGCTGAAGAGAACAGAAATGAGACACAGAGCAAGGACTTTCTTGAGGTCTGGTGCTATTTGTGCCCTTGAGTTCTGGGAAACAACCCTATGTTCCTTTAAATGATTCCCCTTTGCTGTCTAAGCTTAGCTTCTGTTGGTTTCTATTTCTTGCAGCTTAAGAATTCTAGCTATATAGATCCCAAACAGCTGATCATCAGCGTGGGCAAGTTGAAGAAAAATCAGTCACCTCAGCAAAGACTTGGATGGAGCTAGTCAGTGCATGTCAATCTATGGGGTCAGGTATTCAAGACTTGCAGCTTCTTGGCTGACCTTGAAATGTCTCATGGGTAGTTTCAGCATCTTGTGCATCCCAAGTCAACTCCAAAATGAAATCGCCCAGATAGCTGTTAACAAATACACTGTAACTGGTCTGTCCAGTTCTAATGGTTGGTTGGCATCTGTGTGTACATGTCCTGTGTTTACCTCAGCGGAGCCTTTGGTCTTTTGGGAGTAGTTGTTAACTCTGCAGAGCATATGGTCTGGTTCTGATCCCTGCAGGGATATTGATATTCTGTAGATGCATGATTTGCCAGGTCAGATTTTTTTTTTTTTCTGCTTCTTTCCTCTTGAGAAATCAATTTTTTTCCTATTCTAGATCACAAAGAGAAATTTTTTTTTCTGATTGAATTTTTAACAGATCTTTATGAGTAAAATTAGCTGCCTTTGACTTCTGGGGTTTACTCTCCTCTTGGGTTAATTTTATTTAATCCGTGGCAGAATAAGTTTTCTAAAAATCACACTTCCTTCCATAGTCTTAGAAAAATAAATGAAAAAAAAAAGGCCCCATTTAAGTGGCCTTGTTATTTCTCTTGATTTGCACAGCCTTAGCCTCTCGCTTTTGTCCATATAAACCGTAACACAGAGGTCACAAAAACCCCTTGACTTATTTAAATGTGGTAATAGCATCGTTGATGCAAACATGGGGTTAACCCAAATATTTCATAGTTTGGAGATTTTCAACTAATAAGAGGAATCAAGCACTATATTTGGGGAGAGATTAAGGTCACTGGCCCTCATTTGAGTTGATTGGTCTCTTGAAATGAGATGCTAATTGTGAAATTGATAGGCAGATTTCCATTTGATTTTAACCCCAATAGTTTATGTTTATAATTAAAATAATAAAAATGGAAAATGTCCAGTTCAATCAGCATAATCTTCCATCTATTCTCAAGCAACCTAACTGAAGTGAGATGCATCTGTGCATGTAAGTCACAAATTCCTTTTCCTTTGCCTCTTCTGGCCGGAGGTAAGGGGAGGAATAAATTGCTTATAGTCTAGATATGTTGACATCTCAGAAACTAGAGAAGACCAACTACAATGTTAGAATAAAAAGAAAAACCAAAAAAGAATTGGGGCCACTTTATATAAATAAAAGAAGATTCTGGTTTGCAATTAAGGTTATTAGTTGATTCATTCATACAAGCAATATTTACCTGGGTACCTACTCTGTACCAGGAACTAGGGATATGGAGGTAAATATGAAAGTTAGATTCCAGGTCTCATGGAGGCTGCATTTTGGTCAGGGAGGTTTTTAAGCAGGGAGTGGGGTGATTTGATGTGGTTTCTGCTAGCTAATGGCCCTGGCTGCCCTGTGAAAAATGCACTGGAGGGAACCCAAGTGGAAGCAAGAAGACTAGTTAGAGGACTCTTGTAGTCGTCCAGGTGGGAGATAACAGAGCAGTGGTTTAGAACTGGTTGTGACAGTGACAAAGGCAAGAAGTGACACATTTAGAATGTTTTGGAAGTTGAGTGGAAAGGACTAGCTGATAAGGTATGGGGGTTGAAGAAAGAGAGGAATAGACTTTCCCCCCTCAAATATATGGTTGTGTCATATGGCAGGTGGGGAAACTGAGGGGGATCTGGGAGTTCCATTTTAGATATGTTGGCTGTGAGATGCATCCAAATTGACAGGTTGCTAGCTACCTCAGTTCCAGAGGAGGATGGGGAGACCAATCCTTGATAAGGTCTGGCTCCAGTGAGGAGGGAGGCAGAGTTTTCCAAGCTATGCGGAGCACTAGAAAATGATTTGCATGACAACTTAGAATAAGAAAACTATCTTGGCCAGCTGATACATTGGGCAGCACCTGAAAAAAGGAATTCAATAAAGATGAATGAAAGGTGAACGAACCCAAGGACAGAAGGGAGCTTGGAGGTAAGGAGGAAGACAGAGATATTTTGCATCCTAAGAGCAGAGTTTAGGGAAGAGTAGACCCCTTTGAAGCCAAATGGAAGAGTATGACAGAATGCATGTGTGTCCTGCCCCTGCTTCTGTAGTGGGAAGAGTCTTGATTTAGGGGTCAGACAGATCTGCGTTCTAATCCAGATACTATCACCTGCAAGCTGTGTGTTCAGGCCACTTGCTGGACCTCTCTGCACACATACTTTGAAAAATTTCTGTCTCCCCAAAACATTGAAGTCATTAGGTAAAAAAGTAATTTGTTTCCCCTTTCTAGTGTTGAGCAAAGAAATATCAAGCTGCAGCTCGAAATGTCAGGTCAACTTGAGAGAGTGTGACCACATGAATTGAAATAATTGCAGCCAAAAGCAAAGGCAGTTTTCTTTAGGCATAGGTCTTATCTTGCATGAATGGGTCATTTAAGCTGTGATTTTTAAAACCTTGAGACAGGCTTTTGTACCCTCCAGGCTGTTGTCTGGGATGCCGGGAGAGGGACCAAGGGGCCATTTTCCAAGAGTATCCCAGGTGATAAGCTCAGGAATGTCCAATAACCTTGACTACTTCTGTGATTGAGAAGAGATCAAAGGAAACGGAGGTACATTCCCAAGAATTAAAAGACCTTCTGAGCAAAAGGAACAAAAGCAAAAATAAAAATAAACAAGTGGGACTATACCAAACTAAAAAGCTTCTGCACATTGAAGGAGACCATCAGCAAAATGAAAGAACGACCTACACAATGGGAGAAAATATTTGCAAATCCTATATCTGATAAAAGGTTAATATAAAAATATATAAAGTACTCATAACTCAAAAGCAAAAAACCAGTCTGATTAAAAAATAGGCAGAGAAACAGATTGGACATTTTTCCAAAGAAGACATACAAATGGCCATTGGGTACCTGGAAAGGTGCTCAACACCATGTATCATCAGAGAAATGCAAATCAAAACTACAATGAGATACCACCTCCCACCTGTCAGAATGGCTATCATCAAAAAGACAAGAGTGTTAGTGAGGATGTGGGGCAAAGGGAACCTTCGTGCACTGTTGGTGGGAATGTAAATGGGTGCGGCCACTGTGAAAAACAGTATGGGGGTTCCCCAAAGAAATTAAAAATAGAACTACCACATGATCTAGAAATCCTACTTCTGGATATATATCCAAAGGACCCCAAAGAGATATCTGTACCCATACTCACTACACTTTATTTACAACAGCCAAGATATGGAAACAACCCAAGTGTACATCAACAGATGAATGGATAAAGAAGATGTGGTATATATACACAAAGGAATATTATTCAGCCACGAGAAAGAAGGAAATCTTGCCACTTGAACATTGAGGAAACTTATGCTAAGTGAAAATAAGCCTGACAGAGAAAGACAAATACTGTATGATGTCACTGACATGTGGAATCTAAAAAAAAAAAGAAAGATGAATTCACAAAAACAGTATAAAAGTGGTTGCCAGGGCCTAGAAGATGGGGGAAATTGGTAAAGGGGTACAAACTTTCAGCTATAAGATGAATAAGCTCTGAGGATCTAATGTAAAGCATGGTGACTAGAGTCGATAACACAGTATGTGTAATTGAAATTTGCTAAGGGAGCAGAACTTAAACGTTCTCACTTTAAAAAAAAAGATAAATCTGTGAGGCAGTGGATGTGTTAATTAACTAGATGGGGGATTCCTTTCACGATGCATATGTGTATCAAGTCACCATGATATGCACTTTAAATATCTTGCAATTTTATGTCAATTACACATTAATAAAGCTGAAATTTAAAAAAGACTTTCATATTTTAGGAAAAAGTATGCAGTGCTTTCTCTGTCTACATTCTAGGAGTGTCTTGCAAAGGGTATTGATATATCCTTCATCTTTTGTCAATTTTTACATCCGATAAGGAACGAGAAGAGACTTTCCATTGTGGGAATGCTGTGGGATTATGTCTGCGGGAAATCATGTCATCTCATCTTAATTCTAAATCTAGTTGTTTGGTTCACATGATGCCAATGAATTCTTGATACTTTTTCATCACTGGGTTTTCTGGTTTGATGGCTTGTGCATAGACACTGGCCATGAGGAGATGGCCCTGTTTTCCTAAATGTATATTATAAACCAGAACTTCTCAAACTAAAACGTGTACACAAACCACTTGGGCATCTCAAAGTGCAGACTGGTTCAGCAGGTCTAGGTGGGGTCTGAGGTTTTGCATTTCTGATTAGCTCCCGGGATGCCTGAACTTGCTGGTGTGGGGATCACACTCACACCTGAGTAGCAAAGTTGTAGCATCCTGGTCTGTTAGTGGAGCCCAAGGGAGGAGAGGTTTATGACAAAAAGGTTTGGGGAAAATTGTATATTTTATCTCACCATGTAGATTTAAAATGCACCGTATTCACATCTTCTTAAAGTCTCTGAGAAGTTCTGCAGTTAAAAAGAAACTATTTGTTTTACTCAATGTCAAACTCATTTAATCATGAAACCCCTTTTCAAGGAAAGCCATCAACATTCAGTAGAATTAGTGTTCTTCGTATCAAATTTTGGAGAACAATTTGAGGCACCAAGGATAATCATGTTGATTGCAAACAGTTGCTAGGCAGTCCCCTGGGAGAATGCCACAGTGTGTGATTATTAAGAACGTGGGCTCTGAAGTTGAGTCAAAGCCTGTGGTTCAATCTTGGCTCTTCACTTAGAGCTGTGTGACTGTGGGTCAGTCCACTGCTCTGAGCCTCAGTTTCCTAATGTATAAGTGGGGATAATAAAAGATCCCGAAAATGGAAGCTGATATCATAGTTGCCTGGGATGGCGAAACAGATGATGCTGATCATCTTGGTTAGAGTGAAAAGGGCTCAGGTGAAGGAAACCCAGGAGAACAGTAATATAGGAAAGGTTGGGAGTTTGAGCCCAAAGGGCCCCAGAGACTGTCTAATGCTGCACCCTCCCTTTCTGGGTGGGCGACCTGGTCACACAGTGGAAGGAGTTCACCCAGGTCAGACATGAAGAGCAGACCAGAACCCAGAACTCTGGCCTGACCCTGCTGCACTCTCCAGCCCACTGTGCCAGGCATCATTCAAATCACCCAAGTAACACCTTCAGGTTTCCTTGTGGCGAACCACCTTTGTTCCGACCTAGTGTTTGAAACTGTGGCACAGAGAGGGGATAAGAAAGATTTTGCAGGGCACCTTTCCCTTTGGGGGCCCAGGCAAGAGACCTCCATTGTTGCCGGTTAGAACCCTCAGTTTACCAGGGTGCTCATGGAAGTGGTGGTGACTTTCCCAGAGAAGCAATACCCAGGTGGTGGGGGTGGGGATGTCTATAGGACATGGTGCAGCCTGAGAGGGACCCTGAGGCCAATTTTGTAGAGGTCAGGCCAGTCCCCCAGGCCACCCTATAGCTGTGGGTCCCAGGGTGTGTTGCTTACTCGATCTGCACACAGGCCAAAGGGACAAGAAGTAAACACGCTACTTTACAGTTCCTGAAGGCCTGTCTGTTTGATTTCTACTTTAAATCTCAAAACATCCCTGGAAAGTGCCTCGGATTGCAGTGTTCTGAACCGAGGCTCCCTCATTCAGGAAGAAGGAGACAACGTGCTGCTCATGGGGCCGGGGGGAGGTACTTGATGCCCAGGTCCTCGGGTACCTCTGCCTTCAGCCCCAGCTCTTGTCTTCACAAAGCCTTCCCTAAACAACCCGAATGGGTGCATCTGGCCTGACAGCTGAGGGCTGTTACCTAACCGGTTTCCTGAAAACTCTTTCTTCCTTACCTCTCTCACTTCAGGTGTGGAGGCTGTGCAGAGCCCCAGAGCCTGAGTGAGCCACTAGGTTGGTGGACAAAAGGATAGACTGATGTGGGAAACAAAGGCAAAAGAAAAATTCAATTTCCTTACTATCCATGTAGTCCACTGACAAGTCCTTGAAACAGGCAGAGTGACATTCCTCTAGAAACTCCACTCCCTCCATATTAATACTTTGCTAAGGGCACAAGGCAATCTTAGCCCGACCCCTAGGATCCTGTAAGTCTATTTATCATGAAAGTTCCTTTGGAAACTTCCTTTATCTCTACCCTCCAAGATACATACTGGCAATCATCCTCCAAGCATACGACCCACCGGAAATGCATCTAAAGGGTCTCAGGACAAGGTTTTATTAGACAGTAATAAATGACCCTTTACCAACAATAGCCAGCCCCCTCAAGGTCCTGAAAACTTGCTTCCAAATTCCTTAGAGACTTAGGCTATCCCTAACCCCTTCCCAACTTGAAAGTATAATGGGCCACTCCTCATAACCCTGGTACAGCTCTTTCTGCCCACAGGCTGTGTCCCTGTGCTTTGATAAAATCACTTTTTTTGCACCAAAGATGTCTCAAGAATTCTTTCTTGGCTGTTGGCTTCGAACCCTCATGTCTTTCCTACTCACAGACCATCCAGGGCAAAATCTCACCCAACACCCTGATCATATAATGCTAACTAACGTTAGAGAGGAGCTTATAAAGTTCGTTCACGTCCATTTTCTTATTTCTTCCCTCTGCTAGCCTCAAGAGTGGACAGGGCAGGGTTTGCAATTCCCCTTTTTACAGATGAAGGAACTCAGGCTTAGAGCCAGCATGATGGGTCCATGGCAAGACCGCAGGGCAACCAGGACAGAACCAAGGCTCTGGGCTGGTCCAGGCCACCCCAGGAACTGGATCAGGGGCCACCCCTTGCCTGACGGAGCTCCTCTGCTGCTGCCACATCCAGGAAAATCCGTGTCCCCTAAAGAGCTGTGAGCACCATTCTTCCCAGAACTGCCCCTTGCCCTGTGCCAAAGGAGAGAAGGAGTGGGTTTTTAAGAATCCTCTTGCAATAGCCCAACACTCAGCCTGGCCTGCAGTCAGCCCAAATGCATGTTTGTGCAAGTAGGGGTGGGCAGGCGAGGGCAGAAAGAACTCCGGGCTCTGTGCCCAGTGCCTGAGATTTCCCAGGAGGGAAGCCGGCATCCAGGCAGAAAGCCAGAAGTGTCCCTCATCACTCCCGAAAATGGGTCCTGGAGGAGCCGTCCATCCCTCGTCCCTGCTGCTGATGCGTAGTGCGGGGGGGACGAGAAGGGGCCAGCCCTGCCCCCCGAGGGCTTCCACCGAATCCGGGAGGAAGCCGCGTATTTGTCTTATTTCCTGTGCACCATTTTGACTTATTTTCCCGGTCCAAAGAAATAGCTGCCACATAAACTAAGGCTCCATTCTAGGGGGCCTGTTGGCTCCTTGGAGTCTGTAATTGGGGCATTGAAAGGATACAAAAAAAAAAAAAAAGCCCACAGAGGAGTGGATGATCTTTTATACTTAAAGTTCCCCCCTCTATAAAAGCGACATATTACAAACCTCTTTCTCCTCTCGAACATTTCTTGCTAAGTGCATTCTGATGCCACATTGAAACGCAAAATAGCTGGAATCAAGCAGGCACCGAAGGCTATTTATATGCTAATCTCTATTTCCCAAGCTGAAGCAGGAACCTGCAACTGGGTGCTGCTTCTAATGATGGCTCGGCTTTAACCTCTCTGGAAGAAAGAAAAGTATTTTCCTTAAGAAAACAACTCAGTTTCTTTAAGATGAAATGTAATTATCTATTATCAGATGTCCCTTAAAATGCAAGGCCTATTAAAGCTGCTAAAAATATTGAAGCCCTAATTTCACCATAATAGCATTTTAATTTCAGCAAATCACGGCTCTATTGTTACAGGACATTTTGCGGTAGGAATGTGGTAAGAGGTCCATCTTAGCTTTCTTCTTAACATTTTCCTTTCTTTGAGAAGTACAATTAAATCATTGCAATCATCTAACCTTGCTCGACACAAAATTTTACTTATCAAGCGCGAAAACAATGGTCATTAGCATTTAAAAGAATTTGTTTTAAAAGTAGCTAAAGTTTAATTGCTTTAAATATTCTTGTTAGAATGTGCAGCCGCTGTTGGTTCAACGTTCATATTAAAGAGAGACGGTGTTTAATTGATCGCTGAATTTCATTGAAAAATATTTACTTTCTTCCTGGGCAAAGTACGAAAGAGACGTTTTGATGGACCCTGGAGGAGGAATGGTTTGGGGGAAGACGGCGGAGTGTGGGGAGTAGCTGGCAGAGTGACCAGCTGGGTGCTCACCTGTTCATTGCCTGCATTTTCGGGAGCCCTTCCTCTGTAAGTCTCTAAAGCGAACCCCCTCCTCCCTCCCCGCCCTGTCGTCTTAATAGACCGCAACAGGAAGCATCCACTGCAAAATCCTTGAACTTGTATTCTTGTTTATCGGAGACCCTGGGGCTAATCTCGACATCTAAAGAGGGGGAACTCCATGCCGGGTAACCAACCTGTCCCCTCTGAGCGTTTTGAAACTGGGGCCCAGAGCAGAGCTGGTGCGCAGCAGAGAGAGGGCCACTCTGTGCCGGGTCTTCTGCCCACACCTGTTGGGGAGAGCAGACTCTTCCACAAATCCAGCTCAATCTCCATCTCCTTTTTTATTTAAGAGACTTTAGGCGTCTTAGTGGTGCTGTCCCCACTGAGTCTCACCAATTTTACAGGATTTCTGAGTTCCTGGGGGAGGCTCTGGCTGGTGGAACAGGGAGGAAGACAATCAGCTCAGTAGGCTACTGACTGAAGTTGGCAAAGAAGATGTCGTTGGGACCCTCGGAATCAGTGTTTATTGAGCATGTTACTGTGCACCCGGCACTGAGTTACTGAGTGCTGAGATCTTCATTTGCATCATTTCCCTTAATCTTTGCAATAACCCTCTGATGGACAATATTATTCCCGTTTTCCATGTGTGGCAACTGAGGCTCGAGGAGGCTAATTTGTGCAAGCAGCCAGTGGGAGGCAGAACCTCAAACCATCCGAGATCCATCTTCTAACAACTTCCATGCTAAGTAGCTTTCTTCTATTAGTTTCTGTCCTTAGCCATGACCATAACTTGGGCCTCCCGCTGGGACCCAGGTCACACTAAAAGCCAGTTCCCTCACTCCATTCTACTTCCTTTCTGCCCCCTTTGCCTTGGGACCCTCTGGGCCCATGTATACATGGAATTTAAAAAGTCTCCATTTTTTCCCCCTTGAGTCTCAGTTTGCTACCTGGAAAATGAGGACCTTGGCTCACCCAGTCTTCAGGAGCTCTGCTGGGTCCAAGTTTCTATGGACTCAGTTCTGGCCTGGGAGGGTACTGAGTACCTAATCTGTGCCAGGCCTGGGGTGTTCAGAGAAGGGTAACATGGATCCCTGCCTCCAAATGAACGCTCTCAACAGCCAGCTCACTGCAGCTGATCATCTTCCTTCTAATGTCATAGGGCTGAACAATGGCAGCTGTACCCAGCACAGCACAGTACAGGTTGGGTCCTTCAGGGTCCCAGGGCAATCTGAGATTTTGCTTGGTGTTCCCTTTCATTTGCTGGACCAATGCTCCTTCTCTTTCAACATCCAGCTCAAGAGTTACATCTCCTGGGGAGACTTTGCAGCCTCTTTTCAAACTTGGATTCCCATGACTCTTCCAGCATTTCTGTTGTGTAGCATCTCCTCTTACAATAGAAAAGTGAGGATGTAGCCCAGGTTAAATGTCTGGTTCTACTATGTGCCAACGGATACTCTCAGGTAAGTCAGTCCCTTATCCTCACTGAAGCTGTTTCCTTGTCTCTACAGTGGGGTAATAATAGTGTCCACTTCCCCCTTTTGTTGTAAGTGCCTAGTGAGATTTGTATAAAGCTCCTAGAACAGTGTCTGGCACATGCAAGTACTTAATGAACATTACTTACTATTAACATAATAAAGGTACTTACTCCTAGGTGTGTGCTACTGCTGGGCCATGTGCTCTACCAAGATTGTTACTTTTATATCTCTGTGGCTAACACAGACTGCTGCCTATGGGCAAGCATCAGAAAATGGGCAAGAGCAAGGGCTCCAATTTATGTCATGGCACTTACCAGCTCTGTGACCTTGGATAAGTTCCATGACTTCTCTGGCCTCCAGTTTCTTTTCTTTTATTTTATTTTATTTACTTATTTAGTTTCTTCATTTTAAATGGAGATACCTACCATGCCTTCTTTGTGAGATCATCCAGAGGGTTACATGAGGCCACGTTGGGGAAGTTCAGTCCTTGTTCAGGGACAGTTGTAAGAGCCCAACCCATGGTACCCGTTAGGTGACCAGGTGCTCATTAATCACTGACATCTGTATTCCCCTTTCACAGTCTTATCTCATTTAATCACAACAGTTCTGGGAAGGACCTTTATTATAAACTCTGGTTCATCAAGATCCTACAGCTGGTAAGAGGCAGGTCCTCTGACCTCACATCCCCTCACCCACCCATTAACTACCCCCTGACATCCTGTATGATGAAGTCAGGTGGACACAGCAATGATTCTCAAACAGGCCAAATCATCTTCCATTAAAGTTAAATGGGGTTTAGGAAAAAAAAGGTGGCATTTGGACTCATTAGGAATCCTAGCTAAATCTATTTCATAATGGCGGGTCCTGAAATGACACCTCCAACAAGAAGCTGCACTTGGCTTTTTATACTCTTCGGAAGCTGTTATAAATATTATTTTTGAAATAGCAGATTTCAAGTTGAAGTCCCCTTTGTCCACTCTGGAATTCAGATTTATTTCTAAGAGACCAGTGCAATTTTCTTATCTTTGTTACAAATTACTACAGTCTGGGTTAATCTCATGCAGCAATAAAGCTGTTTGCCCAGGAAGCTGCCTGTGGTGTCAGAGCTGATGAATGGCTCGGTCCAGAACATTGAAAAACTTGGTTCTCCTGCGGCAAACTACTGATGTGTTCAGCTGCTCAGATGTTAGTGGGCAGACACTCTCACCTGGGTCAGGGCATTGGACCCTTTGAACCTAAGAGGTCTGAGGTGCTCCAGGCTGCCTCTCTCCTTCATAAAGAAGGTATTCCTGTCTGAAGCTTTCTGATAGTGGCTGTGAATCAAGTGATGACAGTCGAAGCCAGAACAGGGAGTGGGTACAGGCAGGGTGGTCTCAAGGGACAAGAGAGTGAGTGGGCTGGTCTCAGAAGCAGACAAGAGTGGAGTATAGGGGAAGGAGCAGAAGGCATGTGTTTCATTCATTCAACAATTGCTATAGTTTTAAAAACCTAACACACACCATTGATTAGAAAGTGCACTATTGACTTAATAAGAACGCTTTTTGGAGGCATGAGGGGAATAAATACAACCACTTTCAATGTATGTATTGATTTTAAGACCCAGTGTTGAAGGCATTCTAGAGGGATTGAGATCTGAAGGATAGTAAAAGACGACTGTTTGTGTGCATGTGTGCACGGATGTGTGTGTGTGTGGCTTTTCTGAGCAGTGGGAGACCCTTGGGAGAAAGTGTTCAGGGAGAGAGTAGAAGCCCGAAGCTCTTGAGACAAGGAGGCTTGCTGAGGAAGCTGAAAGAAGGTCAGTGTGACTTTGGAGGAGGAGGTTGGTGGAAGGTGAAGCTGGGGATCATCTGGGACATCTCATGAATACAGGTGAGCTGAAGAGTTTAGATGTTCTTCTGAGGGCAATGGAGAGGCACTAAAGAGGTAAGGATTGATATATTCTATATGTGGGGCCCAGGGGAGGCAAAGAGCCACAACCTGGAAGACAGCTGAGTCATGGGAAAGCTGGCACTAGAGAGGATGCACACACCAGGGGGATGTTCCCCCCACCACTTCTGGGATGAGCACTGGCTTTGCAGGCCTCAGGCAGTGCCTCAATCAGAGCACTTAAATTATGACTTTAGAATTGAGGAGAGAGCAGATTTGTCTCAGTTCTGTAAGAATGAACCTCTTCTAAGTGCTTATCCTTCTAGGCTGGCAAGGTCAAGTCTTCAGCTGGGTTTCTGTTCCTACCCTTCCTGCCACTGCTGAGTAGTACCAATGTCAGGGGTGGGGGTGGTCCTCACCCAGTCCCTTCCAGTCCTCAGTCCCCTTTGGTCACTGTGGATTAGCTTCCCGTTCAAGCCTGCTGGGTGTTTAGATGATGGGGCGCTCCTCAGCCCTTCTGCTACACTTGGTCACAGGGGTCTTTTCATGTGGGTCCAAAGGCCACAGATCTTAGAGTTCAACTACTTCACTTCTTTCTACTCCATCACATCTTCTCGTCACAGCAACTCTCCAGCTTGGGGGTCATGTACCCATTGGTCTGTGTTCCACTTGGAAGCCTCTGAGAAACCTATCCTTTTCTCTTCTTCCTCCCCCTAATGGTTTCCTTATATTGTAAGCATTCCCCTCTGCCCTTTCCCAGCCTGAGATAATTCAGATAAACTCAGGAGCAGGTTGTCTTTCCCTACCTAGGAATTTCAGCTTTTGTCCCTTTAATACCAAAGCTCTACAGGTAAGGGTGAGGGAACACAGAACCCTAGCACTCTCCCCAACCCACCCTTTTTAAAAAAAACTTTAGAAACTGTTAGAGTCACGGTTTAGCTGGTAATGGGCTGAGCAAGGAAGAGATGGCCCATCTATTCATTCATCCATCCATCCATCCATCCATCCATCCATGCATCTATCCATCTACTGCTTTCGAGCAGGAGTAAAAAAAGGTTTTAAGGATGCCATTTCTTTGATAACTGCCCACTTCTGAGGATGGGCTACCACAGCCTTGTTTCTCTGCTAGGCTCTGTCCATTGTCCACAATGTCTGAGACCAATACTGTATAATATTGGAAGCCTGGGTTCTGGAGTCAGACTCCCTGGGTTCATGTCCTGGCTCCATCACTTGCCAGTTATGTGACTTTGGTCATGTAAATCAGATTTTTGTTATGGTACTTATCTCATGCATAGAAGGAGGCTAACAGCACCTATTTCAAAGGCTTGTAAGGATTAAGTGAGTTAATACATATAAGTCTTTAGAGCAGTACCTGGTACTTAAATGTTAGATATTGTGAGTACTCTTAGATCAAGGGTGGAGATCTGACGTAAGCTGGGTCAATCTGATTCTCTCTGCTCTTCTTGAAGTTTGGAATCAGGACTGGAATGTGTCTGGGTCACTCAAACCTGATGAGATGAGATGAGATGAGAACTGAGATGAAGTGAGGCTGTCCTGGGCGTTGAGCAAGGAGAAGCTGGTCTACAGAGAAGAGAAGAGAAAATGGGTGTCTGGAGAGGAGATAAGAGCCTGTGTCTCTGAGGAAGGGGGAGGGAGGAGGAGGGAAAATGAGAGGGAGGAAGACAGGTAAGGAGGAAGAGGAGGAAGGGCAGAGGGAAGAGGAGAGAGGTTTAAAGATGCTTAAGTGCTTGGGTCCCTAGTCCCAGACTTGCTCCTGATGGTCCGTGTTCTTTTGTGTTCAGGTCAATCTCCATTTGTTTAATTGCTTTTTTGTTTCTATTACTTTGGAGTGGGTGTCTGAACCGGAATGACAAGCAGATCACATCCCTGCCCTTGAGGAATTTGCCATTGCTATAGGCTGAGTGTTTGTATCTCCCCAAAGTCATATGTTGAGACCTAATCCCCAATGTGATGGTATTAGGAGATGGGGTCTTTGGGAGGGGGTTGGATCCCAAGGTGGAGCCCTCATGCACGAGGTTAGTGCCATTATGAAAGAGGCTCCAAAGAGCTTCCTTGCCCCTTCCTCCAGTCCTCTATGTGAAGACACAGCCAGAAGATGGTCATCTAGCTAGGAATGTGCTGGTGCCTTGATCTTGGCTTTTCCCAGCCTTCAGAACTGTGAGAAAGTTTGTTGCCTCAACCACACAATCTATGGTATTTTTGTTACAGCAACCCGAACAGAGTAGGTGAGGACAGGAGATACAACGTGGTTGTAGCAAACTAGAAAATGAGTATGGATAGGATGAAGAGGGGATGTGCTAGCACTGCTTGAAAGCAAGCAGGATGGCAGAGGGCTTGATGGAGAAGATGACAGTGGCATTAGCTCTTGGGAAATGGATTTTCCCACAACTTCCTTTGTGGAGCTGAGCTGTGTCTACTGCTTCCAGCCATAATTGCCCCCTGGGGCTATGGACAGAAGACACAGCTACACCATGAGAAAAAGACCCTCACAGTAAAGTTCACTTCCCAGTGTGTCAGAGCTTTCTAACCTGACAAGCTACGGCTCAGTGCTCTGGGATTCCGGACAGGACGGGCTTATTTATTAGTGTCCTTTGATCTCAGGGAAGAGGAAAGCTCTAAGAGGAAGCTCTAAGAGAGAAGATTTATAATTTAAGCATCCCCTTTCTCCACACCAGCCATATTGGGTATTAACCTCACCGAAAAGGCTGAGGTAGCTGACAGGTTGTTCCATGAGGCAGGCTCTTCCTGGAATCAGATCAGCTGCCTTGTGGGGGCCAGATCTACAGCCTATGAACCCAGTGGGACTAGTTGCTGTTCCCCATATCCACTCTGGGTGAAATTTCCTCACTTGCAGGCCTTTCTTTGTGCTCGTTCCCTTACTTGGAGTGTTCCTCCCTGTGTGCTCATGGCCCTCCATGAGAACACTACCCATTCCTCAATGCCCATCTCTCCTTGTGCCTTTTCCATGATGGTCTCTTCGCTCACCATCTTCCCAGATGAGATACGGCTCTCCCCTGCATTCCCTCATTTTGTAGCCCTGATGCAGCATCGTTGGAACATATTCTGGGTGTGGGTATGATACCATACACTTGTTTTCTCCTTTAACTCCCATCAGAGTGGGACCTCTTCAAGGACGAGACCTATGGTTTATTCATTCTTACATTTCCAGACCCTCCATAAATGTTTATTGACTGCATAATCAGACTTTTTAGTGCTTTAAAGTTATTGATAAACTACAACCCAAAACCTGTGCTGCTAATCATATGCCGGGAATAGGACTAAGATCAATCATTTCATGTCGTCCTGATGCCAACCCTGTTGGTAGGTGGCACCATCATCACCACTTTGCAGATGAGAAGAGCAGATGGGACTGGAAAGAATTAAGGCAGGGCACACAGCTAGTGAAATGGCAGAATTATTATATTTTCAGTCCTAGACTACTTGCAGCCAAAGCTCTTAACCCTTGAAAATGACAAGATGCAACCACCCTTTTGTAGGACACCTCTTCCCCAAGGCTAATTAAAACAACAAAGAGGTATCATTTTTCTTAACCTGTCCAGTGAGGATAAAAAGGTAACATCACTTTGGACAATGTTGCAGTGGATTCAGTAGTCTCCCATGCTTGTGGCATTAATGCTTAATCCAAACATGAGTCATGCTCTTTGACCCACTCACACATACTGCATTAATGTGGAAAAGTTCTCTTAAGGGGTGCCTGAGTAGCTCAGTCAGTAGAGCATCCAACTCTTGATCTCAGCTCAGGTCTCGATCTCAGGATCATGAGTTCAAGCCCCACTCTTAAAAAATTATTAAGAAAAAAAGAGAAGTTATCTTAAGGAAATAACCCCAAAGACTGAGGGAGAAAACAATAATAAATAAGAAGCTCTTCATGGCATCATTGCTAAGGATAGTGACATGCTCATCAGAATAGCCAAGTGAATAATGGCACCACTCCATGGAGTACTAGGCAGTCATTAAAATGACAGTTGTGAAGATTGTCTGCCAAAACTGTTTAGGGTGTAGCATGAGGCCCTAAAACATTGGGTATACAGTTGGGGGAGTACCTCAGTTACCACGAGGTAAAACCTAGAGCTGAGGAGAGAGGAAACCTATTGAGAATGCTAATGGTGCTTGTGTCAGGGTGAATGAGTTATGGCTTATTTTTGTTTCTTTTGTTTCTTCTATTTTTCACTTCTTCTGTAACATAGTTTATTATTTTTTATGATGAAAATGATGTGTTTTTTTTAAAGCTGATGAATAATTCCATAGCTGAGCTTTATTAGCAGCCCAAAGGTGACCTTGTCTGAGGGAGATGTTCTCTAGGCCTTGGATGGAGGCAGGGAGGGCCGGGCAGCATGTGGCAGTTGCCCTGGGGGTGAGGGGGTGGGTGGACACCTGTGTGTATGTCCTATTGCACTGAAACACTGCCAATGAGGGGACTGACCCCAGGTCCCTGGAGGTGCCTTACACCAGGAGGGTTGCTTAGCTTTTTGGGTGAGGCAAGCACTCCAGACATCCCTTTTTCTCTTTGAGATGTACCTACTTGGGCACACTGCTATGCCTCCCCATTTTCTCTAGCACAGAGCTGAGTAGCAAGCTCAGGGAGGAAAAGGCTGGATACAGTATCTGTATTTTTAATTAAAAGAAAAAACCAACAACAAAAATGAAAGCTGAGAAACTAAGGATGTGATTGATAGTGTGCAACATTTTTATTATCTGCCCAGTTCATTGAAGAGCGCCCTGTGGTTTCTGACCACCTACAAGGCAGTTTGGCCCATGTTCTTTCTGACTTTCGGCCACTCTTTGTTCTTCCTCAATTTGCAGGGCTCTTTGACAAGAACAGGGTGAAGGAAATGGGCTTATAAAAACTGTCTTGGATTCCCACCTGGTTTAGGGTGTTAAAGCTCTCCTCAAGGAATGAGGGCTGTGGTCCCCTCTGAGAGGAGGTGATGTGGTAGGGAAGAAGGCAAAGCCAGGTATGAGCTCTGTTGTAGCTGCTTACTAATCATGGCTAAATTATTTGGGCAAATTCCGTCATCTCTCTGAACCTCATTTTCCTTATCTGTAAAATGGATGATATGGATAGTACCTGACTCAGGAGGTTGTTATGAGGTAAAGTGAGTTGAAGTATATGGAGCAGTGCCAGCTCTTATTTTGATTATTACTACTATGTAATGACCATCCCTTCCTTGGTACCCCTGATGAGATATATGGGCTTTTTCTTTTCTTTTTTAAAGATTTACCTTATTTATTTGAGAGAGAGAGAAAGAGAGAGCACGCGCGAGAGAGCATAAGCAGGGGCAGAGGCAGAGGGAG
The DNA here is from genome assembly GCF_018345385.1 of Vulpes lagopus. NCBI lineage: Eukaryota > Metazoa > Chordata > Mammalia > Carnivora > Canidae > Vulpes > Vulpes lagopus. The sequence goes on along the minus strand of NC_054846.1, from coordinate 59,922,472 downwards.
AAGTAGGCTCCCCCCCTGAACAGGAAGCCTGACTTGGGGCTCAATCCCAGAACCCTGGGATCATAACCTGAGCTGAAGGCAGACACTTAACTGACTGAGCTATCCTGGTACCCCACTTTTTTTTTTAAATAAAAGATTCTATTTATTTATTTGAGAGAAAGAGCACATGCATGAGTGAGCATGCTGGGATGGGGGAGTCGCAGAGGGGAAGGAGAGGAACAAGTAGACTGCACTGAGTGTGGAGCCTGATGTGGGACTTGATCTCACAACCCTGTGATCATGACCTGAGCTGAAACCAAGTGTTGGATGCTTAACTGACTGAGCCACTCAGCTGCCCCAGATATGTAGGCTTTTTCAAACAGAACTTTACTGTAGGAGAAAAAAAGGTGGTGGTAAGCAGGAGATGCAGAATAACTTGCAGACTTCCTGTGCCCTTGAATGTTTCTGAGCCTCAGACTCTGTTCCTTTAGGAATTCTCTTTGCCAAATATCACCAGGTCTTCCTGGGACTTTGGTCTAGCTGATACCCTCCTGTCCTGTCTTAAAGACAGCTTCTTGGTTCCCACCAAGAATTGTTGTTCTCCTGAGCATTTCCTTGTTCCTGCCAAGGATTCAAGACTACAGTGTGTCCTACACAAGGTACTGTGCCGAAGGCTATCCATACAATTTCCAATTTAATTCTCACAACCTTTGAGGTAGTACTGTTATTATCACCCATTTTAGAGCCAAGGAAAAGGAGGCTCAGAAAAGATAAATAATGGCCCAAGGTTACCCTTTGAGTAAGAGGCAGAGGAAGGATTCTAACCTAGGATTCTGACCATGAGCTCTTAACCACTGCATCTATAGATGGTGACATTAGTACTGATGTCCAGGAGGTTGTGCTGTGGATTATTAATGAAGGTGAAGAATGCATTGTAGCCTCTAACGTGCTAGGCAAATACAATGGCGTAATAACATACAACATCATATATAGGAGGAAGTACAACACTGTGGTTATAGGCTGTGTTCAAATTCTAGGCCATTCATTATTGACCTTTTATCACTTAAGTGACTTTGGACGTATTGTTGAATGTTTTCAAGCTTCAGTTACTTTCTCTATAAAACTGGGAAACCAGTATGGGATTGTGATGACAAATGTGGTAGTATGGGTGAAGCCTTAAAACAATGTCTGGCACATGATCGACAATAAATAAATAAAACTCTATAATGTGAACTCCACAATGGGAGAGAGTTTTGTTTGTTCATTCTTATGTACCTAGCACCTAGGCCAGTATCTGGTCCACTTGTGCACTCAGCGACTCCTTGGTGCACAAACAAATGGTGGTCCTAGTTGTAGCCACAGTGTCTCTGGGGACACTCTGGGTTGGATCCTTATGGAGGGACAGGGCTGGCTCTGTTACTCTGACAGGCAATTTGATGGATGTGCCAGGGTAGCCCATAGACATGATGGCCTGAATGGCCTGATCCAAAGGCAATACTTAGGGATAGTCACATGGACACCCCAAGAGCTGCTGCTACCTGAGATTTCATCATTTCCCTGTGAGCTAAGTCCATCTAGGAAGTTCTTTCTAGCCTAATCAGAGTTGCTTGTCAAAATTTATTGTCTAGAGTCAGGGGGAAGACCCTTATCAAATTAGGATTACATAGGGCTGGAGAGACCAATGGGGCTTGGGCCTCTTACCCCACCCCTCCCTAATAAGGAGGCCGCAAGTAGTTAGAATTCAATTAAGCCCTGGTGAAGGGAGTCTTCTAGGCAGGGCTGGGGCAGGCCCATGTCTGGGCTGAACAGAACAACCGATTTAAGCTAAATCAACGCCTACTTAAGTGAGCCGTAATAAGCATTCTGGGGGCAACGCCAGCCTGGGGGCGTCATTTATCACCGGGTAATAGAAAACCGTAATGAATAATAACTTGGGCCGAGCAGCCGGAGCGCGCATACATTACGGGGTTCGAGCCGCTGCTTGTCCACTGAGCCGGGAGGGTGGGGTCCGGGGCCTGGGTGGCGGGTGTGCATATTGAGTTCTGCCGCCGTGCACGAAGGCCTTTGTTGCGCAGGAAGGCCATTAATCTTGCGCCCGCTTTGCCAGTCTTGCAGTTGGCGTGGGGGACGCGGCGGTCCATTTGCTTGTGTTGCACCCAGAGGGACCAAGATGCTCGAGGAGAAAACGTGCTCCTGAGAGATGCTGCTGTTGGCTTCTGCTTGGCCAAATTTGGGCCCCAGCCCCATCCTGGTCTGAGGACATTGGCTGAGGTCAAAAGGGAGGATACTGAGCCTAGCATAGCTCATGGCACTGACGCTTTGTTCTAGGCTTCAATGAACTCATCAAAAATCCTGAGAAGTTGAGTTTATGGTCAAGAGTCAGTCAATTAAAAAAAAAAAAAACAGCAGTAGCAGATTCTTCAGGAAATAAAAAACATAAGACTGTACAGCTCTAAAATTGAAATATGGAGTCAATAAGAAATATGAAGGTGAGCAAGGAGTGGTAGCCCCTAAGGAAGGCTTCTGTCTGGTGTAGAAGGATATGGTCTAAGTCCTCTTTGAATTTCCATCCACCAGAAGGTGCATATATGTTTGTTGAATGGACTAGTGAATGTGCAGGAGGGCAACCTCCCCATTTGTCTGAAGGGAGGACTTTGAGAGAACAAAAGAAAAGTCACCCCTACTAGTGTTGGAGGCAGGAGAAGAGGTCAACACTGAACTGGACGCCACTTAACAGGACGTGAGAACACAGACCTCACACCAGCTTCCCTCTGACGCCGGGTCCCAGGTCCCATGAACTCACGCGGCCTTGTCAGGCAACACAGCGTGAGCCCCCGCGGTGCACACAGTTCCGTGCGGGCAATGATGGGGTTTGGGGCCAAGACTGGGAAGTGCATTATAAAGTTTTGCACTGGCAGTGTCTCATTTAACATAACTAACTGCTTTTGAGATCAGTATTATATACTTGCCCCATTTTAGGGACAAGAAAACTGAGAACCAGAAGGTTTAAGTGGTGGGCACACACAGCTAGAAAGTGGGGGTGGGGGGGTCCTGGAATTTGAATCTAGGCATTCTGAATCCTTTACCTTTTAGCACTTCCCCTCCCAGGAAAAACAGGCTTATCTAAGACTTCTTTATCTGGTCTGATAGCATTGCCTTCGGGCTCTGGATCCTCTCTGGGTCCTCGAGAGTTAGATATTGCCCCTCCCCTGATGTGTTCTGGCAGACCACTCCCCTCCTCTTGGAAGTTCTTCTTGTGTCTTCCATAATACACCTGCCCCTTCACCTCGGCCTCCTCAACAGGATAATTACTGTGTCTCACTGCTGTTGTGAGGATAATACATCAATCTGTACTAAGCCAAGATTCTTCTGGTCCTGCTGGCCTGGGGGTAAGAGAAGACCACTGGAATAATAACACACCAATGTCTTCTTGGCTCAGACTCCACCACAGCTTTGTTCCTAATCTGTCTCCTCACATTCTTTGAGGATTTTTGGGGTCCCTCATGTTGCGGACAGCTTCTTTTGTTTCCAGGGAGCCTCTGTGACTTCCTCCTGTCTTCTCTGTGAGCCTGTTAAGTGGCGTCCAGTTCAGTGTTGACCTCTTCTCCTGCCTCCAACACTAGTAGGGGTGACTTTTCTTTTGTTCTCTCAAAGTCCTCCCTTCAGACAAATGGGGAGGTTGCCCTCCTGCACATTCACTAGTCCATTCAACAAACATATATGCACCTTCTGGTGGATGGAAATTCAAAGAGGACTTAGACCATATCCTTCTACACCAGACAGAAGCCTTCCTTAGGGGCTACCACTCCTTGCTCACCTTCATATTTCTTATTGACTCCATATTTCAATTTTAGAGCTGTACAGTCTTATGTTTTTTATTTCCTGAAGAATCTGCTACTGCTGTTTTTTTTTTTTTTAATTGACTGACTCTTGACCATAAACTCAACTTCTCAGGATTTTTGATGAGTTCATTGAAGCCTAGAACAAAGCGTCAGTGCCATGAGCTATGCTAGGCTCAGTATCCTCCCTTTTGACCTCAGCCAATGTCCTCAGACCAGGATGGGGCTGGGGCCCAAATTTTCATTGGTACCTTCAACTGAACAGTCAACTTCAGGAGAATACCTCAACAGCATTCCCCATTAAGCATCGTAAGTGAACAGAAAAAAGTCACCTTGCTGTTTTCTGAGAAAAAAATTTTAAATTCATAATTGAATTAATTTCAGGGGTACAACATAGTGATTTGACAGTTTTATACTTTATAAAATGCTCACCACAGTAAGTATGGTCACCATCTGTCACCATGCAAAGTTACTATAATATTATTGACTAAAATCTCTATGCTATACCTCACTCTAATCAACCATAAATTGATAAAACCCAACAATACCAAAGAAAATAAGAAGTGTTCTCTCATGTGACTTGTGATAGCTTTGTTTTGACCTATTTTCTCCTAGCTTGTTTTCTGCTACTGGAGACTCATCATCTTTTGCCACCTATGTAACAGCTCTTCTGAGAACAAAGCATCTTTATGATGGTATCAGCCCTGTCATGGAAAGCTGAGTGGCCATTGGAGGCAGGCCACTCAGCTTGCCCTTCAAAAAGCCATGTGAGTAGAGTTGGCTGATGGGTTCTAGGTGCTGCTCTTTTTGATCTGCTGAGATAGATGTTCAGCTGAGGCGACACTCTCCCAAGGCTGCTCCTGGCCAATGACTGAGCACTGCAGGGATCAGAGCTGCGATATTTGTGTCTCAAAATGCAGGACTCCTCTCATGGCCATCTTTGCTCCAAGCTCCTTATTGGCCTGGCCATGACATTCTTAGAGCTATACTGCATTTTGTGACTTTTCCTGACCAATCTTCCTTTTGTCCCCTTCCCCAGTCACAGATGTCAGATCAGTATATTAAAGGTTTTCCTTGCCCACTCCTGGTGCTTCTCCCCTTTATCCTTCACAGGCATTTCCCCACTATAAATACCTGGCACTTCTAATTCTGTCCTAGCATCTGCTTCCTGGAGACCTGGGCTGACACATGGTAAGAGAGAAGCAAAAAATCACAGCGACACTTAAGATGACTTTAAAGGACCAGAACAGAGGCTCTCAGGATCACCGGGGTAGCCCTTCAAGTTTCTTTTTTTTTTTTTTTAATTTTTTTAAAATTTTTATTTATTTATGATAGGCACAAAGTGAGAGAGAGAGGCAGAGACACAGGCAGAGGGAGAAGCAGGCTCCATGCACCGGGAGCCCGACGTGGGATTCGATCCCGGGTCTCCAGGATCGTGCCCTGGGCCAAAGGCAGGCGCCAAACCACTGCACCACCCAGGGATCCAGCCCTTCAAGTTTCTAACATGGACTCAGCTTTTGACTGGAATGGCAGTGAGTGAGGGACACTAGGACTCTTCCAACCAGACTGCATTTAGGGTAAACCTGTTGTGCCAGGGGCAGAACTGAGAGGCCAGAAGGTCTTCCTTTGGTCTGCCTTGTTCAGCTTCCCTTCCTATGCTATTATCACCATGAACTGTGTCAGTCTGTTTTATTAAAGTGGTTGCCTGTATGCTGTTTTGGCACCATTAGACCTCAGGAAGGATTCTCAAGAACAATCTGCCAGGTCTATCTTCTAGAAGGCCTTGACCTCTGTTACCTTGAGACCCCTGTTGGTGCTCATACGCTGAGAATACACCACTTCATTCTCCTCACCACCATCCTCAATCTTCAGGAAAATATACAGTTCAGTTTGGAGGGAAGGGCTGGTCAAAGTCTGTTCTAACTTCACGGACAGACTGACAGTCACCTGAATGACAGTTGTGATGGGTGGTCACTGGGTGGGGTGACCAGCTGGCTGAAATTGGTAAGCAGGTTATGTGGCCTGAAAAATTGTTAAGGAACCACAGGAATGTCCAGGGTGCAGAGAGATACTGATTCTAGAAGGTAGAAACAGTGGCCCATGTTGCTGAACCCAACCAACAGTGACGTCTCTATCCTCATTCCCCCACGTCACAGCAGAATTCCACACAGTTGTCACCCCTCCTGCATGTTAAAAGACAAGCTTGTGTCATATTCCTGAGAGATATTTGTCTGTACTTAACATACCCTCAGTGAAATTTTTGGTTTACTCCTCTCCCCAACTCATTCATCCCACCATCTTTTTTATCTTAGCAATGTGGTTCACTCAGTAGCTCAACATTCATGCAGAGATTCAAAGCAAAAGCTTTGGAGTCCTCTTTTTTCTTCTCCACTAGCACCTAATCCATTAGTAAGTCCTATTGCAGAGCATCACCTCTTACCACTGTCACCGCTACCATTTCAACCTGGATCATGACATCTCTTGTCTGGACTCTTACATTGGCCTCCTACACGATGTCCCTGCTCTCCTCCTGCAGCCCACCTGACCTTTTTAGAATTTCAGTCAGATCATTTCACTTCCCTCTTAATCCAAACCCTCTTACCATATTGAAAATGAAACCCATCATGAAAATGAAAGGTAGAGCATAGGGGATATAGTCAATTGTATCATAAGGCAAAATAATAAAATAAATAAATAAAATAAATAAAATCCAAATCTCCTCATCTCATAGTGTGTCTCCCCCTCACCCCCCATCTACCTATTCCACTCAGGCCCACTCCTTTCTGAATCCTGAACACAATGAAGATTTTAAGATATTTTTTTTCCTACTCAGGGCCTTTGCACATGCTGTTCTCACCACTTCTTATGCTTACCTACCTAATCTTTGCTGTTGAGTTGCTCTTTATATCACTCCAATCTCACGTAAATTATCATATAAAGAAGCTCCTCATCCCTGTCACTTTCTTATTCCACTGTCCCTTTATTAAAAATTAATAACCTGCATTGTTAATTGCAAAAATGGCCACAATTTACCATCCGTCTGTCTACTGATGCCTCTTTGCGATGTGACTTTGCAACATGTCCCATAGACAGGTAGAATTGATTTTCCCATTCCTTGAATCTGGGCTGGAGTTATGGCTTACTTTGGCTAATAGAATGTTTTAGAAATATATGTGTGCCAGCTCTAAGCCTTGCAGTCTTCCACTGTTCCTCTTGGATCCCAGCAACTGCCATGTGAAGAAGCTTGAACTAGGTTGGTGGAGGATAAGAGACACATGGAGGTAAACCAAGGCACTCTAGCCCAATAGTCAGTCTTCCCTGGAAACAGAGCCATCTGGCTGACCTGAAGCCAATTTGCAAGTGTATGAAGGATCCCAGACAAGACCAGTAGGACTGTTGAGCTGACCTCTAGCCTCATGAACAAGAATAAATGGTCCTTTAAAAAAAATCATAAAATATTAGTATGGTTGGTTATGTAGCAAAAACTAACATCTAACTCATGCCATTATTTGAAATTATCTTACATAGTATGCTCATTTCTATATTGTGTCTCCTCCACTAAAATACAAATTCCTTGAGGGTCAGGAGGTTTGCTCATCACTGTATTGATTATAGCTATAGCATTGGATCAAAATGACAGTGTGACAATATGGCACTTTAAGAAAGGCCAAGATATTGGCATTTCATTAAAAAAGGTGGGATGTAGCCACCAAAAATCTTCAATGCTTTGTCTTAAGTTCTTCCTGAGGGAAAGCCATGCTAAGACTGAGGCAATTCTGTTCTTCCAGGAGAGTGATGGTCAAGATAAAGTACCTAGGGGAGGAGGCATCAGGCACCAACAAGGGATCCAGCCCTTTTCTGGGAGGGGAGCAGAGTAAATCTAGCACTGGGGGAAGGAAGCTTGAAGGGTCTGGGGACTTCATTCTTTCCTTGTCCCTTCCCTACCCCTTAATCCTGCTGCCATATCCTCCACTTGTTTGCCTTAATGTGTCCCCTCATTCCTGTTCTAAGGAGACTCCATTGGGCCCTCATAAGAACAGCAGAACGCATACTGGCTTTGGGAGCAGTATAAATTACTAATAGCACTCAACCCTGAAGGGAAAAACAAATAATGGCCAACTACCCAGTGATCCAGGTCATGGGATTTTCACAATAGCTTGGAGAAATATAGACAGATGGATTTCTAAGTGATTGCTCCTTGGGCTGGTTAGAAATTTTGCTGTAGCACAAAAATTTCTGTGTATCTCTCCAGATGTAAGTAATTCTGACCTCAGATTTTGAAAGATACTGAAATAATGGTATTGTACCAACAAAAATATTAATATTTTGATACTTAAAGCAAGTATATAATACTGAAATGTCCAAGCACCTACAACCTGACTGTGATGGCCATCACATTCCCAGCACCTAGCACAGTGCCAAGCAGGTTCTTGGTCTGTGCATGAATAGATGAGCAAATGCTCACCAGGGTTTGGCTGTGGGAAGGGGCTGGGTGGAGGTCTAGCACCAGGGTAAGCAGCTGCCCTCAAACATACATACATACCCCTTGCATATACACACATGCCACCTCCCCAGACAATAGTGGCTCCACTGGGCAGGCGGAGGCTCTGAAAGGGAAGCAGGAGGGACATGCATCCCAGGGCAGCATGTCTGGAGGAGGATGCAAACACTCCATATCCCCCTGGCCTGGCAGGGCTGAATCTTCTGGCAGAGGAACTTATACCATCGGCTCTCCTGGGTCTCCCACTTGCTGACTGCAGATCTTGGGACTTTTTAGCTTTCATAATCACATAAGCCAATTCCTTATAATAAATCTTTTTATATCTATATATATATCATCTATATATCTATCTCTATATCATATCTCTATATCTGTAGCCCTATATTTATATCTATGCATCTATATCTATCTATATCTATGTCCTATTGGTTCTATTTCTCTGGAAAACCCTGACTCATATAGCCAGGGTGGTGGCTTTCAACTGCGACTGCCCACTAGCAGCACCTGGGAGGATTCAAAGAGTATGACTCCCTGGGCTCCATCCCCCCAGAGGTTCTAGTTCAGTCTTCTGTGGTGAGACCTGGGCATCTCTAATTTTTAAAAGCTATCCAGGGACCCTTCTGTGCAGCTGGGGTGGAAAAGCGCTGAGCTGGGGCATGGGGCTGGTGGTGGAGAAGAAGGGAAGGGATGTGAATTCATTCAGGGCATCTGTGTTGCAGGCATTTGCATAAGTTTTCTTGTTTAATAGATACAGGCAACTGCATGTCACAGTGATGATTCTTTTCCTTTTTTTTTTTTTTTTCTCCAAATAAGGACATTGATTGCTCAGTGAGTAAGTGGATGATGTCCAAGGTCACAAGGCTAATAAGTGGCAGAGCTGGGATTCACACCCAGGTTGTTTGATCCTAAATTTGGAAGATGAATCTGGAAAGTTTTGGCCCAGAAGTAGTTCTTGCCTTCTACTTTGGGAGCATGGAGAACAGTGGAGCATGTAAACCCCACTCTGAGGTCAGATCCCCTCATATATAACCCGTTGCTCCTGCCTGGGAGGAGGTCTTCAAGCCTGGGTTCCTGCAGGATTTATTAGTCCCATGACAATGTCTTCGATAGCAGAATATTAGCATTGGACTGGCTCTCAGAAATCAAAGCATTCCCCCACCCCCTTGTTTTCCTTCCAGAGTAGGGATGTCACATTCATTTCTTAATTCCCTTGACAGCAATGCTTGGCATACTGTGGGCACCCAATTAATGTTTATGGAATTGAAATAAGTAGTTTTAAAGGTCACAAAATTGATGCAACAAATGCTCAGAGAAGTTAATTGTCTTTTCTACACAGAGTCAGCTACCGCAGAGTTGGGACTAGAATCAGTTCTGATCCCAGCCAGGTGGCCTTTTCATGCTGCTGTGCTACAGTATTGCTGGTTTCAGAATCACAGCCTTTTGGGGCTGAATGGGCCTCAGAAAAGGGTTATGCGGGATTTAAAAATAGTTTTCACCTTCCATGTCCTCTCCAACTCAATATCAGTGGCACATTATGTAGAAAAAGAGTGCCATCATTGATTAGTGATGTCTGCCAAAGATGTGGGAATGGTTAGTGGCAGCATGCATGCCATATAGTTGCTGTTCCTGATTTCATTCAAATTCTTTAATTTATGGTTAAGAATTTATGGTTAAGAGCATCCTGGTCCTTTTTGCCATCCATAAAATTTTGTCATAAAAAAAAAAACCCAACACCACAAAAACTGCACCCCAAAACAACCCAATGTAAGTCTTTTATATAAGTAATAGAGGACTATTCCACAAATCCCAGGTCTTCTAGGGGCTCTATGAGGAAAGCCAACATTGGAGTTATGGCAAATATTCTGGACTTGAAATTGAATGAAGAGATTTGTATACACATACTCCTGCTTAATAATGGTGTGATTTCAGGCATTTCCCTTCTTCTTTCTGAGTTTCAATTTCTTCACCTGTAAAATGGAAATATAATCACTGTCTCTTAGGGTTGTTATGAAGAGTAAATTAAGGACAGTATAAAAAATGTCTCATTAACTATGAAGCATTGTGGAACTCATTCCTTCTGTAGATTGTGTTATTGGTCCCAATTTTTTATCTTTCATATGCCCTTCGCCATATGACTTTGCAGTTCTTTCCTTAAGGGGAAGTATACTTTCCTGGCCCTTAACTTTGGGCTTGGCCATATACCTTGATGTGTCCAATGGAAAAGGATAGAAGTCATAGGGTGCCAGTTTGGGCTAGTCCTCAAGAGGCATCAAATGTTTCCACTTCTGTCTTGTGGCTCTATCATTGTGATGAGAAGAATGTGTCCCAGCTAGCCTGCTGGTCCAATGACGATGAGAGAAATGAGGAGCATACTCAGACCTAACTTGCAGCGTATCGCTGCCCAGCTGAGCCCCAGCTGATCTGTAGATGCCGGAGCTAAATGATTGCTTTTTGTGGAAAGTAACTGAGATTGTTATGCAGCAGTAGCTGACCAGGTCACCTTTGAAGGTGATTTCTGGTGAGAACTAGATTTCTCTCTCTGCGGTTATAGTTCCATTGTGGAGTGAGTAAAGGACAATGTGTCACAGGATAGTAAGGGCACCTTGTCACAGACTGGCCTTGCCTCCCTTTTCTGCCTCTGGGAACGTGCCTAGAGGCTCCTGGATGCTACTGACATTGATCTATGTAACAGCTTGTGTGAGGGCCCTTCAGCCCAGACATGGCTTCATGGCCTCCTGCAATTCATTGACTCAGTGCAGAACATCAGTGATTTCAGTCTTATTTCCTCAGTCTTGGAAACTATGGCTTCCCCTGTTCACAACCACCTTGTACCTGCACCCCACCTTCTGGGGTCCTCACTGCCTATTCCCATTCTGTACCCTTTCTCTGCATCCCACTTTGGGTTGGACTTTTATTCTCTTCAGGAGTAGGAAGGGATGTATGGGAAGGTCAGTTACCCCCAATCAGCTTTGGAGGGAATGGGCCTGAGCCTCAGCCAGGGGACAGGGCTGCTCTGTGGTGGCCAGCTGAAGGGTGAGCTGGACCCTAAAGAGTCTAGGAGAATATGTAAAACTCTGCATTAGAAAGGCAAAGGCTTGGCTTTCCAAGTCCTTTGCTCTGAAGTTCAAGCAGAAAATACGAGAATTGATATGCTAAACGGATGCAAAGGAAGAAATTCTTCCAGCAGGTGCCTGGGTCTGAGATTTTTTTCCTAGATAAAGAAAGGTAATGTGTGTTCTGAAGTCATTTTCACTGGTATTTCTCAAAGGAAGAAGTTGTTTGACCTTGAGAGCATTGGGTTGAGAGAAAGAAAGAAGGGCCAGAGAGGATGGGGACTTGTCTAAGATCTCATAGTGACTTGAGGCAGGGCAGACTGTGCTAGGTCCTGGTTGAGCTCTTCCTTTGCTGAGTGGGTTTTCAGAACCAAACTAGTTCAAGAACAAAGTAGGGTCACCACCCTCACATGGTTCAATTTTCACTTATCTTCTTGCTGGAAATCCCTCTTCAAGGTATTCTTATGGCTTGGCCCCACTCTCCTGGATCCCCAGGGTCACTCCCATGCTCGCACTATTGGTGGTGGGGCTATGCGCCTGTTGCCTGTGAAGCTAACTGAACAGGGCTGCCTTCCTGCAGGGCTGGTGTTTGGGCCACAGTGGCCCTTGGCGCTGTGAATAAATGTGGAGGCTTGCTGCACTGCTCTCTCTGGCCCACTTTATGTGGTTGGGGCAGCCCACTCTTCTCCAGTCCTTCCATTCTACAGAGTTTGGAGGCAAAGACATTCTTGTGCATTTGCAGAGAGAAAGGAGCCCCCCTGTCTCCACACACAACACTGGATTGTTTCTTTTTCCCAGATTAATGACATGATAGGATGATTGACAATGAGAACGCTCACCTTCTTTCAGGCAAAAATTCATTCTCCTCCTTGGTGTTTCTCTCATGGTCTTGACAAGATAATCACAAAATGGTTCAATATTAGTATCTTTCTAAGGGTTGGGTTTTCCACTTGGTTTTATCTGTGGTCACTTGGTTATACCCATGTGTTAAATGGGAAGCTGAAGCCCCGAGGGTGTGAGTGGCTTGCCTAAGGTCATACAGCTGGTTATGGTTGGAGTGGAGGTGTTATGGGCTAAGTGGTCGTGTCCCCCCAGAATTCATGTGGGGAGATCTTAAGCCCTAATGTGATGGTATCGGGAGGGTGGGAGGTGATCAGGTTTATTAGAGGTCATGAGACTATTTGCCTTTATGATAGAATTAGTGTCCTTAGAAGAAGAGGGAGGGACATGAGCTCTCAGTCCCTCCATGAGCACACAGCAAGGTGCAGACCCCATGTGCATGCTATGAGAAGGTGGGCTCACACCAAGCCCAAATCTGCTGGCACCTTATTTTGGACTTTGAAGATTCCAGAATTGTGAGACGTAAATGTTTGCTTAAGCCAGCCCATGATGACAGCCTGAACTGAGTATGGTGGGTGGTAACAAGTCAGTCCTCTCACCTCTTAGCCCAGCTATCCTTCTGCCTCACAGACAGGCAGGTAGGTTCTACACTTTCTGGGAGAAGATAGGTTAAACACTCTCTCTGTGACCACTGAAGGCTTTGTTTACCTGGCTCATCATCGGAAGGTGAACCTCATTCTCTCCAGCCGAGGATGATGGAGTGGGCTTAGCTGACAGTCACATCATCAGCCACAGTGACACAAAGTTGGAAAAGTATGATTCCCCAAGAACACTTGTGGCAAGAGAGCAGGAGCAGACATCTTGCTGTCCAACAAGTGAGGTAATTAATATTCCATTAACAAGGCCATTACAACTCCTGAATAGAAATATGCTTTCTCTTAAGGTGTGAAGCCCACTCCTAAGTGAGGTGTAACAGCTGAATAAGCATACCTGCTGATTTATGTCCATAAAACTTAATTTATTAGCAATGTCTTAATTGTGATGGTGCATACAGTCCCTAAGCCATTAGCAAAATCCTCTAAAAGCCGCTGACGAGAATAATATGCCCAATAAATGGGATGAGCAGCACTTTTTCTGCTTCTGAGGCTATAGACTTGCTAATAAGGCTAGGCTGGTTTTTTAATGGAGTGGCCAAGTGCATGGGTGGGAGCTCCTGGAGAGTACGATGGGGGATGGCCTCAGCCTGTGCCTATGGCTGTGGCTTGAAGGATGGGTGATATTTGGACAAGTAGAGATAGTGCAAGAGGTGGAGGGAGTGGTTCTCTAAGGCGTAGAGAATGTGTCACAGAGGTGAAGCAGGAGTACCATTGAGTTGTTCAGTTTGTCTGGAAAATAACTCTGTGACATCAAGTGTTAGCTGTTCCCACCCTCCCTCCCTTCTTCCTTTGTTTCCTCCCTGTGCCTCCCACCCTCTCTTCTTCCTTCCTGTTTTTCCTCTTAGTCCTACCAAGGGCTTGGCCTGTATGAGCACACATAGTACCTCAGTATTTGGGTATCCATAAGAATGCCAAGAAGTGGACCCTGATTCCTTCTTGCATGAATTCAGACATGTTGGCCCACCTGGGGTGCCCATACTCAGAAGAACAAAAGCCTGGTAGAACCAACAACCCCCGGGCTTTGAAGGACATACTATCTTGCACATTGTGATATCTACCTAGATGAATTTAAGTGACAAAACAATACTTCCTCTGGGAACTCTAATGGGCAAAGAAGAATCATGTTCCTTTGCCCTGCTTTCCTCCTAAGGGAAGGAGCCATGTTAGGACCCTCGTCATTAGGGGGAGCACTTCTGGTTCTTCTCCATTTTTCATGGACACCATCATCTGAAAAGGATAAATGGAAGGAATAGATTGAATAGATGTACTCCCAGGCAAACTTTGTTACCCAGCATCCTGCTTGCAGCTATACACCACCCTTCCCCATCAATGACCACTGTCCTTACAGAAGCGCCAGAAGGCCCAGAGCTTCAGTGCTCTTGGGATGGAATGCACTAGAGTCCTGCAGAGCAGTGGCACTGCTAGTTCCACTCAAGATACTCATTCTGGTCAGCCCAACTTTTGTTCTGAAGCTAGTTTGGATTGGAGTTCCGTTACCTAAAACCAAAAGAATCTTGATTCATGTCATCTGCTATGTATTGCCTAAAACTTCACTAAACAATATGGGGGGAAAAGCCAGAAAAGAACTAACAGCATAAGGAAAAGATACTGGCTGTCCAAATCCTGTCCTAATATGTGTGTGTGTGTGTGTGTGTTTAAGTTAACTTTATTGAGATGTAATTAACATATAAGAAAATGGACATGTTTAAGCATTCAGGCTGATAACTTTTGATAAAGGTAGATATCTATTTAACTACCACCTGATTAAGATGTAGAACATTTCCATCTCCCCAGAAAGTTTCCTGCTGCTGGGCAACTACTGTTCTGATTCCTAGCACTGTTGATTAGTTTTACCTGTTCTACTATGTGGTATAATCAAAGGCCCATAAATCCTACAATATATACTCCTTTTTATCTGGCTTCTTTTACTCAATGTAAGTACTTTGTGATTCATTCACATTATTGGGTATATCATTCATTTTTTTTTTCAGAATAATATTCTACATAGCACAGCATAATTTGTTTATCCATTTACCTGTTGATGGACATTTCAGTTGTTTCTAGTTTGGGGCTATTATGAATACAAATGTTATGAACATTTATGTGTAAATATATATATATGTACACAATTATATATATATACATATGTAATTATATGACTAAATTATATATGTATTACATATGTGTAATTTCTCTTGGGTAAATATGTAGGAGTGGAATTGCTGGGTTGTATACATGTACATTTGGCTTTGTAGGAAACTACCAAACTGTTTTCCAAGGTGGCTATACCATTATATATATTCTCTTCAGAATGTATGAATAACTCAGTTCCTCTACATCTTCATCATCTGATCTTAGACTTGTCTGGCTTTCAAATTTTAGCCATTCCATTGGGTGTGAAGTCATCTCTCATTGTGGTTTCAACTTACACTTCTCTGATGACTAATGATGTTGAGTATCTTTTCATAAATTTATGGGCCTTTCATGTGTCTTTTTGTGAAGTATCTATTAAAATTGTACCCCTTAAAAAATTAAGTAGTTTGTCTTACTATTGATCCATGAGAGTTTTTTTTAAGTATTCTGAATATAAGCTCCTTGACAAATATGTGTGATACAAATATTTTCTCCCAGTCTGTGGCTTGCCTTTTCTCGATAGTGGTATTTTTTTTTTTTTTTTAAAGAGCACAAGTGTTTTATTTTGATGAAGTAGAATTTATCTTTTTTCCCTTTTACAAATAATGTTTTGTTTTTCCTGTCTCAGAAATCATTGTCTAACCCCAAGCTGCAAAGATTTTCTCGTACGATTTCTTCTAGAAATTTTATAGTTTTAGGTTTTATGTTTATGTCTCTGATCCATTTCAAAATAACATTAATGTATGGTATGAGGTAGAAGTTGAATTTCCTTTTCTTTTATATGACTATCCAGTTGTTCTGACATCATTTGTTTAAAACATTATCCTTTTCCCATTGAGTTATGTTGGTGCCTAGGTTGTTGAAAATCAATTGGCCATATATTGGCCAATTTCTGGATTCTCTAGTCTGTTCGCTTGATCTATATAGGTTTACCCATATACCAATATCATTCTCTCTTGATGACTATAGCATTATAGTATAAATCTTAAAATCAAATAGTGTAAATCCTCTAACTTTATTCTTTTTTTCCTATTTTGCTTGAGCTATTCCAGATCCTTTGTATTTCCACTTAGCTTTAGAATCATTTTGTCAATTTGTACAAGAGAATCTCACAGGATTTTGATTGGGATTGTGTTGAATTTATCAATTTGGGGAGAATGTTGGGGAACAACTTCATGGTGTGAGTCTTCTAATGTGTGACTATGCTTTATCTCTCGATTTATTGAGATTTTTAATTTCCCCCAGTAATATTTTATAGTTTTCAGTGTTTTTTTTTTTTCTCATAAATGCCCTTTATCAAGTTGAGGAATTTCTTTCTATTTTTAGTTTGCAAAGAGTTTCTTTTTTGGTCATAAATTTTTGCAGTATAATCCCCCATTTTGTACTGATTTAAGTATTTTTTGTGTTAAAATTAATAAATACTATACCAGAAGAAATTTTAGAACAAAAAATGTTAAAAAGTAAAAAAAGGAAATATGGGAAAATATCTTTATATCTTTTATAATTTAGTGGTGTGGAGGTCCTGTATGACTCCAAAAACAGAAACCATAAAAAAGGTATTAGATTAGGCTACATGAAATTGCAAATTGCTGTTCTAAAGATATTATAAACACATATTGGCTAATTACCACCTGGTTAAAAATGTACACAACATATATGATAGATAAATGATTGTTGTTTCTAATATGTAAAGAGTCTATATATATCAATGGTAAAAATTAGAACAATCTCATAAATAAATAGGCAAAGGGCACAAACAAGCAATTTACAAAAGGAATGTAAATACCAATAAAAGTATGGAAGGATGCTCAATCTCAACGGTAATAAAATAAATCCAAATTAAGCAATGTTATTGCAAATTTATGCCATAACATATGCAATATTATGCAAATGTTATTTGACAGATTGGCAGAGTTAAACAGATTGATAATTTTTGGTGTCAAAGAGGGTGTAAGGAAACTTTCGTATTAGTGGTGGGAAAGTAAATTGTTACATCATTGGAAGACATGTGCTAATATTTATTAAAAAAAATCTTAAAAAGGTGCATACCCTTGAATTCTGCAATTCCATATCCAGGAATTTATTCCAAAGCAATAATCAACAAGTTAAAAGAGATTTATATATAAGGATGTTTATTGCGAGTCATTGTTAATATAAAATTTTGGGTACAACCTAAATATCCATCAGCAGAGACCTGATTAAGCTAGTAAATTATGCTATAGAATACTATCTAACTATTTATATGAATTATGTGGCTTTATATTTATTGAAATGGGAAGATGTCCCTTGTTAAATTAAAGATGGCATGTGTATATTAAGATCCTATTTTTTGTGTTAAAGTGTGTGTGTGTGTGTGTGTGTGTGTGTGTGTGTGTGTATATATATATATATATATACCCAATACAATGATTGGCACATAGTAGGCACTCAGTAACAGCTGACCGACTAAGGTCCAGATTAAAAACACAAGGCTAGGTGTATGTATATCAGATTTTTAAAAAAGATTTTATTTATTTATTCATGAGAATACACAGAGAAGAGCAAGACAGAGACAGAGACACAGGCAGAGGGAGAAGCAGGCTCCATGCAAGGAGACCGACATGGGACTCGATCCTGGGTCTCCAGGATCACACCCTGGGCCAAAGGTGGTGCTAAACCCCTGAGCCACCTGGGCTGCCCATGTATATCAGATGTTAATGATGACTATTTAAAGGTGGAGGATGTTAGGTGATTTTTATCTTCTCTGTTTATTTGTGTATCGTATGAAAAATTTTTCAGCAAATGGGTGTTATTTTCATAATCAGAAATTGTAATCTATTTTTTTTCAGAAATGAAAGACTGGATAGGACTTCATCAATTGTAAGTAGAGGTGTTGAGGATGCTGGCCTGTGTTTTGGGTTGAGTGACTGCCTTTAAGGTTCTCTTTTCATTGGAGATAAGACTATTAGAAGGAGGAGAAGGAAGAGGAGCAGGTGTATATTTGTATATGTGCATATTTGTGTTGGTGTTTAAATTTTCCACCTGTTGTGTTTGGAGTGCCAGTGGGACACCCAGTTGGATATATGGGTCTGGAGCTCCAAGAAAGAGGTTGGATTATAATCCAATTACTGTTGATCCTAAATTGTGAGTCAGCAGCCAATGTGTGGTAGTTTCCATCATGGCCATAAATGCTGGCTGCCCAGTGGAGAGAACAGAGTGAGGAGAGAGGAGGACAAGGGGGTAGTTCTTCAGAACTCCAATATCTTTAGGGAGGGCAGGAAGAGTTTCCAGGAAAGGAATCAGAGGAAGAAAAGGGAGTGAGGATGGAGAAGCAGCAAGTAGTGTCCTGAAATAATGGGACAATAATAAAAAAAATACATAATAATAAATGCAGCTGAGAGGTCAAGCTGGGTGCAGAATGCAAAGTGCCCAGTGGATTTAGTTGTTAGTGGGACATCTATGACCTTGGTGGGAGTGGTCTCAGTGGAATGGTGGGTATAGAAGTCAAAATGAAGTGAGGGGTAAATGCCATGTGAGTTGGTAGGGTAGTAAGTGTATTCAACTCAGTTCAGTAAGTGTGTCCAAGTGTATGAGACACTTGGATGAGCAGGTAAGACCAGACTGATGGTGATAGCTGGAGGGAGATAGAAGGTCAAGATCTCATGTACTTTTTCTTAGGATAGGAGAGATGTGAGCATATTCAGAGACTGAAGGGAAGGGGCCAGCTGCAAGGGAGCCATGGACACTGGAGGTGGAGAGAGGGGCACTTCACAGGGGGTCAGAACAGGTGGGAAGGGACAAGAGCCATGGCACTGAGAGGATTAGTCCTTGATCAAGGAGGCAACCCTCTTCTACTCTGATAGAGCAGGGGAGAGGATGGGTGTGGGTACAGAGGCAGCTGTAGGGCAGGGAGCAATAATTACGGGTGGTTCATGCTTGATTTTCTCCAGAAGGCAAAAGATGCCCTCCCTCGTGATGGTGTTTCATCATCTCACTACCAGGAAAACCACAGTTTTAAGGTTCCCGCTTGATGAAGTTGGCTTGACGCAAAGCAATAATGAAAGTTGCCAATGGAGAATGTGGCAGGAATCAGCCCGAGTGTCAAATTCACTCAACTCCTATGTGCAAATAGATAATTACGAGGCATCTCTACCAGTTGAAGGGATCAAGATTCTTCTCCTGCGTAAGCTGGCACATGTTTAAGATTTCCAGAATACAGATTTCCGAAATAATGATTCTAATAAACAGTGGTTATCTTAACTTTATTTTCAGGCCATAAAACATATCCTTTGATAAATTATTTCGCCGTCTATCCCCAAGTGCACCTCTCCATGCAAGCCTCCCCTCCCCCGGCCAGCAGCCGCCCGAAAGGCAGCTCCATATATTATTCATTCCAATCAAATAAGACACAGTGGTGCCTCAGTAAACTTGCTTTTCATATCAGAATTGGTCTTATTGAGTAATACACACTGCAGACCCCAGCTTCCAGCACCAGGCCTGAAATGAGCAATTCTCTCATTGTAATAATGTGCCTCTGTCATCTCCTTATTATCAGCATGATAAAAGATGAAATATTCACAGATGCTGCCCTCCTAACCTGATCACAGCTTGATATTTGAGCTTTGGAAATGAGTTTTATAAGCTTTAATATACTCCTTGGCGGAGTGACCCCTGAAATTAAACATTATTACAGAGCGGATATTTAAAAAGCTGGGGCCGCAAATTACATCAAAATGAAAATATTAAGGAGTATTACGAATATACCAAGTGGGAGCTCACAGCTCTGGAAGCGGTGAGCGCCGGAGAACTCCACACGCGGGTGTCAAAAACATCAGAAAAAATAATAACAGCAGAGACACCTTGACTTCGGTTATTTTATACTTAGGACTAAACGAAATTATTTGAATGGATTTTTTTTCTCCTGTAGGCTAGCTTTCCAGGAGGGGAAAAAAAAAACCCCATTATTTTCAACTTTAGGTTCCTAATACATTTCACGCTTGGTTTAAAGAGGCACCTTCTTTTTTTTTTTTTTCCTAGTGCATGGATAAATAAAAGAAATACCTAAATATAATGAAACCAAAGATCATGCTAAGAAAAAAGTGAGCAAACACGACTAGAAAGAGCCCCTGGATTCAATTTCCTCTGCGATTGGCACTCTGATGGACAGGCTTCCAGCAACATCGGGGCTGCAGGAAACCAAGTAGGAGAGAGTGGGGTCGGGGGCTCGCCAGCCTGCGGTCGGACTGTGGCAGCTTCAACATGGGGACCTGAGGATAATCAGAAACATAGTATTGTCTGCTTGAGCTTCACAAGGGATTTCAGTTTGTGGGATGGTGGTTCCTGGAGTTGGGTACTATGGATGCAGACCAGTGATTACTGGTTTAATGCTGGACTCTCTTGGATTGAAAACTTCATGAGGGCAGGAATGGTGCCTGACTTGTTCCCAGTGGTATTCTCAAGTGTAGCCCCAGGACTCAGATAGATGCCCCTTAATAAATACTGTATTTGTTAAATGAAGGAGAGAGTGAGTGAAAAAGAACCAATGACTTCCAAATTCTTTTCCTTCCTGGCTCCCATGAAGAGTTCCATGGAGGTGTTGTCTCTATGGACCTGCAGGGAACACACAAGGAATCTTGTCTGTTCTCTTCCAAATTCTTACCCTTTTATATTTACCTGGGGCTGTAAAACTAAGTTGCTAATTATAATTGGAGAGTATGCCAAAAAATTTTTTTTGATGCAATATATACATTTTGCTATTCTGCTTGTCATGGAAAGCTCCTCTTTTTGTCATTGCTTTTTAAAATTAATCTTTCTGAGATTCCGTTTCCTCAGCTGTAGGACTGGGACATTAACACTCAACTTGGTGGTTACTGTTGGGATGGAATGAGCAAACATATGCAAAACAGTATGTTAGCTCGCTTCCTTCCTTCCTTCCTTCTTTCCTTCCTTCCTTCCTTCCTTCCGGCTTGGAGATGGTACAGATGTATTGACCAATTCAAAATAATCTTTTTTTCTTTAAAAGAAACAAAAATCCCTTTCCTCAGTGGCAGATCAGTTATTTTACAAATCTCAAATGTTTATGTATAAAGGGGAAAAGAAATTCACACATAAAATCTAAAACATGGATTTTGTAATGGCTAGACTGGGGTTTGAATCCTGACTTTGTCTATTTGTAGCTTTGAGACTTTAGGCAAGTTATTTAATTTTTCTGAGGGTCAGTTTCCTTATTTATAAAAATAGGAATAATGGTAATGCTATCCCATTTGCCTGCTTCATGCCAAGGTATATATGTAAAAAAAAATTAAATACAAAGTGTAAAGATTAGAAGAGAAGAAATAATAGTTATTATTTGCAGGAGTGCCTGGCTGTCTTAGTCAGTGGAGCATGTGACCCTTGATCTTGGGATTGTGGGTTCAAGCCTCATGTTGGGTGTAGAGATTGCTTAAAAATAAAATCTTTTCAAAATAGTTATTATTTGCAGATCTATTACTATATAGAAAACACAAAAGAAACTATAGATAAATTATTAGAATCAAAATGAGAATTTAAGTAGGGTTGCCGGATGCAAAATCAATATACAGAAGTCAGTTGAATTTTTATATGAATAGCAATCAGTTGGAAAATATAAAAGAAGCCATTCACACTAGCAACAAAAATATAGAAGTACCTAGGAGAAATACAACAAAAACTGAAAATTTTTATGGAGAAAATTACAAAATTTTTTGAAATATGCTAAATGAAGGGCTATTTAAACAGATATATCATATTCTTGGACAAGATGCCCAACATTATAAAGACGTAAATTTCTCGAACTGCTCTTTCAATTCAGTGCAATTCCAATTAGATTTACGATGAGATGGGACCTTGACAAACTAATTCTTTTTTTTTTTTTTTAAGATTTTATTTATTTGAGAAAGAGAGCATGAGCAGGGGGAGGGACAAAGGGAGAAGCAGACTCTCTTCTGATCAGGGAGTCCAATGTAGGGCTCGATCCCAGGACTCTGGGAGTCGAAGGCAGATGCTTAACTGACTGAGCCACCCAGGCACCCCTAACAAACTGATTCTTACATTTATATAGTCTAGCAAAGGGCCAAATCCTTCTGAAGAAGAATAAGCTGGGGATATTACTGTACTAGATGAGCAAGACTTACTATAAAGCTACAGTAATCAAGACAAAGATAGATAAATAGGATGATGGAACAGAAGAGCCCAGAAACCACGCATACATGGAAACTTGACTCTTGCTGGTATGTGCGTTACAGAGTAGAGGGGGAAGAATGGAATATTCAATTCCAGGTGCTGGGAAAATTGGTAATCCTTACTAAAAAAAAGATTCTGGTTCTTACCTTATGATTTACATAAAGATAAATTCTTTGTGGATTAAATTATTGGAAATGAGAAGAAAAACTAGAAAATGTTTAGAACAGTATAGGAGAATATCTTCATAACCATGAGGTCATGAAACATACATGTTGTAAAGACAAAGATTAATAAATGTGACTATTAGAGTTAAGAGCTCATTCATCACAAGACCCCATAGAATGAAAAGACAAGCCATAAACCCAGGAGAAGATATTTTAACACACATAACCAAAAAGGATTAATATCCAGAATATATAAAGAATGACTGCAAATGTGTAAGAACAATACATTTGTATCAGACTAATGGGCAAAAGACATAAACAATTATTTTCCACAAGAGGAAATATGAATAGGCAATAAACATATGAAAAGATGCTTAGCCTCACTGATAATTGGAAATTGCACATTAAAACAATAATGGGATTTCATTACATGTCCATCAGATTGCTAAAAATTAAAAAGACTGGCAGCACAAAGTTTTTTGGGGATGTGGAGTAACAAACTCTTGTCTACTACTGCTGGGTGTAAATTTGTGCAACCATTTTGGCAAAATTTTGGAATCATTTAGCAAATTTGAACTCCTACATATACTGTGATCCAGTAAATCCATTCGCAAAGTATATCCTTAAGAAACTTTCATATATATTTACCAAAGGACATGCACAAAAATGTTCATACCATCATTTTCTGTATTAGCAAAGATAATGGACTTAATCAAAATGTCCTATTGTATATTGGATAAAGAAATTCTGTTAAGCTTATATAATGGACTGCTATTCTGAAATAAAAGTGAACATATTATTACTATTTGCATTAACTAGGGTGAACTTATAATTCAATGTTGGGTAAGAAAAGGAGGTCATAAAGAACATCTATAGTAGGATACCATTTGTGGAAAATGCGTAAAAAGCTGATGATGATAAAATTATAGAGAAAACCTAAGGAGTGATTA
Organism: Vulpes lagopus; assembly: GCF_018345385.1. Lineage (NCBI taxonomy): Eukaryota > Metazoa > Chordata > Mammalia > Carnivora > Canidae > Vulpes > Vulpes lagopus. Next base: position 59,899,178 of record NC_054846.1, on the reverse strand, counting down.
AAACAACATTGAGATAGTGGTTATGCTAGGGTGGGTTGGAATCTGTAGGAGAGGGTATGAGGCAGGGGAGGAGTATATAGGGGGCTTCTAAGATGCCAGGGTTGTCTGATTTCCATTTTATTATCTCTGTTTTAACAGTACATATGTGTTTTTAAACCCTCTTTTGTATGATGTATTTTATAGTGAAAAACAAAGCAACAAGCTCAGAGGTGGGAAAGTGACTTGCCCAGAGTAAGAAGTAAGCGAAGACACAGACCACAGTCCTCAGGCTGGTGTCATTTCCTGAAGCATTAATGTTTAACCATTAATTCCTTAACCTTCTTTTGACTGTGGCTCTTTCCCTCCATTTACACATCTGTGTTCATGACTCCCTGGGCCTGTGGTATCTTCTTCCAATGTGTAGATCTTCCCCGTTGGACAAGATGCTGAGTTACAAGGCCATATTTCCAATCAGGACTGTGTATTTTCCTTCAATCTGTCATTAGGTGACAACATTGAAACCAGATGTGTCAGTCATTCTGGTCGTGGTCATGGTCAGCAAAAGGGCCAGTTTGCAAGTCCACTTTTCTTCATAGCAGACTAATGGCAGCTATACCAATATTAATAAACATCTATTGAGCACCTACTGTGTGTCAGGCACCATTGTAAGCACTTTTACTTAGTCCTTCCTATAGCCCCTAAGGATACTGTCATCCATCCACATTATTCCTCTGGATCTGGGGTTCATACCCAGCCAGTCTGACTTCAGAGCATTGACCACTCTCCACACATTTAACTATTTATTACATGCCTGCTATATTCAAGTCCCTGAAATAAGTAATAAGCAAAACAGACATGGTTTCTGCCTTTACGGAATCCAGTATGGGAGGCAGGCACTCATCCAAATATAAAATTGCAAATAAGGGTAAGGCTGTAGAGGCAAGAGGTATAGGGAGCTATGATAGCATATGTCGGAGAGCCTATCTGTGTTGGGAACGTCAGAGAGAGCTTCACTAGGATGTAACATTTGAGACGAAAGTGGAGAGGGCATTAGCCCGCCTGGGGATTTCGTTTTTACACTGAAGAAAGGGTTATAGAGCAGGATGGTGCAAGAGGAGGGTACAAGCCTCTAGGACAAGATGGTTAGAGAGAGGTAATGACACATTGTTGTCACAGGAGACCTCCTGTTCACAGACAGCTCCAGAGTTAGCAAGACAAATAAGGGCAGCTGGAGAAACAGCCTATCCCAACCTACCCAAATAGGCTGATAGGATTTAGCATTCTAACACTGGCTTGGGCAGAGACCTATTTATTTTGGGTGAAATGGGAAGACAGGACTGATACCCTGCCCTTCCAATTTCCCTTCCTGAGCTCAGGGGAGCTTCTTCTAGGATATGGCTTCCTTCTCCTAAGACACAGGTGGCTGCTTTTGGACCACAGGAAAATTACTTCTTGGCACCTGGCTTTAGGAGCCTGTTAAGCCAAAGAATTCAGCCAGTCTCAGTGCTATCCACGCAACTAAGGTTGCGGCAGAGACTCTATCTTTTGTCCTTCTCCCCTTTGATTTTAGTCAGAACCAGGGTCTGCTTATCATTGGTCCACCTCTCCCAAAGTTGCTGTTTCTAACTTTGTCTGTGAATAGGACCAATGCTTGCAAGTGCCATAAGCTCAGGTGGAGCTAGCACAAAAAATAGGGGCTTATTAGGGTTTCAGGAAATCCAAAGAGAGTGATGAGGCTGGATCAGAAACAGACTCACATGGTGGAACATAAAGCCAAACCTCCTTTCCAGTGCTGCAGCTGTCAGGGAGAATGGGTTCTCTGCCTCATTCCTTTAGTCACGTGTAGTATAGACATGTAGTATAGAGTGCAGGTGGGCCTGCCCACGAGGCAGAAGAAAGCCCGTGTGCAAGAAGAAGGGGATGTCCTACTTTTTGCCATCAACCATGGAAACTTGACCACTGAAAAAATGTGGTTCAATGAATGTCTAGGCCTGGACAATTAGATTTGTCACTCCTGTCCATCAAGAGAAGCAAGTGCAAGGATGTTGAGAGGAGCTAGAGTGTTGCTATATGTTGCTTCCTTTATGAGCTGAGTTGGAAATATGAGGCAAAGAGAGAAGCCTTCCTGTTAATACTGGCAAATTGAGTGGGGTCTCAAAATGCCACCTAAACCATTGGGACACTCATGCAGCAGTCCTGGCCCTGTGTCGGGATCTCATTCCATTAAGAGTGTGTTCCTGTTCTGACGTCAGACACGGGCATTGGCTCCTCATTGGTCCATCTGCCCCTACGCTAAGGGGAGACTGACTTCCAATTGGCTGGCCCACTCCCAGTGTTGTCATGGTAGAAGTAAAGGCTTACTGCTCTTTGGTCCAGTTGCTCCTATCTTTGTACAGCAAAATGTAGTAAAGCCAGAAACAAACACATTTTTGCATCAGCATTTGCCAGGGGACATAAAGTTACTTTTGCTTTCTTACTACAGCTCTTGAAGAACATGAGCATGCCCTGTGTTTGCTTTTCTCTTTTTATTTTTCAAGGTGAGATAATCATGAATGGCATTTTAAGAAAATTCTTGTTAAATACTTTGAGTATCTAGCTTCCGAGATGTGACATGGAGTTGGGAAGAGGATTCCTTCTGTGTCTGCATGGAATCCACACAGAGTCTCCCTCCCACCCCCAATAAGTTCTCGACCTCAGCACAGGGTGTTGTGATAACTCCCATTTCTCTGCCTGGGTAACTACTGTCCCAGTCTTTGCTTTTATGAGTTTGGCTATTTTAGAGAACTTGTATAAATAAAATCATGCAATATTTGTGTTTCTGTGACCGGCTTATTTCTCTTGGCATCATATCCTCAAGGTTCATCCATAGCGTTCAGTTTTCTTACTCTGTAGACCAGCTTCTATGCACTGCACTGCCTTGCTCCTCTGTTCTTAACCAGCCCTGGTTCAGTAAGACTACATTTTGACTCATGGTTATTTCTCAGCTAATTCTCAAACTGCCAGCTTTCTACCTGGTTGAAACTGTTGGATATGGCCATCATGACTTTCCCAGACATATACTCTTCCAAAGTAGCCTCTTTTTGAGGCTACTCAAAAAGAGTAAAAGAGCCTCTTTTACTCAGGCTCCTGCTCAGAGGGAGGGCATTTAAGTGCCCTGTTTATAAGAACATGGTGCCCCTTTGCTGAAATTTCCCTATACACTTTGGCACTTACGTGCATTGGCCCACACAACCTGTACCATCTTGTGCGATAGGTCTTGGTTCTGTAATTCTTTGATTCTAAGACACATTGTCCATTTATTTACTTTTTTTGGGAGGTGAGGGACACTATCACATCAAATGTCTAAATCAATTGTAATGCATAGCCCAGTTTCAGAATGCTAAAGTGTGAAAAAAAAACACAGGATAATTTTTACTTAATAATAAGGTATTAGAGACTCAGGGAGATTAAGTCATGTGCCCATGCTCAAACAGTAAGTGGTGGAGCTGGGATTTCTAAAATTCCTGGTGGTGGGGCACCTGGGTTCAGACAGTTAAGCCTCTGCCTTCGGCTCAGGTCATGGTCTCAGGGTCCTGGGATCAAGTCCTGCATGGGGCTCCCTGCTCAGTGGGGAGTCTGCTTCTGCCTCTCTCTGTCCCTCCCCCTTGCTCCTGCTCTTTCTCTCTCTCTCTCAAATAAATAAATGAAATCTTTTATTTGTTTAAACTATTTTATTTGTTTATTCATGAGCGACACAGAGGAGAGGCAGAGACAAAAGCAGAGGGAGAAGCAGGCTTCATGCAGGGAGCCTGATGTGGGACTCGATCCTGGGACTCCAGGATCACGCCCTGAGCTGAAGACAGCGCTAAACTGCTGAGCCACCCAGGCGTCCCTTAAATGAAGTATTTTTAAAAATAAAATTAAATTCATGGTGGTGAGAGGTGACCCTGTCCTTTCTCTTCTCCTTCCTCCTGTACCCACTTGCAGCTGGAGCCAGCAGCCTGGTTCGGGTATGTGCATCTGGTCTCCTGCTGTTCCAAGTACTGTCTTCCTTTCAGGAATGAAGTATTGGTGTTGAGGGAGACTGTAGTGCCTGGGGCTGCAGAACTGGGAAGTCTGAAAGGGTCAGAGCCATGACAGGCTGGAGCCTTGGACAAGCTGATGTTTAGGGGAGCAGACAGTTTGAGGATGGGTATATAAATGGGGCAGACCAGCTGAGAAGGTAAGATAGGGAAACTAGCCACTATGATGTTCTCACTCTCCTTCCTCCAGGAGGATTCTGGAACATTCTCCTGAATAAAAATAACCTTTATTTGCCAGGTGCTTTGCTTAGTAGCATTTGCACCTCATGATCTCATGTCACCTTCATGACAACCCTTTGGCCAGTTCTAGTCTCACCCCATTTTAGAGTGAGAACATGGGTTCAGAAAAGTGACTTGCCTTAGTCCCACAACTGGAAAGTGGCTGAACTGGATTGGGATCCATGTGGCCTCTATCCAGAGCTGGGCTTCTCTATGCCATCTTACTTTGAGATCACTAGAAACAATAACACCAAACAAACAAAAAACCCCGAACCACCCTCTTATCCATGCTGGTTTGCATGAGTGTCTGATCCTTGGCACTAGGCAATTACAACTGGAACAGAAGTTTTCACAGAGGATTTTGTTTTCCCCTCTGGGTTTATTCTGTTTGACTGCGGTATCAGTGACAACATCTGCTTTCTGTTTTTACAGATTCTTTTTTTTTTTTTTTCAAAGCATGCATTTGAAGTATGAGTATTTGGTTTTTTGGACTGAGTGAATGAATATGTTTTATTTCTCTGAGAATCCACATCTCTTAGGCATGTGGATTGAACTGAACTGTCTGGATTGTTTATTCATCTGAACAGTCCATGCCCCAAATGCAGCTTCTTACCACTCCTTCTCTATCCCCCTTGATGGTTGAATCCGTTTGAACAGGCTTTTACACTTGCCATATGATTTATTTACTAACTCAGGTGCTCATTCAGCAACTGAGCATTTACTGAGCACCTATTCTTTACTAGACGTTGTGCTGCAGCCAGAGAGCTCCACTGACCCGCCCCTGCTTCAAGAACCTCACAGGGTGGGGTGTGGAGAGAGAAGTAGGAGGGAATAAGGTTACTGAGGACCCCACAGCATCACAAGTGCTATCACAGAGGTAAGTACAGCGATGACAAGAGCAGTGTGTGCTTCAGACTGGGGTTTTATCAAAGCTTCCCGATTGGTTGGCTGTGATGTTGAAGGACAGGTGAGTGTTAGCTACATAGAGAATGGGTGGAGAGGTGGGGAGCATGTGAAGCAGAGACAATAGCAAGTATTAAAGTCAGGAGGAAAGTTAGGAGAACTGCAACTCACCTGGTGTTGGGAAGGCACAGGTGAGAGTGATATGGACAGAGTGACAGGGATCAGGCTAGAGAGGCCATCAGGGGACAGACTGAGCCTCCATACAGCCTTATTAATGAAAGCCTTCCTTAATAACAGGTGAAGGAATTCCATGGAAGGGTTGAAGCGGGGGAGTGTTGCAGCCAGGCTGCTTTCCTGTGGTGGCAGTGGAGTGAGTGGGGTGTAGTGGCAATTTTCGCTGTCAGAAAATCCAGTTGGGAGGCAGTTGCTCTAATCCAAGAGAACAGTGGCTGTACAGATGGAGGAGAGAAAAAACCAACAGATTTGAGAGCTGTTAGGGAGGTAAAATAGGCTGAGCTTCTTGACAGAGTGGAGCAGTGGGTGAAGGAGAGGGGGGCATCCTTCCTTCCTAGGTCGTTGGTTTGGGTGACTATGTTGGTGGCACTGGCACCATTTAGCAAGATGGCGTTGGAAGTGGTGGAGCAGGTATGGGGGCTGGACTGGGATTGGAGAAACAAGTTCAGATTTGAATATGCCAAAATAGATATGTCTGTGGGACATGTAGGGGAATGGTGGGCATTGGCAGGAGAACACCAGAGAGGGGCAGAACAAGAGAGACCAGTGCTCAGCATCCTACAGCTGCCCTGGGAATGGGATGTGAGGATGGGGTAAGGAAAACTCTTTTGCTTATCTCAGGCATCCTGGATCTTTTCTTACAAGGTTTTTACTTGGAAAATTTCCTGTCTGTCTTTGGGGGGGTATGCAGTCAAATTGCAATGTCAGTGCACCCAGCATTGATAGTTTCCCTTGAGAGATGCATCTTCCCACCCATTTGTATATAGTATGTTGGGGCTGATGTGGAGGATTCTGCTTCCTTGCAGTTCATTGATACATTCCTTGCATTTGGTATCCATCGTCCTCTGGCCATCACCAAGTCAACGGGATTCTAATATTCCTTTCCCTGATCCAACCAAAGCTCTTTGTAAATTGGACTCAGCAGGAGTAAGTCCAGTGACCTCATAAATAGTGGAAATGATTGCAAATCAGAATTCATATATGTTCCCAACTCAGTGGGTATCCTTCTCCCCCACAAAGGAAGCAATCATTGCTTTCAAATTTCTGTTTGCCCTTTCACTCAGCTATGTTGGAAGAAAATATATAGAGAGATTTTGCTGTATAAGCCTGAAAAGTCCACTTCCTCCAACCTAAAAAATAAGAGTCCTATGCCTGGCCCTGTGTAGTCAGGTGTTTGCACTTGGAGAATCACCCAGAAGTGTGAGGCTCTGGCTGGGGGCTCATAGAAAAGGTCTTCCATAAGCACCAGGGAAAATACTTCGTACTGAAAGAAATACTTAAAAACATGGTGGCAGAGACTGCTAATGCGTGACCAACATCAGTCTTTTCCCCTCTTTTCGTGGCACGTGGAGAAGGAAGGGCTTCAGGGACTCATTTTGGCCGGTGGAGCATGAGCAGAAGCAATTATACCCTTTCCAGTCTTGGCTCTTCATGAGATCTTCCACTTTCTTTCTTGTCTGTTTTCTGGCTTTTGTGGTGATCCAGTGGAGGACTCTGAGATGATGGAGCAAATATATGGAAGGAGGTTGAGTCTCTGAATGACTGTATGGAGCAGAGTTCTGTGTACTGGCCTGCATTAAACTATGACTTGAATAGGAAATAAACCTCTCTGTGTCTAAACACTAGGATTTGGATGGGGTTTGTCCGATGTGGGAATTTGGTCATCTTTTCTGCTATTTCTTCTCTGAGTTCTGTTTTTTGGAGCCCTGCTTGGATTTGTATGGAAAAGACTGCTTTCTCATACCTCTTTCCTTGTCTGGCACTCTCCTTGCTTTTCCCTATAGAGAGATATATGGATCGAATAACTTGTGGTTCTGATGCATAAAAGGTACATGGGGGGGGGGGGAGAGAGAGAGAGAGAATGCATCTGCACGCGCGCAAGGGATTGCTTGAGGAGAGAGCAGGGATAGTCCTGGATTCCCATCCCACCTGTAGAGTCTATTATCTGATAAATCACTTAATTTTGTTGAATCTCAGTTCCTTCACTTGTGAAATGGGCTTGTACGAATAAGGAGAATTGCTGTGAGCGTTTGATGAGATAATGTATATGAAAGTACTTTATAAACTGTAAAGCTCAATATGCCTGTGGGTGATGATCGGGGAGGTAGGAGGATGTTGACACTTGGCTGAGCGATGCTTCACTGTGATTGTTCTCTTTTCGCCTGCCATTCTGGGCACCCACATTCTTTAAGTGGAAGCACCCATGTTGAACCCCAGTTCTTTCATGTTGCACTGCTAGAAATACTCCTTGGAGAGCATTTATAGAAAGTTAAGATTAATTTTGCTCACTCTCAATGCTTTTTTTTCCCTCTTCTTTCAGTTGTTGCTAGATTTATGGAAGGAGAATTCATAGAGCAGAGTTAATAAGTCAATTAAATTTCATTTGGTTTACAAAAAAACTCCCCATTCTAAAACCGCCCAAGAAACAAAACTACATCTATTCACACAAATTGCAACGCTTTTTCTCTGGATAAACAATTTCTTTTTGTGTTTTATTGTTTTTATGTCCTAAAAGGACAGAGAGATTCACCCGTCTTGGAGTTTCCATAATTTAAGAACAATCATTTGCTTTTTCTAATTTGTCCTAATGAGCCCACATTTTTTCTTTATCAGACCCATTTTCTCTGGCAAAAGGTCATCACAGGCAATCATCCATGTCTGCTGGGTATAAATTGTTTTCATAACAATTTTCATTTGCCTTGGAAAATGCGCCAGGCTGAAAACATGGCCACTTTTTATCTGTGATAGCAGGCATCATGTTTCTTCTCATTTGCTTTGGAATATCAACCCTCAGAAGAATAACAAGCCATGGAGTTGGAAATGTGAGCTGGTGATGTGGACTGACAATACTCTGTCCCTGCTTTCTAGACCTGCACACCTGTTCCATCTCTTCTTTCTGGCTCACTTTGGGATCCAGACCCCCTTTTCACTTCCTCTACCTCCTTGGTGTGTTTTCTGGCTGCTTTGGCCTAGTTGGGCCTTGATTCCCCTTCATTCTGTGTCCCAAAGCTGAAGGCTGATCAAGCCCACTCTCACTCCCAGTCTCAGCTCCTAGAAGTGTCCTGGACTGAGGCTGGGAGACTGTGATAATCAGAGGAAGGGAGGATTTTTAAAAACATTTTATATTTCATTTTAATTCTCCAAAAGCTCCAGCATGTGTTCTGTTGATTCCTTCACTCAGTCATTTGACTAAAATTACTGAGCATCTACTCTGTTCCAGGAACTGGGCATAAAGATTACATTTCTGCAAACACAATGCTTTTGATCCATTGATGGAGATAGGCAATAGTATGAGAAATTATATTGCCATTGTGGGAAGCACAGAGACACTGGGGGAGCAGGGTGTCTGGATGACAGTTTCTGCTCAGATTCAAGGCAAACAGACACAATGTGCTAAAGGAGGGGCTCAACCAGCACTGTCCAAGAGAAATATAATTTGAGTCACCAATGTAATTTAAAATTTTTTACTTAAAAAATTATATGGTAAAATTGGCTTCTTTTTTCTTTTCCTCCTGCATTGTTCAGTTCTAAGAATTTTAACACATGGAATATACTCAGGTACCCACCACCACAGAATATAGAACAGTCTTGTCTCCCAAAAAAACTCCTCTGGGCATTCCTTTGTCATCACATCCTTTCCCATCTATAATCTCTAGCAACCACTCATCTGTTTTCCACCACTATAGTTGATCTTTTTTTTAAAAAAAATAAATTTCATTTATTTATTCACGAGAGACACAGACAGTAAGGCAGAGAACAGGCAGAGGGAGAAGCAGGCTCCATGCAGGGAGCCTGATGTGGGACTCGATCCAAGGTCTCCAGGATCACGCCCTAGGCTAAAGGTAGCGCTAAACCACTGAGCCACCCGGGATGCTCCTATAGTTGGTCTTTATAGGAATGCTCAATAAAATGGAATCATATAGTATGTGAGCTTTTGTGATTGGCTTCTTTCACTCAATGAATCTTTAAGATTCATCTAAGTTGTTTATTAATATTTCCTTCCTTTTTTGCTGTAAGTAGTTTTCCATGATATGCATATAGTACAGTTTCTTTATCCATTCACCTCCTGGAGGAGATTTAAGTTGCCTCCAGCCCTGGGCTATCACAGACAGCTGCTGTCAGTCTTTTCCAGCTGCCATGACAAAGTACCATAGACCAAGTGGTTTATAAACAATAGAAAGTTATTTCTCACAGTGGCGGAGAGGGAGAACTCTCTGGGATCCCTTTTGTAAGGGCACTAATCCAATTCATGAGGGCTCAACTAGCATGAGTGACTCACCTCTCAGAGGTCCCACCTCTTAATACCATCACACTGGGAATAAGATTTCAATATAAAATATTCATGGGGTAGGGAACAAAAATTCAGTCCATAAAAGCTGCTATGAACACTTATACGGACTTTCGTATAAACGTACATTTTAATTTCTCTAGGGTAAACACCCCGGGGTAGGATCTCCGGGGTATTATGGGAAGTGTATAATTAACTTTGAAAGAAACTGCCAAACCTTTCCCAGAGTGCCTTCCATTTTGCATTCCCAGTCGCAATGAGAATTTCACTAATTCCTCATCCTCACCAGCACTTGGTGTTGTCAATATTTTTAATTGTATCTATTCTAATGGATGCTAAGGGATATCTATTTTAATTTGCATTTCCTTATTGTCTAGGGATTGAACATCTTTTCATGTGCTTATTTGACCTCCTTATATCCTCTTTGGTAAAGTGTCTGCTCAAGTCCTTTGGATGTTTCTTATTGAGTTTTGAGAATTCTTTTTTTTTTTTTTAAGATTTAATTTATTTATTCATGAAAGAGAGAGGCAGAGACATAGGCAGAAGCAGGCTCCATGCAGGGAGCCTGATGTGGGACTCCATCCCAGGAGCCCGGGATCATGACCTGAGCCGAAGGTAGACGCACTCAACCATTGAGCCAACCAGGTGCCCCGCATTTTGAGAATTCTTATGTTCTGGATACAAATCTCATGTCTGTTACGTGGTTGGAAAGTATTTCTTCCCAGTCCGTAGCTCGCCTTTTATTTCTCCTGTTCGTGTCTTTGGTAGAGTAAAAGTTTACAATTTTTATGAAGTTCCAGTTTATCAATTTTTTCTTTTATGAATTATGCTTTGGTATCATTTCTAAGAGCTCTAAGTGTTTTGAATTTTCTAGCAACCATCTAAAGAAAAGTCAAAGGAATGAGGCAAGATAAATTCTAATAATATATGATATATGTCCCAATATTTCCAAAATGCTGTAATTTCAGCGTGTAATCATTTAAAAAATTAAGATGTTTCACATTTTTGGGGTACTTAGTCTTCAAAATCCATTGTGTGCTTTGTACTTACAAGCCATCTCCACCTGACTATCCACATTTCAAGTGCTCAACAGCCACATGGGTTAGTGGCTACTGCATTGGAGGGTGTCAAGCCAGACCATGTGACAAGTTTTTGAAAGGTGACGGTTGACAACTCTTGAAGTCCTCCCCTACACTGGGGGTACAAAAAGAAGAGGAATCAGAGATTTGGAGCTGGTCTTCGGGGAGGATTTCTTCAGGGAAATCTGTGCTGTGAATTGCCTCCTTCCCTTCCGTGGGGAGGGGGGTGGGATCTGCTACTTCTTAATCCTAAACCAGCTGAGAGGGACCCTGAGGAGGAGAGCAGGATGTGGGGGCTCAAGCTTTGGAAAGGAAATGGTGCTGTGCTCTGGGTCCCAGGGGAAGGGCTGTGGGATACCTGTCCCTTGTCTCAAGTCTTGAGAAAGGGCTTGCATGGGTCACTTGGAGAGCTCATTATACATCCCCTCCAATTTGAGGGACACAGCTGGTATATGATTTATACCTAAGAAACCTACAGGTCAAGGATACTGACTGAGGCAGCCTAGAAGTTGCTGTACTCCCATCTATTTGGGGTCAAGAATGCAAGAGTGTAGCCCAAAATGAGTCAGACAGAAAGCCAGTGTGAGATCCTATGCAGGACCTTGGCCATCAGACCTCAGCAGAGAGAAGCTACAGGTGTCATCCAAGGCCTCAGGACTAAGGCAGGGCAAGCCACGGGCCTAGGCAGAGATACATTTGCCCTGATTAAGAAGACTGCAAGCTGTGAGACAGCAGAGTCTCCAAAGGACCCACGAGAGAAGTCAGTTGTGGGCGTCTGCGAAGTTCAGAGAACAGCAATGCTAGATCTCCATGTACCAGTCAAAACAGAACTTTCAGGCTCCCCTTCCCTCTTCCTCCTCTTTGCCTTCCATCCCTGGAGATGTCAGAAAGGTGGATGGCAAATGGGAGAGGAGGAGTAGAAGCGTAGGTGAGGAACAAGAAGACATCCACCATGTCTCTCTCCTCTGACTGCAGGCGCCCCACCTGTAAGTAGTCTGGAGTAGGCAGAATGGAAAAGCCTCGATTTTAAATCAGATCTAGGAGTTTGATTATTATATGAGGCAGGATGTTTAAATTACTTAAATTATCCTGTGACTTAAAAGACAGTTTATGCTTCTCACCTGTTTGATGTCTCATAACTAATCTCCTGCCGCTAGACACCCTTTTGCCCCCTTCCTGCCCACAGATGTGGAGGTAGCCTATTGAATTTCAGCTCGATCATGTCACACCTATTCTCACAAACCCGTCATGTGCAAACCTGTCAAGGCTTTCCATGAGGGTAGAAGATAATACTCCCTCTACTCAGTCCACAGGCGTCATCGTGGTGGTCATGGTGGGGATCGTGGTGGTCGTGTGGCAGAGAACACATTTGTCTCAGGTGTTCCTGGGGCCCTTGACCACAAGGTACAGATATAGTTTAGTTTGCTTGCAGTGGGGAAAATCAAGCCCATTGTTAAATGAAATTGATCAATTGGAAATGTTGATACATCATTAGGTTGAGAAAAATAAGCCAATCAGTCATCAGATGTGTTTGATGGAAAATGTAAGAGGCTAGATTGGGTGATTTATTAATTCAAGAATTATTTGCTGAGCCAAGCACCATGCTAAGGAGCTGGGCATACAACAATAGAGTAGTCACAGCCCTTGCCCTCATGCAGTTTGCAGTTTCTTACCTAGGATTTTTGCAAGAAATTGTCACTACAGTGTGTGAGGATTGTTACGATAGAGGAAGTCCCAGGTGCTTCGGGTGCCCATGACAGAGACAGTGTCTAAAGCCTTACCAGTTTGAATTTCCATCATTTGGGGATGAAATCTGCAAGCATATACAAATGTAGAGGGAAACGCATATTGGAGAAGCTCCCAAGAGAAATAGAAGGATATAGCATTACTGAGTAGGAACATAATTAGGAGGGCAGTGGCAAGAAACGATCCCCAAGGATAGATGGGGAAACAGGATGACTCTCATCAATCATGGGGGAAAAAGGCACCAAAGAATTATCATTTGCTTTTTGAGATCATTTATTGATTCCCTGCAATGGGAATAAAACAGTCATATCTTGCAGATAATGATTAACAGTGGGTATTAGTGTGATGCAGCCCTTCAGTGGTGGAGGTGATGAGGCACCTCTTTGATTTCCAAAGGCTTGGAGTATAACTGGCCATCCACTGCTGAGCTCTGAAGTCCTTCATGTGCTTGCCTGAAGGCCACACTTCTTATGCTTATCCCTGGCCGATAACAGAGCGAGGTGGGGCTACTAAAACAGACTTGGTCTGAGGAGATGCGGGGCCCTTCTGATGGGTGACTTCCCACTTTCTTCTGTAGCTTCTCCCCCTAATGAGTTTTTGCACATCTAATCTCAGAGGATCCAGACTAGCATACCTTCCCAAGAGTATTCCAGAAGAAATGAATAGATGTTTCTTGAAGCATATTTTTATCCAGAAACCATCAGTGCTGTCAGGGTAGGTGCAGCAGTGGGGGCGGCAACCAGGCCGGGCTATGTGGCCACGTGGCATGGCATTACACATGCACCTGGTTCAAAGTTTGGCTCTTCCACTTTGAGGTGGGGGACCTGGGGCAAGTTACTTAATTTTCACTACTCTCTCTATCCTCATCTGTAGAATGGGATACTCATTTTTCTCTCACAGGCTTTTATTTGGTGGGATAGATCAAGGTAATGCATGTAAAGTCTTACCACAGTACCTGGCACAGAGTTGGGCTTGCTGCTAAGGGCTTTATCTCCTTTCTCCTTCATCCTTGCCCCTGAGTGCATCATTCCTCTTTCATTTAGGGCCCCTTGATGCACCACCCTTTAATACAGCTTCATGAAGGCCCTACTTCTCCAAGAAGCCCGTACTACCAAAGTCTTAGGGTTGAGATCTTTTGCTTCTTCTGACCTGCTGTTGGTGTCCCTTTCTTGGTTCTGATTGCACTGGACCCTGTATGGTTTACAGGGGATCTCTTCCATGTCCTCTTTATAGGAACTCCTCCTTCTCCATCCTTGTGGTTTTCGTGGGAGCCATGTTGGTGCTCTGCAATTCTATCTCCTGGATACAGTTGGTTGTTCTGTGGCATCTGAAATGAGCCATTGATACCTTCCCTAGGAATTTTAGACTCAAGAATGTCAGATTTGTTTCGGGAGGCAACTAAGGTCATCACATCTCAAGCTCGGAGGCTACTGGCAGCCCAGCCATGTGTTCCATTGGACGGAAGGAGAGAGCCCGGCCACAAGGAGCTGCCACACCTGAAAGGGAAAGAGGAAGGACGGAGAGAGGTCTGGCAGCATTGAAGTTCTTGGTTCTGGTTATTCCATAGGTTCTGAGAGACACCCCATCATAACCAATACCCTTCTTGCATAAGCTAGTTTGAGTAGAGTATCTGTCACTTGCAGCCCAAAGAGTTCTGAGTAATGAAGGTGTTCTTTTGTTCTGTGTTTCTACCCAGCCTTCCCGCCGTGACTATGAACCTCTCAGGGGCAGAGACCATTTCTTTCTCTCTGCTTCTGCCCCCAGAGCCCAGAATAGTGCCTGGCCCCTCCCTGCAGCTGCTCCAGACAGATGTGCAATTGACAACAAGGCTAAATGAAATATTATGCTCATGGAAGCTTTCTATATATTCTGTGCATGATGTCACACGACCACTTTAAATCTATGCCCAAAATTCAGGCTTAAACGTGCTAAAAATGTTTGGTGGCAAGGACTGTGGGCCCTTTTGGAAAAGAGCTCCTGGCAGGTATTTTGTAAGAGGCATGGAAGAGTTTCAAGTTGATGGGTGTTGCTAGGAGAAACACCACCTGAGATGAACCTATGTCACCATGCACCCCACCCCCGGCTCCCCTGCTCCTCTTCCTTCCCTTGTTCCACCAGGCGACCTATTTAAAAATGCAAACATGAGGATACTGCAGCTACAAACAGCCTGTCTGTGGTTGTAGATGCATAGAAAGTTGGTTGGATTTGCTCTCAAGGCTCTTTGCACACATGATTCCATTTGAGTCCTGATTAAGGTGGAAAATCCACAAGGACAGAAATTTTTGTATTTCATGTACAACCTACACCAGGCTGGCCTTCTCAGTAAACATCAAGCGGGGTTCCTCTTCTGAGTTCTGCAACATGAGCAGGGCTAGACTTGGGTAAGATGAAGACATTCACCTAGATGCAAAATGTAAGGGGGTACTGAAAAACTCGCCATTGAGATAAGTAAATTTCAATACAGTATTTTAAAAGGTCATTATTAATTTAAAAAGTCTGTGATAAGATTTTAACATTTTACTTAAAGATGGGCTCTGTTGATGGGGTCAGGATTAGGGTGAGTTGCATGGGACGAAAGGGCAAGTGTGGGGTTGACCTTGAATGGAAGGTCCAAGGATAGAGAACACTCCTCTGAGTTCACCAGAAGCCATCTGTCTTTCTCCTTGGCTTATAGATGACTGTGTGTTTTATTCTCCTTTGCGGTTAGGTACAGCCATGTGACTAAATTCTTGTGGAAAATCAGTAGAATTAATGTGAGTCACTCCAGGCCTGGCCATGGAGAACTCTAGCATTCGATTCTTCATACTCTTCCAGCTTGATACCCATGAGCATGGGGACCTCAGAAGCCAAGGGTTGAACATGACAGAGTCACCAGACAAAATAACCTAGGAAATGAAGTCAGTAGTGAAGGAGAGCCCACCGGTCAGATCAAGGCATCCTTTCTGGACCTTAAGAGAATTAAAAAAAAAAACCAACAACTTATATTCTGTTAATCCACTGAGATATGGGAGATTTTATTCTTTCCAGCAGCTAGCATTACCTTAACTGATAAATAATTTGGTACCAGAAGTGGGATATTGCTGTTACAAAAACCTAAAATATAGGACATTGCCTTGGTGGTCAGGTGGCATGCAGTGAGGAAACTGATCTTGGAGGCTGGAAATATGGACACCCATGATGTACAGGTGCAAAGCTTTTGGTACAGTTGTCACCTGTGATAAATGAGAAGGCAGGCTATGTGCTTACTGCGCCTGTGGCTCTAAGGGACTCAGTTGGAAAGAGGCTGGATTTTACTGTCTGCTTCTGGCAATAGATTACAAGAAAGAGATGAGCTCAAGAGAGATGTGGCTGAATAGCCTTAAAATAGCTCCCATGTCCCTGAACTTGTAGTAGAAAGCAGCTGCAAAAGGTACACAGCCTCAAAAGAAGGATTAGTCTCCTATACCCACTTCAGATGTGGTCACAAAATATGATGGATGAGAAAGAGCCTCTGAGAGCCCAGATAGGAGCCACAGGAAGTCATGAATGTGGAAGATTCTCCCAGAGAGCAGAGCCAGCACCTGGTTCCTTAAATGTCCTTACATTTCTCCATCATGAGGGTAGGCACACCTCTAAATTCCACTAGCAGATTGTTTATCTGAACCTTTCCCATCTTGCCTTTCAGGCTGTGTGCTTCTCCATGCCTGGAATGTGTTGGTGAGATCTTGGTGAGATTAGGATTGCACATTCCACTAGCAAATGTATAACCTGCCAGGGGGCTTTCAAATGCCTATGCTCTTTATTATTTTTTTAAAGATTTATTTATTTATTCATGAGAGACAGATTGAGAGGAGAGGCAGAGACATAGGCAGAGGGAGAAGCAGGCTCCCCGCAGGGAGCCCGATGCGGAACTCGATCCTGGATCCGGGGATCATGACCTGAGCCAAAGGCAGGCGCCCAACCGCTGAGCCACCCAGGCGTCCCTGCCTGTGCTCTTTAGTCCAGTATTTCCATGTGTAGTAATCTGTTCCAAAGAAACAGTCCAATGTGTAAATAAAGATTTAGGCGCAAAGATATCCAATTCACTGTTATTTAAATAATAAGAAATTTGGGACATCTGAATGGCTCATGTAGGTAAGTGTCCAACTCTTGATTTTGCTCAGAGCATGGTCTCAGAGTCGTGAGATGGAGCCCCATGTTGGGCTTTGCACTCAGTGGGGAGTCTGCTTGGGATTCTTTCTCTCTCTCTCCCTCCACTTGAGCACTCTCAAATAAATAAATCTTTTTTAAAAAAAGTAATAAAAAATTTGGAGACTATCTAAATATCCAACAGCGAATTAAATAAAAGACCTAGTAAATTTATATATTTATAGCATAGAATATTACTCATCCATTAACCTTTTTTGTATGTGAAAAGTTTTTCATGATTTGAGAAAAGCTTATCATGCAAAATTGTATGTCAATGAAGACTGCTGCTCAGTAGAGACATTTGCACAGCAAGAAAACCAGAGAAGGAGTATGTTAATATGTTTGTGGCGATTTTATAGGGAATTATAGGGCTTATTAGAGACAGTATCTTGGAGGTTTTGGTAATATACAGATTTGCTACAAAGGGTATAGATGGCTTTTATAATTAGGGAAAAGACTCTCCCTTGAAAGAATTGATGATGTATCAGAGCCTTCTTATCCCTGATGCTCTTCTGATTCTAGCATTTGGTTTGATGAGCTGGAGATACCATTGGCCTGAGAATCAGGAGCCCTGACTTCAGGCTTGAGTTGCTGGGGAAACTTGAGCCTCCCTGGGGCCTGTTTTCCCATTTGTACCCAACAGGGGCTGCGTGGGATGATACGGAGCTGGCCTTTCCAGTTCAAAAAGTCTGTACACAAATGTGCTGAATCACCCTCCAGTTCATCATTCCTTGAGGTAAAACCAACCCTAAATCTTGGAGCCTGATAGACTTTGAAATTGGCCCTCATTTTAATTCTCAAGTTCTTAGCGTGAGAGCAACATTCAATATGGTTCTGAAATATCTCATGCAAAAAAGTGCCAGAGTCATAGACTGAAATATTTATTTGAATATAAATGAACTCAGATTTGCCAAAATGCGTTCCCCCTGTTGTCATGGACACAAATGCCTGACTTTCTGATTTGCATTTCTTCTCTAATGGGTACAATATGTTTCAGCTCCTCATTGGTGCTGGGATTGGATATGAGAAACTCACCCTTCTGTGAGCTCCCCAAAATGTCAGCCAGTGAGGAACTTTTGTGCCTTGGGTTCTGCTTCCCTGAGCCAGCTGGAAGTAAGTTTGTGTGCCCGTGGGGTCAGGACAGCAGCTCAGAAGACTCCTGGCCCCTCCCAGCCAGCTACTCCGGGAGGAACACAAGCAGTGGGCCCAGGTGCCTCCTACGCATTGCCTCTTGTGGTCCTTCCTCCCGCCTCTTCAGAAGTTCACTTTTGCTCCTTATTCTTGAGTAGTGAGGGTTGCAGGAATTCTTGAGCAGATATTCCTGAACCCTGCCAACAATGCTCTTTGTGATCCCTCTCGGTCCTAGGTTGCCCTCTGCCCTCCCTCTCAGCTCGAGTCCCCAGAATCACATTCTCCCTTGCCGCCTCACCTTGAAAAAGACAGTCACCGAATCTCCCAATTATTCCCCCTCCTCTCACTCACTGAGCCTTGTTTTCCATTTCTAAAATGCTAATGGGATCTTGTGATTTTTCTTAAAACCCCTTCATGGTCTGACCCTGATGTTAAGATAAAGTCCCAAATCCTTATCATGGCTTTTGAGACCCTGTCCTGTCTGGCTCCTGACCCCCTTTTCGATCTCATCTCATGTCATCAGGCCCTGGGCTCTCTATACTCCAAGCACACTGGCCATCTTGGCGTGTCACCTTCCCCCCTTCATGGCCTTTGCCCATGCTGTTCTCTCACTTGGAGCTTTTTCCTCTCGCCCCCGAGCAGATATTTCTTAGTTTTCAGATTTTACCTTAAATGCCACTTGTTTAGGGAAGTCTTCTCTGATGCCCCGAGTAGGTTATATAATCCCTAGATAAATGTACTTGGCATCCCGTGGCCTTTTCGTCTATGGACTTGTCACAATAGGAATTAAATACTGATCTCGTGTCTAACTTCTCTGCTGATCCGTAAGCCCAGCGATGTTTAGGATCAGGTTTACTCAGTTGGCCATTATATCTCCAGCCCCTTGCAGAGCGTCAGGGACATGGTAGGTGCCAAATAATTATTTGAATGGAAATGAGTTCTTCAGTCTGGTTGTCACAAATTTCTAAATCACAAATCTGACCCTGTAAGCCCCCAACCCACAACTCTCTCCTTCCCTGACAAAACCAAGTAACTCAAACTTAGCTGAGGGCTCATTGGGAGCATGAACAGACAGAGGTGCCCCATGGTCTGACTCCCAGGTCCTCTTCTCAGCCCCATTTCCTCACTCCCTGCCAGACCCTGCACGCCCCAGGCCTACCCCACACTTCAGAATCTCCTGACCCACCCGTGGCTTCCACACTCTGAGTCTTGGTGCTTCCTGCTGGGTTTGTTCCCTTCTCCATGGAGAACTTCAGCACACCCTTCATAACCCAGCTTGGATGAAGGAACCAAGGCCTTCCCTCCTCTGAGAAGCCTCTTCCACCCCCAGCCAGCTGGTCCAATCCTGCTGGGTTGTATTACTCATGGGTAAGTTTGTAGTCGGTGTCACTCTCTTGTGAGTTGCTTTAGGACAGGAAGCCTGTCTTATTCTCCTGTGTCACCTGTGACCAGCATGAGATCTGGCCCACAGCCTGATGAGGGAACGCTCTTCTCCTCTCCCCATGCTTTCTCTCTGCTCCTGGACAGGAAAGCACTTCTGCCTCCCCTCGTGCCTGAAGTGCCGCTGCTCCAACCCCTTCCTAACTGTGCCCTGCCACCAGAGGAGATGTTGATATCCGATTGGTCAGAGTGAGGACATTCTCTGGAACAAATTGCACTCATGGGTGGCATGTCTGTGTCTTTTTTATTTTTATTTTTTTTAATTTATGATAGTCACACACACACACACACACACACACACACACACACACACACAGAGAGAGAGAGAGAGAGAGAGGCAGAGACAAGGCAGAGGGAGAAGCAGGCTCCATGCACCAGGAGCCCGACGTGGGATTCGATCCCGGGTCTCCAGGATCATGCCCTGGGCCAAAGGCAGGCGCCAAACCGCTGCGCCACCCAGGGATCCCAGCATGTCTGTGTCTTAAAGGCAGAGACAGAGGCTCTGCCCCTCTCCCACCTGTTAATCCAGCCAAGGCCCACAGTCCCTCTGCCCTCCTCTCTGATGCTGGTTCTGTGCCTCAGCCCCAGAGGTAGGTCACATGGGGCCTACTCTGAGGTCTCAACAACCTCACCTTTGGAGATTCAGGCCTCCTGGCAAAGCTTTGCTCCCTGTCTCAGTCCTGCATATGAGGGAGTGAGGAAAAGACGTTGGACCCATGGCCAGTTGCCAGGAATAAAGGGCTGCTTTGTTTCCTATTTGATGATGGTGCCTGGTGCATGTGCTTTACCAGGCAGTCCTCGATGGCCCCCACGGACTCCCTCACGTGGTCACTGAAATAATTCTCAATTCCGAGAGCCTGGGTTCAAATCCTGGCTCAGTACATGCTTGACTGAATGTGAACAAGTGATGAGGCTTGCATTTCCTCACCTAAAAAACAGGGACATCAATAATGTTCACCTCTTAAGGCTTTTGTGAAGATTATTTTATTTTAAAAAATTTTATTTATTAGAGAGCGCACAGAAGCAGGGGGAAGGGACAGAGGGAGAGGGAGAAGCAGACCCCCCCACTGAGCAGGGAGCCCAACACGGGGATTTATCCCAGGACCCCGAGATTATGATCTGAGCCAAAGGCAGATGCTTCACCGACTGAGCCACCTAGGTGCCCCTGTGGTGAAGATTGAATGAGAGGTTCTGAGCATGATGCCTGGCTCTCAGGAAGCACCAGGTGACAAAGAGGGACCCTGTTAGGGCGCTGGAGTGTAAGCTCTCCGAGGGCATGAATGCATCAGTCTCTTTCAGAGCTGCATCTTTCACTCCTGGGACTGAGCCTGAGGTAGAGCAGGTGCTTGGCGAATGCTTATTGTGTGAATGTTATTGTTCCTATTGTTAATAACGTGTAGGAGGCACTCAGTAAAGCTTTGAAAATGAATGAATGGATACATGCATGTCTCTCCAAAGCCAGTCTCTGATACACAGGCTCACTAAAAAGATAGAAAAGAGTCTGTTTTAATAAAATCAAGCACAGACCAGGGAGACCTCTCTACTTTGCAGTTAACTGAAATGTCAGCAGAATTCTCTAGATTTGGATAGCACTAGCATTTTGGAACAGTCACGTGATGGGAACTCCTTCCTCCTTTCTACACGACTCTCTGGCCTCCTTCCTGTCTCAGATTCTCTCCTGGGTCCTGTGACACAGATGCACCAGGCACCATCCCGGCCCCGAGGAGCTCCAGGCTCACAGGTGAGTCCCTGGGCAGCCCTGGGGTCTTGGTCTCAGGTACCCACCATATGCTGTCATCCAGCTCCAGCTCTGTCCCTTCCTTGCGAGTCCCCTGAGGATGCCCCTTCCTCTCTCTAGGAACTTCCATGATGGGTTTGGACTAGGTCAGTAGTGTCCCCTCTTCGGAGCAGAGGAACTCTTTGTTCTAGTAAAAATCCTATGTGGAAAATGAGGCTGCCTTTGTGGTGCAGTTGGGTAAGCTCCGATTCTTGGTTTTTGGCTCAGGTTGTGAGCTCGGGTTCGTGGAATGGAGCCCCACCTCGGGCTCCATGCTCAAGCCTGGAGTCTGCTTGAGTTTCCCTTTCTCCCTCTCCTTCCTGCTCTCTCTCTCTCTCTCTAAAATAACTAAATAAATTGTAAAAAAACAACAAAACAAAACAAAACAAAAAACAGTACAAGTGAGGGTAAAAGCAGATACAAGGGAGCTGCCAGGACCGGGATGGGGGAGGCTGGCTCTGCCCACAGGCTCAGTCCCTGCCCTCCCTTTCCGACCCCCGCACCTCAGGAGTGCTGAGGGTGGGAACACAAGGGCCCTCCAGCATTATCCATGATCCTGTGGTCCTGGACTGCCCAAGATTTCCTTGTTTTTTTTTTTTTTTGTTAAATATACGTTTATCTTCAAATAGTTTTTAGATTGAGGGAAGAGGTGAGAGGAGAGTACAGAGAGTTGCCATAGAACCCACACTGAATTTTCCCTGTTATTAACCACTCACGTCAGCATGGAGTGTCTATCAAAACGCACGAGCTGGTATCGACCCACTGTTACTAACTGAAGTCCATACTTCACGAAGACTTCCTTAGTTTTCCCTTAATATCTTTCTCCTGTCCCTGGACACCACCTTGGACATCACATTCCATCTACTCATCGTGGCTTCTCTGGCTTCTCGTGGCTGGGATAGTTTCTGAGCTTTCCCTTTTTTGGATGATCTTGACAGTTTGCAGAGTACTGGTCAGGTATTTTGTAGACTGTCCCTCAGTTGGGATTTGCCTGATATTTTTCTCATGATTAGTCTGGGGTTATGGGTTTTTGGAGGAAGAGCCCAGGGGTGAATGCCATTCTCATCACATCATTATCAAGAGTCTATCCCATTCGTGTGACTTATCAGTGCTCCATCAGTTGGCTGAGGCATGTTGGTTGGTTTCTCCACTGAAAAGTCACTCTCCATCCCCACTTTCCTTACTCTGTACTCTTCGAAAGGACACCACTATGACCTGAGGGTGGGGAATTTTACTCCACTTCCTTGAGGACAGAGGATATACATAAATTATTTGGGATTCTTTTACACCAAAGATTTGTCTCTTCTCCCCCACTTATTTATGGTTCACTCATTTATTTATCTCTGTATGGATTCATATTTATTTTATATTTTGGGTTATAATCCAATACTATTTTATTTGTTGCTCAGATCATATCCAAAGGGTTCTGATTTCAGAAGAGCTTGGGTACCGGCTGGTCCTGCCCCCAGAAAGAGCTCATCAGTGAGGAGACAGAGTTTGGTGCAGGAGGAGGGATGGGGCTATTGGTTATGGAGGCCTCCACTCCATCTGTGCTCTGTGCTGGAGGAGGGTCTCTGGCAGCTGCTGCTGAGGATATTTATGGGGGGGGTGGTGGGAGAAGTGGAGGTGATCCCCACCCCTACTCACCACCCTCAAAGAATCAGAAGAGAACTAAAGAGCTAAAGAAAAGCTGGTTTAGCTGGAGCCCACTCTCTGTTCCCCTGAATGGTTTTGATGGTGGAATTTAAAGGGGCAGTAGCGTGTACTCACACCATCTTCTGTTATTTGTGTCACATGTTGAAAACCTTGTTAGGTAAACGGGAGCAAAGCAAAAGGAAACCCTCAATGATTTCACCTGCATGCAGATCTCAGAAGCAAGTCCTCCTTAGAGAAAACAGAAGTGGGGTGTACATGCGTGTGTGGACCTGTGTGTTAAGACTGGTCCTGATGATTCACAGCATCTGCAGATGGAACAGGACCCCAATATTGAGGATTTAGCTGCAGGAGAGGGCTGTTGGAGGAAGGAGACCCGAGTTCCAGTCCCTGCCCCATCGTCAGCTTGCCGTGTGACACTGGGCAGATGCCACATGCCACACATCTCTAGGTCTTGGATTCCTCACCCGTAAAGCGTGGAGGTTAGGAGCAAAAAGAATATAACATCAGGAACGAGGCCAGTGACAATACTGCCTTTTTGAGGGTGTTACTATGTAGTAGATGCTTCATTAAGTGCTCTGTATGCATCATCTCCACGATAGACCTGAGACATCAGGGGTTTTGTTCTCATTTGACAGATGAGGAAATAGGTTCAGGGGTGGTGAGGCCAATAGATCAGGAAACAGTTGCCACTGAAAAGACAGTTTGTTACTCACAATTCCCAAGAGGGAAGCAGGGCCAGAAGAGGAAGCACCCGGGTAGGTCAGGCATGCTGTCTGGGCTGAAGAGAACATAGTTGATGTCCAGGCTGGGATTTGAATTTTCTCTCCAGGACTTGGATTTTTATGATTGAGAACCCAGGTACTGGGGCAGATTCCGGGGGCTGCGATGCTGTGCAGCTCAGGCCATTTGCATCAGCTTTCTGAGCCTCCACTCTCCCATCTGTAAACAGGCTCAGCAATAGAATTTTCTAAGAGGATGGAGGCTCTGCCATCTGAGAGCTGGTCCTTGAAGGAAAACCCGTGCAGGAGAGCTGAGACAGGTTCAGGATGCAAATGCAGACAGTTCAAGCTCATTAATTCTGACTTCAGTGGTTTGCAGTCTGGGATGATTTGAAGCCAGTAAAACTAGGCTTCCTTTTCACTATTAATAAGAGTGTAAACAAGATTAGGGGGCGAGTGCAGGGAAGCTAAGGTAGGCCATTGTTATCATAATATTGCAAGGGAATGTTAATTCACACAAGCAAACAAACTATTTTCAACTACTTTGAGGCTGCTGTTTACATATCAACAGTGTGCTAATTGCAAATGACTCCTCTTTCTCAGTGCAGAGCTGGGTCTACTCTGTTAGCTTTTGGTGGGGGAATTTTTTTACATTTGAAGACTTCTCTTTAAAACTACTGTGTAAGTTGGGCTTTTCTTTTTACCTTGTTGTTACCAACCATCAGAGGATCCCCAAGATTCAGGGAGGGTCCTCACAGGAGAGCACTGCCTTGCAGAGAGGTGAGCAGAGGCTGATGGGGAGCTACGGAGAGCTGTGGGCATGGAGGTGCCTGAGCAAAGGCTTCCCAGGAGAATTGACCATCTGCTTGGGTCTAGAAGGGTGATGGGTTTGGCTTGATCTGGGACCAATTCCTGAACTCACACCCTGTCTCACCTGTCCTGTGCACCCCACCTGTCTGGCCATCCCCCCATTCATTCGTTGCCCTACCTTTCACATGGTACTCAGCTGCTAGATAAGAGCCCAAGGGGCTGTCGCTGTAGGGAGGCATCACTCCTGGGGCACTGTAGCTGGACATTGTGGAATACAGGAAGCCCAAAGAATTGCCCCTCTTTTGAACGCATACGCAAAATGTTAGGGCAGGAGGGTATAGTAGTAGTTCTCAAATCTGGCTGCATATTAGAATCACCTGGGAAGCTTTTAAAAAAATTGAATTCCCAGGTTCCACCCCAGATCAATTAAGTCAGTAGGGTAGAGGATCACAGCTGTAGAGTTTATTACTTACATTGCTCAAAGGGATGCTTGATCCCACTATATCTCACATGGCTGTCACACTCTTCTGTGTGTTTTCTTTGCTTCTCCCTCATTAACAAGCGTAACGAATTCATTACTTCCATTAAGTCAGCCAACCTTTATTGAGTGTCTGCTTTATACCAGGCATGATACCATAATTTGGAGGGCCAAAGATGAATGATACACAGTTCCTGCCCTCAGGACTTCGTAACTAGGGAGAGAGAAGTGTGCAAAGAAAATAGTATTCTGGTGTGGCCAGTGCTGTCATGGAGGAGGGGCACCATTGTGCAGGAGCACCATGAAGGCAGTGAAGGACTCAGTCTGGAGGGGATGGGGAACATTTCCTAGAAGAGCTAGCATTGAGGGTGAACCTTGAAAAGACAGTAGGAATTCTCTAGGCTAAGGGAACTTTGGGCAGAGGGAACAGTATGAGCAAAGGGCAGGAAGTGTGAAGCTGGGTTGTGCATTTACCACTCTGTCAGGCACGGTGTGGAGTACTTCACCTTCATGAACTCTTCCTAATCCCACAAGGTAAGAACGCGTTTTGCTTACAGTTTACAAATTAGGAAACTGAGGCAAAGGGAAGTTGAACAGTGTGACTAAAGTCCCACAATTGGTAAGTGGGGAAGTTGAGATGGAAACCAAGCTGCACCCAACCCCAGAGCAACAACTAGATGAGGAGGATGTGGGGAGGTGGGTGAGGGTGGGTAGCAGGGCAGGATGTGTGACAAGGGTAATGCTCACAATAGGATCTTACATTTATCCACTGTTTATCTGGTGCATCATGATTTCTTTTTTCTTTTTTTTTCCCCCCCCAAAAGAAAATTTCAAGCAGACTCCATGCTGAGCACAGAGCCTGACAGAGGGCTTAATCCCATGAGCCTAAGATTAAGGCCTGAGCTGGAACCAAGAGTCAGACGCTCAAGCAACTGAGTCACCCAGGCAGCCCAGTACATCATGATTTCTAAAACACATTTCTTTCCTTGGGTGCCCAACACTTCCTGAGTGGACCGATTTTCAATGCACCACCTCTCAGCCCTCTCTAGAGCCAGATGGATACAGGAAGGGCAGCCAGGGCTCTGAGCCAGTGGCAGGGTTAGCAGGGCCTCTGCATGGTGGTCACTGGCCTTGGAGCTCCCAGGCTAGGCCTTGGGGCCCTCTGGCTCTGACTGGGGAAGTGCTGCACATTGCCTGGGGTACAGAGTGCATAATTTGATGATTTGGGGGATTCCTGTGTCATTCATTGATCTGGAGTGTCATTCATTGATTTGGAGAAATATACACTCATTTTGGTGCCACCTTTGGGTCCCCACTAAATACCCATAGTTTGAGGTCTCCCCTGGTTGTGATAATGTATATACATCTTTTGTAAGAATGACTTTTTTTTTTTTTTTTTTTTTTTTGCGGCAGAGCTAAGACATTGCGTTTAAAAAGCAAGAGCTCTGGGCTTTGAGTCAGTGGAGCTGGTCTTGCTATTATATTAGGACAGTAAGTAAGTGACCTGCTCTTAAGGGCAGGAGGGGTAAGATGGTCTCACAGTGTGCAGGGTCATTCTGCTTTTTAGAACTCAGTTGGGGGGTCATTTGTAATTCTGGAGACTGGTTTTGAGGGACACGGACCCCTTGGTACTATAACAGAGCTCAAGTGGAAAGCTATAATCACAATATGTTACCCTGACAAAAGTGAAGACTTGTTTAAAATACGTATCTCTGAGAATCCTCTCTTGCAGAGACAAATGAAGCAATTTGAGGAATAGGCTCAGTCTATGTTAAACACAAAGGGGATGAGAGAATTAATTAAAGGGGAGGGGCGGGATTGATCTCTGTGCTTGAAGCCGTGAGCCTTGGTTTGACACATCCCTGACAACCTCTGATGCCTGTGCTGGGACACACCTTAGAACGTGTCCTCTGCACAATGCAGTGGAGAAATGAGATTAGCAGGCATCGTAGGAGGCATTAACGGACGGTGGTTCTTACACAGGGCAAGTCTATGTAGCATCTGAGCAAGAACTAGAAAAAGGAGTCCCTTCTGGAAGGAAACAGCCTTGAGA
Organism: Vulpes lagopus; assembly: GCF_018345385.1. Classification (NCBI taxonomy): domain Eukaryota; kingdom Metazoa; phylum Chordata; class Mammalia; order Carnivora; family Canidae; genus Vulpes; species Vulpes lagopus. The sequence continues at coordinate 59,872,438 of NC_054846.1, read as the reverse complement.
GTGCCCAGCTGGCAAGCGATGAGAAGCTGGTTTCTCTTATCCCTCTGCTCTCTTGGCCAAGTGCCTTCGTGGAAACTGTACACCTGTGCCTGGCAGCCGGGGGCCTGAGGTTGCGGTTGGTCCTCTCTCTGTCTCTCTGCCTCAGCCCAGAACAAACATGTGGCTGGATAGGAGCCACAGAAGCCAAGAGGAGGTGGAATCTGGTGGCCTGCCAAAGACATCTCATCACATTCTTCCCCCAGGACTACGGGGCCTGAGGACTGACCTTCTTGAGAAGCTCCCCTGTGCTGACACTGGCAGCATTACCAGGGAATCATTTGGAGGCACCTCCTGTGTGCCAGAGGATGTCTTCAGAGCCAGGCAGCGTATTGGATTCCTGTTGCTGCTGTAAGGAATGACCACAAATTTAGTGGCTTAAAATGACACAAATTTATTCTCTTCATGTTCTGGAAGTACAAAAGTCCAAAATGGACTTATTGTTTAAAATCAAGGTATTGGCAGGGCTGCATTCCTTTTGGAGGCTCTTCAGGAGAATCTGTTCCCTTGCCTTTCCTAACTCCTGGAGGCTGTCTGTACTCTTTGGCTAGGGCCCCTTCCTTCATCTTCCAAGCCAGCTATATAGCATTTTCATGTCTTTCTCTTTGACTCTGACCTTTCTGCCTCTCTCTTATAAGGACCCTTGTGATTAATTGTGATTATCTCAGATAATTGAGTATTGTCTATCTCAAGATCCTTAAAAGTCACATCTGTAAAGTGCTCTCTGCTGTGTAAGGTAACATCATCACAAATTCCCAGACCCAGGACTAAGACATGGACTTCTTTGGGGGGACCATTATTCTGTCTACCACAATACTTATATGTTGCCTTTGTTTGTTTGTTTCCAATGTCTGTGTCTCTATCAGATTGTCAGCTTCTCGAGGGTAAGAATTGTATACATTTTGTATGGTTGGCATGTATCACATTACTTAACACAGTTGCTGTTAGCAAATACTAATTCTTGAACAAATACATCCTGACCTCTTCAGGGTTATGGGTAAGGTCACCGAAGCCTAGAGAGATGTGCGGCTTGTTTCAAGTCTTATCAATCTTGTGGCAGAGCTGGGTTCAGAGCCCAACTCATAAAAGTCTTTCCACTTTCCCTAAATAGATAGTGGTCCAAAGTCTCAGCATACAAGATAGCCTATCCTTTTCCCATAGGATGACATGGACATTCCTCCAACCCTGCTGGCTGGGGTTGTTTAGAAGGACATTACCTATCCATACGGAGTATAAAGAAGAGTCCAAGCTATGGAGTCTCTAAGACGTAGGTCTAAGTTCTGCTTCCACTTTATAGCAGTTAGCTATTGCTGTATAACCAACCTCCCCATAACCTAGTGGCTTAAAACAACAATAATTTATAATTTCTCATTTGTGGGTTGGCGGTTTGTTAATCTAGACCTGACTTGATTGACCTTGGCTCGGTTTGCTCATGTCTGTGGTCACCTACTAGGTGAGCTGGGGACTGGCTGGCCTGGGATGGCCCAAGCTGGGACAAATCAGCTTTGTTCCATGTAGTCTCTTATCCTCCAGTGGGTAATCGTAGGCACGTAGTCGTGGCCACAGCAGGTTCTGGGAGAGAGAATAGGAGTGTACTAGCTCAGAAGTGGTGTGTTATTACTTTTGCCACATCCTCTTGGCCAAAGCAAATCAGACACTAGATTCAAGGGGATATGGACATGTCCACACTTCCTTTAGGGGAGGATCTACAAAGTCACAGTCCTGATACAGGAAGGGGTAGAAAATTAGGGACAACTGTATAGTTAGTGTACCCCATGCTTTGACCCCATGACAGTCAAGTTTCTTAATTTTTTGATTCTCTAGTTTCCTCACCTGGAAAATGGGGGAAATAGTAATAATATTACACTGTGGTGAGGATTAAATGAGATGGAACTCGTGAAACCCTTAGCAATGCCTGGCATGGTGCTCAGTAATGATAGCAGTGGCTGTGCCTAATAAGATCAGCAATTACTCTTGTAATAAGATCAGCAATTACTCTTGTTTTTGTTATTGTTATTATATAATAATTGTTCCTATTATTGTAGTTGCTATGTAGCAGAAAAACCATGGTCCTAATAAGAGATAACAGATGCTGGCGGGATGTATCTCACTTCATGGGGACAGGAAGGAGGCCAGAACATGGCTGTTTCTCAGGTTACTGAGAACCTTTTATCTTTCTTCCATTTCATAAGGATAAATATGAAGGGCACCTGGGTGGCTCAGTCGGTTAAACATCCGACTCTTGATTTTGGCTCGGGCAGGTCATGATTTCAGGGTAGGATGAGCCCTGCATGAAGCTCAGAGCTTGGGGGGGGTGGGACTCTGCTTGAGATTCTCTCCCTCTCTGCCCCTCCCCCTACTAGCGCGCAGAGAACTCCCTTTCTCTCAAATAAATGAATCTTTAGAAAAAGGATAAATATGAATATAGCATTTAGGGACAGCGTGGGACTTGAATTCAGAGGACCTGGATCCACGTATTAGATCTTCATCCTATTAGCTGTGAGAATTTGGACAAATTTTACTGTACCTCCCTGATTCTCAATTTCTTTCCCTATAAAATGGAGCTAATAGTACCTACTTCCCTAGTCTGTTAGGCGAGCTGACTCAGTTGCGACAGGTAAAGAAGAGTTCTGCAAGCTGGAAAACACTAGGCAAATATTCCTTATTATCGATCAGTCCTTTCCTTCTTGTCATCTGCATCTGTGCCCTCAAAGGCCTAGGCTGTCTCAGGATGATGAGCTTTAAGAAGATGATGGAAATTTCTTGGCTCTCTGGTTATCTGTGAGCAGGAAACTTATCTTAACTTGTGTGATTTTCCAGCAGTTATCCAAGCTTAAAAGTTTCATAAAAGGGGACAAATTCCAAATGTTCAACCTTCTAAAATCAAAAGGAATGACTCACAGGTCATTAGCATCCCTGGAACATAGTGGCTTCTGTTTTATTGCTATTAAGTAGGATTTAGCTCTATTTTATTAAGGTAATTTTTACAATCATGTGAGAGGTTAATGCATTTCGCACATAATCCACTGCCTAGCTCACTAAATGCTGAACCCATTAAAGCCAAGCCATACAGGGGAAGGTTTCAAGACAGAGTGACAAATTATGGGTGGTGTGCAATGAGTGACTAAAAGTATCTGAGGGTGTTTTTTTTTTCTCCAAAATTTAAAATTTCTTCTCAAGCAGGAAAATAATTGGGCTGTCCTAGCAAAAGTACTTATGTAGGAGCATATGGCTGCAGCTGGTAAGCTCTGATGGGCAGTAATGGACTCTTGCCCAGGTGCCAAAGTTCTGAGAGAGTATCTCTTCAACAGTTCCTAGCCCCCTGGCCACTTAGGTCTTCTTTTATGATTTTTCTAAATCTTGGGACCTGAAAGGCAGTATCTGCCAGGAATTCTGCATTTATTAAGCAATAATGGATTGCCCCACCCTCTGTACTCTCTTCATGGAAGACAGAGCCGGTTGGAGTTTTGAGCAGTAGCAGGTCATAGTGATCACGTGGGTATCTGAAGCTTGGAGAAGGAGGCAGGAGCCAGATCATGGAATACTTTGTAAATTTTTTAGAGTAAATATGTAGACATTTGGGGTAAATATCTAGGGGTGGGATAGTTGGGTCAAATAAGCAGCCTCTGTTTAACCTCTCTCATATATTTTGCCTTCCTATCAGTAACATATGATCATTCCAGGCTGCATCTTTGAAATCGGAGCCATTCTGGCGGGTTTCTAGTGGCATCTCTAGTGGTGTTATAATTTGCGTTTTCCTAGGGACGAGGGACATTGACATCTATCTGTGTATGTGATGGGGTCAGGATTTTAAACAGTGGACGCAGAGAATCCGATCTGTGTTTTAGGTTCTGGAACCAAGATGGAACTAAGATCTTGAATCTGATTTCTTCTCATCATCCCCGCTGAAGTGCTGCAACCGAAGGGACAGGGAAATTCTTTTTAAAAAATTTTTATTTATTTATTTGTATTTTTTTAATTGGAGTTCGATTTGCCAACATATAGCATAACACCCAGTGCTCATCCCGTCAAGTGCCCCACTCAGCGCCCATCACCCAGTCACCCCATCCCCTCACCCACCTCCCTTTCCACCACCCCTTATTCGTTTCCCAGAGTCAGGAGTCTCCCATGTTCTGTCTCCCTCTCTGATATTTCCCACTCATTTTCTCTCATTTCCCCTTTATTCCCTTTCACTATTTTTTATATTTCCCAAATGAATGAGACCATATAATGTTTGTCCTTCTCCGATGGACTTACTTCACTCAGCATCGTACCCTCCAGTTCCATCCACGTTGAAGCAAATAGTGGGTATTTGTCGTTTCTAATGGCTGAGTAATCTTCCATTGTATACATAGACCACATCTTCTTTATCCATTCATCTGTCGAAGGACACCGGGGCTCCTTCCACAGTTTGGCTATTGTGGACATTGCTGCTATAAACATTGGGGTGCAGGGGGACAGGGAAATTCTACATAATTTCTGAAAACCACAAAAGGTCCTAGCCACTTCTTTGAAACCTCTGAGAGTTTTAGCAAAATAAAATTGGAAGCGGAGAGCACAGTAGAGGCAGGTACTGGCCGCTTGCTCTGCTATCCTTTGGTTGGTGGAATGAATGAAACAGTTTTACTCTGCCCCACTGCTTAGTTCTTCTTGGATCTAGCATTCTATGTTAGAAACTCCTGATGGCAGAGGAAGGGATAAGGCTCAGTCCTCTAATACCCACACCTGAGACTACAAAAAAAATTCCAAACAAAAAACAAAAACCACCCCTTGTTGTACCGTAATATCTATTGTTTCCTTCTTTCATAGCAGTAGCGTTTTTAGCTGGTCAGATGGTCACTCAGAATAAGAATTACATTTCCTAGCATCCCTTACAGTTGGGTATGTTTATATGATTATAGAGGTTTAGTCTCTGGAATGTAAGTAGAAATGGTAATGGTCATCTCCAGGAAATACTGTGTGTGTGTGTGTGTGGGGGGGTGGTGGTTGTGTGTGGATGTGGGTATGGGTGTTGGCAGGGTGGGGAAGGACTGAGGGAGAGAGAAAATCCTGAGGAATCTGTATGCCCAGGGTGGAGTCTGACACTGGGCTCATCATGAGGCTTGATCCCACCACTCAGAAATCATGACCTGAGCTGAAATCAAGAGTCAGACGCTTAACTGGCTGAGCCACCCAGGTGCCCCACCAGGAAGTGTTCTTAAAGAGAGAGTGTATAAATTTTCCCCACCTTCCTACTGCTGGATGGATTCTGGACTTGAGGGCTGGAGTTGAAGCATCCTCTTTAGACTATGAGGTAAGACCCTATGCTGGGGAAGATAGAGCAATAAGACTGAATGAGCCAAGACCCCTGACACTGTGGAACGTTGAATCAAAGCTAGACTGACAGCTTCTGGGTTTCTGTTTCTTGAGAGAGAAATAAGCTTATATCTTATTTAAGGCACTGTTATTTTGTCATTTGCAGCTGTCCTCAAGAAAAGCCACTTGGGACTCTGGTTTCGCAAGCTGAGGATGAGACAGAGGACGGTGGACTCTTCATTCCGATGGAAGAACAAAGTGGCGAAGAAAGTGAGAGAAGGCGAAGGAAGAGAAAGGGCAGCAAGAGGAAGCGAGACGCACGGGGACCCGAGGGAGGCACATGCACCTGTGACCTGAAGCTGGATGACGCGCTGGACCGCACGCTTGAGGATGGCGCCAAGCAGCACAACCTGACCGCTGTCAATGTGCGCAACATCCTCCACGAAGTAATCACAAATGAGCATGTGGTAGCTATGATGAAAGCAGCCATCAGTGAGACAGAAGATATGCCAATGTTTGAGCCCAAAATGACACGCTCTAAACTGAAAGAAGTGGTGGAAAAAGGAGTGTCAAAGAGAGAGAGAGAGAGAGGCGGAGACACGGGCGGAGGGAGAAGCAGGCTCCATGCACCAGGAGCCCGATGTGGGATTCGATCCCAGGTCTCCAGGATCGCGCCCTGGGCCAAGGGCAGGCGCCAAACCGCTGTGCCACCCAGGGATCCCCATATTTGCTTTTTATCTGTATATCTGTCTCTTGTTTTTTTCCGATACTGAAAAAAAGAAAAAAAAAAAGTTAATTTTAATTTATAAATCCTAATTCCTCATTGCCGTTGGTCACTTTCAGGAAAGGTATAGTGACCTACTAATTACCAGCAGATTATCCAAAGTGAACTAACTATAAATGTCATCAATAAGTATGAGAAAATGGTGAGAAGATGCTGGTTTTGTGAAAAGACTTAGCAATTCAAAGAGAGGGGCTAGAAGACCAGTCTGAACATTGAGCATAAACAGTGTACTCAGTGGAAAGGGTATTTCAAAAAGCCCTCTTAATTGTGTGAGATGCTGTTATGTTGATTTTTAAAAGATCAATCTGAAAACAGTAAGGAGTTCTTAGAAAGACATGATTTCCATTGGTTTCTACGCTATCAAGACTATGCCTCGCCAAATGGAAACGTCAAAGAAGAGCCTGATGAATTAAAAAAACTAGCTTGAGAAACTCTCCCAAAGCTCAGATGAAGATTTTGAAGAGATAGAACAGAAGTGCCAAACAAAAGGGAAAAGAACTTCAGAACGAATGGGGGAATACAAGTAAAAATAGGCCTGGAGACCCAGATCCAGGAAATTCACTGTCCATTTAATGGAGGTTTCAGATGCAGAGAGCTTTATAGAAGTGAAGCTGTAATTGAAGAAGAGACTGTCCTTGAATTGAAAAAAACAAAACAAAACAAATACATCTTCAAATAGCAATCTCCACAAAGGGTTGGAGAGGAGCACTGAAGGAAGTTCAAAACTTTAGAGATTATCGGAAAGGTATCACTAGTATCAGAAAAACCAACAAGAGGTTCAGATTGTTGACTGATTTATCTTCAAATTGTGCTCAAATATGATGGAAAATATAAAGTTCAGAGAATAAGTAATTGTGACTGTACTTTCTCCTATAAACTATTAAAATAATAACAGTCTTGGTTACTTACTATGAGGCACTGTTCAAAGCATATTGGTTGAATTATTTCATTTAGCTCTCATGGCAACCTCAAGAGGTGGGCACTACCATCCTTTTTACAGACGAGGAAGTTGAGGCACAGAGAGGTAAATAACTTGCTCAAGGCCACACAGTAAAGGCAGAAGGGACACAGTATGAACTCAGCTCATGTTTATTTTTTATTTTTTATTTGTTTACTTGAGAGAGAGCGAGCAAGAGCATGCACAAGCAGGGTGAGGGGCAGAAGCAGAGGGAGAAGCAGGCTCCTCGCTGAGCAGGGAGCCAGACATAGGTTTCCATCCCAGGACCCTGAGATCATGACCTAAGCTGAAGGCAGACACTTCAACTGACTGAGCCACCCAAGCGCAACCTCAGCTCATGCTCTTAACTACCAAACTACACTACTTCCTAAAACAAGTTGAGGAATATTAATCTAGTAGGAGAACCAGACTTTAATCAATGCCTGTTAAGCTGCAACTATGATAAGTGCCAGTAGGGGGTGCTGTAGAGTTTTCATGCCTGGGAATCCAGCCTGACGCTTCACAGATGAATGGCATGTAGTTACTGCTTATTGAATGCTTTTTTTTCTACCAGATACTGAGCATCATCCAAAGGGGAAAACTAGAGGAAGGATCTGGGGTGACGATCTTCTACTTACATGGAGCACAGAGAAACTCAGACTTCGGAGGAACCGTGTCTGTCAGAGGAGAGGATTATCTCCACCACATCCAGTGTCGGCTTTTAAACTCCACCAACGGGGAGCTCACTACCTATTGCAGTACCCTGCATCTTCATTGAGCACCTGGACCCCAAACAGTCCCAGACTTCAAATCTGAGGTTGTCCTGAGCTAGAAGATGATCGCAGAGTCTTGGCTGGTTAACAATAAAGAGAGAGGAACAATGTCCTTTCCCAAAGGACAGGCATGCTTATAATGGAAAAAGGAAGTGTTCATGAGGGCCATGATGCAGCTTCTCAGGGGCTGATCTTGTAATCACACCTCCTGGATGTCCAGAGTAGCCTCTAGTGCTCAGTGAGTCTCTTGATTTCCTGATTCACGTATTTACTCCTTCACACTACCGTTCATGGATTTTTTTTTTTTTGTACACACCTCCATTCATTCACTCCTCCATTTATTTTTTTCATTCATTCATTGATTCAGTAGGCATTTGCTAGGTCCCTGCTGGTCTATGTGCAGGAGGAGGACGGGATCCATTTCTGGGAGGTCCTGCTCCATAAGAACTAAGACGTCAGTTACTAACTATGAAAAAGCCTGCAGATTTCCAAAGTGTTTGGGGTCTGTAAGAGTAGTGACTGCTCCCAGCATCCATCTAGAGGACTCGAACTGTGCACTGAGGGGCAAGTGTGTGTGCTGTCCCACACAAGCAGGCAATTCACTAGAAGGAGGGTGGCCCTAGTGACTTATGGGTAAATGAAGACGCACTTGAGTTTTCCTCTCAGCTCCTATTTTATAAATGAAGATCTGGGCTCAGGTCACATTTCCCTAAGCCATGGTCTGAAAGCAAGGTATGCTTCCCACTTTAGTGCAGGTAGGTAGCATAGGGGATAGCTATTTAGGAATCGATCTGAAATCATTTACATTCCAACCAAATTCCCAATGTTAATGTCTTAAGCCAGACATGATTGGGGAGGAAGGGAGAGACTGGAACCAAGAGAGTGGTGGGTACGGTTTTAACATAGGTACCAGGATGAAAGGAAGGCAAGACACCTCTTGAAGGACAGGGGAATGCTTGGCCAAGGGTCAGGGTCAGGACCAAATGGGGGGCAGACTGGAAGATGGACAATAAAACATGAGGAGTAAGTGGAATTCCACCCAGGGATTTTGCTAGAACCTGGTGTGTGGCTGACCTTGGATTTGGCATAGAGGCTACTTGGCACCAACACACCTTCTTCAGGCACATCCTTTATGGAGCTCCTACCCATGCCCCTTACTGCCATCTGGGTGTCTCCCGGTGCCATATTCCCAGCAGGAGCCACAAGGGCTTCCCACAGAAGGTACCCAGGGGCCTGGTCCATGCACGATCACTCCTATCCCCATTTCCCAACTCTAGCTCATTCTCCCTTTATCTCATTCCCTCCCTCCCCCTTCCCTCTTCCCTCCTCCTCTGTTCCCTTTTCTCTTTTTCTCCCCAATGTCTTGTGAGTCCTTACTTTTTCTCTCTGCAGTGATCTGTCCTTTCCTTCTGCCTGTGTTCATTTTCTATCATCGCAATGAATATGAAGCAATGCCTCCCAACAGCCAGGTGCCAGAGGTACAGAGATGAAAAAGGGTCCCCCAAAGGTGGATCTGTTTGCAGGGGAGATAGACCAATGCTCTGAGGTTAGAAGGAAGCTCAAGTTGCGGTGGGAGTGCTGAGGAGGGGGTGGTTATTAAATCAGTGGATCCTGGGAAGGTGGTAGGGAGAGTTACAAAGAGGAATGGATGCCTGGGATGGGCACTGGCCAATGACAGTTCATGGTTGGACGTGGGCCTTCCAGGGAAAAGGAGCAGCATGTGCCAGAAGCTTGGAGACAGGGAGAGCATGGTGGGTCCACGCGCCTGGGTCTCAGGGAGGTAGACTTGGTGGGAAGTAACTGATTATGGATGCTCGTTCCATACTCTGAGCAAATGCCTCTGCGGAGGTTCAGTCTCCTGGCCAGGAGGAATTTGGGGGAGAGCCCCCCACCTTCAATTCCCAGTTGGAGGGAGCAGATGAGCTGTAAGCAGACAGGAAATAGGGGCTGGGTAGTGGGCTACCTGGAGCTCATGCCTGAGCCCTTGTTCACCTTGACCTGTCCTGCTGCCCTGGGGACTGTCGGCTGCGGGGAGGAAGGGAGGCAGAGGGAAGTAGTAGTTTGAGCGACCTTTTAGCTGCTGAGACTTCACTGGGCCTGTCTGCTTGCCCATTGGTTATTCTGGGTAAGGTAGGGGCAGATTTTCCAGGGGGTGAGGGAAGAAATCACCTCTAAAAAGGAAGACGGTAACTCCTTGTGCCTCAAGCTGGATGCACAACCAGGCTTCTGGCAGCCCTGAGTGGGTCCCATGGGGCCTTGCCCAGCCCCGGAGCTTTCATGATGAAATAATTGGCAGCTCATTGCAGCCCAGGCTGGGGCCCAACCAGGCCGCATTGAGGTCTGTGGCTCCCGATGAAGCAGGGCCCATGCAGAGATCCTTAATGAGTCACAGAAGGGCTTCCCCAGGGGCCCAGGCCGCTGGGACAAGGTCACTACAACAGACGTGGAACCCCGTGGGCCCCTTCCCCACTGTGCGTCCATGAGGGGCTCCCACCGTCGGGTGCCACAAAGGCCAGTCTTCCCACAATGTCCTTGGACTGTACCCACATGGCCAACTGTGCAAATCTCAGCTCAGCCTTGCAGCCCGGAGCTGAGCCAGAGGCCTCTTGACTCATTGCTGTAGCTGTTCTGGAACTTGGCACAGTTACTAGTATTCCTCAAAGTCATAATTACCACCACTTAGCCTGGGTTAGTGATCTGGAGCAGGGAGCAGCCCAGCCCGCATTGCCTCCTGCTGCCAGCAGACCAACTACTGGTGATAGCTTCGTGGTTCATAATAATAATAATGATGATAATAGCTATCATTTATTGGACACTCGCTGTGGACCTGGCTCGGGGCTAGGTGTTTTACATGCGGAACAGAGCCTGCTCCTGTTCCTCCCCCAATTCTCTCCACCCCCCGCCCCCCCACCCCCCACTCCGGGTCTGCTTCATAACCATTGATTTGCATGGCAGCTTTTATTTTAGAGCAGGGGAGGAGAGGGTGTTCTGAGGACGAGGTTGGAGTGGATGAGATGCATTGTTTCCCATCTGGCCTCTCATGTGGTCTGGGTTTGAGCAGTTTGGTCAGCAGAAGGCCAGGAATGGACAGAATGCTTTTTTCTTTTTCTTTTTTTTTTTTTTTTTTCATGAGACACCTGGTAAGATTCTGGACAAGAAATCCTGGACAGAAATCTGGGGAGACTTTGTGAGGCTTTAGGCAAAGCAAAGCTGCTTTGGAGGGCAGCCCTTACCCAGTTTTGCCGGGACCCCAAAGGCCGGTGGCTTTGGAAACACCCAGCTGTTGATGGCCACCTTGTGAAGGTTGAGGCAGGGGTGAAGCTTCCTGCAACAGGTTGTGTTCTCCAGAGGCAGATGCTGATGGTAAGATGTTCTGGGGACCAGCGCCTACAGAGGTGAGGGGGCGCGTGCAGGATTGGGTAGAGGAAGAAGCTCAGCTACCACGCAAGCCCAACAAGGTCTCAGCCAGCCGGATGAGGAGCTCTGAAATTAGTTTGTCCCTCAGAGTGTCTGCACTTGGCAGGAGTGCACAGACTCACACCCCTACCTCACCATCACCGGTCACAGGCTGTCCAGAAAGGACAGCCAAGGGTGGAGCTTCTGAAGCAGATCTTGAAGGAGCTGGGAACTGTGGTGGCTATAGATTCCTCCCTATAGCTGGGCTTCTCCAAGTAGCTTCATGGTGGAGGGTAGAGGGGTGTGTGGGCCAGAAACAAGGGGGAGAGGAGGAACAAATGGGGAGGCCAGCTGTCTGGTTTTGTGAAGATGTGTGAGAGTGCCATTGGCAACTCCTACAGAAACCAGGTGGTGCTTTGGGGAGGCTAATTTCCATCAGTCAAGTGGCCTGGAGCCACCATAATTTGGTCATGAGAAGTCAGTGTGACCTTATTTTCTGGTCAAAGGCTGGTGAGATTACACATATGTGTTCTTTAAATTTCCCACAATAACCCCACTTAATAGATGGGAAGACAGAGTTCTGAGGGCCAAGTAGCTCGGGTGTTCAGGTCACCCCCGAACACAGGCCCGGCTGATTCGGAAGCTCAAGTCTTTCCCCTCATTGCTGCCGGGGGCAGGGGGGCCTCAGGCGAACTGCCTCTGGGAGGTCCTCATTGCGTTTGGCTCCAGTTCAAAGAATGGAGAGAGCGGGACCCTCTTAGCTTGCCAGACCTGCCATCACAGAGCAATACAAGCAGGGTATCTCAAAACAACAGAAATTTATCGTCTCAGTTCTGGAGCTAGAGAGCCAAAGTCAAGGTGCAGGATGGTTAGCGCTTGGAGGAGAATTTGGTCCATGCTCTTCTGCTTCAGGTAGGTAGTGCCAGGTGCTCCTTGGCCAATAGATGCGTCATTTCCATCCTTGGACAGATGTCGGATGCCCGCCTATGGGGACACCAGTCATGTTGGATTAAGGACCTGTCCTCCACAAAGACCTCAACTGATTACATCTGCCACCACCTTCTTGGCAGGTAAGGCTACACTCTGAGGTATCGGTGTTCTAGGACTTTAATATATCTTTCTGGGGCCACGATTTAACCCAGAATAGACTTAGAAGACCCTATGTGCCATCTACCCTCCCTGAGCCCACCCACCAATTCTTCTACTGCCTTGGATTCATTGTGCCAGGACAATGAAGCTAAGCTCTGGGGTTCAGCTGCAGGGTGGGCAGCATGCTGGACCCCTCCTTGCCATCGATGGAGGGGCCATTGTCTCTCCACAAACCAAGGGTGTTTATGGCATCATAAAGCATCGTAGCAAGGTCTCACCACAGCGACCCAAGTCCCGGGACAGCAGGGACTGACATGACCTGACTCACGCTTAACCACTGTCCCCTACGGTGCTTGGCACACAGCAGAGTCTGAGAACAGGAAGGGACTCTGGAGGAACTGACCCGCCACGTAAGGTGCAGCACGGCTGTCTGGCAGAATGGGGAGAGTGGTGACCATCAGACCTGGCAGGGTGGTGGCCCCTGGTGACTCGGGGACAGTGGCTTTGTTGAGTGGAGGGGCCAGTCACAAGTTGAACTGGGATGAGGGTTGAGACAATATTCTGGGGGAGTCTCCTGTGACTGAGGGAATTCAGACACTAATCGGAGTTTAGGAAGGGGGCTGTGGGGTAAAGCGAGGTTTTTTTTTTTTTTTTAATTGGAAAACTTGAGCTAGGTGGGTGCTGACGGCAAGGGCTGGGCATGAGGGGGAGCTTGAAGGTACTGAGGCAAGAGGAAGGAGGATGTTGGCTGAGGCTGGCAGGTTTTTCTTCTTCTGAGCCCCTCTAATCCACACCATCTGCTCTTACCTGGAGATTAACACCTCCTCTCCTTGCCCCCATTCAGTTCCAGCCAGGTGTCCTTGGCAGGGACCCAGAGGGTGCCGTTGGTAGGGTCACAGGTGCAGTTTGGGTCCGATGGGACGGCCTGGACGCCCTGTGTGCTACAGGGTAAAACCTACCCCCCCTCAGCCTGATACCGTGGAATTTTTGTGGTTTAGTCACCAGCCTTCTCTGTGATTCTGTCGATTTCTAGGCCCTCAATCAATGTTTGCTGAACGGTGAATGAATGGATGGATCCCAAGGACAGGGTTACCGTGGAGCTCCCAAGCATTTATCTTGAATCTGGAAAATGCAAGAAAAATTGGGCCATCTGTTTCTGTATTATATCAGGATAGCAAAAAGCCACAGAACTTAACTGTAGCCAACTCAATCATGTGTGACAACCTGGCAGTAACGCAGGACGCCTTTGTGTAAAACACAGTGTGTGCGTGTGAGTGTGTCTGCAAGAGTTGGAGGTGATTGCATATAAAATCACGTGTGTGTAAGGGCGTGCATGTCTGAGTACGTGTGTTACTGCATGTGCCTGTTATCTGGGCGGTTGTGTGCATCTAAGTGAGCAGATACATGCAGGAGCATGTGTGTCTGAGTATATGTGAGTCCTTGTGTACACGCACAGCCCTGCAGGCTCAGATGAGCAGGTGCACTGCAAATTGCCGTCTGTCTGGTTGTGTCCATACATTATGTCCCCTGGAAAAATCTCTTGTTCGCGAGCTCACGGTGTCCAAATGTATCTGAGAACTACTCCACCTTGCTCCCTCAGCCCAAGCTGAGCTGAGCCATGTAAATTGGTTAAAAACCAGAATGATCGGGTCCTTAGGAAGATAGGCAACCATTGCTGTACTGAGCAGCTAGTAAGTAACGCGGGCTCACCTCCCACCCTGGCTGCGAGCACCGTTCCACCTACCGGTGCTTCCAGCACAATATTCCGTGACGACGAAATTGTTCTATGTCTGCACCGTCTTTGGCACGACACGAGGCGGCCCACATGTTAAACGCTTGACGTGTGGCTACTGTGTCTGAGGAGCTGAATTTTTCATTTTCAGGACTCTTAATTAATTTAAATTTAAATTGCCACATGTGTGGCTAGCGGATGCTGGATTGGACGGTGCAGATCCAGGCCCTGTGATCCAGGCGTTTCTCTCCACACTGTGTCCCCAGAGCCTAGCCTTGGCCTGACTCTGGGAGGGTGCCCAGTAAGTGTCAGCAGACTGGAGAATCTGCAGGCAGGGCAGGCAGGCCTTTGGGGGATTTGTATTAATGAAGAGAATAATGGAAATTTGATATAATAAATGGGAAAATATATCATGTTTGTAGATAAATGAGTGCTTCTGAAGTGTTGGATAAGTGCCTTCCCTAAAGAGGTACACAATATCTTTATGGTGGAGTTTATCCTGAGGGTTTATTAAGACTTGGCCATTTTTTTCCCCCTTCTCTTTCTCTCCCTCAGCCTAGCAGGAACAAACCTCAAACTCCTATTTGCACGAGGTATTAATTTCTCCCCAGTGGAGGCTCAGTTGGTGAGATAATTTAAGCTACTGTGGGAACAGAGGGCTGTCCTCACCTTTGTGTGCCCTTGTGAGCTTGCTGTCTCAAAGCTTGGGTTGTTCAAAAGACCATCCATCTCCAAATGCACAGCATGGAAACTACAGAATCTCTGAATTAGGCACTCAGTAGCTACTCCACAGATTCCTAGAAGCCCTCCATGCTAAGCTCGTCTCACCAGTAGGTCACAGAGTAGGAAGTGTGCAAGTTCCTGCTGATTTGGCAGCCCTGTCCCTGTGCCCACCGAGAAGGAACGTCCTCCACCTCTTTCACATTGGCTGCAGTTGCACAGCTGGTGTTGCTGAACCTAAGTGCACGACCTCGTGTGCATTACCTCTTGTGAACCCTCTGTGCCTCAGTTACTTCACCCATAAAATCGGGGTGACACCGGGACCCATGGTACCCACATCACAGGGTTGTAGGGACACGCAAATGATTTAATGCACATAAAATACTCAGTCTGAGTCCCTAACGTGTAGTAAGCTGTAAACAGATGTTAATTATCAATATCAGCATTATTACTTTTAATCATTATTCTCATCTTGCTAGGATCTGATGATGGCCCCTCAGGGGATATTGTTTATTTACAGAAACTATTGATGACTATTTTTTTTTTTTTAACCTTAAATAAGAAATTGTGAAGTCAATACTCCTGGCACTTTGTCCTTAACCACCATACCTATAATTAATTCTATAAACCAATAGTTTCTGTATTTTTAAAAATCATGGACTCCTTATTTACTGGAAGCTCAAAATGTAAAATGTATATAAATGGAGGTTCTCTAGGTGAAGGGAAAGTGGGCATAAAGACCCTCCCTGCCCCAGCTGTCCTTCCATGGGTTTCTTGGAAGCCTTGGACTCCAGGATTATCCTTACAACCAAGACAGTTATGCTTGTGGTTATGTCCTCTACATCCTCAATCCCTCTTCAGGCTGGGGTCAGGTGACATGTGCTATTCCATTACTTAGTTACTATAAGTGTGTTAAGTGAGGATATCAGTTGACTCCATTTTAATGCTTTGCCTTCCTTCCAATCTGGAACCTTAATCCATTGTCTTTGGTTGATTTGCACCAATACCCTTCCTTAATCTCCTTAGGTAGATGGACTCTTCACTTCTGATACCCAAAGTTGTTCTTGTAGGGAATTTATGGACACTCCCTAGAGATGCTTTTACCTCTGGTGTTTCAATGTGTCACATTTCCCGACCCCACCCTGAGTTTTTGCACACAGGGGCCAATGCTGGGGTCCTCTATCTTTTCTGCAGCCCGCTGAAAGGCCAGGCTCAAAGTGGCACTCCATAAATATTTGCTGACGAAGACATTTTCCTAGGGAAGAGCAAGAGATTTGGAGTCGGAAGACCTGGAGTTAAGTCTTGGTTCAACCATGGGGGCTGAGCAAGTCCACTCGCTCTCTCTGGACCTGTAAAGCACCAACATGTGTCTCCTGTATGTAAGGCCCATGTGAGGAGTAAGCCAGGGGAGATTTGCAGCTCTTTGTAAACTGTGAAGGGATGGAGGTGCGTGAAGGGATTGTTGTTACTGTATCTACAGGGGGGGCAACTTTGGCCTGGTAAGCCTCTGGGCTCCCTTCTGGGGCCGAACAACAGGGATGGATTCATTTGTAGAAAACATTTGCTAATTATCGTCTGGTTTGAATAATTATCTAGGGATCCTGGAAACAGCCCTTCCCACAGATCAAACTGTCACATCTGCAGCCGACCTTTAAGTAATCTGAGTGGGGGTAATTACAAAGGGCTGGTTTTCTCTAAATATAGCTGTTCCCCAGCTAAAGGTCAACTTGAGGGAGCACAGTTTGATAATTACAAGCAGTTTGATAATGAATTAGGGCAAATATTCCCAGGGGTGCAGTCAGTGGTCTCCTCTTACAAAGACCAGAATGTGGACGCCCCAATGGGGAGGACCTGGCTTTCTGATGACTGCTGGAGAACCTCAAGGTTCCCACTTTATTCAAGCCCCAGCCCTAATGTGCTATTGTTCCTGAGAGGGTAACTGTAGAAAAAACTCTTACAGAGGGTGAGGTTGGCTCTTCCACCCCTGGACTCCCCGAGTCCTGCAAATTCCAGTGCTCTGCTGGGGTCTACTGTTTGTTTCCTGGCTGCAGGCCTCATCTCCCCAGTGGGAGATTTTACTACCTATTGGCTGAGATCCCAAAACAAAAACATTAGGAAGTATAAAATCGGAGATGACTTGGCCCTGCCAAGATTCTTTGGGGGGGGGGGTGTGGGGGGCTTTGGACAAATTACTTTCTTCATCGAATTCAAGTGTCCTTATCACTAAAACAGAGTGTGTGACTCTCCTGCCCACCAGGATAGGTCATAGGAAGATCCAATAAGGAAATGCATGGGAAAGTGCTCGGCAGGCCTCAAAGTACTCTGTAGATGTTCAAGGTCAAGACAAACTCACTCTGTGCTATCTCTTTAGCTTGGTTTTAAGCTTCTCTAGCAACTGTGTCCTCTCCTCACCTGATGCTTAAATTCAATAAAAATTTGAGAGAAGTGACTTGAGATAAAAGTGGGAGAATAGGACTAAACTGAAAGAAGGTGACAGCTCTGCAGAACGTGAGGCTTGGTGGGTGGCTACCCTGTGTGTGTCAGACGGCTTATCTTCCCTTTTCTTGCTTCACTCTCACCCCTTCCAGCTCCCTCTTTTAAGTCTTTATCTTAGATCCAGACCGATTTCTCCTTTCCCTGGAGTTCCCCAGTCCTATCACTTGCAGTACCTGGAAAGGTCCTCCCTCCTTTCTGCTCAGCAGTGTGGATGTTTAGTAGAGTTGGGTTGCAATATCCCTTCTGCCCATAGGTGTCACCACTGAGCACACATGCTGCTCAGTCGTCCTACACCTGTTCTTTGAGGCTGCTCTGTGCTAGGCCCTCAGCCAGGCATCCAAACAACACCCCTGCCCTCAGAGTAAGGACAATAACTAAACCACCACTTAGATGCTGACTGCAACATCAGGTCATGGTGAATGCTATGGAGAGCAGGCAGGCTGTTTCAGATAAAGTGAAGGAAGGTGACACAAAAATATCTTGAGGCCACAGACTGTGTGTCTACCCATTCATGTGTGTAAGGCATTTTACCTTAAATGGTTTTTTTATCTATTGCTAAATCGATTTTTGGACTTTGAACCCTCATGTCATAGAGCTTGAGGGGTGGGAATCATCCTCAGTCTTCCTCAGGGATCCCCACTCCCGGGCAGAGTTGGAATTCTGGGCTCTTAAGCAGAGTCAAAGCACTGGGAGGGAGAGTCAGGGAATAGACCTCTTGCCCCGAGTCGTTGGTCCCCACAGTGCCCTACAGGGCCTAGTGACCTTCTGTTGCTGCTATGTCCTGCTTGAGGTGAGGGAATGATACAATGCTCCTGCATGTATCTGCTCACTTAGATGCACACGGTTCTGTCTGCCTGAGTGACCATCCCAGGGGGCGATGAGAATGGGTTCTCTCCTGGTCGTCTTTAGGTCTCTCTCCTCCCCGTCCCGGGGGTGGTGGGGGTGGGGGTGGTGGAGGTGGATGGTGGTGGGTGGGCTGGGGCGGGGAGTGGGGGTGGAACTTCTACCTGAGAAGGGGATGGAAAGTGAACCCCAGCTCTCCCCCTGCTTCTGGATACTTCCCAGGCCCGAGAAGTTCCCCCCTGCCCTGTGGAACCCCAAAGCCAGAGAGATTTGCAGGCTATTTCTGGTTTTTGCCCTGTTGCCTCTCTCCCAAGGCTTGGCGGTGGGAGTGAATGGGCAAAACACAGGGGAGCAAAAAGCACAGATTGGAGAGATTCATATCTCAAAATATCATCTCAGCCACACCTGTCACAGCAATTCCAGCCTTCTCCCACTACAACTCGAAGTTCAGCATTTCGTGTGTCCGGCGTACTTACACCAAGGGTCACCAGACACCTGTGTGTGCTGCCTGCACACTGGTTCACATCCACACCTGCCCCCTCTAAGATAGGTAGGGTTTCTTCTAGTTCAAGTGTGGAAAACATGAAGTAGTATTAATAGTTCTCCCCCACCCCCAAATGAACAGTGATGCTGCCAGGCAAAAGGCAACAAAAAAGCATTTCATTAGCTTTTGGGTGACTTGGAAACTCTCATCTAAAAATACGGACAAGCAGGAGTGTGAAGGAGTGTGTAGGAGGGCTGTCCCCGCAGTTCTCTACAGTTAGGACAACTGGGGCCACTTGTGGGAAATGTGCCAAAATGTCCCTGCTTAGAGCCTCTTTTAAAATAAGCTCCCCTCCCACCCCGAGGTTTACAGGAAACTTCTCAGCAGATGTGGGCAATTTTCCCCAAGCCCTTGAAATGGAAGACAAAGGAGGCTGAGTGACAGGGCATCAGAATGTGGAGAGAGGGATTGCCGGGCAGGCCGGACCAATTAGCTGCCTTCCGCCCCTCGGCTCTCTGCGGTGGTCTCTGGGACTTTAGTGGGGAAGTGAGGGGAGCCGGTGGGCCCTGGCGTGCTTGACACCCAATTACTGCTCATTCACCAGCTGACCGGCCAGCCTGCTCCCTTCCAGCTGCTCAGCAGCCCTCTCAGCCAGCAGCTCCAAGAACAGAGGGTGCTAATTGGATGCTGAAGGCCCACCGCCTCTCTATCAGCCCAGCCCGGCCTGGTCCAGGCCCTGGCTTTCCGCACCCAGCTCCTGTCCCTGGTTCTAGCACCAGCTCATCCTCCCTGGGAAAATGCCATGCCTTTCAAGTAGAAACAGATGAGCTGGCCTGCAGCTTGTGCCAGGATTCTTGAGGAGCCCAGGACAGGACAGAGGCAAGGTCAGTGGGGGATGATGTGAGGGCCTGGGGGGCCAGGTGGATAAGGTGGGAGACAGGGAGCCTTGCCACTGTCTGTTTCTGGTATCTCTTTGTTCTTGGGCCTCTGTTTCCCTATCTGCACACAGGGTGCAGGTAGGGGGGTGGGTCCAGTGAGATGCCCTGCATGTACCCTTCCTGTCCCGGTGTGGAGAGTCTGTACCAAGACCCTGGGGTGTCTGAGAGATCCCTGTGGTGAGGGCAGGGTGTGAGCATCTTGGGACCCTGAGCCGTGTGAGGCCTTTTTGAGCCAAATGAAGCTCTGGCACTGGATGATGAGGGACGAGCCTCCCTCCTAGAAGGCTGGGCTCCCCAGCACAAGTCATGGTGCTTGGGAACAGATCCCGGTCCTGGGAACCCAGATGCTCAAGTTGTTCTGTTGTTTCAATGATTCCAGGGAGGTCACAGGGTTACAGCAGGGTCACATGTACTCTCTGGAGGGAGCCATGGCCCCACGCCCATTCCTGTGGCAGCTGCAGATGTGTGCACACGTGCACAGCTTGGTGTCCAGCCTCAGGGCTCATCTACGATGTGCCAGGTCCTGATGCCACAGATACTAGGAACAGAGTCGCCCATGAGAATTCAAATGATAATGTCCCCATTGCTCTGATTTTCCACTCTATCCATGTGTTAGAGTTACACATCCATGCCCTTTAGCACGTGACTTTGCATTCTGTGCAACCAAGTGGGTGGTATGTATAATGGTCGTGAGCCGGGTCGGATGACTTGCTTTGGCCATTGGGATGTGAAGAGTAGTGACCGTGTGCTAATTTGGAGCCGAGACCCTCAGATCCATCCCCGTTTCTCCACAGACCCTTGTGCCCTTGTGATCTGCTATGGAAAGAGCATGCTCCAGGCTGCCACCGCCCCTTAAGCTTAGGCCCCGGATTATGACATGCCCAGGAGGCCTGAACCCACCTCAGAGCCACTGGGCCACACAAACTCAGTCTTGAGCAGCCCAACTTAGGTCAGACCTGTAGACCTATGAACTTGAAAACAAATGTGTGTTGTGGTAAACCATTGGGATTTTTAAGTTGTTGTGTGACAAATAACTAATATACCCACAAAGGTGAGAAACTGCCCCAAAAGGCCTGGGGAACAGCACCTTGCAGGTGTCTGGAACTGGGTGCCATAGAGAATGGTGCTATGATACCATTAAGGCCAGGGAGCAGGATGCCCGTGTCACCATAGGCCAAGACTGGGCACCCCTGGGCCACTTTCTGGCACTGCCCAGGCTAACCCAAGCTCCAGAGAGACCCTGGGTTCTGAATGGGATTGAGGAAAAGATCCTGAACTGTATTTTTGAAACTCCCCCACCGAGAGGACAGAAAGGAGTGGGGGCTACTGTTACCCAAGTAGTAAGCCACAAACAAACCTGGCGAGGGGAAGAGGCAGAAACAAGATCCCCAGAACTGCCAAGGGCATCTGGGATGACCCTGGAGCAGTTAGGATCCATGCCGATTGGAAAGCCTGGGCAGCAACCCTACTCATTTTTGAGATTCAGGGATGATGCTGAAACAGAAAGTGATTCCTAATCAGTTTAACTGAACGCCAGATGACTCTTTCCCGGGAGTCTGTGGCACTGAGAGAATTGCTATAATTGCAGGCACTTGGCAGAGAAATCAGGTGCCTGCCTCCAGTCCCTTAGGCAGCATACCCTTGGGGACCCCAGGTTCAGAGACCCTCCCGCTGAGACTCGGCTTCCGACCCCCTGCAGATGTTGACCGTAGCCTGTTAGCATGTGGCTGGAATTTGGGTAGGGGCTTTCTAATTGCAGCCTGATCTGTCCTTTCAAATATGCACAGAAATTAGGATGCTCATGGAATTCTGATTCTAGACTTTCTTTGTGCTTGGAGAGACATGGTGTTTGCCTTTTCCCAGGGAAGGCTGCAGAACGTGCCACTTGAGCTCACCTGTGTGGCTTTCCAGGAGATTCACTTATGCCGGGCGAGTTGGCCACTCGGCCTCACTGTCAGCAATCCAGGCTCTGGTCCTGGCTCTGCTATCACCTCTGTGCGACTTTGGGCAAGTCTGGTCATTGTGTTGAGTGTCACTTTCATCCTTCACAATTTGGGGAAAATAAAAACCAGCCTCAGAGGGGGTGTTGTGAAGACCAAATGAGATAATGCCAGTAAACGCTTATCACCCTGTCTGGCACCTAATGCCATGGTTGTGGTATGTGGGACCAGCCCAGTAGCTTCTATTATCACTATTCTCTCTCTCTCTCTCTCTTTTTTAAAGATTTTATTTATTCATGAGAGATACAGGGAGGCAGAGACACAGGCAGAGGGAGAAGCAGGCTCCATGCGGGGAGCCCGATGCAGGACTCGATCCTAGGACCCTGGGGTCACACCCTGAGCCGAAGGCAGGCACTCAACCACTGAGCCACCCAGGCGTCCCTATTATCACTATTAATAAGGGTGAAGTGCTTAGCGTGTAGCAAATCCTCCATCAGCGGTGGACTGCTGTGATTGTTGTGATGATTGTTGAAACATCTGGTCGTGTGCCTCTCTGGCCTGAAGTCCTTTCCAGAAGCCCTCGGAAGTGGGTTTCAAACTGCATTGCTTAGTGCCCAGGACTTCTAAGGCTGTGTCCTTGTCTGTTTAATGTTCAGGAACTGAGTTAGCTGCCCAAGATCACACAGGCAGGAAGTTACCCGTGGGAAGTCCAACCCAGTTCCCAGTGCACTCATGACCTGGGCACGTGGGACTTCCAACACGTCTTCCTCAGACCCCTCTGGCACCTTTATATTCGTGTTGCATTGGGCAAATCATTCCCCCCTCCCTGGCAACCTTTTCCCACTTCTCTGCTTATCCAAAATACCTCCCTCCCAGTCTGGAAAAGCTTCCTGAGCTTCTCAGGCAGTCACTTCTTCACTGTTGGGTGTCTCTGTGTTAGAGCCTGACCCTGCCTGGTCAAGGTCTGTCTTCAAAGTGAGCTGTGACCCCCAGGGCCCCTGGCCTAGCCTCCTCCCCATTATCCCAACCTCATCAGTCACTAGTGCAGGATGAGTGGTAAATGAGCCAAACTGAGGCTGAGTGTCAGCTGGTTACAAATGCACCAGGAGGCTTAGACTGGGCCACCTCGTTCCTGCATCCGCCACACCCTGAGCTCCTACTCATGAGGGGAGGGCCGGCAGGGCAGCCGGAGTCCTACAGGAACCCAAGCCTGGGCCTGGTATCCTGGCCACGTCTGCATGTGTTAGCTTTATGTTAAGCACCACAATGAGATTGCCAGATAAAATACAGAATGCCCAGTGGAATTCAGATCTCAGATTAGCCATTTTTTTTCTTAGTATAAGAATGTTTCGTGAAATATTTGTGACTTCTTTAAACTAAAAATTATTATTATAATTTTAATCTGAAATTCAGATTTAACTAGCTGTCCTGTATTTTTATTTGCTAAATCTGCCAATTCTATAGCATTGGGACAACTACACGCACCCTCCTGAGGCAGGGGTCCCAGGCACGTCAGTAGGCAGGGGCTCTGAGACAGCTTCCTAGGCTGTGTCTGTCCACACCAGCTCTGGGTGTGTACCCACGTGGACCAACTAATTTTCTTTTTTTTTTTTTTTAAAGATTTTATTTATTTATTCATGAGAGAGAGGCAGACACACAGACAGAGGGAGAAGCAGGCTCCATGCAGGGAGCCTGATGTGGGACTCGATCCAGGGACTCCAGGATCATGCCCTGAGCCAAAGGCAGACACTTAATTGCTAAGCCACCCGGCATCTCCCAACTAATTTTCTAATGTTATATTTCATAGATTCAAGAGATCCACTTCTTCCTATTTTAGCATCTCTATAATCAGGACCCATCTTGGGATCTTAAAATTGTTGCTCCTCTGGCAGTGATGGGGGTGTAGCCACCACTCACTGAACATGTGTAATCTTGGTGGTGATGCTGGGAGGCCTGACCAGGCCCCAACAGCCAATGCCTCGATGGGTCAGACCACAGAATGCTCTAAGACCAATTGAAGAAGGGAATAAGCCTCGTTCATTATCCAAAAACTTTCCATTGACACCTCTGGGAAGATCAAGGAAGAGCCAGTGTCACAAATGCAAAATGAGTAGAAGTTGTTTGGAAGTAAATCCCAGGGATGCTGGTGGAGTGCTCTTGGAAGAAAGGCAGTGATGTCACTTACACTTGGTTTCTCAGAGGATGACGCTGTGCGGGAAACATGGACGTGGGTGGCTCTGAGATGAAACGTGATCCAGAAGAGGTGGACCCTGGCACCTGCAGGTGTGAACCCTGAATAGGTTAGGAATACCCTAAGCAATTCATCACATTTAAAATATTCTTTGTGGGGCACCTGGGTGGCTCAGGTCACCCAAGGTCAACTTGGTTGGTCACGTCAGCCAAGCATTGGACTCTTGGTTTGGACCCCAGTCACGATTTCAGTGTTGTGAGATCGAGCCCCACGTTGTTGGGTTCCACGCTCAGCAGGGAGTCTGCTTGAGATTCTCTCCCCCTCTCCCTCTGCCCCTGCCCTGCTCGCATGCTCTCTCACCCACATGCACTCTCTCCCTCATGAATAAATAAAATCTTTAAAACAAATTCTTTGCCCTTATAATATTACATGATATATAACAATGATTAAATAAATATTAAAGAACATTTTCAGTGATTACAAAGTAAAAATCTCAGTGATGCGGAGGCTCTGGGTCACAGCGTCATTTCCTTCCCTCATAGTAAATAAACTATGGTTCCCTTTACGATCAGTGGCATCCCAGGTGGGGCGAAATGCAGGTAGCTGAGTTCAGTTAAACTAGTGGTCTGTTAGCCTAGGCTAATGAACTTAAATGTAAGGGTAACCAGGAGGTCACGAACCGTCCCCCTGGTGAGATGGCCCCTGTCAGTGGTGGGTCTTGCTGGATGGTCATTTTCAGGACAATCCCTTCCTCGAATGGAGAGCATGCAGAGGGGAAGCCAGTGGCATTAGCGGAGGGACAGTTATGTGGGAGCGCTCTATGCATTGCAGGATGTTTCGGGTACTTCCTTTCTACCATGTTCTGTCCTGTCCCCCAGTTGTGATGGCAGCAGATAAAACCTCCAGTTCCCATATGTTGTAGAAGTCCCCTTGGGAGCAGCACCATTCCTGACGAGTCCATTGGGCTGTAGGACAACGAACAGTTTGATGCAGCGCTGCCCCCACCCGTCCCCACCCTAGCTGGCTCCTCATCTTCCAAGAAGCTACAGCACTGCCAGGATGATTCCAGTTTGGGGTGTGTGCCCAGCCTTGGTTTGCAGGGGTTGAGGGCACAGCCCTGGACATTTCTGCCTCCCCTGTCAGGCCCCAGTCAACCTTCCTCCACCCTGCGTCCTCCTTCCAGGAGCATTTTCTCTGCATTCCTAAAGGCAACCTGGGAGAGAGAGGCACGGAGAGAGAGGCACGTCGTCAACTCCTTTTCATTTACATGGGGATTACTGGAGACCAGAAAAGTGCTTTAAAATGATATAATGTCTCTGCACCTCATCAAACCCTTCCCCTTCCACCAATTTCTGCCTGATTTACAGTTAATATTGCACACTCCCATCACCCTGCCGGAGAAGCGGTGATTATTTCTCCATTGCCATAAAGAATGTAAAGGAGATGGGAAAAATCAGGTGAATTCAGAGAAAGTTTAGTATATAAAAAAAAAAGTGCTGGGGGAGGGGGTGTCAGGGAAGGCAGTGTAATAATGGGAGCAAAAGTGTTCCTGGAACCAATTTCAGAGTCAAGCGATTCCTGCGGGCCTGGCAATGAAGCCAGCAGGTGTGGGGCCCTGGCTGCCTGACAAATGCTCAGGCCTGGACCAGCCAGGGCTGGGGCCGGGGCCGGGGCTGGGAGGACCCTGATATGGAGCCTTGTCAGGACTTCATCCCCTGGGGGGGCCTGGTCACTCCCTGACTCAGGGAGTCAGCTCACCCTGAGAGGGTGGGAGCACCACCTGTCCTTCCCCCTTTCCCTGGATGTGAAGGTTTCGGGGAGCATGGAGGCTCCTGTCTCCGAGACACAGAGGTGGCTCTGAATTCCGGGTTCCTGGACAGGTGTTTGTTTATGCTGCTTATTTTATTTTATTTTTTTAAGGATTTTATTTATTTATTCATGAGAGACAGAGAAAGGCAGAGACACACGGGGCGGGGGGGGGGGGGGGGGAGAGAGACAGGCAGAAGGAGGAGCAGGCTCCATGCAGGGAGCCCTACGTGGGACTCGATCCCTGGTCTCCAGGATCACGCCCTGGGCTGAAGGCAGCACTACCACTGAGCCACCCGAGCTGTCCTATGCTGCTTATTTTAGTTGCACCCTTATTTTAGTTGCATATGGGGTCTGGGCTCCAGTCCTGGCTCTGAAGAGTCCTGACTATGAGGGCTCAGGCAGCCATTCACCTCCCTGAGTGTCAGCCTCTCAACCTCCCTAAGGGGATGGACTGGCCAATGGTAAGCGCCCCAACAACCCCACCCCCTTTACCATCTCTGTGACACGCTCAGCAGTGGCATCACCCTTACCATCCTTCACCATGCAAGCGTGCAGGTGACTAACTCTTCCAAGGGTGCTGTTGCTGGACCTTGGCCAATTTTCCCACGAAGTTGCTGAGTGTCGTTGGTGATTCTTAACTGAAAAGAGATACTCTGTGCCCCGTGTTGTCCATCAGCCGAAGGAAATGATGGCTTCTGTTGGATTTACTTACTCTATCAATCCAGTCTTTCAGTTACCCG
This sequence comes from Vulpes lagopus, assembly GCF_018345385.1. NCBI lineage: Eukaryota > Metazoa > Chordata > Mammalia > Carnivora > Canidae > Vulpes > Vulpes lagopus. Next base: position 59,846,235 of record NC_054846.1, on the reverse strand, counting down.
TTGCTGCGAAGCCCACGACCCTACACCTTGATGACTTATGATGCAACCATTTTATTCGTTGCTTTTGACTTTGTAGTTTGGGCAGGGCTTGGCAGGGCTCCATGTGGCTGCAGCAGAGGGCTGGCTGGCCCAGCTTGATTTGGGTCCCAATGTCTGGGGTCTTGGTTCTCGTCATCTGAGTTCCTCTGTTCTCCAAGTGGATTTTCCAGGTACTTAACTCGGGCATCCTCACAGCAGCAAGATGGCCTCAGGCAAGTCAGGCTGGCTACATAGTGGCTGGCTTTCCCTGCAGAGCACAGAAGGATGGAAGCTGCCACCCGCCAGGACTTCTTAAGGACTAGGCTTGGGATTGGAATGACATTGCTTCTGTGCCATTCTACTGGTTGAACCCCCCCCCACCGCCCCGGGCCAGCCCGGAATCGGGAGGAGGTGGGTACCCAAGAGCATGAACACTCAGTGGTTCATCGCAGACCACTCAAGTCACAGTCTACCACTCCCGGTCTTTGGCATCATTATTTGTTCCTTCTTCCATAATAGTTTGGCTTTGAATTTTTACTTCTATGTATATGCCTTATTACACACGGATCTTTATTGCAAGTTACCTCAAATCTTTTTCTTTCTTTCTTTTTTTCCCTTTCCTTTCCTTTCCTTTTTCCTTTCTTTTCCTTTTCCTTTTCCTTTCCTTTTGAATTAAGCAGGAGAGCCATAAGGAAGCATGGGTGTTCCATGGTCATCCTGGTCTTCCTGTCTTCCTGCTCTGTGTCTGGCCACTCCATCTCTGTCTCTAGGACTGTCTTCTTATGTTCCTGTCTGCATCTCTCATCTTTGTCTCTGTGGGGCTCTGTTTCTGACTATCTTTCTGTTTCCAATATTCAAAGAATATTGGGCATATTCTTCTCCAGTTTTACTTCTGTTGGTCCCTCTCTCTTCCTATGAATCTTCTGTCTTTTCTCTGATCCCCCGCCATCACCCTTTTAGCCAGACACTTAGTGCTGTAATTGTTATAAATTGTGGCCTTTGGTGTTGTCAGAGAACCTCACATCTGGTCTTTGGCAGGTCATCAGGGATTTCCTGAGTGGGAGAAGCCCAGCCTGCCCACGGGCTATGACCTAATGCAGAGAAGCCATCTAGAGATTCCTCTTCTTCCTCTCATGTCAGCACCTTGCCTCTGGAGCCTGAGAACTGTCTGGATCTCATAGCTTTGCCAAGCCCGGGGGTGAAGGCGTCCTCTTCAGGGCTCTCTCTTGGGAAGCAAGGGATAGAGAGGAAATGGCAGGTGGGGGCAGGCCTGGGATGTGGTGAGGGAAGAGAGACAGAGCTCTAGACAGGCCCAACTTTTGAGGATCTGTAAAAGGTCTATCATTCCACCCTTGAATTGAGACAGGAAGAGGATGTTGCTGTCTTACCTGACTCCCCTCTGTGCCCCAGGACCTGGAGTGTGCTGAGCACACAGTAGGTCAGGGAATGCTGAATTACCCTCATGTCCTAAAGCTGTTCAGGGGAACTGGTAGTTTCAGGAGGCAGTGAGTTCCCCATCCCTGGGTTTATTATGCAAGCTGAGGCAGGACAACCATTGGGACAGGGTTTAACCAGCTGCCTATTCAGAGGAGAGTGCAATCCTGGTTTTCGTGTGTGGAGCATTCCACACTCAATTTGAAGGTGGAATGATGAACCGGAGCCACTGAAGCAGAGGGGTAGGGTTCAGTGCCCTGCGTCAGGCTCAGCCCTGGTTGTGCAGTACTGGCTGAGCCCTCCCTTGCCTCTCCCCAGCCTCCCACTCTGTGGTTCCCTCCCCTTGCCCTGGAAACTGCTGGCAGAGGTAGGTGCAGGCCAGGCAGGGGCAAGGCAGAGGCAGGGAGGGAGGCAGCCAATGCTTCTTGAGCCTTCTGGTGAGGGCATGCTCTGCAGAGCTCCCCAGGAAGTGACCTTCCCCTGTCCTTTGGCACTGGATCACATGCAGGCTGCAGGGGTTGTGCACAGCATCCCCCAAGGTGCTGCAGGCAATTTCCCAAAGCACGAAAGCAAAGGGAGAAGTAACTCAGGGTTTAGGGAACAAACACATATTGATTTTTCCACTTTCAAAACTGCTTTTCTACTGAGTTTCTGGTGATGCTGGTGCTGAATTTTGACTCTGCAAGGAAGCTGGGCTAACTCGAGGGCTGCCTGTGTCTCCCATGTGGGACCCTGCCCGGTGTTGGGCTGCGCAGGACAGACCCAAGGGGGAAGCACACTCTGGGGCATACCATCACAGCTGCAGACACCAGTGTGTAAGTGCGCTGGCATCGTGGCTTTCCAGACCACATCATCTGCAAGAGCAAATGCTCAAGGTCACACACACCTGCATTGTCACACACACACACTGAGAAAGTGTCCCCGAATCCCCGACACACACGTGTGGGCAGGCCTGGCCACATTGACAAACCTACCTGGCTGCACAGGCACATGTTAGTATACAACACTGGTGCCTGTGTGTGTGAGAGACATACCCACACCCACAGCTGGATGCTCATGAATGCAGACATACACAAAAAGCAGGTGCATTGGCACTCAGCAAGAGCCACATGCAAAAGCAGATCTGCACACACACCCACGTGTGTATACACACACTGGTGCACCACACGTATGCATCTACACGCAGCCGTGTACGCAAATATGCACATGGCGCACCGTGTTCATACACCTCTGCCTCCCTTGCTCCCACAAACGAGCACCACAGGCAGCACAGCATGGTGGTAAAGGGTGCCTGGTTCAAATCTTGGGCCTGCGACTTTCTAGCTCTGTGTGACCTTGAGCAAATCATTTAGCATCCCTAGGCGTCTGTTTCTTCATCTAAGAAATGGGGATAATAATAGTCCCTACTTCATGGGTCTTTAATGAATATGGGTAAAGCCTCAGGACAGCGCCAGCAATGTGGTAAGCCTTCCAGGGTTGCCTCTGACTGTTCCAGGGGCTGGGGAAGAGGTCAGAGAGCGCCAGGTTTATGGCGAGAAGTGTCTGGTTTGATCACTGGCATTGTCATTTGGGCCTCTGTGCCTCTGGCCTCAAACTTCATTTCTCTGTGCCTCAGTGAATGGGGATTGGCAGCCTTGCCCTGACTGCCTCCCAGATCTCAGGTGGGGTGCAGCTCTTCAGGAGCTGGAAAGTGGTAGCGATGCACCAGGTGAATTCACTTGCTGGAGAGCCACAGTGTCCAGGAGACTCAGCAGGGCCTGGTCATGGCCTAGAGGTGGCTGACACACACAGGCTAGTACCCCAGTGCCTGGGGCTCTCACCCTTTGAGTCACTCATGTGGATTTAGCTCATGTGTGCTGAAGGCCAGTGCTGCTTGGAAGGAAAAGTTTGGTGGCTTTGGTCGTGCATGGAAGCCCAGAAATTCAGGCAGAGAGGCATGGCTGCTGGTTCTTCTGCACCACAGGCTCTCTTCCTCTTCTTTGGAGGAGGTGTGATTTGGGAGAGGGGTCACGGAAAATGGGAAGGAGAGGCCCACCTCCAGCCAGTCAGATGAGCCAGCTCCACCGGGCAGTCCCTGCGGCCATCAGAGAGACATCAGATCATGCCAGACCCCAAGGAGTGCTCCAGGGCCTTCCTTAGAGGCAGCTCCCAACATCTTTTCCAGGTCTTCAGGGAATTGCGGGAGCTGTCCCTTTCTATCTCTCCTCCTCACTCACCACCTCCCCTTGTTCACTCTGCTCTAACCAGTGAGGGTTCTTTCTGCTCTTGTTTCGGATTTTGCCCATGCAAGTCCCTCTGCCTGGAATGTTCTTCCTCAGACATACATAGCTGACTCCTCCCCATTCAAGCTTCAAATCCAATCAATCTCCTCCAAGAAGTCTATCCTGCTGTTCCCCCTCCCACTCCATCCCACTATCATCATGCTTTATTTCCCTCAAATGTATTGCATTTATTATCTATTGAAATGATCTTTAAAAAATATATTTATTTATCGCCTTTCTTACCCTCCCTCCTCTGCCACCTAGAATGTGGCTCTATGGGAGCAGGATCTTCCTGGTGTCTGGCAGTGCATAGTAGATGCTCAACTAATATATGTCTTGATAGCTAAATGACTTGACCATGCTTCCCCACTGCTGTGTAATTCAGCACTTCTCTGTGGTAAAATGTACCATGAGTGACTTGTGGTGAAAGTAAAGTACCATGGCTGGGAGTCATTTATTAAACAAACAAACAAACAAACAAACAGACAAACAAACAAACAAAAGAGGGCAGCCCCGGTGGCCCAGCGGTTTGGTGCCGTCTTCAGCCCAGGGTATGATCCTGGGGACCCAGGATCGAGTCCCATGTCAGGCTCCCTGCATGGAGCCTGCTTCTCCGTCTCCCTCTGCCTGTGTCTCTGCCTCTCTCTCTGTGTGTCTGTCATGAATAAATAAATAAATAATTTTGGGGGGGAAGATAAATCAGAGGAGATTCAGGGTCCTCACCATCATGGTAGTTCTCTTACCTTATCAAATTTCAACATGGCTTATGAGTGAAAGAGACAGAGGAATAGCAACAAGGGAAATGGGAATCGTGTCTCCAGCCTCATCTCTACCTTAGCTTTTCAGAAATAACAGCCACTGAAGTACGGATAACAAGGCTAAACTCGCATAATGCTTCAGTGTCTTGAAAACATTTTTTGGTCTCATCAAAATTTGGATTGTGCCTGTGAGACTTTAGTATACAGGTGAATTTTTTAATATATTTGAGAAGATGAAAAGTTGGCACCTTTGGCATAGGAGGTGGGGTAATAGCTAGAGAAATTGATCTGCAGACACAGGGGAGGAAGAAATGGTTCCTGTTATAAGCCACCAAAATAGAACCTTTGGCATAGGAGGTGGGGTAATAGCTAGAGAAATTGATCTGCAGACACAGGGGAGGAAGAAATGGTTCCTGTTATAAGCCACCAAAATGTGTGGGCTGTTTGTTATGCAGCATTATCATAGCAATAGTTGACTGATACTCTGGGCACATGAATCAAAGTGCTGTGTTCGTAATAAGGCTCTTGGCTAAGCCCCTGTGATGCGAGGTCCAGGACACAATGTTGGGTGTGGTGATCCTGATGGTATTGGTGGTGTTGGACTCTTTTAACTTGTCCATCCTTTTATTTTTCAGTAAGTGCCAGTCCTAGCGCAGGGCCTGGTGCACTGTTTGTGCTTAACATTGACTGCCAAAATAATGACAGAGGAAGTGAATGAGTACCAGGCCTGAACCTTGTACATAAAGTCAGCTGTACCAGAAGTGTTCCATTCTTCCTTTTGTGTTTTTATTGAAGTCTAATTGACATATAACATTATATTAAGTTTCAGATGTGCAACGTAATGATTTAGCATTGGCATATATTGCAAAATGATCATCATAGTCTAGCTAACTTCCATCATCACACATGGTTATAATTTTTTTTCTAGTGTTGAGGACTTTTAAGATCTATTCTCTTAGCAACTTTCAAATATGCAAAACAGTATGATTAACTACAGTTACCATGCTGTATACATTTCTTATTTTAAACAGATTAATTTTTTAAAAAAGATTTTATTTGCTTACTTGTGTGTGTGTGAGAGAGTGGGGGAGGGAGAGGAATAAGCAGACTCCCTGCTGAGCACAGAGCCCGATACCAGGCTTAATCTCATGATCTTGAGATCATGACCTGAGCCAAAATCAAGCGTCCAACTGAGTCACTCAGGCCTAATCTAATCTGAGCCTTTTCCCTGGGACTGTGCCTGGGAGGAGCCTGAGGGTTAGTCAAGCTCTACAAGAGAAGCCCATCTTATCTTCTATCTAATTTCCTGCCTCCAAAGGCATCGATGGCCCAGTGGAAGGAACATGGCACTTGGGTCAGGATGACCTGGTGTCAGATCCTCTAGTGTACTTCCCAGTTATGCGACCTTGGATAATCCACTTGAATCTCAATGTCCTCATCTGTAATATGGGACTATATTTCCTTCTAAGGGTGCTTGTAAGGCTCAGTGGGATGACACAAGTCTCCTAGGGCCATGCATGTCACAGGAAATGGGTCCAGAAATGATTGCCCTTTCACCCCCTGAGGTGTCAACCAGCTCACATCATCTCTACAAAAGGAGAGAAATCTCCAACTACAATGATCATCAACTTAGGGCTACTTACCAAGAAAAGCAACAACATCAACCACAGTAAGGAAGTTAAAGATCTATGTACTCCAAGAAGCAACAAATACAATGAAAGGCAGGTTAGCTGAAAAACAAAGGTTTCCAACAAGCATGAAAAGTTATTAAAAGAGTTAATATCCCTATTATGTACTGAGAGCTCTGACAATTCCTCAAGATAACTCTAACAGTCCAATTATGAAATGGGAAAATACTATAAACAGTTTACATAAGATAAAATACAAATGGTCAATGAAGTGAGATGTTACACTTTACCAGTTATTAAAGAAATACAAATTAAGGCAAAAGAGCATTTTTATCTACCAAATGAGCAAAGAGTTAAGAAATGGTAAAGCCCAGTGGCAGCAAGGACGAAGCAACACAGAGTTCTCATATTCTATTATTGGTAATTTAAATTGGTATCTCTTTTCTGGAAAACAAGTAGGGACTAGGTATTAAAAACCTTTAAAAAACTCCTTCACATCCTTTGGGGCTAGGACTCTGCCTCTAGGAAATACTCAGAAATTCAGGCACTTATACTCAATGACATTCATTATTTATAATTGAAATTTAAAAAAAAGGAAACAACCTGAATAGTCCATAGGAAGAGCCTAGCTAAATAAACTATGGTACATCCATAAGATATTATATTCCATAGCCATTAATAATTATATTTTCCAAGAATTATTAATGACATGGAAAAATACTCTGTAATGTTAAATGAGAAAAGCAGGATACCAGACTATATATGTCATCATGCTGTGTAATCCTGATTATGTAAATAAATAAATATACATGTAGAAGGGCGATCAGCGAAGCAGAACAAAAATATTGTAGGGATTTTGCAGTTTTTAAAAGTTGCTAGCAGATTTAAGTTCCTACCAGTCACTGATGTTAAAGACAGAAGTCACCTTGGAAAAATGATTCTTTGTTTTGGAGGTTCTTCAGTCACAGAAATGTAGGACAAATGTCCACTGAATGTTCTTGTGGGTAATACTCAGCATGGGGTATGAATGATGAAACTGAGAAGCAAAGTATTCTATTCTTATTATTAATTTTTAAAGAAAAAATACTGTTTTGTGGCAGGGTGGGTACATCTCTGAGAGAGATCTTTTTGATATTAAAGGATTTCTCCTTTCTTAGGGGAAGAACAGTAGGGAAAGCATGGTGGGAAGGTTTGATTCACTCGTTCAACGAGGAATGATTGCTCCATGCCAGGCGCTGTTTTAGACCTCAGAGCACAGTCAGTGAGGGTTGAGTCCTTGCTCTTGTGGGGCTTACTCTAGTAGGGGAGATAGACAGTCAGCCGGTGTGATAATATGTCAGGATATGGTAAATGCTACGGAAGAGAAAGAGGGCCAAGGCCTGGAGAATCATAGGGTGGGTGCTATTTTACGTGGGGGGGCTGGGACCAGAGAAGGCCTCACAGGTAGGTAACTTTTGAACAGAGATCTGGAGGCAGCGAGGGAGGGAGTGATACAGGCGGGCGTATGTAGGGGGAGTGTTGCAGGTAGTGAGGACAGCAAGGGCACAGCCCTAGAGATGAATGAAGGGGCAAGAGGGAGGAGTGGGTAGGGCAATGAGTAGGATCACAAAGACACAAGTACTTCGAATTGTGTTTTAGACAACCTCACCGAGATATAATTTCTATGCAATAAAGTTCACCCGTTTTAAGAATTTATTCATTCAGTGGGTTTTGGCAAATGTCTGCACGCATGCAACTACCACTGAGATCATCACCCTTGTCCCCCTTTGCCGTTAGGTCGCGCCCACCACAGCCCTGGGCAGCCATAATGCTGCTTCCTGTCCCTATCATCATGCAGTGTGCACTTGGGTCCAACTTCTTTTGCTCAGCGTATCCATTTCGAGACTCATCCATATTGTGTATGTTAGTATTTTGCTCCTTTTTATTGCTGAGCAGTTTTCCTTTGTAGTATATACGCAGGGTATTTGTCCGGTCACCTGTTGATGACATTTGGAGTTTTCTGGTTTGGGGTTCTAGTGAATAAAGCTGCTTTGAACATTCTTGGCCACCTGTGGACCTACTACAGGCATTTCTCTTGGGTAAACCTCAGAGTAGAATTATGGGTCATGGGTTAAGTATATGTTCAAATTTATTAGAGGGGCACCTGGGTGGCTCAGGGGTTGAGCATCTGCTCAAGTCATGATCCCGGGGCCCTGGGATTGAGTTCCACATCCGGCTCCCCACAGGAAGCCTGCTTTTCCCTCTGCCTGTGTCTCTGTCTCTCTCTCTCTGTCTTTCATGAACAAATAAATAAAATCTTTAAAAAAATTTATTAGAAATGGCCAGTCTTCCAAAGTGATCATCCATTTTACACGTCCAGTGTACCAGAGTGCCAGTTGCTCCACATCCTCGCCAACACTTGGTGTGGTGACTCTTTTGAATCACACCATGCAGTGGGTATGTAGCGGTATCTCATGTTTTACTTTACTTGTCGCAGAACCTCAGGCAGCTTAAGTTCCTTGAACTTTGGCTTCTTGTCTGTAAAATGGGGATAGCAATCGTGCGTCCCCCGCAGTGATGCTGTGAGGGTTCAGTGCCGTGGTGGGGGTGGGGGGATAGCTCAGTTCCGGGCCCGTGGCCAGTGCTCGATGGAGAAGAGCTAGTTATGCCACCCCTCCAAACAGCCACCTCCTGTTTGTCATGTACCTTCTCTCCCATGCTGCTGGAACCCACTGATCCAACTGGTGATGGTTCCCTTTCTCTCTCTCTCTCTCTCTCTCTCTCTCTCTCTCTTTTGTCCCCTATGCCTGTCCCCTGACCTCTAAGCCCTGCAAAAGGGAGCCTCCAAGTCACTTAAACATCCTAACAATGTGGTCGGTCTCACCTCCTCTACCAAGTGCCTCTTCAGGGCTTTTTCCCAATGAACGTGGTTTTTGCCTGAGCAGAATTTGGGGACCACTATTCAGATAATAAATAATTTTCAGTGATCTAATTCTGCGAATTCTAACAGGAGTGAGGGCTCTCCCAGGCACAGGTGGGGTAGCGGGCAGAGGCGGAGATCCAGAGGGGCCTCACAGGAGAAGGGCCTGTGTCCGCCCCGCTGGCTGCCTGCACCTAGCAGCCGTGACGATCCCCGCCCCAGCTCTGCTCATGTTTTTCTCAAGGAGATCTTGAATATTTATCATGTATTAGGTGAAAAAAAGAAGCGGAACAGGAGGAAATTGTGTTACTGCATATGAAATTTGCCTGAAAAGTTTCCACTTTCCTCTAGTTGGAAAATAGTTGTGATTTGAAATATGAAGCTTCTCTCCAACTTATTATCTCAGAGACGAGAATGGAAAATGATGCTCCTCAGGCTTCAGGTGGAAGTGCCCGAGGTGGTGGGCGTTTCTGGACACTGGGAATTGTCGGTAGAAATTGCCCCACGCGCATCAAAATTGTAAATGTCTTTTTTTTCTTGTCTTGCTGCCCCCCCCGCCCCAATTGGCCAATAGCTGACAGGTGGGAGCGAGACTGGGGGAGAATCTGGCGACAGGCCGCCGGGTCCCTACATCAGAATGAACACCCAGGTTTGCTTTGTCCCAGACATGCACTGGAAAGCAGCGGCCTTCATTCCATCCAGTTCCAGGATGGGAAGGATCCCGCTTCCCTCAGAGCAGATGCCTGTGCTTGTCTGGGCCACTCTTCCTTTGAGATTTGGAAGACCGCTGTGAATCCACGCCCCGAAAAAGCACATATACACACCAACTTGTGTGCCCACCTTGAGAGTCGTTGTGCATTCCCTAAGCTTAATCCTTGGTGCACCTCCAGGTCAAAAACATTCTACCATGGGGGTCCCCGGGGTGCTCAGTGTTGAGCCTTCAGCTCAGGTTGTCATCCCGGGGTCCTGGGATCGAGTCCCACATCTGGCTCCCTGCAGGGAGCCTGTGTCTCCCTCTGCCTGTGTCTCTCATGAATAAATAAATAAAATCTTAAGAAAAAGAAGAACATTCTACCCTGACATTAAAAACACTACAACAAAATCATGACAGGTACCATTTAGTGAGCACGTAGGTGCCAGTCACTACACTAAGCATCTCGTAAAGGCGTGAACACAAGCGAAGGTGCTTAGCATGATGCCTGGCACACAGTAGGTACTCTTACCATTGCAGTTCTCACACTATCCTCACAACAACCTTTGTTGCTGTCATTACCTTTATATTATACCTGCGACTCCCCAGGCTCAGAAAATAAGTAATTTGCCAAATGTCACCAGCAGTAAACAGCAGGAGTGAAGTCTTTCGGACTCTGGCCTTGTGCTCCTAATGTTCACGTTGAAGGGGGTCCTCTTCTCTCCTTGCATAACCGCAGTGACTCAGCCCTTGTGATCACCCAAGCCGGATGCCTTTCCACATCAGGATTGTCCTGACTCTTAGGCTTTCGCTTTCCTGGGGCCTGAGCCTACTCCCCAGTCTTGGCCTGGTCCTCTGTGGCTGCACAGCACACTGGTGCTACCACTGCCCTTCAACCGCTCCGTAAAGACTTGAGTTGTATCACACTTTTCTCCTGGCTCGTTTCCCTCCATTGCCTCCCAGAGCCTTGCTCAAGGTCACACACCTTGGAACTGGTGGAGGCAGAATTCAAACTGTATATATTAGTCTCCTGTGGCTGTTGTAACAAATGACCCTAAATTGGGTGGCTTAAAGCCACAGAAATACATTCCTTCACAGTTCTGGAAACTAGAATCAGAGTTAGGGCATTGGCACGGTTGGCTCCTCCAAGACTGTTCCTAGCCTCTTCCAGCTTCCAGTGACTGACAGCTTCCTTGGTTTATAGACACATCGCTCCAAACTCCGCCTTTGCCTTCGCACGACCCTTCTCCTCTGTGTGTCTTCATTCCATTAAGGATACCTGTCACTGGGTTTAGGGCCAACTATATAATTCAGGATGATCTAATCTCTACATCCTTAGCTGAGTTACATCAGCAGTGACCCTTTTTCCAATTTACATCACAGTCACAGGTTCGTGGTGGACATATCTTTTTTATTTTTATTTTTATTTTTATTTTTATTTTTTGATAGGGGGCATCATTCAACCCATGACATTGAACTGGGCTCTTTCTAAAGCATTGTGATTGACTACTACACCCCAATGAATAAATCTTGATGAAGAAAACCTATCCCAGGGGCTAAATGTGATTCAAGAATTGAGTTGATCCTAAAATCTTTTTTTTTAAGATTTTTATTTTTATTTATTTAAAAAAAAGATTTTATTTATTTATTCACGAGAGACACAAGAGAGAGAGGCAGAGACATAGGCAGAAGGAGAAGCAGGCTCCCTGTGGGGAGCCCAATGGAGTACTCAATCCAGGACCCTGGCATCATGACCTGAGCCAACGGCAGATGTTCAATCACTGAACCACCCAGGTGCCCCTTTAAGATTTTTAAATTTATTTTAAGAGAGAGAGCATGGGACAGTGTGCATGTGAGTGGGGGAGGGGCAGAGTGAGAGAGTAAGAGAACCTCAAGTAGACTCCACACTAAGCCCAGAGCCCACACTGAGCCCTGAGATCATGACCTGAACTGAAATCAGGAGTCAGACTCTTTTTTTTAATTAATTTATTTATTTATTTATTTTTTTTAGGAGTCAGACTCTTAATGAACTGAGCCACCCAGGTGCCCCTGATCTAAGAATCTTTTTTTTTTTTTAATTTTTTATTTTTTATTTATGAGAGAGAGAGAGAGAGAGAGGGGCAGAGACACAGGCAGAGGGAGAAGCAAGCTCCATGCAGGGAGCCTGATGTGGGACTCGATCCCGGGTCTCCAGGATCAGGCCCTGGGCTGAAGTTGGTGCTAAACCGCTGAGCCACCCGGGCTGCCCTCTAAGAATCTTTTAAGAGAAATTTGTATTGATTCCTGTTATTTAGAAATTGGTAAAGACCTCTCATATGTGGCTGTGTAAAACAGCACTTTCCTCTCCCCCCAACCCCCAGAAAGCATTGCAAAGCAACAACAAAACGAAGGAGTCTGCAAACTTCATTTTTAGTGAAACTAGAAGGCAGGCCTAATCCTCAGACTCTAATTTACGTGAAATGAGGGCTGCCAAAGCCATCTGAGACCAAGGAGGATATCAATGAAGGAAAGGGACACAAACACTGAACAGAGACATCTCAACAATGAAGGGCTCATCGCTTGGATATCTCAAAAAGTCCTCTGAAAAAACATTATTCTAGTGGGCGCCATCCAGTATGTCTGGGGTCTTTCTGAAAAGGGGAAGTTTGGATACAGAGACAGACACCTACACAGGGAGATGGTGTGAAGACACATGGGAGAGGGCAGCCGTGTGACTGGAGTGGTGCATCTATGAGCCAAGGAACACCAACAGTTGGTGTCAAACACCAGAAGCTAGAAGAGGGAAGGAAGAGTTCTCCCTTTAGAGCCTTCAGAGGGAGTGTGGCCCTGCCCATATCTTCATTTCAGATATCTGACCCCCAGAAGAGCGAGACTATACATTTCTGTTGTTTTAAGTGCCCCCACCCCTGCCCAGTTTGTGGTATTGTGTTCTTGCAGCCCCAGAAAACTAACGCAGGTGGTAAGGCCCAGGTGATGGGATTGCCATCTTAATATCAGATAAAGTGGAATTCAGGATGAAGTCATTAAATCAGACAAAGAAGGAGAACTTTCCAATTTTAATAATATAATCCAGTGTTTATATGTACTAATAATATAATGTGTACTTAATTGCAATGAAAGTATAGTGGTTATGAACTCTCATAAAGTGGCAGCCATGTAAAGCAACAGAACTTATAAGAAATAGAAGGAGAAGCACACTAATAGAAGAGTCTACTTTTTTTGACAGACTAAGTAGATAAAAAATATAAATAAATAAGACCTAAATAATATACTTAACAAGGTATGACATGTATATGACAATGAGAGAGAGAGAGAGAGAGCTCCTCTGCTACAATTTTCCTTTAAGTGCCCATGGGACATTTGCAAAAACTGACCATATATAAGGCTACACATTAAACCTCAATAGATCTCTCCCTCAAATAAAAATAGTACATCATTTCCAGATCATAATTCAGTAAGGTAGCAAATTATAAAGTCAGAAAACAAAAAGCCCCTGTTTTATAGGAGTAGAGGAGCAGGGCAGCAGGCTAGCAGTACCAGAGGGAAAATTGCATACCGAAAATGCTCCATCTTAAATTCCATAAACAAGAATGAGAAACAAAGCATCCAACCCAAGAAGTTAGAAAAAGAATAACACAACAGATCTAAGGAAAGCAGAAGGAATAGTTAATAAAATAACTTTAAAGAATAATTTAATTAGTTAGAAAATAGATTAACAGTAGAATAAGTAAAATAGAAAAAAAGGTTTAAAAGCCAACAGTAAAATAGATGAATTTATAGTTCTAGTAAAGAAAAAAAATTAGAAAGCAAACATACACAAAATAAGAAACAATGAGGGGGAATTAACACAGAGACAGAATTAATCATAAAAACCATTTGCTCAGCTCTGTGAAAACAAATTTGAAGACCAGGATGGCTATGGAATTTTCTAAGAAAATATAATTTACCAACGTGATTCCAGAAGACACAAAACATTCTAAATGTATTAATATCCATGGAAAAAATGTAGAAAGTTGTCAAAGAGCTATATCCCCAAAAGCACTAAGGTCAAATGGTTTCAGAGAAGAATTTTATCTGCTTTAAAAACATCCCAATATTGCAATATTAGTTACTGTGTTCTAGAAATTTAAAAGAAAGGAAAAACCAGACTGTTTAAAATAATTAAACAATACATTGGTACCAAATCCCAGTGAAGACTGAACACAAAGGAAATGCTGGGCTAATTTCACTTATGACAATTTTCAAATCCTAAATAAAACATTAGCAGACAGACTTAGCACTTAAAAGTATGATAAGTTAAGTCCAAGTGGCATGTACTCCAGGAATGCAAGGATAGTTTAACATTAAGAAACCATCAAAATGCTTCATTGTATGGAACTGATGAGAAGGAATGACCAATTCTTGATTTTAAAAAAAGTACTCAATAAAATAAGAATAGATGGATATTTCCTGAAGATGAAAAAAGATCTATCTCTGCTCAAAAACCAGTATCATTCATAATGGGAAAATGCTGGAAGATTTTATACTAAAGTTAGGAACAAGAGTGGGGGGATGGGCAAAAATAAATAAAGGAGATTAAGAGGTACAAACTTTCAGTTATAAAATAATAAGTCACAGAGGTGAAAAGTACAGCATAAGAAATATAGTCAAAACTATTGTAATGATAGTGTATGGTGATTGCACTTACCATGAGCATTGGGTAATGTCTAGAATTGTGGAGTAATGTATAGAACCACTATGTTGTATTTCTGAAACTAGTATAACATTGTATGTTAATTATACTTCAATAAAAAATTTTTGTAATACAAAATAGTTTTTAAAGATTTATTTATTTGAGAGCGAGAGCAAGAGAGCACAAGTGGGGGGGGGGCCGAGGGAGAAGGAAAAGCAGACTCCCTGATGAGCAGGGAGCCCGATGTGGGGCTCAATTGACCCTAGGATTGTGACCTGAGTCAAAGGTAGACTTAACCAACTGAGCCGCCCACACACCCCAATACAAAAATCTTAAAATTAAGATAAAATCAGGAATAAGAATTTTGTTTCTTTTTTTTTACTTTCAGTACCCTTATTTAATATATATATATATATGTATTTTTATCCTTATTTAATATTATACTGGAGGCAGCAATGAAATTAGGTAAAAGGAAGAAATTAGAAGTATGAAAATTGCAAAAAGGGGAAATAAAATTACAGTTCTCAGACGATATTATTGTATACCTGGAAAACCTAGAAAGATATATTTTGGAACCGCTGCCAACAATAAGAAAATTTAATAAAGTAGTGGTGTATAACATAAATATATAGAAATCATTAACTTTTATATATATAAATAACCAGTTATAGGATATAATGGAAGAAATGATAAAATTTACAACATCAACAAAAAGATAAAATACCTAGTAATACATTTTTAAAATGTTCAGGACACATATGAAAAAAACAAACGAAAACCCTAAAAAATTCCACCTCTGTGGGCTAGAATCTCAGACAAATTAGAAGTCTGTATATGCATGCTTGGTTGGGAAAATTTGACCTCATAACTCTTACATTTCTCCTAAGTTAATTTTTTTTCTAATCCAATATTTAAGCTTCACATGATCCTAATAAAAATTGCAATAGCTCTTTTTGAGGGAGACAGGAGGAATGGGGAACCAGACAGGATGATTATAAAATTCATATGGAAAAATAAGCATAATCCTGCAATTTGTTCCTTTTTACTCAAATTATGTTTAAAAAACGATCCATGTTGATACACATAGTCATGCATTGTTGTACATGTTATATGATATTTTCCCACTGTGTGAAGACACTAAGTTATTAGTTGGCCTGTGGTGGATGATATTCAGATGTTTCCTGGGTTGTGGTTGTGGAATCTCCTTTTGATTGGTATGCGCGTGCGTGTGTGTATATGTGCGTGCGTGCATGTGTGTATATGTGTGTGTGTGTGTGTGTGTGTGAGTGAGAGAGAGAGAGAGAGAGAGAGAGAGAGAGAGAGAGGCAGGTAGCTTCGGGCTTCTGTACCATCTAGGGACTAAAAATTCAGACCTACACAGACCTACATAGGACAGTCACTTGGGATTTTTGAATTCTTGCCGACAACTTAAAATTTGTTTCTATCC
The DNA here is from genome assembly GCF_018345385.1 of Vulpes lagopus. NCBI lineage: Eukaryota > Metazoa > Chordata > Mammalia > Carnivora > Canidae > Vulpes > Vulpes lagopus. The sequence continues at coordinate 59,830,427 of NC_054846.1, read as the reverse complement.
ACAGCCCTAGCAATTTGCCTGATGCTTCCCAGGGTTGATGGAAATGGGTCTTCTTGGCCCTCTATGAGAGCTCTGTGCTTTCTCTGTGCACAGGCTGGAGGCCCCAGTGCTGTTCTGCGAGCATTAAAATCCCGGCCCCCATGTCACTGGGTCCAAGCCCCCTGTGGGTCACCATAGTATACCATAGTATCTGTTTCTGCTTATGGCTTTGGCTTCAAGGTCCCTTTTATCTGACTTCTGGGACTTTCAGTTCTTTCCTTTAAGCTTGACTATGCATTTGTCATCTCTATGTTGTGCATCACAGCATTTCCACGGAGCTGTGGGTGGTGGGAAGCCCTTTTGTGTCAGCTCTGTTCGCCGCACTGCTGCAAGTCCAGGACTCTCGATGGATGCCCCGGACATTCCATCCTGTGTGATCCCTCCAGCCAGTGAGTTCTGTTCATGTTGTGATTCTGGCCTCCTACTCTATCAGCCCCAGATGACCTTTATCTGGGAAGTGGAAGTGCTGTGCGCAGTACCCAGCACAAAGACTGCCCCAAAAAGGGGTGTGCTGATTTAAGACATCAAAAACAGACATTATGAGAAGTCTTTAAACTGTTCTCCAGCTTGACACCACCTAACCAGGAGTATAGTCAACTATTTCCAAACCCACAGGCTTATATTATCAACCAGTTCATTTGTATGGTGTCTGCCCCGGGCATCCAGAACCTCTGTGCAGGGGGCTGGGGAGGATGGAGGGTGTAGGAGCAGGGGAGAAAAGTGGAACAGAGGCTGTTCAAGGCCAAGGAAATTAAGTTCCCTGTGGGTTTGCCCTGCACGAGTCATAACCTACAGGCTAGAGGAAAAACAGGTTTGATGTGCCTGGGAGAGACTTCTAAGGGCTCAGATTTGAGGTTTGGCCCATGGCCAGCAAGGTCTCTGGGCCAGGTCCTTCCTATCATAACAGATTTTACAGAACCAGGTTCACAGTGATCTATGTAAGTAAAGAAGAACCCATGGAAGTGAACCTACCTACGGCAGAGACTCAAGATGAGGCCCCCACTCCCAGTGACCTGGGTGGACAGTGCAGCTCAGTGGACCCCTGGCCACGGGCCACACTCAGAGCGGCACAACTACTTGCATCTCCTGTCCACTGGCAGCTCCCCAGGGGCTACCAGAGGGCAGGATCAGGGCAAATTGTGCGATTGAGGCCAGGGCACATCGGGACCAAGAAATCAGAGGTTTGAACCTACCTATGACCCAGGCATTCCCACTGAAGCTACCATTCTGCACTTCCAGACCTTTCTATCAAGGCCAGAGGGACTTCAGGCCAAGGTGTCCAGGCAAATGGAGGAAGAGGTGTATGTCAGACATAGAGATTGGTGTTATTTTCGGTCATCAGTGGCCATAACTTGGCCATATCCTTTTATAACTTTGGTTGGGATGTGATCTCGGATGCCCATGTGCAGAAAGTGTCTGTAGGAGGCTGGGATTTCCCAAGGAGGTGAGAAGGGTCGAGGTGCTGTGACACAGCTGTGGTGAAGTGTGTTCCTAGCACCTCTGGACAGAGTAGGCCACCCAGTGGGACCAGGTCTCCCCTTGTTCTGGTGTTAGCCTGCCTTTGCTGGTAACACAGCACCCCCCCATCCCCCGTGCACCATATTTTGCAATGGGCAGATGAGAGTCATCACTCCGTGGACAATGTGACCCTTTTGCTGATATTTACCTTTAGGTAGAGGCTGGGACACATGCTTGAGCCAACAATGTCGTAGAGGTTGAACCCATTTTGACTTTGGTGACCTCAGTACTTGAGGATTGGTCAGAGAAGCTGATGGGGACACATCAAGCCAGAAGGAAGGCATTTCCTCTTCATGAATGGGCTGTAGGCTATGAAAGAAGGAACCCTTGGAAAAGAGTTACAGGGCCCTCCAAGAAAGCGTTCTAGAAGGATCCCTCCACAAACAGAAAGTGGGTTAAGGGAGCATATTAAGGAACAGTTAGTTCAGAGCATTATTTCTAAGGACTTGGAAATTTGGGGAGATAAGAATGTGTGTGCATTAGAGGACACTGAACAAACTAAAAGTGATAAACCCCGCAAGACCTGAGTTAGGGATGCCTTAGGTGGATTGGCAGGAGTCCAGGGATGTTTGGGTGTTTTTTAAGGACTGGAATTACCAGACACTCCTGGTATAAAAGGATAAAGTCCAGTAAGATTCATTGAGTAAAGGACACCTCTGGGATCCCTGGGGCCTTAGCCACCTGCCAGGGGCTGTTGGAAAATGCTGGCGTACTTGAATAATGTCACTTGTTCATGAGGACCTTGGTGGAGCAGGAGATCCCATAAAGTGCCGGACCATCTTGAGGTGTGGTTGAAGTATCACTCACCGAATAGTGATCCTTCTCTTATACTCAGTAGAGGACTACTCTCTGACAAGGAGGGAGCAGAGATCCAGCAAAGATGTCAGTCTTTTCCAGAAGACTCAGTCTTAGAGGACTAAAGACATCTAGAAGATTCGGGGGATGCTTTAGGCAGTTTGTCAAAAACTGCCCGAGTGAGAATTACCAAACTTCCCACAGCCAAAATCTGAGGGTGTCTGGTTGCAGTGGGGCCTCCTGATGGTGGAGGGGGCAGCCAAGGGCAGCTTGGGTGGGTGGGGAGGTAGAGAAGGAGGTCGAGGTCACTGGTCCTTGAACCCAGGCAGGGAACCGTGGGAAAGCAGGTAAGCAGTCATTCTGGGCAGAGTGGGATGGGACTAAGGAGGCGACGCCCCCATGTCTTTTGGGGACAAGACTCCCTTCTCCACACTGACACCACCTTGGAAGGCCTGGGGGCCATGTCCCTGGTGGATGCTGTGGAAAGAGACTTGTGGTTTTTACTGTCCTGCCACATGAAGGAGACAGGGGTTCCCTGTGGCTCCTGGAACCTTGAAACATTCCCCTTCCTGGTGTAGGGGAAGCTATTCAGTCCCCATGTTTGGCAATTTCCATAGGGCCCCTCCTCTATATCTTTTGGGGGGAGAGGGAAGATAATCTCATGATTATCTTCGCGATTGGAGACATTTGCTTTTTCCAGACATTTGGTTGTCATCACTTGTGGGGGTGAGGGTGGGGTAGTGCTCCCGGCGGTGGGGATGAGGGTGGGAGTGCTCCCGGTGTGGGGGGGTGACGGTGGGGTTAGTGCTCCCGGCAATAGGGGTGAGGGTGGGAGTGCTCCCGGCACTGTGGACGGGCTGCTGGAGATCCTAGGAGCACAGGGAGCGCCGCGCCGAGTGGGGCCCGGGTGTCGGCCCCGTGGCTGATGTGTTTCCGGCAGGTGCCAGCCCGCTGCCTTCCCTTTCAGCCTCTGCCACCGGCCCTGAGGCCAGAAGTCCTGGGTGGTTTTCTTCCAGCAGGTGAGGGGGAAAGAGTCACAGAGACGAAAATACGTATCGTTCTCCACTTCTCCTCCATCAGGGAAAACAAGATGTAAATTCAATTTTCCATCCATTATTGTGCCCCACCTTCAACCTGCCAAGCCTTGAGGTGTCTAAGGACTTCCAACTCAACACTTTTTACTTTTCTTCCCTTTTTTTTCCTCCCACTTTCGACTCCCTGCATGTGTGTGGGGATGGAAGTTTCGAGTGTGGGAGTGGATGAGCTCACTCACGGAGCATCCTCTCTGCACAGTGGGAAGAGCAGAGGAGCAAGGACGGAGCCCCAAGGCGTGCAAACCTTTAAGTGGGGGGTGAAAGGGAGCAGGGGCGGAGGATGGGATCCTGGCCAGTTGCGGAGGACCCATGGGCACCTCGCCTGAGCACCCGGGGCAGGCCCGGGGCAGGCCCAGCACCTAGTAGGCCTCCCCAAATGTTGGACAAACGAGCGTGTTTCTGGGTCACTGCCTAGAAATAGTGTCCGGCTCCTGCCCAGGGGATGTACGGAAGCTGCCCTTACAGCCTTTGTGCTTTTTCTGCGAAGTTTTGCGTTCAAGCAGGAAATACAAGGTGCTGGAGTCTAGATTCAGGAAGGGGACGGAGGTACTTATTATTCCTTTGGTACAAGACAAGGCACAGGACCAGGAAAGGAGTAATCAAAGTTGACAGCTCAGGGGGGTTGACAGCAAATGGTTTGGAGGAGCCTCCTTTGGTCACGAATGCGGAGAGAATTTGTGCCGAACCAGGGAGTTAACTGGGAGAGATTTTGCCTCAAAAACATGTCTAATTGCATTTTTTAAACCCTTCTAGTAGAGGTGAAGCGGGCTTGTATCCGTGCATTACGCACCCCGGGAGGGCTCCCTAATAGACGGGAAAGTAGATTAGTTCTGACAGTCCCTTCCCGGAGCCGGCGACCAGTGGAGTTGCAGGGACGGAGGTTTAGGGAAGCCTCTGTGTGGGTGGTTTCTGGGCCTGGAATCTGAGTCCGTCCGGAAGGTCCATGCTGATGCCCAGACCTGCGCGCACGATGAGAGCAAGAGGCGGACCCAGAGGGTTTGTTTGAAGAAGAAGGATCTGGATACCAAACTCTGATGAGACTTGACGTTTGCCCGGCATCCGAGGCCTGGAGGCCTGCATCTCCTCCCAGGTGACCACGCTTGCCCCTCCGAGCTTCTGCAACCAGGGCATCGGACCCACGGGCCACGAGCGTCCTGTCCAGCACCTGCTCATGGGGTAACCGCATGTCCGCTTCCCTCGGGCAGCAACCTCTCCCTGCATGGACACTGTCGGTGCCCTTGTCCGTCAGGTCCCCTCACCTCCCCTGAGCCAGGGCGGTCGTGTCCGTGGCCTATTCCTTTCTTCCCTGGAATTCTCTTGTTGCCTCCATGAGCAAGAGTGTTTCTGGCCTTGCAATCAGTGAATACTAGTGTTACTTTGTTATTTGACTAATAATAATGTAATATTTTATTAATAATTTATCATGATAATATCAATTCTATCATATTAGTTATGTCATATAATATATAAATTATATATTATCTTATAAAATATAATTAATATATTATATTATTAATATATCACATATGTTATATTAATGTTAATAGTATATTATATTAATATTATTGATAATATATCAATATATGATATGTAACATTATATATAATATAATATTAATTATGTTAATAATGACTTTGTTATTTGACTAATAATAATAGGGTTACTTTGAACTTTGAGGTTTGGGGGAAATAATCTCACCTCCCAGCTTTGTTAAGTAAAACTAGGTATCTGAAGCTCCACGCTCAGGGCTGGCGGGGGGCGGGGGTAGTTCCTTCCCCTTCCATGTCTGTGCTATGCCTTGTCCATTGAACATCCTTGTTCCGTTGGTAATGGAACTTTCTGCACTACATCCTTCCACGAGAAGCTTTTGTGGGAATTAAATTGAGTAGGGCTTACTGTGGAGAATAAATGAGATAATTCATTTCTTTTTTTTTGGAAAATAGTCAATGAACACCTACGGCATGCCGGGCCCTTCTAGGCATTGGAGATGCAGCAGTGAATAAGCTCAAGATCCTGCTCGCAAGGAGTTTACATTACAGTGGGAGATATAGACAATATGTAGGTGTAACTTGAAATGGGGGCGGTCAGGGAACATGCCTCTTTGGAGATGACAGGCAGGCGTCTGATTAAAGTGAGGGAGGGGGAGATGCCAGTACCTGGGGGAAGAACTTTCCAGGCAAGGTGGGGAGGCAAGTGCAAAGGCCCTGAGGTTGGGATGTGCTTGGTGTGGCTAGGAAACAGCAAGGAGGCCAGTGTGGCTGGAGCACTGTGAGTAGAGAGGAGAATGATAGGAAAGGAGGCTGAAGAGGTAGCAAGGCTCTCCGGCATCCCTGCCGAGTGCTCAGTTCTGCCTCTGCTTGCATGCCTCCAAGGGTGGGGAGCTTACTCTCACCTGAGGCGATCTTGCCCATATTAGGACATGCTTGACTTCCAGTATTTCTTCCTTACCATGAGCTTCTAACCATTGACCCCATTTTTGCCCCTGGAAACTCCACAGAACTTGCGTGCCCTTGCCCCTCTTCGTCAGCCCTTAGGAGATCTGAAGCCGGCTCCACTTCATGTCTTAATTTTCTCTCCCTTGAGATGTTCCTCCCATCGTATTATTTGGAGCCTCTCTGGGGTTCATCAGGATATTTCCCCCCTTGTTCTAGGGACAATACCTGTATTCATTCTGCCTCTGATGGTTTGGGCTTGTACAGCAGCCTCTCAACTCCACGAGTGCCCTTCGCTCCAGGCTTTTCCTTTCTGGAAGGGGTGGCTCTCCCTCCATCTCCCCCACCCCCATTTCTGTCCTGAAGCCACCAGGCTTGAAATACGGGTACAGGACATGGCATTTATTCATGTTAAATATCCTCTTGTTGCATTAGGTCCACTGATTCTGCAAGTCAGGCCTTTTGAGACCCTGATTCCGCCACCCGACACATCTACTGTTTCTCTACTTTGTGTCACCCACAAGTCCCATCCCAAAGCCACCCCATGTCTCATTTGTGCATGCACAAGGACACAGTGGCCTCTACTCTGTGCCGGGTTCTGGCCAAGTGCTGCAGATGCAGGGATCCCCTTGGGGACCCCACAGTCTAGTTTGGTGGAGGACACGAGAGAAGTGCGTTCATTATGGCAAAGTGTGTAGGTTCTGGGGGAACCTGGTGCAGGTGGGGGTCGGAGGCAGAGATGACCTGCAGCAGGTGCTTGTCAGGAGTCCAATGGGGATGAAAGGCATGCCGGGAGGAGAGCACAGCAGATGTCAAGACAAGGTGACAGGAAAGTTAGTGTCATGTTCAGGGAAGCGCTGGAGGTGCGGGGCGTCTGGTGTGTGTAGCTGCGTACATGGAAGCTCTAGCTGGTTGGAAAAAGTGGGTGCAAGAGATCATCAGTGTCTAGAGTATTTCCCAAGGACCCACGGAGTCCTGGGAACCTTTGGTATTCAATGTAAGCACAACCTACGGGATTGCCGCCGTGGCGTTTTTATTTTTTAAAAAAGATTTTATTTATTCATTCATGAGAGACGCAGAGAGAGAGGCAGAGACACAGGTAGAGGGAGAAGCAGGCTCCCCGCGGGGATCCCAATGCGGGACTCAATCCCAGGACCCCGGGGTCACACCCTGAGCCAAAGGCAGATGCTCAAGGGCTGAGCCCTGCAGGTGCCCCCCACCGTGGCACTTATAGGCACACAGCACTCGCTGGGGGGGGGGGGGGGGGCGGGGCGCTACTGTGTGAGAGATGCACGTGTTTGATGCTCCCCTGCTGGGGTTTCCCCATGAGCCCCACCTGGGCTGGGGCCTGCCTGGCCCCCCGGCTTGTGGGAGCCAAGCAGGAGCACTCAGTTCCCAAGGTCTCCATCCCAACTTTCCCCAGTCCTCCCCATTCCCTGCGGCCTGTCCCTGCGAGATCTCTGAAATTCTGGGGGCCAAGAATGACTTGTGTTCCGAATGAACGAACGTAGCACCTCCAGGCCAGCAGCGTTCTTTCTGTCTCCCAAAACCACCACTCTGCCAGCTTCACATGAAGGGGCCGCTTAATATGCAGCTGAGAAACAGCCCTACAAAGGAAAGAAGATAAGGTGGGAATGTTGAATATTCATTTTTGTGGTTAGAGGGTGTTTTTCCTATGATTCTGTTATTCAAATGAGCTTGGATTGTAACTCCCATTTCAACAACAAATGCTTAAAGAAACACAACAGGATAATCCCCGGGGTTGTTCCCTGGAGATCGCCTCCAGAGTGACCTGCCTCCGGGAACACTTCACCTTGAAAGCAGGGACCTCACTTCTTCTGCCCCCATGGACCTAAGGCAGCGACAGCAGGAGGAGAAACCAGAGCTAGCAGGTCTCCAGGCCCCGGGGCAGTGCCCACAGGCCCAAGAGCTGGTCGTTGCTCTGTTGTGGGCTTTGACAGGGCAGTGGGCCAGCCTGACCCCCAGCTCAGCTTAGGGAGCCACTGGGCGGGGTGGTCAGCTGAAGAGCCCCAGGGGGCCATGGCCACATGGTCCTAGAACTGGTGAAGCCCATTCTACGAGACCTAGAAACTGAGTCCGAGACCAGATAGCACCGATGAGCGATGGCAAGGTGAGCTGCACTTGGCATTTGTGTTATGATAAAGCAGTTTGGCATCCGCTCCCATCTCTCCATCTCCCCTGACACCTCTTGGTTCAAGCCTGGGTAGACACTCACCTCCTGACAACATCCTGCTGTTGCTCTCGCTTGTCTCCAGTCTCCACCTGGCAGCCAAGGTGACTTTTGAGAATGTAAATTGAATCATCATTCTTACTAAAGAGCCTTCCATGACCTTCCATTGAGCTTAGGATGAAATCCATGGCTTAGATGGCCCTGTGGGGCCAGGCCCCCACCTGCCTGTCTGAACCCCTCTTTTGCCCTTGTCCTCCCCATGCACTGTGCTTTGCTACTAGTTCCTAGGAGGATCCAAAGTCTTCTGCCTCAATGCCTTTGCACTGGCTCTCCTCCCTCTTGGGACACGATTCCCAGCTCCTCTCCTGGTTAGCGCCATCTCACTTTTCATTTTTCCATACACCTCCTCAGAGAGGTCTTCCCAGACCTCCTCCCTGAGCCAGTTTCCTCATGTGACTCTCTTCATTTTCTTCCTAGCTTTCCTAGTCACAATCTGTAATGAGTTGTGTACTTGTGATCTGTCTCCCCTATTGACAGGCAAGTCCCCCCAGGACAGGTGTCTTCTCTTTGTCATCTCTGTGTCCTCAGGACCCAGCACAATGCTCAATAAATATTGACCAAATGAATTTATTGAGCATCAACCGTGTGTCAGATTCCTCATATACTTTTTCACATTTAATCTCCCCACGACCCTTGTGGAGCCGGTCAGTGTCCCCTGCTGCAGAGGGCGAAGTCACGCTCACAACACCACACAGCAACCGAACACCTGCTCTGGAGCGCATGCTCTTCCCACCATCTCCTCTGAGCCCGAAAGCCCAAGTGTTGGTTTTGCTACTGCTTGTGGGATGTAGGATGAAGCCCCAACTTTCTTGAACCTTCTTTCTCTCATCTGTACAACGTGGGCAATAATAAAGCACGCCCGTGTACTGCAGTGAAGCGTGGGCTCCAAAGCCACTTTGTCAGGGCTCACCAGCCGGCTACAAGCCGTATGACCTTGGATGAGTGACTCAATCTCTCTGTGCCTCAATTTTAAAATCTGCAAAGTGGGCATAAATGAAGTTGTGGAGAGGAGTTCAGGTGTGTGTGAAGCCTTTGCAACCTGCCAGACACATAATGGTGGAAGAGTTAACTATCTTCATCATCCTCATCCTCGTCATCATTGTCATCATCATCGCCATCCGCATCATTAGTTAGCATACAGGGACTTGATGGCTTTCCAACCCTTTCATGTTCCAGGCTCACAAAAGACCCTTTATGGTAAACAGGGAAGGCTTTCTTTTCCCTGTTTTTACAGTGGAGGAAACTAAGGCTGGGAGGTCCTGCTGGGAGTCCTCCAGCAGCAGGAGGAAGTCCCGGGCCTGGCCCAACACTCTCCTCCGTGTCCACGGCTCTTCCTCTGACTTCATCCCCGGTGCCCCAGCCCTCCTCCAGCCCCACCTGCCTCTCTCCTGCTGATCTGTCCCTTTTGCTCCGTTAGGCAGGGGTACGACCCCAGGGCCCCACGGTGCCTTGGGCCCCTGTGCCCCTGCGCGCTCCCCACCCCAGTGACGCAGAGTGAATTAGTGTGCACCGCACCCTGGAGTTGAGGGGGGGCGCACTTCCTGGCCTCATATTTGCACAAAGTGCTCCCAGGGCCTCTCTACATTTGCACTTGCCCATGGACTTGGCATTTTCAGGCCCAGCTTGAGTGCGATCTTGTCATAGGGCGCCTGCATGCCGGGTTTGGGGAGCCCAGGGGACCCCAGCTCTCTCTCTGTCCCGCCAGCTCCCCGCGGCCTCCTCCCCCCCGTTGGGCTCTCTCTGTCCCACCCTAGGGTCTCGGACTCATGTATGTGTTCCCTCCCATCCCCGCTCTCTCTCCTTCTTGGCTGCCTGCCCCAGCGCACCCCCCCCCCCTCTCCTCTCTCTCCTCATCCCTGGCTTTACATGTTTCTTTCCCTCCATCCCACTCCCCTCCGCTAGGTCCTCTCTTGCCCCACCCCCACCCTTCTCCATTTCTGCCCTTGTCACTCCCTCCTCCTCTTCTTCCAACAATAAGGGTGCAGGTCTAGCTTCACATTCCCACCTGCGATGCCTCATGGGGCCACGAGCCGATCCTTGGCCCCAGCGCACTTACTATCAGATCCTTTCGGGGGGGCTGAAGGTAGAGGAGAAGACCCAGGAAGGTAGAGGGGAAGGACTGTTGGACCCCACCTGGGCTCTGTACTGGGGGAACAACCAGTGTAGGCCTAACCTTCCAAGGGCATTAGCTCTGGGCACTAGCCCAGTTCGCCTTTCTGTTCTCTCTATTCCTCTGGGCTTCTTTGACCCAGCCTCACCGCTTCCCTACTGCTCCAAAGCTGGCTGAGAGTTCCTCCTGGGAAATTCCAGATCTTCCAGCCTCTCTGAGCAGTTGGGACCTCTAAGCCAGAACCACTCACCTGGTCTGGCAGGAAGTACCGTTCTCCATCCCCCTGCACCCCAACCCCATGGTCCTGGGCCATCTGAAACTCATGAGCTGCTTGTCTCTGGCAGGGAGCAGCCTTGGCTGAGGGTTCCTTGGAGGGGCTTGGAGGTGGGAGGGGGCACACCCTGAGGTCCCCGCAAGTGGCTCACAAGGTTAGTGGCATCTGGACCCCCCTCCCCCACTCGCTCTGCTGAAAAGGGCCAAATGTGGTCAAGGAATTTCCTCCCCCTGGACATCTGCTACCTTGGTTCAGAGTATGCCGCTGTCCATGGTGAACCGGGGGCCCCAGGGTGTGGGTCTGGGATTTGTGTCGCAGGTGTCCAAGATGTCCCCAGCCCGGGGTGAGGTCAGGGAGGCTGGGAAGCAGGGGAGTGGTGAAGCTCCAGCAGTGACCCCAGATCTCCACTTGACATGTGTTTGGATCCTTCTGTCCTTCCTTGCCTGCTTTGCCTTTTCGGAGGCATCCAGGCTCTCTGCAGCCCGCCTGCTCTAATGGTGCATGCCTGGTCTGCAGATTAGAGCTGCATCATTTTGCAATACTTTTGTGTGAAAAAAATTCGATTAGATCCTACACCCATTTGCTTTAGCACAAGAAATTCCAACATTACTTTTGTCAATAAAGACCTACAAATAGTCTGCAAATATAATTGCAATTGCCGTGTTGAATGAATACTTGCTTAAAGAATGATTTTAAAATATTTTATCACTAACACGTGAGAACAAACTTCCTCATTGATACCACTTGTCAAGGATTTGAAAAGATCCTCATTAAAAATTTTGATTATTTGTGTGGAGTCATTTTGATAAATTGTGTGTCCTACTCATTTCTAGTGTAAAACCTGATTTTAAAAGAAATACACTTCCAGAAGTGAACTCAAGTTTCTCGTTAAAACATTTGAAAGTATTTAATTTGGAACCTATATACAAACTCAATATTTAATATCTTCCCTAGTATTTTGTGTTGTTTTCTTATTATAATTATATTTTATAAAGAATATGTAATTAGTTTTTGATGCTTCCCAGTGGATCTACACAAGGTCGGTGGAGGAGCGGATGAATTGGCCTTTTGGTGAGGTGGTGCCAGCAAAGGAGAGATTTCTGACTGAGGATCTTGCCGAGTCAGGTCAGAGGGTATTTTTTCCAGGAATGGGAAGTTGTTCCTGGTCGAGGGGCAGCCTGGATTTGGGGCCTTCTCCACTGTGCCTCTCACTTCTAGAGTAGAGCTGGGAGGATGGACTCCCTGATTCCACTCCCAGAGGCTTGATCGCTGCTTGGGGTCCAGGCCACCCACACCCCAGCACCCTCCCCGGCTGCTACCCGCCCCCCAGGCAGTGTTTTATTCCAGCCTCAGTGGCAGACAGGCTCCCTCACACAGGGATCACTCGTGGGGGACCTTCCTTGGAGTGCTCCTCTGGCACTGCAGACTCCAAATAGGAAATGCTTGTCCCCAGAACCTGCCTTTCTGGGGATGGACACACCCAGGGGCCTGGTGAACCTAGAGGCCCTATCTGATCCTCGCTCCAGGGGATTGGTGTGAGGTCGGAGGGGCGTCTGGCTTGAGTGCAAAGGCTCTACCCCTTGTTGGCTGTGTGACCTTAACCTTGACCACCCCAGTTTTTCTCTCCAGGCCCCAGTTTGTTCACCTGTTACTAGGAGATGTTAATACTTGCCTTGCAGGATCGTAAGGAGAAACTAAGGGAATGTATAGAAAAATGCTTTGTGAACTGTAAAGTGCTGTGCATACATGGAGGGGGGCGGGTGATGATTGCTGTCAACAAGGGCAGGACCACTATGATCCCTACTGAACTGCGAATGGTCCCTGCAAACTCCTTAGGGGCAATTCTACAGGTAGAAGCTCCTCTGGTGTTCCAGTGGCAGTGACTGGGTGGTGAGGGGGGCTTGGCTGGCAGGGGCTGACGTCAGCTTTGAGATCCAGCTCAAATCAGAGTCTGGTAACACACTAGAGCCCTGTTCTTTCATTCACTAAACAAACATTTACTTATTTATTTTTAAATAGCTTTTCTCCTTTTTCCCATTCCGACGGTAACACATGCTCGTTCTAGAACATTTAGAAATACAGATATGGTAAAAAAAGAAAAAAAAGAAAAAAAAAGAAATACAGATATGGTAGAAGAAGAAACTAAGAGTCACCCCAGCTCCTGCCTCCATGAATGAATGAGTTGGGTGCACACACTTCTCCCCACACTCCTTCAAATCCATTTTAGAAAAATGTTGCATAATACTTCCTGTTTTGTGACCTTCTTTTTAAAAAATTCTAACATTAAGTTGTGAACTTTGGGTTGTCATAAACCATTGCACCACATCATAAAAATCACTGCCTATCTGTCCATACCGTTAAACATTCAGTGGTGCCTGCTGTGCACAGACCTGTGGGTGAGCCCCTCTCTGGAACGAGGTGGGGGGGGGCGGGGAGGATGTGTAGAGCTGCCCCTGTCTGCCCCCTGAGGACTCATCATCCTGCAGAGGAAAATAGATCACCTCAGAGAGATGGGATCTGAAACCTAAGACAGGAGGGGTTGAGCCCTGAGGGAAGGGTGCTGGGAAGGAGGGGACATTTCCAAAAAAGGGAGCGGGGAAGGTATCCTGGAGGAGATGCCTGGCATAGAGAAGTGGGCTGAATTTAAATGTGAAAATGGGGAAAGGAATTCTGGATGGCAGGAAAAACGTGAGTTAGGGAGGTGTGTGAACCCACACATCTTCAGAAAATTAGCAAAATCACGCCTCGCTCTCTGTGCCTTTGTAGAAGCTAGTAAAGGGCGTGGGGTTTGATATTGGGATTGATGAGCTAAAATCTGTTATCCCACCCAGAGAATGGGGAGCATTTACAGGGGGATTATATCTGTGACTTTGAGCAAGTCACATAACCTCAGAATGTTAAAGGAGGAAAGGCTTGATCATCTTCCAACTTCACATTTTAAAAAAAGATTTATTTATTTCAGAGAGAGAGAAAGAGAGAGAGAGTGAGAAAGAGAGCTTGCATACATGCACCAGCAGGACGGGGGAGGAGCAGAGGGAGAGAGAGAGAGTTTCAAGTATACTCCCTGATGAGTGTGGAGCCTGGCAAGGGGCTCGATCTCATGACACTGAAATCATGACCTGAGTCAAAATCAAGAGTTGGACGCTTAACTGAGTGAGCCACCCGGGCATCCCCCAACTTCACATTTTATACATGGAGAATTGAAGCCCAGAACAGTGGGTGCCAGGTGACACAGCAACTGTTGTGGGTGATGCTAGGAGCTGGTGGGCCACTTCCAGAGCAAGGGCCAAGTTGTTCATAGAAGTCCTCCTAGCACTTGGCACAGACCTGAACAGGAAACTCCCAGGACAGGTTACCCTGAGCTGAGCTAGGACTGCTTTCTAGCACTGTCTTGGGGAAGACCACAAGAAGGTACAACACTCCAAGAGCTAAGACCTACTGGTGGTACAATCAAGACGTAAATATTTGTTCTTGCCCATCTCCTACATCCCCACACCTACCTGGGAAAAGGGCTTCTATCTGAGTCAGGCTCTTTTGGTTAGAAGAAAGAGAGATCCACCAAACTGCCTCAAGTAGAAGGGGGTTCATTACAAGGATACAGAACATTCTCTTGGGAATCCGAGGATGGGAACCATAAGGTGGTCAGGCCTCATGGGGATCGGAGCTGGGACCAGAAAACTATTACAGTAAAAGCAGCTCCATCTTTTCCCTGGACACCAACCTCTCCCACCTATCCAACCATCTATCACATGATCCATCCACCTATCCAACCATTCACCACATGATCCATCCATCTATCCAACCATCTATCACATGATCCATCCACCTATGCAACCATTCACCACATGATCCATCCATCTATCCAACCATCCACCAAATGATCCATCCATCTATCTACCATCCACCTGTCCAGTCATCTATCACAAGGTCCATATATCCATCCAACCATCCACGTATCCAACCATCCATCATATGATCCATCCATCTATCCAGCCATCCATCTGTCCAGCCATCTATCCCATGATCCATCCAACCATCCATCCATCCATCCATCCATCCATCCATCCATCCGTCCATCCATCCAGTCAAATGTTGCATAGACTCTGCCCTCCCGGGAGCCTCTCCTGCAGGCTGTTGCATACTGTGGTGGAAAGAGAAATGAACAAGTGCAGTTGACAGTCTAATAGCACATAGCTGCCATGTTTATTAATCCCCTCAGCCTTCCGGAAGCGTTTCTGTGTGCCAAGGTTGGGACTGGCATTGGCGATGCAGAGGAGAACGAGTCAGGCACCGACATATCTCCCTAAGGACTCACAGTGCAGGGAGGGGGACCCATGGATACAATCATAATACAATCTGATAGGTGCTAAAGAGAAGCTGATTGAATGATTAATTGATATTCAGCCTTGTTCCGCGAAAGATTTAAGATTTACAGATATGTAGATTGAGACTCCGGGACGTGTATCTATGTGCAACCATCTTGCGATTGTATTGCTGGGGTCTTGGGGCCAGAGCATATCCTTAGGGACGGGAGTGGGGTTTCCACCAAAGGAAATGAAAATGTCCATTGTCAGTCTTCTGAGAAAGATGTCATTCGTACAACAGGAAATGAGGACTTTGGCAAGCAGGCGTTGGGTGGGGGTGAGGAAAGAGTCTCTGTCTGTGGTACGAAGGGCTGTTTGTTCTGGATTCTGAGGTGTGGCAAGCCCCAGAACATCCCTAGAAGTGGTGGGGTGGGGGAGAAGGGCAGGTGAGCTTCCCTGGGCCACATGGGAGCGGGCCAGGAGGGAGGCTGGAAGGGGACTCTGGGGCTGACCTGGCCTAGGCCCTTCTACTCTGTGACATACCTTCTTTCCTCATGACAAGGTGACAATCGATCGTCCAAACCAGCACCCCCTAGAGAGGAAAAGGGGAACCATTAATAATCATGTGTGTACAGGAATTGATGGCAGCATGCAGCCACGTGACCCCCTAACCACTTACCACTAGTCTTTTGCCTGTAGAAGTTACAGACCTGTCTCTGCCATCTGGGGAGAACCAAGAAGGGCCTATACTGATGCTTGAGGCCCATGAAAATATTTGATTTCTGAAAGAAATGATTAATGACTCCAAAATGCAAAAAACAAAACAAAACAAAAAAACCCCCCAAAAACCCCTCAAAACCAGAAAAACCCAAACCCAAACATAAGCCTGGTCAAGATAAAAAAAAAAAAAAAAAAGAATAGGTATTTAATACCTATAAAATATCAGGTTAACTTTGTTCATTCCTAAATTCTTAAGAGCTGCTTTACATTTGAAACCAGCTTGCTGATTTAATTCTTCCTTTTCTCAAGAATCCTTGAGAATGACTGCTGAGAAATCATAGCCAAACATAAATCAGCTGCTCATAGCCAAATAATTGCAAGAGTCAGATGATAAACATTTTTTCAAAATATTTTTACAGCAAGAAATTATACTAACGGGAGTATACGGGTATGTTGTAATATGGATGTTTTTGTGTGGAGTGGGACCTCCCAAAAATCAGAGGATCCAGCGTCGATGAAAGTCTTTACAAGGCCCCGAGCAGGGCGGCAAGGCCTGCAGGGTCGTCATTCACCCCATCGTCTACCTGCATGGCGCCAGGGACTTGTGCAGTGCACAGCCTGCACAGCTCTATCAGGCGACCTGGTCATGGGGTTGGGCAGAGTGCTCTTCCAGAGTCCAAAAAGGGGGGTGGCCACGAATGGGACAGTTTCCAGGGCGGACAGCCGTGTCCAGGAAACAGTGTGGTGAGGAGACAAGGAAGACAGAGCTGAAAATAGTCCAGCGAATTAGAACCGAGTCTCAATTCTCCGCTTACTGTCCAGCAGGAGAGGCAGCAGCCCTCCCCACAAACAACAGGGGTCAGAGGTGGCCCCATGACAGGGGCTTTGGCAGCGGCCAGAGAGAGTGCGATGGGGGGACAGGGGCAAGAGGAGGAAGGTAATCCCGGATGAAGGGACTTGGACGCTGCACGAAACAAGGGTTGATTCCCATCAAGCCTTGCAGTGTGGCAAGGATTTGTTCAGGCAGGGAGCCAGGGGTGGCAAGCACAGGATAGAGAGCACGCGGGGGAGCCTTGGGGGCCCGTGTCAGCCTCTCCTCTGGCCCTGTCCTTTGCCAAAAGATGTCAGCCATCAGGTGCTGTTAAATTCTAGCTGGACAAAACCCGCTGGACAGGAGAGCCGGCGTGCCTGGGCTGCAAGCAAAGGTGTTCAGATGAGCTCAGCCTTCTCCCTGACACCGGCTTGCATCTTGGCCCAGCGCACAGCTGCCAGCCAGTATCCTGGAAGGAGCTGCTTCTCCTTTCCAGTCTATTTATTCCAGGACCTCTGGACCAAAGACTAATTTTTCTTTTTTTTTTTTCTCTTTCTCTTTACCATACAACAGCTCTTCCTATACTGTAAATCTGTAAAAGTGTCCCTGGTGGGGGCAGAAGCATGCAGGTGACCTTTAGAACCTATCTGAGGAGGACTGGTGTTTGAAGGCCAGAATTGCCCCCCACTCCCGCCCCACCAGCTCAGGAATGGACAGGGCCAGCCCCTCATCCAAGGGATCAGGACAAGCGACCCCTTTCCTACCAACAGGGACGAAGAAGTGAACTGCCCTGTCCGTGGTCACCCAACGATTAGCGGAACCAGCATCCCTGCCAGGCAGAGAGACCGAGGTGACGATTGAGGCTAGGTTTCAACATGGAGAGGATTTGAACATGGAACCACGGGAAGAGGATGATGTTAGGCTAAGGGGTCAGCCCAACCAAGGTGGATAGCAGAGGACAGCAATGGCCACCGTACATTAAAAAGAGCTGACACTGGGATGCCTGGGGGGCTCGGTGGTGGAGCGTCTGCCATAGGGTTAAGGGCGTGATCCTGGGGTCCTGGGATCGAGTCCCCACAGGGAGCCTGCCTATGTCCTTGCCCCTCTCTCTGTGTCCCTCATGAATGAATAAATAAATTAAACCTAAAAGAGCTGACACTTTTTTGAGCCAGGCAGGATTTTATCGCTGTTCTTGCATTTGTTCCTTGGCTTCGCACAACAACACGATGAATCCCATTTTATGGATAATAAAACAGAGGCACAGATAGTAACTAAGTGATCTATCTGAGCATCAGAGTGGGGACTTGAACCCAGGGAGGCAGCCGGGCTCCAGGGCCCTCCTGCTCCAGCCACCACCGGGCAGTCACGCACCACCCACCTGCCGAGCACCTGCTGCCGCCCGCCTCGCTCGCTTGCTAAGTGCTTTTCATGCATGGTCGCATTTCATCCCCATCACAGGGTGACACGGAGGGAGGACTATTATTACCATTTTACAGATGCGGAAATGGAGGTTCAGGCGGGGTGAGCCCCTTGCCCACGGTCACGCTCTGCTTCCCACCCTGGGAGGTAGTTCTGACGAGCGCTCCTCCTTCATTGAGAAAAGCCTCGTGCTCCCCGCGATCCCGCAATCCCAGATCAATCGCTCCCCGGCTCGCCACGGAGGCCCGTGTAGCCACTAGATCACTTTTAAGGTTTTCAATAATTCTGTGAAGAGACAGAGCAGCATAAAGCAAAGCTAAAAATATCATTTTTCTGTAGCTGTCATAACAACATTTGGGCTAATTGATTCTCAATAGAATAATGACATCCAGTATGTAGTGAGAAATATTCATGAAGAGCTCTGTGAAATCCTCGAGGTGCCGGGCCGGGCTGGCAGCCCAGGACCGCTCAGGAGCGCGTCCGTGTAGACGGCGGCGTGGCCAGGCGGGGCGGGTGAGGCCCCGATCCCCAGCCTGCTGCGGCCTCCCCGGCCTGAGTTCGGACATCAAAGCCTTTCGGTCCCGGAGGATTGTGGCTCCCAGCCCCCGGGCTGCTTTAATCAGAGAAAGGTGATGAAAAGATTAGAGGGTATGATTTATGGAGCGAGATTAGCATCAGAGGAGTCGAGGGGGAGAAGAGAACTCTCTTAAAGTAGTTGAGATAACGGTGTCTGCGGAGGGAGGGCAGGTGCTTAGGCCGCGGCAGGGCTGGCATCCTGAGTGGGTCTCTGAGTGGGTCCCGTGGGGACGGGCAGGCGGGGAGGAAGCACCTCTGGGTCGTCAGAGCCCCCCCCCCCCACGCATGGACCTGCCCCCTGGGCATCTCCGGGTGGCCCCAGGCTGGTGCTCCCCCCACCCCCCGGGCCCGATTGCCTCTGCGTGGCCTTTCACCTGGGCCTCGGCGACAAGGAGAGGGGGGCTCAGGGCCCTTGGGGTGGTTGTGCACCCCGCGGTGTCCCTGCCTGGTGAGATGGCCTTCCGGGCTAGCTGTGCGTGCCCCGTACAGGCACAGGGTGTCGGTGTGCACCTGTCGGGGTGGGGTGGAAGCCAGACCCTCACATTTGGGCAGCTCCCCATAGGGGCCACGTACTTGCCATGCATGAGCTCCTTTCCTCCTCGCTGCAGTGTCATGAGGTAGGGACTCTGACAATTCTTGTTTTTCCCTCTCTAGGGGGAAACTGAGGCCGAAAAAGCCTTCAGTAATCTTCTCAGGTCACATGGTTGGCTAAGTGGCAGAGCTGGGATGGGGGGCCGGGGCCTTTGGGTCAAGCCCTGAAGCTACAGGGTGCTGGAGAGAGAAGAGGGGGTGGCAGGGGCGGGATGTGGGAGGGCGCGGGAGGGGCAGGCCTGCTGAGCATGGGTGGTGCACCCCACGTATTCAGCAGGTGCGCAGCAGGAATGGTGTCTGTGGGGCGGGGGTTGGAGTGGAGGGAAGGCCATGCAGGGGGGCGCACCATCCCACGCTGTCGGAGCAGGTCCTTTCCCCGCCCCCTTTCCCCAAATTCCAGGGGCCTTCAGCTGGTAACGTGGCCCCTCAGCTATCACAGCCCTGAATTCACTCGTGCTCCCCCCTGTGGACCATCTGCCCATCCAAAGCCTCACCCCATTATTTCTGGAAGCTTCCTGGGTTCTTGTGTGAGCTCTGTGACTCTTCTCTGATGGTTCTGCCCTCCCCACCCAGTGCCTCCACGCGTGTCTGCTGCTGGTCCAGGGGACATGTCACCCTGCGAGCGCTGCTAGGCCACCCCACGACCCCCAAGGTTCAATTGAGTGAGCAGGTACTAAAGCTCATAGACTGTGAGCTCTAGGAGAGCAGGGCTGCATCTCCTGTTCCCCACTCAACCCTCAGCTCCAAGCCCGGGCCTGGGGATGTAGTAGCTGCTCAGTAAAGAGGTATCTCAGGTTCACTGGAGGCGCCAGTGCAGCAGCCTGTGTCAGCCTGGTAACCCGGGGACCTGAAAACAGCTCCTTCACCTTCATTCCCTCTGCCGCCCACCCACTCCTCAGTGACTCTTAGACACCGGCGTGCCAAGGACCCAAGGACCTCGTTTCCCTTCTCATTCCTTTAGCCAAATCCTCATGCAAATCAGCTCCTTCCTGACTTGGCCTAGTTAATAGCAGCTAATGATTAACGGGTAACGTGTACTGAGTACTGGCTGAGGACCAGACACTGTGCTAAGCTGTTGGTGTGAATTCTCTCCTCTTATTGCAAAGCAGCCCCATGAGTTAGGCACTATTTTTATTTCTATTTTACTGGTGAGGTATCTGGGGCTCAGAGAGGGTGAGCAACTTTCCCAGAGACACACAGCTGGCGCATCGGCACGGGAGCTGGGAGGGAAAAGCCGAGAGGTCTGACTGTGAGCTTTGTTGTCAAGCGTGTGCAGCCTGCCCTTCGCACTGGTCTGAGGTGCAGTGAAGTGTGGTCTGAGACGTCGGCTGCACATATCAGTAGTTGCGCATCAGCAAGTCTTTGGTGTCGGTATCATGATCCCAATTTTACAGATGAAGAAGCTGAGCTCAGAGCAGTTAAGCAGCAGCCAGCCAAGGATTAAAGAGGCGGCTAGGGTTCGAGCGCCGAGCTCCTAGCTCCAAAGCCTCATGCCTTGCGCTGTGCCCTCCCTCTGGGGACTGAGACCATCCTTGGTCACGGGAAACGGGTGGCAAGAAGGAGTAAGAAAGAGACCCAGCCTGTGGTGTGTGCTCCAGAGCTGGGGACCAGGGTCCCGGAGGAAAACACAGATACCGCAGCACACCAAGAGACCTGCGCAGAGGGGTGGGGAGGGACCCGGCATCTGGAATGGGGCATTTGGGGTTGCTGCCACTTGCGTCACAGGAGTGTTTTGGGTTCCAGCCGTGCGGCAGAGGGCCCCCAAATTATTTCCCAGCAGTGCACCTCCATGGCATGAGGGTTACCAGGGTGCTGTCCCCTGGCCCCTCATTGGCCTGGGAGGGGTGGGGACCCCCACAGTGATGGGATGTTCAGCATGAACAGAATGGCCTCTGTATCCAGAAGCAACATGTCATTACACAGAAAGAGAAGAAAAAAAAAAAAGGCTTTGGTGGCACAAATCCAGGCACGTGTTCGTCAGCCGTGTGACAGACACATTCCGAGCCTCAGTTTCTTGATGCATAAAATGGGGATATCAATGTCTGCCAATCCTCCCGGGCAGGGTGAGGCTTCTGTTCTTGTTGCCAAGGCAGATGAGCTACACCCAGTGCATCAGAATTGGGGGCCGAGGTGGGGGTGGGGAATCTGGAAGGGAAGGTAGGAGGAGCCAGGGAGGAGAGAAGGTGTGGAGACACTCGTCCCAGAGGCATCTAGTTATTGGGGTCAGGTCCAAATGGAAATCCTCACTCCACTCTGACCCGAGTCCCCGAGTATAGCTTTTCTGTATCAATAGAGCTATTTTCGTTTCCCAGGATGATCCGTTTTTGTAGTTCATTCACTCGTATATCTGTTCTCTAAAGCAACGTTTATCGATAAGGGATCTACCCCGAGACCTCAGATGCTCAGAGGTGAAATGAGCAACGACCCCAGTATGCCTCCAGGACTGTAAGGCGTATTTGCGGAGAAAAGACATAGGCCTAATGGGTGGGATACGAGTGTGCATAGTTGAGATGCCACTTCCAGCTGAGGCAATGCGGGAGTGGCTCCTGGATGAAGTGGCAGTTAGGGTGCAGAAGGCTCACGGCCTACCAACACCAACAAAGGTTGTGCGTGGAGACTAAAGGAGGGGTTCTGAGCCCCATTTCCCTCAAGGAGCTATGCCCCAGAGCTAACACAAGACGCGAGATGGATCCTGCTGGTTCCCCAGTGGCGCTTGGGTTCTCTGCGCCTCTGTTCCAGTGAGTATCACCCTGAGGGTGATTTTTGTGTCTAAAGCCATGCATCTTTCATGTAACGTGGTCCCTCAAATCAAGCCAATAACCTCATCTGCTGCTTAACCCAAAGAAAAGTGATTTGTTCCAATGCTGAAGGAAGCCCGGCTGTGCTGGGCTTGCTGAGCTATGACATATTGGTCTCTCTCCTAAGGGATTTGTAAGGGTAATTTTGACCATGCCTGGTTTTCCCCTTTATATGCCGACTTTAAACACCATCTCTACATCACACAGACTACTGTCGTGGGAGCCATGCGGCCAAGGCGTGGAGGTGGGGACAGCGAGATGTGCAAGGAGCATAATTAGAGGACTCCACGACTGCGAAGGGCCCCTCAGATTCCAAGAGCTCGCGAGTCGGCTGTGATCTTTGGAATCCTCATTAGAAATTCTCTCCAGAGCCCGGGGCATATGCTTTTGCTCGTCTTTAATAATGGCAAATCTTCATGCTTTTGAGGTTGGATTTGATTTCGGGAAACAACCACAAGAGGCATTTGGAGCCCAGCCTGGTGGAAGAACAAGCTGGAAAATGTGCTTCTGGTTAAATGGGAGGTGTGACTCTAATTGGCACATGGGGATGCCAAGTTCAGGTAGAAGCCAGAGCAGGAAGCTCCAGGGAAAGCTCTGGAGTTGCCGCAGGGGATGCCAGCCCCGGGGGCAGGCGGAGAGGGAATTCTGGGGCCCCACCAATGGGGCTGGACTTTGTCTCCCTCCCACAGGGACTCGATGTCACGAGCGGAGTAGGGCCATTTTCAGGGTGTCTGGGCCCAGGGGAAGCCAGCAAGCATCCTGTGGAGGCCGGATCTAACTCTGAGAAGCCACAATGGGGGCCCTGGGGGAAACGCCAGGCCTCCCCGAATCGACTGTGGCACCGCAGGACCTTGGGGTAGCCCCTGGAGGAGGCCCATGGGCTGGAGACTTGCGGGGGGAGACTTGCGGGACTGCCTACCAGGCCTTCAAATGGCAGGCCAATCACCAGATGCCACCCAGGGCTCGGCTGCCTGGGACATAGGATCCTCAGTGGCCCCGATGATCTGCTTCAGTGTCCCTGCACATTTTTCATGGCCCCGGGGCAGCCACAGGAGGCACTGGGTCCAACAGGGATTGGCACACCTGCTCCTCCCCCCCTTCCCTCCACCTTAACCCTCTGGGGCTATTGGCTTAATTCCACGGTGACCCTTCAGTGCCCACATCCCACCCCCTGCAAGGTGATGGACCGTCTTGTCCGGGTCATTTGATCACTGACTTCAAAGGCACCAAACTCCAAAAACTTGGTGTGTGTGGGGGGTCCCATTCTGGCTTGCAGGGGGAGTATATTTTGAGGGGATGGGACATGTCTGTCAGAGTGTTTGTTAGACGGTCATCCCCAAACAGTCTGCAGATGGTGAGGCATCTGGGTTTCTGTCCCACGAGGCTGAACCTCTAGGCCCTAGGATCTGAGGATGGAGTGCAGAGTGCTCCTCCAGAGGAGGAAGCGGACCAGAGGCCGGTAGCACATGTATGCACACTCCCCGACGCGGTGTGCCCCCGAGGATTTGCTCCCACGCTCCCCTTACACTCCGTGCTCCAACCAACTTCCTCACACGGGCACGCCACCTGCACAGAGGTACCGACCCACCCACTCCCAAATATCCCACACGTAACTAGTCGGGCCTCTCTCCAATGCAAAAGCACATAACCATGTGCCATTCCCCACACGCTGACGGACACTGGGACCAGCAGACCAATCTGAGGGCATCTTCCAGATGCCCTTCTCCCCACATGAGCTTGTAAGCAAAATGATATGGGAGAAAAAGTATATGGTCTCACAGTCTGACGGACTGGACTCAAGGGCTGCGATTGCCTCCTTGGGCAAGTCGTTTCCCAGCGCCTTACTTTCCGGATCCGTTAAGAGGGCAGGGTGCTAACCCCTCTCACACGAGGTTGTTGCGAGGATAGTACGAACTAACGGAGGAATGTGCTTTGCCTGGTACGCTGCAAAGTGCAAAAAAAAAAAAAATAATAATAAAGTTCATCACCAGGATCGTGGTTATCGCTTCCAACTGAGGAATAAGCCACATTTGGATGAAATGGACCTTCCTCAGCCAGCCTGTCCAAAGTAGGGTGGGCCGTGCAAGTGCACCTCGATGGGTAGAGCCATCCGTCCTCCCCACACGAGCGGCCACCTGGGACTGGGCTCCCTCCCCGAGCCTCTGGCTTAGGTGGTCTGGGACCCTGACCCAGGAGACCCAAGATGTGTGCTGGAGGTGGAACTGGTCAGTGAGGACCCAGAAATGGCCAGGCGATTCCCAAAAGAACTTTACATAATCAATGCAGCATCTATTACAAAACATCTATATGCAGAGATGACTCTTGCCCCAGCGGATGAAAAAGTGGCTATTGGCAAATCCCTGACAAATGTTTCTGGGATGTGAGGGCTTTGGGGAAGGTAAAGAGGGGAACGCAAGGGGAGAGCCAGAGCCCTTTCGGTGTGCGAGAAAGGGTAGGGATCAAGGCCTGGTGGTCCGGAGGCAAGTTGTGGGGGGACTGGAGGAGTAAGCTGAGCAGGGTGCCCACTGCAGAAAGGCTCCCAGGAAGGTGACCCGAGGTCACTGATGGCCGGAGGGACATGCACTTGAATGATGCATAGATTATGTTGCAGAGGAGTGGACGAGCTGCCACGGGCCCTGGACTTCCTGTAACTACTTGAGAAGCAAACAGTTCCAATAAAGCAGTCGGGGTAAGGAGAGGAGCCGAGATGGGGCGATGCGCATGCAGTGGTTGGAAACTCCGGGAGAGAAACCGTTCTGTCTTCCAGTGACTCGAACTTTCCAAACGGGAGGGAGCAGATGAGATTGGGAAGCAGGACTTGGGCATCGGCGTTTGAAGCAGAGAGTAGGAGAGGTGGGCCCTCGGAGTTGGGACTCTCCAGTTTCCTGTCCTCCCGGGACAGACTGAGGCCCGGGGCCAGGGCAAGAAGGTTGTGTCCGAGTTTCCCAGGGAGCGAGCCGGGCTGGCGGGGTCCTTAGGACAGATGAGGTTCAAGGTCGGTGTGTCTGCTGCACACACCCAAATGGTGCGGCAATGGGATAGACCTGTGCGTTTCTTCAAGAAAGACCCAAGAGCTTCCTTCCATCACATGTCCAAAGGGTTTTAGGACTTCAACCATATGAAAGAGTGGACTTATGTGCCAAGAGCACTGGGGTTCAAACCCCAGCTCTCCCACTCTCTAACGGGTGGGCAAGTTAGCAGCCCTCACTTCCCTCGTCTGTAAAATAGCTGTAGGTAAAATCCCCACCCCATTAGGGCTGTTGAGAGGATTCATGAAATAAAATCACAGTAAGTGTTGGGCCAAGTGTCACGCTTACCTCAAGTCCGGAGGCAGGAGCTGTAACGATTTACATCGCTGTGATCATTATATTATTATCTTGAAGATAAGGGGGAGAAAGCAAGCACCTCTTGCCTGCCCTTGGGCGCAGTGCCTACTGGGGGAGGGGGCGAGTGGTGAGCGGTGAGTCCAGCCGGGGGCCTGGCCTGCGGATGCGGGAACCGGATCCGGGGTGCAGGGCCAGGGCCGCCCCACACCCGCGGGTGGTTTGTATGCAGAGGCTGTTGTGAGAGTGTGTCCCGGAGAGGGGAGGGTTGCTCCATAAGACTGATTTGTTGCTGCTGAACCTCATTAATCAAATCTTACCGGAGAGAGCCTCCTGCAGCTGCTGGCAGGTCAGCGTCGGGGAGATAAGTGATGTAGCCAGACCCGGCGAGGGGGAGAGATGAGGCGGCCATAAGTCTTGACAGTGGCAGGCTCTGAGCAGGAGCCGGAGCAGGCGCGTCCTCAGCGCCTGGGGCAGATCTCCGAGTCAAGACCAAGTTCTTCCTCCCAGGGGATGCTCCGGGGGAACATGGGGAGATGGGATGACATGCATCTGGGGCCAGGTGGGGGGGGGTTGGCGGTGTGTCCATGCGTTTTAGGGACAACTGAGTCAGAGGTGCCCTGTGCCATCACTGGGGTCGGGGTTCTGCAGACCACTGGACACCCCCCCCCACCGCAGACATGGCCCCCGCCCCTCCCCGCACCCCCATCCTCGGCCCTCTTCGCAGCCCTGCCCACCTAGCCGCCCAGACTTCAGCACGTTTGCTGTCAGCCTCCCCTGCTCAGTTGGGCAAGTGGCCACCTGCTCTGAATCTGCTCCCTTCTTGGCGACAGCAGCGGGACCCAGAACTCTGTGCCAGGTGCGGTTCTAACGGCTTGCTTAGTCCGCGTGGACCATGGCGCGCTGCAGGTGCTGCAACCTTTCCGTTGGATAGAGCCGGACGCTGAGGCCACGTGAAGCTGCTACGGCCCCCTCTCTGCTGGGACCAGCCACACTCCGAGGGGCTGATGGTCTGCTCCCTGGCAGTGGCGCAGGCAGCCTGATTGGCGGGAGGCTGGGCGGGGGTCCTGAATGGGCCTGGGGGGGGGCCCTCTGCCCCTGGTGCGCTGGCAGGAGGCTCACAGTGGACTTGACTGTCTTCCCGGAGATGGTTCTTCCTTCTCTGCCCTGGGATGCCTCCTGGTGCCAAGGCCTGGGAAACTGAGCAGGGCTCCCACCAGGCCCCCCACCCTCCCCCGGATTAGTATCCCAGCCCCATCACTCACTGTCCAGCTGGGTGACCTTGGGCCTTCACTTCTCTGAGCCTGTTTCCTCTTCAAAAATAATAATACCACTTCCATAAGGCTCCTGTGCGAAGAAATCCCCACACCTGTAAAGCATTTAGAGCAGTGCCAGGCACACAGCAAGCATGTAGTCATTGCTCTGGTTACTGGGGAACCGGAGACGAACCCACCCGGTTGCTCCCCCAGGATCCTTGTTACTCTGCTCCTGCCCATAGTGACCTAAGCCCTGTGCTTCCTAGAGTCCCATTCAGCCTGTTCTCCCCTCTTCCTCCCCTCCCTGTCCCCCCTTCCAGGCCCCGCTTGCTACCATTGTGCTCACCACATTCCCGGGACCACTGATTATCTTCCATCCCTTGCAAGAGGTGGGCTGGACACCCCCAATCTCAGAAGCTGACATTGCCCCAGTCGCTGCGTAGATCATAAGTACAGGGTTTTTTTGCACATGTGTGTGACGGGCGTCATGCTATGGGCTTTGCAAGCCTTAGCTCAAGTCATCCTCATATCATCCTGCAAGTGAGGTCCTGTATGGGGCCTGGTTTACAGCCAAGCAAACAGAAGCTCAGAGAGGGTGAATACCATATCCCAGGTCACCCAGGAGCGAGTGGCAGGCCCTGGGCTTCAGTGCCTGGCTGGCAGACTGTGCACACCCCGCCCTGACCCTGACCCTGATCCTCAGGTGGAGCCCCCAACACAGAAAGCGCGGCCTCCTCGAGGGCCTCGGAAGGAGCCGGGCCCTTCCCTCCTCACCCCACACGGCTTTGGAGAAGCCTCCACATTTAGAGGGTTGGCTGGGCCCAAGTTCGGGAGTTGTTAACTTCTTGGTAATTCTCTCTTTGCCTCGTTATGGGGTAAAACTGCATTTGGTTTTTAAAATTCCCTTTTTATTTAGTCGCTGTGAATGTTAAGAACTGCCAGTACTGGAAGCTGAGATCCCATCCATATGCCAGGTTTTAAATAGCAGACTGAAACAAGTTTACACAGGAAGACCAAACTCATCCCAAACATGCCGTTACTGCACTGTTCCGACAAGAAACCCGTGCCCCCCACCCGCCCTGCCTGCGCGCCCCTGTCTTCCCACTTCAAACGATTCGGAGAGTAATCCTTCTTGTTTTACAAAAACATTTCTGAATTCCGTCTGCTGCACTTCATGTGCGAAGAAGCGAGTGGTGACCGAGTCACGGCAAGGTGTGCCTTGGTCTGGGGTCTGCTCCCCAGGGAGAGATCTATCTGCACTCACCCCGCCCCCCAGGTGGTTTCCACCTGCCTGGGCTCGGAGGCAGTCGGATGAAGCTGCACATGGAGGGTTACCCTGGACTTGACCTTCCTGCGCTGCAAGAACTTCACGGTGACCGTGGGCAGGGACCTCACCCCTCTGAGCCTCGGTTTTCTCCTCTGCCGAATGGGCGCAGCCAAGAGCACGATGGTTAAGATGCCTGGACTCTGGCATCATGCTGCCTGTGTTCAAAAACCTCAGCCCTGCGTCTTCCTGACCCATCACCTTGAACACGGCCTGTCTGAGCCTCAGTTTCCCTCCCTGGGGAGTGGACGCCCCCGTAGTTGGTGCCTGCCTCCAAGATACCTTGTGGGGAGGAAGTAAGAGCCACGATGCCACGAAGCACTGAATGCAGGGCTGGCACGTGGAGAGTGGCGGCAAATGCCAGCTAGGCTCACCAGAGCCTGGGGCCACCTGCCTTGTGAGGGGTGGTGGTGACACTTTGCATGAGGGCCTGGAGCCTGGGACATGGCACTGCTTCAAAAACTCAGCGCTGCATCCTCATGTGATGTGGGTCTCTGAGGTGGGGGACCCACAGAGGAGCTCGTCCTCAACCCCCCTTTTTTTTAACCAGCCTGGGCTCCCTGGGGGGTGTCCTGGCGGCAGGGGAGGGGGACGGGGTTGATCTATGGGCCTGAGAGCCTGCCTAGTAACCCGCCTGACCCGAGGGGTAAATCATGGGCTTCCCCAAGGGCCCCGCAGTTCCCTGGGAAAGGAGCCCTGGGCATTTGTTATCTCGATGTTTCCCCTGAGGGGCTGACCACATGATTCATTTCACTCACACTAATTGGATGTAAATTAGATGAGAAATCAGTAATTTGTCCAAAGATTTGTCATTCCGATGGCTTTCCGGACAGGCCGCAGTGCCGGTGGGGTGAAGGCGCCCCCAGATGGAGGGGAGGCACGGTGGCTTTGGGAGCCCTGAAGGTTTTCCTGGGAGGCCCCTGGGTTTGTTTTTTCTTAGAGAGGGTGGAGGTAAGGTGGAGAGAGCAGAGGGTGGAGAGGAAGAAAGGGAGCCAGACCGAGGGAAGGAGGGAGGGGGCGGGGAGAGGGAGGGAGAGCAAGAGGGAGGGGGCAGGGAGTTGGGGTGAAGGAGAGAGTAGAAGGGGAGCAGCTGAGGGGAGGGGAGGTGAGCAGGTGCCAGGAGACTAGGAAAACAGAGAGAAGGGACAGGAAAGAAGAGGAGGGGTGGCCAAGAGTTGGGGAAAGAGGCAGAGGAGAGAGAGAGAGACCCATGGTTTCCATTTCTCTGGCTGCTTTTGGCCTCTGGAGGGGCCGGGGAGCCTTCAGGTAATGTCATTTAGGGTCATCAGGGAAAATGATTACAGATTTCCTTCCCTACAATAATATGTTCATCAACCCCTTGGGCCCACCCTGGTCTGGAAGCCGGGAGGCCCGTGTCCGGAGGTGGTGGCCGCAGATTTGACGAGGGGGAGGGCA
Organism: Vulpes lagopus; assembly: GCF_018345385.1. Taxonomy (NCBI): domain Eukaryota; kingdom Metazoa; phylum Chordata; class Mammalia; order Carnivora; family Canidae; genus Vulpes; species Vulpes lagopus. The sequence continues at coordinate 59,801,376 of NC_054846.1, read as the reverse complement.
TGGAGGAGTGAGGGGCTTCCTGTGGGGGTCCAGGGCTGTGGGGGAGGTGGGCTGACCCCGGAGCCTGCCAGGAGAGGAGCGGGTGGCAGGGCCCCCCAGGCCCGCCCCCCCCCCAGGGCTGCCTGGGGGCTGGGCACCAGTCGAGGCTCATGTTCCCTTTATTAGAGAGACAGCCCAGGTGCCCCCACAGAAGGGCAGAAATGTAAATGTTTTTTCAAAGGGATCCAAGGCCTGAGTCACGGGTATAAAGGAATAGAAGCGAGGTGCTGAGGTGGCAGGTAGAAAAAAATAAAGGGGAAGGGTTCGCTGGCCCGAGGACCCTCCTTTAGAGTGGCTGGATCTCAACTCTAATAGACGTGAAGGCCCCAGCGTGAGGCTGGGAGGCCTGGCCACCCTCCAGGAGCGGGACCGAGCATCACTGCTGAGGAAGGAGGTGCCGTTCTGGGGTCCAGGCTGGCTGCAGGGCCCAGAGAGAGCCTGGGGGCCGAGGCCCTGCAGGCAGAGGGGGCCGGGGCTGGGGCAGCCTGCAGGTGGCGGGGCCTGAGGCCTCTGACCTTGCACTTGAAGAGGCTCATTGTTCCTCTGGAATGGGTCGCTCATTCATTCCCATGGTTGCACGGTCGCATGAAGCCTGCACTACATGCACAGCACGAGGTGTGGGCAGAGCTCCGCAGCCTTGGGTCCCCGGGCTCTGAGGCAGCAGGTCCAGGAGGGGAAGCCCACCTGGGAATCCAATAAGCGCGGGCATCCTTGTGCGATGATGATGATGGACTGGGGTATAGGCCATGCAAGGAAGCACGGGGCTTTGACAGAGGCACTGGGCTCCTCTGGGGTGTAGGGGGAGGCCGAGGGGAGGCCGAGCAGGGACACAGTGCTAAGATCATCAATTCAAAGTGATAAAAGGCTAACTGCTTTTGATTCTCACAAGGAGAAGCTTTTGACCTTGGTATGTCCTGAGTAGGAGAGAGGGTGAGGGGTAGGAGGGGATTGGGGGGGGAGGGCATGCGGGATTGAGGGGGAGGGCATGCCTTGCTCTCCTTCCTGCCTGGCTGCGTGCTTGCGTGTGTGTGTGTGTGTGTGTGTGTGTGTGTGTGTGTGTGTGTGTGTCTGCGTGGGTCCCAGGTGCAGCGGGGACAGGCACTCCTGGGGGGGGGGGTGCTGCTGGTTTCGGGGTGTGCTTCAGCAATAGGCAACGGGGGGCGTGACCTAAGATGATCCCTGTCTCTCCTCTTCACCCCTCCAACTTTGAGAAAGAAAGAGGAAGTGGCCCCTTCTCCGGATTTCTGCGCGTGTTCTATGCGGTTCTGCTGTTGAAAAGCCCAGGCCGGGGTGCGTGGGGTTCAGTCCGGCCTCCCTGCCCACCTTCCCATGACCTTCTTTCCTGTCTCTCTCTTTCTCTCTCCCTCTCTGCTCTGACGTTTTATGGAGCACCTGTTAAGTACCCAGCCCTGTGCTGTGCCTCTCAGATGCGTAATTCCATTTTGTTGTCATCGTTGTGTTCCTCCATAGCGAGGTTCTTATCCGCATTTTACAGGGGAGAACACTGAAGCCGGGAGAGGGTACGTGACTTGTCCAAGGTCTTGCTGCCAGCGAGTGCAAGAGCAGACTCAAGGTCACCCTCTCCGACCCCCAAGTGCCAGAGTATTCTTTTCTCACCTGTTCTCACGTTGTCCTTTCTTCTCTTCCTCCCTCCCTCCCTCTCCCCCCCACTTCCAGGCTTCTACAAACATGGACAGGTTTGCGGTGAACTGGAGGCTGGCTATTTGCATTACACCGTCGTGCCCTGATTTACACATGGACGGTTTCGTAACCAGAATCTGATTCACGCACAACTTTTGAGGACACCTCTGTCTGTGTAACGTTGCCAAGTCCCTCAGCAAATGCTAAGGTGTTGAGGGAGACTCATTGACATTTCCAAGCTGGGAGCGCACCGTCTCCTCTTCACATGGAACGGAAAGCGGCCCGGGGGGGGGGGGGGGGGGGGGGGGGCGGGGGGGGGAGGCTTGTGGGGGTGATGCGGCATTGCAGGCAGTGCCCAGGATCCCGTCCTGAGAAATTGGGGGATCCCCTGGAAGGCTATGGGCACCCCAGGGAATGCAGGGCCAAGGATTCCTGGGGGCGAAGGCACCACCAGCCACTCTGACAGCTCCCAGGCCTCAGGCTGCCAAAGGAAGGTTCTCTCCGGATAAGCTGCTATGCCAGGTGTTGTGGATGGAGGGTGGCCTTTATACCTAAGGGGGCCCTACTTCTACTCCATTGAACAGAGGAGAGGAAAGGGGAACCTGAGAGAGATAAACATGGTCGAGCCACAGGAGGCCCCCTTCCCCTCTCCCCTCTCCCCCACCACCCATGCTGGTGGCGGCTGTGGCTGTCGAGTGGTGGCAGTGATTCCCAACACCTTTCAAGGACACTCGATGGGACAGTCTGAGGCTCCAGGGCCAGGCAACACTTGAGTTCCGAACCAGGTCCTGACGCTGAGGACTCTGTCTCCCCATCTTCTAAAATGGGAACAAGAGCCTTCCCATAAATGTCGCAGGGTTGTTAGGAGGGTGGTCAACACCACGAAGCAGAGGTGTGGTCAACACCAAGCGAGGGGTGCTGTGTCTGGCAAGGCGTAGAAATGGGAAGCAATGAGCCCAGGGCCTACCCCACAGGCCCTGGCATGTCTGCAGGGTTACTAATGGTCAGGTCCTCATTCCTCTCCTTTCCCGGGGCTGGGCCTCTGGCCTCGGTGATTAGGAAAAGAAACTGGGGGTCACCTCCTACCTTCCCTTTTGCGTGGAGCTCTGAGTTTCCTGTAAATAGCGTAAGTCATTTTTCTTCCTTTTTTCTTTTTTTAAAAAGATTTTGTTTATTCATGAGAGACACAGAGAGAGAGGCAGAGACACAGGCAGAGGGAGAAGCAGGCTCCCCGCAGGGAGCCCGATGGGGGACTCGATCCCGGGACCCCAGGGTCACACCCTGAGCCCAAGGCAGATGCTCAACCACTGAGCCACCCAGGAGTCCCTAAAGTCGTTTTTCTAAAACAGGTTGATACAACTCAAAAATAGCCAGAGTGTGGAATGGGTGTTACAAAAATTGAGGTGAAACTCATGTAGCATAAACGTGACCATGTTTAGAGCATGTAAGTGGCAGTTAGTGCATTCTCGGCGTCGGGCAGCCACATCCAAGCATTTTCATCACCCCGAAAGACCCTCCATACCTGTCAAGCGGCCGCTCCGCTTCCTCCCTTCCCCTCACGATTCTGGCAACCACCAACTGCTTCTTGTCTTGGTGGATTTAACTATTCTGGACATTCCTAATACATGGAAGCAGACGGGATGTGACTGTGTCTGGCTTCATCCCCTGGCATGATGCTCTCAAGGTTCTTCCGTCTGGTAGCATGAATCAGCGCTTCACTCCCTCTTTAGGTCCGAGTAATATTCCACCGAACGTGTGTGTCACATTTTGTGTATCCGTCCGTGTGCTGATGGACAGAGTGGAATTGTTGGGCTTTATAGAAATTCTCTAGAATGTCTCTTAGGGTTATTGGGAGAATCTGGGAGAGAGTGGGTGGGCTTCAGGCATGTGGCTCCATGCCTGGAAACTAGGAGATGCCCAAGTAACGGGCGTTCCCTCCTTACTTTTCCTCTCACCCAACCTCTCTTCCTCACCTCATTCCTTCCCAAAGTTCGTGTGAATGTGCTGGGGTCAGTGGGGCTGTGCGGGGAGGTGGCACATCAAGTAGTAGTAGACTCAGGACACCTAGGTGGCTTCCCGGATGAGCGTCTGCCTTTGGCTCAGGATGTGATCCTAGAGTCCCGGATTGGGATCGAGTCCCCATTGGGCTCCCTGCATGGAGCCTGCTTCTCCCTCTGCCTCTATCTCTGCTTCTCTCTCCGTGTCTCTTATGAATAAATAAATAAAAATAAAATCTTAAAAAAATAGTTCGGCTGCTACCTGGGGAGGGCTCATCTGGAAACCGGAAGGATTGGTCCCCAGAGTCCGACTTGCAGTGTGGGGAACAGGACATCCTGGGTTTGCAGGTAGGAGAAGCAGGAAGTACTCCAGGCCTCTCTGCTGGTCTGGTTACCAGCCATGGGCTCACACAAGGGCGTGAGACTATTGGCACACTGAATGTTGGTCTTCAGATTTTTCATCTAAGACCCTTCTGATTCACCCAGAGCACAACACAAAATCCAGATGCGGAGCTACGAGATCAATAGCTGGATTTAACTGACCATCAGATTGGACATTGGTTGGTCCAGGCTGGGTCCTGGCCTCTCACAAGGCACTGGGGTTCTGGGCTTGCAACACTTGTGCCCCAAATTATTTTTCTTTTCCTTCTTTCGGTCTTCTCTTTGATTCTGTGGTTCAAACAAATTAGTGATCATCTTTATATAACATACACTCTACATTATGTATGTGTAACAACAGCTGGCATCTGCTGAGCGCTTACTGTATACCAGGCACACTGTGTGCACTAACTCAATCCTTATAACAACCCTATGTCCTTGGGAGAATTGCGTGCCCCTCGCGCCCCGCAGATTTATAAATTGAAGTCTTACTGACTCCGTGGGGGATAAGGGCTTTAGGAAGGTGAAGGTTGAATAAGGTCATAAGCGTGGAACCCGGATCCTGTAGAAATGGTGCCCTTATAAGAAGAAGAGACACACCACAGCTGTCTCTCCAACATGTGAAGACACAACAAGAAGGTGGCCGTCAGCTGAGCCGGGAAGGAGCCCTCACCAGAACCCAGCCGTGCTGGCACCCTGATCTTGAAATTCCAGCCTCCAGAACTGGAAAAATAAATTTCTATGATCCAAGCCACCCGGTCTGTGATATGTTATGGCGCCCCAAGCTAACATGACTATGAAGACGGTATGTTTACCGCCACCCCCCCCATTTGCATCTCTTACAGAGATGTCCTGTCACTTGACCAGGGCCACACAGCTCCTAAGTGGTAGGGCTAGAACTTGGAACCCTGGATGCCTGGTTCAGGAGCCCTTGCCCCTTCACCTTGAGGCTACAGTGGCTTCAAGAGCCACAAGGCAGAGGAACCATCCAAAAGTCTGCGACAGTGATGTTGGCCTCAACTTAAAAGTTTTTGACCAGGGGAAATGAAGAAGAGTGAGGGGGTGACTTGCCGGTTATTCCCAACACATCCCCTGAGTGGTGCGCTCTAGTTGGTAGGAGTGCCAGCTTATGAAAGTTGATTATGTGCATCTTTTCTCAACTCTGTAGTCCGTGCCATCATGTTGGTAGGTTGAAATCCTCCATAGTGGGAGTATTCACACCACAGAAATTGGCAAACACTACAAATCAGAGCTTTTTCACTGGAGAGCCCGTTGTTAAACATTTACCAGTACACTATTTCACAGCACATCAAAACACAGAGAAGGCGTACAGGGGCTAGGTTCTCTGGCAGCATGGGGTAAGGCCCGGTCCTACAGGAACTTGCTTGGTGGCTCTCCTGTTGGGGTTGGGGTTTTTTGTTTTTTTTTTTTTTTGATAGAATCCTAGATCTTCGGGAAGTTGAAGCAGACCCTTACTTAGAGATAGTCAAGCCTAACTTCTCATTTCAAATAAATGGAAACTCGGGGCCCGGAGAGGGGAAGTGACTTACCTATGTCCACACAGCACATGTCACAGCAACTCATGTGAATTTACATCCATGTAGTCCAAGCCCGTAGCTCTAGTTGGGGGGAAATGCCAGAGGTTTTCTGACCTAGACGAGACATGGTGCTGCTATTTAGGGAACTATTCTGTGAGGATGGGGTAGTGTTTTCCGGATTTCCTGGCTATTCCCTCCTCCTGCACTTGCACACCCCACAGGGTGTAGTAGAGAGATAAGCAAGATGCGCACACTGTCATCAATAATGCAGCCTCTTCTGTCTCTGAGTGGAGGCCGTAGAAGTCGATGCAAATAGCACAGCTTGTAAATGTGCAGATTGGATCGGGGCCTCCAAGTGCACCCTAGAAAACACGGCTGCGTGTTCTTCATCTCCAGCTAATTATAACTTTATTCATTACAGTCTGGCTCATAAGATTATAGACCTAAATCAGGAATAGAATATGTGTTACATATATATTTTTGTAATACTTTCCCTCCGTCAGAAGTGAGTCTCTGCCTCCATTGGGAGGCGTGAAGTCAGAGTCCCATCCCCAAGTCGGGCATCTGCAATGTGGCATTTTCTGTCGCAGCCACACACTTTGCTCAAAGCAACGTGGAGGTGTTAATCAACTCTGAGAGCACCAGCCCCACCCATCCCGCCCGGCAAATCAGAGCTGACTGTCAAAGGAAGATGTAAATGGAGTTATTAATCTGTGGGGCCAAATGTTTTCAATTATGTACGTACAGGATTCAAAGTCGGTTAAAAATGGTCTCTGTAGGTTTGGTTTTTGCCTCTGTGGTTGGTCCTGTGGGGTGGAGGGGCATGCAGCTGTGAGAGGAGAGGAACATTGGTGGTGGTGGTGGGGGGTGTTTCTTGTTTAAAAGTGCTTGACTTCGAAATGTCAAATCCTAAACTTCAGCCCTTGGCCCTCTTTTATTCTGTTTCTCTCCTTAAGAGACAATCCAACCCTTGGCTTTAAATACCATCGATATGCTGAAGACCTCAGAATGTTTATCTGGTCCTTTCCTGTGTACCCAGCTCTGGGATCCTGCAACGGTCCCCCACTCCGTGTCTCTATGTGAATGTCTCACAGGCATCTCAAAACTTACAGGCTCAAAATAAAGCTCTGGTTTTTTTGTTTTGTTTTGTTTTGTTTTTCCCTCTACCAAACCATGGCCTTCTCTGAGATGCCCCCAGTGATAGCATGCTCATTAGATAGATAGATCCATACGCTTGCTCCACCTGCAAACCCAAGAGTCATTCTGGATTCTTCTTTCCCTCCCTTCTCATAGCAATGAGCAAGTCCAACAGATACCACCTGTAAACTATATCCCCTTTCTAGCTCTTTCTCTCCAATGTCATTGATATTCCTGTGGCCCTGGCTGTCCTCATCTTCTCCTGAGGCCCCTTGCTAGTTTCTCTGCTTCCTGTCTTGGCTCTCCACGGTCCATTATCTACCCAGCAGTCATAGGCATCCTTTGAAAAATAAACAGTTGCACCCCACTCTCCTGCTTACAACCCTCTAGGGGGGCTTGAGGATAAACTCCAAGCCCCTTGTGGTGGCCTCAGGGCCTCATGGGCTCTGGCTCGGCCTACCATTCTGCCCCGATTTCTGCTGTTCCTCTTATTCTCTGGGTTCCTTGAGCTCAGCAAACTTATTCCTGTCTTAGACATTTTGCCCTGTGGTTTCTTCACCCTGTAGGACTCCCCGCACCTGTTCCTAACCTGGCTGGAATCCTTCAGATGTTACTTACCTCTTTGGTGAGGCCTTGCCAAGGCAGCTGAACCTAGGCAGGGAGAGAGGAGATGGAAGCCCCTCTCCTTCCTTGAAGAGAGCTGTGATCTGTCTCCAAACAAATCTCGTGCAAGATGGAATTCTCATCAGACACCCAGGAGCTGAGAGGAAAGGAGGGTGGAATGCCCACTGCTCCTATAGGCCAAGAGTGGCCTGCCATGGCTTTAAGCTCAGTGGTGGGTAGTGAGCCCCCGAGCAGTCTGTGATTACAACCCACTGAACAGACTTTGTCTTGTGACTTGGGGTCCTGGTCCCTGGACAGAAAGCATTGCCATGCGTTGATATTTACCATTCTTTTAAAGAACTTTCCAAAAATTCTTCCCTGGTTCCCAATCAGACTGTTTCCTGCCACAGAGTTCCTAAACACGTGGGCTCTGATCTTCCTGAGGACAGGAAATGTGCCTTCCTTTTTCTCCTCCATGCTTAGCCCTGTGCTTGGCACATGCCAGGCATTCCATAAGGGAGCGGCAAAGGTCTGCTGGTTGCATGCATGATTGTCCTGTGGCCGTAAGGACTTGCCTTGCCTTCATGGACTTGTTTCTTCCCCAGACTGTTAGACACTGAGTGCACTGAGGTCAAGACAAGGGTCCTACCCACCTTTCTGTGTTTCCTCACTGAGCATTTAGTGAGCTCTCAGCACATTTCTGTAGAACTGAATTCATCACTGATGGGACTGATCCACAGTCATCTCAGTTTAATGAAAAGGACCCACGGAGATTAACGCCAGGTGCCTGGCTCCCAAAAACCTGATGTCCCAGTAAATAAGGGTGGTGTGGTCTTCTGACATTTTGGGAGGAACAAAGGGGACAGTTAATATGGGACTGAAGTCTCCTTTGGGGTTTTCCTCTGGAGAAAAGAGAGTTTTCCCCTTTTACTGAAGATGCCAAATGAGGCCTGGCATGAAACATGGATTCATATGTTTTTTTGTGTGCAAACAATATATCCATTATAGAACAGTTTTATATTTCCTCATCTGACTTGAAAGGGTGGCGCTTTGTATAAACCACATTGTTTGAGCTGAAAATTGTATTCTACAGATTTCATTTTGATAAGAGAATTCTGGCTTTGTTGCTAACCAACATTTTAAGAAGTCACATAAAGAAGCAATGCCTTGAAAATGCATTTTCTTAGCATGCTAATTCTGATAGGTATCACCATTCTCCACGGTTATTTAACTTGTTGCATCCAAAATGTTCTTTGTTTCACCAGAAGCATGCACTGGAAAAGGCAATGGTCTTGGCATAAATACCATTTCCCCTCTTTTGTGGTACCTTCTATGAGTGTGTCACACAGACTGTGTCAGTGATGTCAGGTCATCACCATCACCACCATCGCCATTGTCATCATCATCATCACCATCATCACCACCATCATATCATCATCATCATTCACAATCATTGAGATCTTTCTATGTGCCAGGCATCTTGCTAAGCAATCCATATGTGTTTTCTTGTTTAATCCTCACAACAGAGCTTTAGGGGGCACATCCCGTTATTATCATCTCTATTTCACAGATGGGAAATGGAGCTCAGAGGGATTAAACAGCTCGCCCAAGGTTGATAAAGTCGCCTGGGCAATGCAAAGCCTATATTCTTGAGCACTGCACAATACACAAAACAGTGATGAACGCCCCCCCCCCCATTCCCTGGGGGCTTTTGATCTTCCGAATTAGCTTTGAAAGACGTCTTGGCATGATGGAAAGAGCATCCATGTTCAAGTCAGGCAGACCTCAGTCCTAGCCCCAAAGCATTATTATTTATCAGTTAAATGTCCTTGGGCAAGTTGTTTCATTTATCTGAGCTTCATTCTCCTTGTCCTTAAAAGGAAGTAAGAATAAATATTTGTAAAGTACTGAGCAAGTGCCTGCCATACAGTAGTTGCTCAGTAATAATATTTGAATAGTTATTGGTCACTCACCATGCTTGATAACTAAGAACTGAGACTTAATGCCAGACTAAGAACTTTATCTTCATAGATGATCTCATGAGATCCTCAAAACAGCTCCACGAGATCAGTACTTTCATTTTACCTTCATTGTGAAGATGGATAAATTGTGGCTTAGAGAATTTAAGTTACTCAACAGATACTGATTTTGGGGTCAGATGAAGTTGCATGTGAAACATAACTCTTTCAATTAAACATTTCTTGGAGAAATCCCTTTATCGGTCTGAAGCTCAGTGGGCACACCTAATATATGGATTACCACCTCATTAGGGGGTGGTAGAAATGGAGTGACGTAGGATAGCTAATAGAGATGTTCATTTTTCTCCCCTTTTCTCTCATAGATTCCCTGCTGCATCACTTTCCTCCAAATTCTCATAATATGTTGGTTTCTCTTATGACCCGTGTTACCAAGCGCATGCACTATTGTGTACAACCTCCTAAGAGGTAGAGGCTCTGTCGTCTTTGTCTTTGGGTCCCTCGCCACATCTCCCACAGAAACTGGCTCATTGTAGGTGTTAACAAACGAATGTGTAAATAAATGAAATAAATGAACGTGTGAATAAAGGAATAAGGTGGCTCCTCCAACGGGAGGCTCCATGGTTGAGCCTTTGATGTGGTGTCATTGGAAGCTTCATTTGAACTGGCAGCTTTGGCTCATCACAAGGGCAGCGCAGTGGACAGCAACCTGTCTCTTCTTTGCCACAGCTGTCCCCTTACAGCAAGGGGAAATTCTAGCCAGTTGCTCTCTGATATGAAAGCAGTCATAAAGCCTGGGAGTCTATGTGCCAGAGGAGAAATGATTCACAGTCATTGCACTGTGTAGGAAGGACGAACTGGGAGGCAAACTGCTAGCATGCTCCAGGGTTTGCCTCTCGGTAATGTGAGCTTTGCAGTCTGGCCAGGAGTGAGCTTTTTACCATAAACATTCAGGGCATGCTGCTTATGTTTTAAAAGTGACGTGTTTTAATTTCCAGCCAAAAATACTATATGTTTGGATTGCAGTTTCTCAAGTTGCTAAAAAATTATTCAGAGGAGATGAAAACCTGCCATGCGGTAGAGGAAGCAGCCTGATGTTTAATGCAAAGGCTAAATCAGTTCTCTGGGAAGCACAGCCTTCTCTTTGCGCTAGGCCGTGAAAGTGGACACTGCAGACCTAGGACATTTTCAGTATCCCATAAATTGGTGTCATCTATGGCCAACTTGGGTTCTTTAGGGCAAAAACATCAGAACAACTGGTTTTGAGTTGTTTTCATTTGTTAGGAGTGTAACAGAGAAAATAGGCTAGGATAAGCTGCAGCAACAAACAACTCTCAGAGTCTAATGTCTTATGGCAGCAAGTGGTATTTTCTTGCTCAACTACACGTTGCTTATGGGTCAATGAGAAGCTCTTCTTCATGTTTCCTCATAAGAGACCTTGCCAGCTTGATAGAGCAGCCGCCATCTTGAACGTTGCTAGTCCTCACTGCAGGTAGAGTTCTGGATGACTCATGGTGGCTGCCAAACAGCTAAGTGCTCTGGCCCAGAAACAACATGTGTCATCTCTGCTGTCCACTCATTGACCGGGACCAGCCACTTGGCTACATCCAGCCTCAAGAAGCCAGGAAATGGCAATACTATCCTCTCTTGGAAGGAGAAGCTCATGTCAGCAAGCAGCACCAACAAGTTCCACGCTGGGTATTAGTGCACATGAAACCATTGAGAGAAGAGATGAGAGAAATCATAATCATATCTCAGGGGATGAGAAAGCTTGACTCTTAGGTTTTTATAAAATCCATTCTGAGCAGGATACAAGATTTTTTCCCCTCTCTCTCCTTTAACTTCTGAGGAATTGTTTATAAATTCTCTCTGTACTTGAAAAACAACTAAGCCATTAGAGTTGAGATAGATTCTCTGGTGTGTGTGTGTGTGTGTGTGTGTGTGTGTGTGGTGTGATACAGTATAGTGTAGACAGTAGGCCAGAGACAGAAAAGTGCTTTATTCTACTGTGTTATGAAACCTTCCCTGAGCCACCCAAGGGCTTAGAAGTTGTTGGGAAGGTGGAGAATGTGCAATGTTCATTCAGTTCTCAGGCTTGGTCTTGAACAGGCTCAGTGTAGATCTTCTAAAACAGAATTCAACAGAACTTCTAGTTGGAAATTGCCTTCTTTCTTCAAGTATTTCAGTGGTGCTGGTTTTCAAGATGATTTCTAGGTTAGACTTTGAGGCAGGCAGGCTCATGCACTGTGCTCTCCCTTCTCAGGAAGAAAAGCTCCAAGGGCAAGTGACCTAAGAAATAATGACAGTGAAAAAAACCACGACCCCTCCCATCTGTCCCTACTTAAGCTCAAATTGGGTCCTCCCAACAAATCTCTACAATAGGTTGAGCATTATTGTCCTCATTCTTCAGAGGACATACCTGAGGCCTGGAGGGATAAGCTCATTTGCTCAAGGTTGCCTGATTAGTAAGGAGCTGAGTCAGGATTTAAACTGGACACGAGTGCCAGTGCTCTTTCCTTTGTGGTCTCCATAGGAACGAGATGCCTATGGTCCCAAGTTCACTGTTAAGAGAAAAATTCATATGTTGAAGCCCTAACCCCTAATGGGATGGTATTAGGAGGTGGGGCCTTTGGAAAGAAATCAGATTTAGATAAATCCATGAGGCTAGAGCCCTCATAATGGGGTTAGTACCTAATAAGAGGAGGAGAGAGATCAGAGCCCTTTTCTCTCTTTACCCTGTAAGCACACAATGAGAAAGCATCTGTCTGTAAGCCAGGAAAAGAGCTCTCACTAGGAACTGAACCCACTAGGACCTTGATCTGGGACTTCGTAGTCTCCAGAACAACAAGGAAGTAATGTCTGCTCTTGAAGCCATTCAGTCCATGGTATCTTATTATAATAGCCCGAGCAGACTAGGACATTCACAAAGTCATAAGCCTTATTAACAAGCTAAATCTTGGGTGCATGTACCAGCTTTCGAGATAACCTCTATCCTCTTCATCCCGCGTTCTTCTATACTGAGATGCCAGTAAAAGTAACACTGATCTTTATGCGCCTTCACCGACTAGTCCCCAGAGGAAGAGTGATTTATTTGATGGGCAAGTTTCAGAGAAAAAGCTGAGCATGCTCAGCTCAGCCATCTCTGTATTTTCTTGGATCCGTGTTCGGGGAGGACACATTCAGGACCTAGTACCAGGTAGGAAGTCTCCTGGGGGTAGGCCCTGCCCCGTGTGGCAGGCATATTGCGGTCAGCCCATTTACTGGATGGGTAAATTGATACCTGAAGTGAGGTGCTGGGAAGCCCACTGTGGCCATAAGTTTAAAGCCACATTCTTTAAATCACCTTCAAAGATGATATTTTGAAAATCCATTGGTGTCCCATGTCTTAGGTCTTGGTTGGTTCCAAACTTCATTAGGGAAAGACAGAAAAGGGTGGGGATTAATAATCATTCCAAAAATCTGACTTAAGAAAATGATCAGTCACATATGAACGGATGAAGGTTACTGTTGGATTCCCCAGGCCTTCTGTTTTCTTGCTTTCTTAAGATTGAAAAATGCTGGCTGATTTCCAGGGCTCTGGGAAAAGGCCTGTGTTTTGTTTATGTCTGAATTCCTCATGCTTAATACAGTTTCTGGTCTGTAATAGGCCCATAATAAGTGTTTGTGGAATAAATAAAGTCCACTGTTAGCTCAAGAGGCTAGGTCAGGGCAATGGACAGAGAACATGAGCTGGCTTGGAAATCTTGACACCTGGGTTTTGGAGACTTGGCAAGAGACTAAGACAGCAGCTCTTACGCTCACTCTATGTGCAAGGAGCCACGAAGACCCAATGCACCAACAGGCCCTGGTGACAGGCCCGACCCATGCAGGTTTGGCTCAAGTTCAGGCCTATCCTGGTTGGGGGTGGGGGACTCCTTATCAAACAAAGAAACCTTGGTCCAGGGCCCTATTCTGGTCTTGTCAGTAGAGCTGCATCTGGGGCCTGAAGCATGATTCTCCCCACAAAGTCTCCTGGGATTCACATGACCTGGCCTACCAGGCCTGAAGCCCAAGACTCTCTGGTCAAAGACCTAATTCCTAAAGAAATCTAAAAAATGCACATCTGTATTTGTTTGAATGCATCCATGCACATTCTGTGCGCATGTGAAAGACATGCATGTACGAACTATGTCAGCATGTTTTTTTTCATCCTTCCCTGCAAATCTAAGCCTGTAGGCTTCACTTTTCTTAAAAGTGGTGGCCGTGTTGGGTTTGTGCACAGGATCTGGCATTTGATTAGACTTGGTTCCCAGCTACACATACACACATGTGCATGCATTTCCCCAGCCTATAGCACTCTGGGGTTTTTAGATGCAATCCCATTAGGAGTAATTAACTTGTCCTTCACTGGCTCTGGCGTTGGCCTCTTATTTTAGGATTCCTTGCCTCTTGATTATCCCCAATCCCTCAAATTATTTCTGGATGCCTTACATGTGCCCAAGAACAAATTTTGTTGCTTGAGTATGGTGTCCACCTGTCTCTTCCCTCCCTGCTATCCACTGCTAAAGGGGTTGGTGACTGAAGCTTTCTGAGCTCAGAGCAGAGTGCCTGACATATAATAGGCACAGTAGGGTTCTCCCGAGAACCAGAACCCGTAGTTGGGTATTCATATATATTAGAAATATATTCATTTCTTCTAAAAAGATTTATTATAAGAAATTGCCCATGTTAGTAAGAAAGCTGAGAAGTCTCCTGAGACCTGTGGGTGGCAACCTGGGGAGACCCAGGAGAGCCAGCGGTAAAAGTTGCAGTCTGAAGGCAAAAGACCAAAGTCCAGCTCAAGCAGGCAGGCAGGTGAAATTCCCTCTCACTCAGCCTTTTTGTTCTACTCAGGTAATTGGAGGAGGCCCTCCCTTATTAGGGAGGGCAATTTGCTTTGCTCATTCTCCCAAACACCCTCATAGACATACCGGGGATAATATTTGACCAAGTGGAAACACGTGAGTGGCTCAGCGTTTGAGTGTCTGTCTGCCTTTCGCCCAGGGAGAGATCCTAGGACCTGGGATCGAGTCCCACATTGGGCTCCTTGCAGAGAGCCTGCTTCCCCCTCTGCCTGTGTCTCTGCTTCTCTCTCTCTCTCTCTCTCTCTCTCTCTCTCTGTCTCTCATGAATAAATAAAATCTTTGGGAAAAAAAGGAAAAAACCTATTTGATCAAGTGTCTGGGCACCTGGTGGCCCAGTCAACTTGACACATAAAATTAATAGTCACAATAGGCAGTCGGTAAATATCATTTAATTAATTAACTAGTTAATATATTAAAGAGTGAAAATATTGCTCCAAGGTCGTTTATCACCACAGGTGCTGCTGATCGTCCTAACATTGTGCTGGACCAGCCTCACACCGCCCAGAAGCTGATAAGGGGAGGGGGATAGTCTCTCCCTGCCAGTCTCATATCAGAGCATATAGGCCAGCTGGGTGGTTTGTGACAAGCCCTCAGAGGGCTGCCCTGGGCTCCCACCGCCTCACTTAGACCCTCTCCGCACACGGTGCTAGCTTTCTGGTACAGCCCATCCCTCTGGGACTAAAACCTTCAGGGATGAGGCCTGGCTGGGCCCACAGATACAAGCCTGGCCCGGAGACACTGTCCTCCCGAATCCCCTCCCCTCCCCCCACCCTAGCCTTCCTTGCCGATGCATCCCCTGCAGGGCTCTGTAATGAGCCCCTTCCACATTAAACTTGTGCTGACCGCCCCCCCCAAGCTTTCCATAGACACATGTGGAACATGTGAACCCAACACCACCGAGTCCTTCGGCTTCCAGATCATTTTGCCTGATACTTGTGTCCGCATTTGCTTCAGCACTCCCGAGGTATTTGTGGGCTCTCATCGGAAACCACACCATCAGGCATGCGGGGCTGTTCCCCAACCTCCAGAAATGGGGGTGAGGTGCTATAGACCAGATGCTCGTGAGCCCCCCAGATTCATAGGTTGAAACCCACCCCCCAATGTGGTGGTATTTGGAGGTGGGTCTTGGAGGCGATTAGATTAGTGGGATTAGATTCCCTAAAGGGGAAACTCCAGGGAGTTCCCTCGCCCTGTCCACCATGTGAAGGGCAACAGGCTGTCTAGGAACCAGGAGGCAGGCTCTCAGTGGACTCCAAATCCCCTGGTGCCTTGATCTTGGACTTCCCAGCCTCCAAACCGGGAGAAATAAATTTCTGTTGTTTTTACACCACTCAGTCCGTGGTATTTTGTTACAGCAGCACCACCTGAGACAGGGTGTTCCTCTGAAGGATGACGCTCTGGCCCATGACAGAAAGAGGCAGGATCTGGGGCCTCTGGGGATCCTTTAGCGCTCCCTGTACCTCAAGGCTTGAGTTTACTTTCCATCTTCACCACGTGCTAAATCTTTGAACCTCTGTTTATGTGTGTCCAGAGTAGGGACGCTTGGTCCTGCCTAAGATAGCACGTCTCATTGCTAACTAGCCCTGGCACTAATACCAGCAGTCCCACTATGATAATAAGAATTATTCTCGATAGCATTTGTAGAGCACTCCTATATGCCAAGTGCTAAGCACTTGACATGGGTTATCTCATTTAAACCTCTCAAGAACTCTGAAATAGATGCTTTTATTATTCCTATTTTGTCCCTTGTCCCTATGGACAAGGAAGCTAATGCACAGAGAGGTTACGTAACAGCCAAGTGGTGATTCAAGTTGAGACGGTCTGGCTCCAAGGCCTGAGCATTTAAATGTGTTATTTGCGTTCTCTTTCTCTCTCTTCTTTCTTTCTTCCACCTCTCAGTTCTAGGTTTGCTCTTTTAAACCCCAGAGGCAGCAAATTGAACACCAATAAAAAATAAATTTACAAAAATAAATAAATAAAAATAAACCCCATAGTCCAATCTTCTCGTTCTTTCCCATGACACTTTTCAGAGTTTTACAAACAGCAGTCATGTCCCCAGATCAATCACTTTTCCGTTTTTAAGAGCTTCAGCCCAGAACCTTCCTCTCTTCTTCCCAGACGTGGCTTCCACCACTCCCCGTCAAACTTGTCATCCTCTTCTACGGCTCTCGCTGCTTGTGCCCCTTTCAAATGTAGTGTCCAAAGGTGAGTAGAGGCTCAGGTGACAGATAGGAACAGGACTCTCCCACCCCTTATGTGGGACACTGGGAGACTTGTGTTAATACAGCCTAGGAGCATCTGGGAACCCACATCTAGAATGCAGGCTCATTCTTAGCTCCAAGTCCGTGAAAATCCCCACTGGGAATTTTCTCATTGGCTATGGCTGCTAAGACTCTACTCCCCTGTCTTGTACTTGAGCACTTGTCTTTTTGCAACCTGAGAGCCAGACCTGACAATGGTGTCTATTAAGAATCTTCAACAATGACAGTCCCACTAGGGATTAGACTCACAAATCACAGCAAAGCTTTCCCAGACATCCTGTTTGGAAGCGAATGGTAGTTTTGCACTGGCTTTAGTTGGCAAAGTCATCGGCTTTGTCAATCTCATAAAGCAAGGAGATGCAGAGGAAAAAGATGAGATTTGGAGTCAGAAGACCCGAGTTCTGGTCCCAGGTTTGAGCTGGTTAAACTAGTCACATTTGGCAGGATGCTTCACCTCTCTCTCTATTGGCACATGACCCCATTAACAGGTTAAATTTGCAGGGTCTCGAGATGCACAAACCCTGTACCTAACTCCTGGTATTGAATCCTGGCTCTCGTACTCATAAGCTGTGTGACCTCAGGCAGGTTACCTAATCTTTCTTTGACTTGGTTTCCCCCTCATCAAAGTGGGAATACTATTAGCACCTACGTAAGAGCTGTTTTGAGGATCAGCAGAGTTAACAGATGTAAAGCACCGGATCATTACCTGGTATGTAGGAGAAGCAGCATTAAATCACCGCTTATGTTTATTATTTCACGACAATAATAATAGTACAGTAATTGTGCAAGATAAAAGGTCAGTGAGAGTGTCTGTGTCCATATACTTGTTTATTTATTTAAATTAAATAACTCAACGTTTATGTAATAGGACATGTGACATAACGTATGACCAGAGAACATGAGTCCAATTCTGGGAGTTACACATAAAAAACAAAAACCCCAAAAGCTATTTAGAAGCATATGTGATTGATCAGAGTCACTTTTGTTTGTTTGGGTTTTTCCCCTGCTCACACCTCTCCCTCACTAGGTAAGATTTGCGGTACTGAAGCAGTGAGGAGGGGCAGAGGGCAAGGGCTTTAAGCCTTGGGGCTTGATCCCCCAAGAGGTCTTTGGGGGAGACGAGAATATAGAGAGCTATTGCCTTGCCAGGGCAGAGCTTAGGGAAGGCAAGTCTTGTGGGATTTTCCTGCATGGGGGGGAGCAGTTGGCAAGGTGTTGGTGCAGAGAGACAGGAGAGAGGAGGGCTGAGGGAGCCTCCCAGAATTCCCCTTGCTCCAGCAGGGCATCTGGAAGACACTGGGACAGCTGGCCTTGGGGGGCTTGTGGTCCAGGCAAGGAGTGTGCAAAAGTGACCAGTGTGGACAGGATGTGACAATGGCCAACCAGAGACCTCCCGCCTACCAATGGCTTGACAGTTTGCAAGCCCCCAGTACCTGATTTGAACACGATTATACTTCTGCCACAAAGGGGAATAGAGCTGGGACTAGGGGTTGAACTCACTAATAGGAAAATTAAGAAAATAGCATCTCTCAAGTACCTGAGTTTGTTAAGTGAAATGTATACTACTAGTGTGCTCAGTGTGAGCAAAAAGGTTAGAAAATGCTGGCAAATCAAAAAAGAAAAAAATAATTTAAACCACCCATGATTCAAAATAATTTAAATCACCCACAGACAAACTGCTAATATTTACACATGCACACACACACACACACACACACGCACACACACGCACACACACACTGATCAGGTACCTAGAAGGTCCAGAATCTGACTTATTTTACATTAACAATATTTCTAGGATTTAGATTCTTGACTTCAAAGGAACATGGTAATAGAAAAATATATTAGGGTGGAAGATACAGTATACAGTGTGTGGTAAGAACTGAATGCAAAGAACTTTTGATTTATAATTATGTCCTGTGACTGTATTGAAGTATTGATTGCAAATACCATCGTGTTGTATCTGCTGAAAATGTCTCTTTTTACCTGAAAATGGAAAAACAATTACATAAAGCCTATGTACTTAGTCATGTAAATGCAATACTGCATGTTCTTATGAATTTTCACACTAAAAATCAGAATTAGCAACATATGCTTGAGAACATCCTATGATGATAAAAATGTACATTATGTTTTTATTTGCTGGGAAATCCTTCCTGACCTCTGGGTGGAGTTGTGGCAAAAATCACTTGTCAGCAGGATTTGCTGTAACAACTTTTGAGAAACCACAGCTCTTTTGAAAAGCCCCTTCCGTGGTAGTCCCTTGCTCCTGGGACACTTTCCTTTCACATTTCCTGCCACTTGGATCTGGAGACTCTTCAACAGGGTGCTAAGGGACCCTCGTCCCAGAAGACAGGATCCTCACTACACTAAGTGCTTCTATCCATCTACCTGTGGTGACCTGCTCCGCCCTGTCCAAGCTAGCCTGTCGCATACAGGCCACTCACCAGTCTCCAGGCACCAGTAACTTGCTCATTCATTATTACAGCAGGAGGATTTTAAAAGGTGATTGTAAAATTGTAAAAGAAAAAAAACAAAACAAAAAACCTTTTAAAATGAAACCTTCTGTTCTAAGATTGTAGATCTTTCAGTGTTTAGATGCTTCCAGTTTTAGACTCACAGATAACATATGTTTTACCATCTCTAATATATGTGTATCATAGAGAATACATATATTTTTTCTTTTGTAAACTGATTTTATAACTAAAGAGTATAGCATCCATTTTTAAAAAATATAGCAATATTGTCTTTCTAACTGGTCGCATGGGACTCCACTTATATGAAACCACCAGAGTTTATTTAACCAATCACCTACTGTTGAATATTGTTTCCAGTTCTCATTACCCCCCACCCCCAATTGCAATGAATATCCCTGAACATGTGACTTTGCATGCTATTTGGATTATTTGCTTAGATAACATTTTAAGAAGAGAAGTGGAGGAACCAAATGGTATGTATATTTAAAAAATTATGCTACTTATTGCTAAATTGTCCCTCAGAGGGGTGATACCAATTTGCACTTAATCCAGCAGGGCGTGAGAGTATTTCCTTTTTTCTTTGCTTTTCTTTCTTTTTTTTTTTAGATACAATTTTACTTTTATTTATTATTTTTTTTAAAGTTTTTATTTTAATCACCCAGTGCTCATCCCAAGCGTACTCCTTAATCCCCGTTACCTATTTCACGCATCCCCACCCCCCTCTGGTAACCAACAGTTCATTCTCTATAGCTAAGAGTTTGTTTCTTGGTTTGTGTCTCTGTCTCTCTTTTTCCCCTCTTTGCTCATTTGTTTTGTTTCTTAAGTTCCACATATAAATGAAATCACAAATTTGTCTTTCTCTAACCGGCTAACTTTGCTGAGCATTGTACTCTCTACTCCATTCATGTCATTGCAAATGGCAAGATTTCATTCGTTTTTATGACTGATAGTCTGATATATTGAGATTATATATATATATAATATTATATATGTATATAGTCTGTCAATGGACACGGGCTGCTTCCACAGTTTAGCTATTGTAAGTAATGCTGCTATAAACATAAGGGGGCATGTATCCCTTTGAATTGGTGTTTTTGTATTCTTTGGCCAAATACCCAGTAGGGCAATTGCTGGCTCGTAGGGTAGCTCTATTTTTAACTTTTTGAGGAACCTCCATACTGTTTTCCAGAGTGGCTGCACCAGCTTGCATTCCCACCAGCAGTGCACGAGGGCTCCCCTTTCTCTGCATCCTCACCAACACCTCCTGTGTTTCTTGTGTTGTAGACTTTAGCCATTCTGACAGGTGTGAGGTGGTCAATCTCATTGTAGTTTTGATTTGCATGTCCCTGATGATCAGTGATTTTGAGCATCTTCTCATGTGTCTGCTGGCCGTCGGGATGTCTTCTTTGGAGAAATGTCTGTTTGTATCTTCTGAGACATTTTTAATTGGATTATTTGTTTTTTGGGTGTTGAGTTTTATAAGTCCTTTATATGTTTTGGATACTAACCCTTTATCAGATATGTCATTTGCAAATATCTTCTCCTATTCTGTAGGCTGCCTTTTAGGTTTGTTGCTTGTTTGAGTGTGAGTTTCCATCCACCTTCCCCAATCCTGAGTGCTGCTATTCCTTCTACTCCTTGCTGCGTTGATAGGGAAACATCAAGGTATGACACTCTTGATATAAAATTGTGTTTATTAACTTCTCTTTCTTCTAGTTTAAGAAATGCCTCCTTGCGTCTTTAGCTCATTTCTTTTCAACAGGGACGCTACTTATTTTAATTTATACAAATGTATGGATATATGCTTCTTAATTGTCAAATGGGTTTCAAATGTTTTCTGGTTTGTTGTATATTCTTTAGTTGTATTTATATTGTGTTTTTGAGATTTTAAATTCTTTTAAAGAATTTTATTAGCTAAAACTTTACTATTTTTTTCACTTGTAAATTTGGGGGCAGTTTTGTCATATTTACTTGGCAAATGTATACAAAGTTTAGAATGATAACTCTGAGCTTCATAAACTTCAACCTCTCCTAAACACTGTGTACCTTAGTTAGGATGTTCTCATTTTCAAGCAAGTAAACTGACTTGCACGTTAAAGAGGATCCCTTGACTCACATAAATGAGAAACCAATGGGTAGGTCGCGTAGGCTCCAGAGCTCCACTTCTGTTTCTCAGCTTTTCCCTCACCTCTGTACTCTTCCATGTGTTGGTTCCATTCTCAGGCTGGCTTTCCTCCCCATTGCAAGATGAAAGCCAAGGGAACAGGTGTCTCACTCTTTCTTGCTTATATTTCCAAAGGAAGAAAGAATGACCCTCCTTGCAATGACCAAGGAGAGTCCTAGAGTTTCTCTCTTATTAGATCACCTGAACCAATCTGCGCATACCTGTGAGTGACATGTGCTGATTGGCTGAAGTCTGGTATATGAACCAATCACCATGGAAGGGGATAAGGTGATCCAGATTAACTTAGACCAATCACCCTTGGAGATAAGGGTGGAGTCAAATCTCAGGCTATTTCACAATGGAGGATGGGTGGGCTAGATGTTGGAGTGATGATTGTGATGTCTACTTAGTTTGATTCTCCACCCTGGGTAGAGATTGGATATGATTTAGTTATAGGGACCATGGGTTTTGGAGTCAGGCAAACCTAGGTTTGAATCCTGGCTTTATCCAACTTTGACTTCAGGGGTGATAATGCTAACCCCAGTAAGTGTTGTTAAGAGGAGATAAAGATCTTGGGTATGGAAGCCCTGGACAACGTGCCTGACCCAATGTAATAGCTTTAAAATGGCAGCTATCGACAATGTCCACACTAGCCAAACTATGGAAGGATCTCAGATATCCACCAACAGATGAATCGATAAAGAAGATGTGGTATATATATATACAATGGAATATTACTCATCCATCAAAAGTTAAAGTCTTACCATTTGCAACAACATGGATGAACTAGAGGGTATTATGCTAAGCAAAATAAGTCAATCAGAGAAAGACAACTATCATATGACTTCACTCATGTGGAATTTAAGAAACAAAACAGAGGATCATGGTGAAGGGAGGGGAAAATAAAATGAGACGAAATCAGAGAGACAAACCATAAGAGACTCTTCACTATAGGAAACAAACTGAGGGGCGCTGGAGGGGAGATGGGTAGGGGAGGAGATAACTGGGTGATGGGCATTAAGCAGGGCACCTGATGTAATGAGCACTGGGTGTCATATGCAGCTGATGAATCTCTGACCTCTACCTCTGAAACTAATAATACAATATATGTTAATTATTGAATTTAAATAAAATAAAAATTAAAAAAAATAGCAGCTAACAACCTTCTTGTTTCCTGATTGTCACCAGCTTGAGGGCAGAGAATGAGTACATCTTTGAGGCCTCAGAACTCAGTCAGGTGCTTGGCATGGAGTAGGTCTTTAGAAAAATGAATGTTTGATTAATGGGTCAACAGGTGTAACTTCTCTTACTTGGGAGGCCGCCATCAACAGAACCCTTCTGTCTCAGGTGTTGTGACCCCTGTGCTGTTTCAGAGTGGAGGGTCCTTCAAGGTTCTATGTCCTTAGAGGTTACAGGTAAAACAGCTCTGGGTGTGAGTAGACTCCTATACAGGGAATGGGTGTAATAACATCCACCTCACAAGGTTATGGTGGAGAGTGAATGAATTAATACAAGTAAAGGGCTTACAACAGTGCCGAGCTCATGGTGGAGGAAGGGCTAGCCATTCATGTCATCACCAAGGGGCAATGGTCATTAAGGACACAGACTCAAGCCTGGGTTCAAATCTCTGATCTGCCACATTCTGTCCACAAGACTTTGAGCAGATCACTTAATCCCCATGTGCCTCCATTTTAGAATCCTTAAAATCAAGGTAATGAGAATAGGATCTATCTCACAGGGTTATGAAAATTAAATGAGTGAAGATGTCTAAAGCAATTCAAAGGGTGCATCTAGTAAACGCTACATATTTAAAACATTTTTTTACTACTAAAATTGTTTTTCTAAGTATAGCTACCTTGGAAGTGTTCTCCCCAGGGATTAAAATGCCTCTGATAACCAAGGCCTGTTGAGTGAAGGAGAGCCCTCATTATGTGAGGCTCAGGGGACTGACCGCGAGGGCCGGATGCTTCCCACCTGCTCTGGGTTTCCAGGATGGAGTCTGAGCCATCACACGTGAGTCCCGATTTGCCATCAGTGTTGCTCAGATAGTTTCTCTCTCTCCTTCATGTCTCATCCGCCCAGTTGCAAAAGAGTTAGTTGAAGCCAAGGTTTCTTTCAGCCCACCAGGCCGCAAGGCTGTGGCCAAGTTCCCTCCAGGGAAATCGACTGTGGAACACAGGCTGGGGGTGAGCCAAGTCCTAATGCGGTGTCCTTTGAAGGCGAGCCCAGCTTCACCATTTCAAATGCAATATGCTTATTGCTGGTCTGATTTTTATTGGGAAAAAGCAGTGGTGTACTTTCCAGGTCCCTGGGGTCTGAATTAAAATAAAGGAAGTACTTTAAAAAATCAAATCCAAATAGCAGGACTTGGAAGCATGCTGTTAAGCAAGGGTATCACAGACCTCAGAAGCTGCTTCCACACCAGGCCCTGAGACAAAGCCCTGAGGTAATTGCATTTGGAGTTCCCAAAGGCATTGGTAATGGGGGCAAGCTTCTTCTAGAGTCTTGTCTGCATAGCAAAGCATATCAATTACAAAAGCTACAGCTTAAGGGGTACCTACCAAGTGCCGAGTCCTGTGCCGTATAATATACGTCGGTAAGACGGCCACTGTCTTCATTTTGTAGATGAGGAAACTGAAGATCAGCTTTTTTTTTTTTTTTTTAAAGCAAACAAAATCTTTCTTATGTTTACACAAGCAGTAAGTGGCAGAGGTGAGATCTGATCCCAGGGAACTTTTTTTTATATATACCAAAATCTATGTGCTTTCCATTAGGCTAGAGTTTTTCAGATTGCCAACTGAGACACAGTAGAGAATCATGAAATCACTTCAGTGGGTTGCAACCAGAGTTGTAAAAAAATGAAATAGAGTAGAATGGAAAATACAACCAGCACTGCACGGGTAAATATAATTAGCATTTAGGGCCACCTGGGTGGCTCATTCGGTTAGGTGTTCAACTCTTGATCTCTACTCAGGTCTTGATCTCACAGTCATGAGTTTGAGCCCCATGTTGGGCTCCACACTGGGTGTGGAACCTACTTTAAAAAAAAGATAATTAGTGTTTAATGAAAGACACACACACACAAACATATGTGTGTAGATATATACATGTGCATAACTATAACATATATGTATGTTCTGGGTGATGATCCCAAAAAGATTTGCTATCGTGGGCCACAGTCAAAAACTTTGGGGAAAAAAAAAAAAAAAAAAAACTTTGGGAAAGACATGGCTCTAGGACATAACTGCTTTCCAGGTAGGAAGAGCTAACATTTCCTATGATTTTGCTGTGTTTTTGGAATATTTTACATACATGGGCATAATGCGATACTACAAGGCAGGCACTCTTGCATCATTTCCTGTTTGCAGATGAGAAGGCTGGGGTTCACAGAGATTAGTCTGCCCAAAGTCACAAAGTCAACAAGCAGAAAAACCTGAATTTGAACTGGATTGTCTGGTGTTTGCATGCCAAGGAGGCCTCTTGGCCAGCAGCACGATACAGTCAAGATGACAGGTCCCGGGAAGTCTGATGCCCATTGGAGCAGCTGGCTCTGTTACCATGTTCTATGGTCTCCATCTCTTGCCTCTCTCTGTTTTCATTAGCGGAACAGGCTTGCAGATCTCTATTGAATCAGTAGCTTCAAATTTCTCTCATCCTCCTATATTTTAAATTAATTAACCTCCTAATTATTTAGACATTCATTCACCAACTTGTGTGCAATTCAAATCTATTACACTTCAGGGGATGTGTCTATATCGTGTGTATTCTGCTGTGAATCCCACGCGGTCAGAAGAGAAGTGGAGGGGGAGATTTGTAGAATCAATTTTTAAAAATTCCAATGCATTTCTGAGGCATCTGAAGTGTTGATGAGATAGCCGGGGTTCTTGGGTGCTTGACTTTTAAATTCACATTTCTGAAAAGCGAGATACAAAATTGATTATACAGTATGATCTCAACTGTGTTAAAAATGTATATAGAAAGGATTGGAAGGAGGTGGAAGAGGTAGTTGCCTCTGAGTGGTGGGGTGATGGGTGATCTGATTTTCTACTTTCACTTTTCTCTCCCCTTCTCATCTCTTGCAGTTGCGAAGGAGCATGGCTTTAAAAATTCACCAAATTAAAACTTAATTTCCTAGGTAGAACATGGAGTTGTATGTAGTTTTAAGAAATGAGTGTAGTTTATAAGTCCAATGTATCATGCTTTTGGTACAAATTAGGAAGTATCAGAGCAGCTCCCCAATTCGGTTCAAGGCACGTGGCATGGCGTGTGACATGGTGATGCTGCCCATGTGGCTGCTACCTACACTTTCCCTATGGCCCCACTGATTTGAGGGACATCTAGGCCAGAACTTAGATCCTATACCTGACAGTCCCATGGCTAGGGTTAGGACCAGCTACTCCAGAGCAAGCCATTATGGAATCTGACTTCCCACCACGTGGTGCCCTTGCCCCAAGGCTGACCTCTTATCCTGTTCATCTTTGTATTTTTTAAGGCCATGTGCGGGACCTGGCCCAAGAGGGGCAATAGATATTTGAGAAATGAATGTATGTGTTCTTCAACATCTATAGTGAGCACCCATTTGAGGCTCAGGTCAATTTAGAAAGATGTTGTGGGTCTGATTTCTGTATTTTTTTAAATTTTTATTTATTTATGATAGTCACACAGAGAGAGAGAGAGAGAGAGAGAGAGAGAGGCAGAGACATAGGCAGAGGGAGAAGCAGGCTCCATGCACCGGGAGCCCGATGTGGGATTTGATCCCGGGTCTCCAGGATCGCACCCTGGGCCAAAAGCAGGCGCCAAACCGCTGCACCACCTAGGGATCCCTCTGTATTTATTTTCAATGGGATTGAGTAACTCAGGAAAATAAGAGAGTAGCTTCTTCCAGTGGTTCTCCTGAGCTGCCTTTTGGGGAGATGCCAGTCTCCCTCCAGACCAATGGGCAGGAGGCAGAGTAATGGGGTAGTTAAGCAAATGGACTTTGGATTTAGAATGTCTTTGGTTTCCTAATTTTAAAAAAGGTACTAGCGCTTTACTACCAAAGGTTGATTAGAAGTTTAAATGAGATAAAGCATGGGAATCTTTTAGAGCAATGCCTGGCACAGCTAAGTGCTCAAAAAATTGTGGATGATGATGATGATGATGATGATGATGATGACGATGATGATAATGGTGGCCAGATGATTTCTGGGGGTTCGATGCTGTGATTGGCAGGGCCTGGGTCAGACGTGTCCCCCCTACAGTGGAGGTAGTGATAACACCTGAGCCCAATGGACTGAGAATTGAGGAGGAGTGGCTTTCTGGGGAAAACCAGCAGGGCCACACCTGAAGATGGATGAAATGGTTGTGGGGGTGGCAGTGGGGCTGGGGATGGGATATGCAAGTTCATTCTTGTGGAAAGAAGAGAACATGGAATTTCAAAGCAGCAGCAGATCAATCTTTGAGTTCTCACTCTTCCATGTCCTGCCTAACTGAGTCACTTAGAATTCTGAGCTTCGGTACCTTCTGATCAGGCTCCTCATCCACCAGTGGCCCCATCTTCTAGAGTCTTCACTCTAATTCCTTACCCTGGTGTACAAGGCTTTTCCCCATCCGAGCCTGGGTCTCCCTCCTTCACATGGAGTCATTTTCAATTCCCATAATGTTTCTTGAATTTCACACCCCTGTGCCTTTGTATACACTGGTTCTTTCAACTAGAATTCATATTTACTCTTTGTACACTAGAAGTCCCTGCTCTTTCTTTGAGGTAATGATGCTTCACACTTATTGAGGACTTGCTATATGCCAGGTGTGCTTTTAAGCACTTTGCATAGGTTATGTATTTAATACTCACAGCCAAACTAGGAGCTAGGTATTATTGTTACCCTTATTCTATGGATGGGTAAACTGAGGCAAAGATCATTTAAGTAATTTGCCCAAGTTCACACAACTAGTAGGCTACAGAACTGAGTCTCAAACCCATATAATATAGCCGTGGAATGTCCTCTTTAGGCACCAACTGCACTGCCTGGCTGGCTTTAAAACATTGTTGAAAGTCAAGGCCAGTCACAGGAGACCCCCATTTGGCTCCCAGACCCTCCATCAGAAGGGAGCAACAAATTTCAATTATTGACCTTAACTCTGAGTGAAAACTTCCATCCAACGGCAGCAATACATCGACTGAACCGAAAGAGGATCATGTTTGTCATGCAGCCTTGTCTGCTTGGACTGTCCTACCTGAAATGCACAATGAGTCAATATGTTTTCATAATCTTGGAATTATCTTATGGTAAGCACATTGCATTATATCACAAATGCATTACAATCAGATGTTAAGTACAAACACCTCAAATATACCAGAATTCTGTAACTTTTAATTTATATATTGATTTTAATATACCATAGCCTTAAAAATAGAAGTGATGTGGGCCTTTGGGACTCTGGGAGAGCCCTGTTTAAATGACCTCCTGCCCTAGATTCTCTGCCTTACTCATTCCTCTTCACCACAATAGCAAGGTGGGCATTTCTTTTTTCTTTTTTATTTTATTTTTTAAAATTTATTTATGATAGTCACAGAGAAAGGGAGACACAGGCAGAGGGAGAAGCAGGCTCCATGCCCCGGGAGCCCGATGTGGGTTTCGAACCCGGGTCTCCAGGATCGCGTCCTGGGCCAAAGGCAGGCGCCAGACCGCTGCACCACCCAGGGATCCCCCGAGGTGGGCATTTCTAAGTTGCTACTTAACATGTCATATTGGGCTTGATTATCTGGAGTGCCTAAGGGTGTAGACATTGACAAACAGACTGCTTGGGTTCAAATCCTGCCTCTGACATTTACTAGCTGAGAGAATGGGGAAGGTAGTTAACCTTTCCGGACCTCAGTTTTATTATCAGTAAAATAAGGATGATTGCCATGCCTACTTCATAAAACTGTTGTGAGGATTAAATGAGTTATTACTAATGAGGTGCTCAGGTGGTGCCTGGTGTATAGAAGAGCTCAGACATGTTAGCTGTTATTAGGACGAGCATGATGATGTCTGCTTTTCTCTCTTGGAGTTGTACTCTTTGAGAGCAAGAGCTGCATTTTATTTTTCTCTGTATCCACGGAACTTCCCAAGAGTTGGGCCCAGAATAGGTGCTCCCAAAATGTCTGTGAAAGAAATGAATGAATACCTCTGTAAAAGTGGGCTGACTGTACCTAGCCCCCAGTGTTATGGGGAAGATCAAAAGAAAGA
Organism: Vulpes lagopus; assembly: GCF_018345385.1. Taxonomy (NCBI): domain Eukaryota; kingdom Metazoa; phylum Chordata; class Mammalia; order Carnivora; family Canidae; genus Vulpes; species Vulpes lagopus. The sequence continues at coordinate 59,773,074 of NC_054846.1, read as the reverse complement.
AACCATATTAAAATACCCTATAAATTGTTAAGTATGGGAAGAATGTTCCTTTCCTCTCTTATTCCATCTTTTTTCCATTCTTCCAGGCCCAGGCCTCCTTGACAATTGTAATTACCTAATTCACAGGGCTACAAAGGGACAGCACTGGATGGTCAGGCCAAGCAGGCAAGTATGACCAACCACTGCCAGGCGGTCAGGTGCTAACCAACTATTGCCCAACAGGTGGGTGCTGACTAATCACTACCAGGTGGGCAGGAGCTGGCCAATCTCTAGCCTGGGTGGATTATTCTGATGAGTTATTAGTGCAAATGGATGCTGACCAGTGCCTTTGAGATGAGGGCATCTGAAGCAGTGAGACCCAGACTCAGACCTGCCTATGACTCACTTGGTGCCTCCAGGGAGGCCGAGGCCCTGTGCTCAGGACCTGGGGACCCCCAGGAGTGAAGGGACCTGGTTTCCCCTCAGCCTGGGGCTTGGCCATACTTGAGTTGAGGTTGCCTCCAAGGAGGAGGGGTTGCCAAGGAGACTGGCATTCTCTTACCCAGTGTGACTTGTGGGAGTTATCACCCTGCTTCATCTTCATTAAAAGCCTAATTTTGTCACAGTGTCACTGGCACTCCCATTTCTCTTCTGTTTATGGCATCTTGGGCTTCCCCTGCTCAAGAAGGGAGCTAGAAATCACCAGATTGTTTGGTCCTGTTTAGCCCAGAACCGAGTTCTGTGTGGAGGTGAATCCCTGTTAGATCTGGTCCTGATCCATGATGTGCTGGAGCCGGGAGGGGCTAGAGGAGCATGGGTTAGCCTTCACCATGGACCATGAATTCCTGGGGTGCTTGTTTATTGTACCCATGAATTCCTGGGGTGCTTGTTTATTTTTTTTTAAAGATTTTATTTATTTGAAAGAGAGAGAATGAGAGAGAACACGAGAGGGGGGAGGGTCAGAGGAAGAAGCAGACTCCCTGCTAAGCAAGTAGCCCAATGCAGGGTTTGATCCTGGGACCCCGGGATCATGACCAGAACCAAAGGCAGAGGCTTGACTGACTGAGCCACCCAGGAGCCCCTTGAGCTATGTTTCTAACTATATCTGTCTGCCTCCTCTTACCTGCTCTTCCTCTCATGGTGGGTGTGGTGTTCACAGCTCCATTTTCTTTGTCCTGGAGACAATGCCAGCAGGGATCCACAGCTGGCATCAGATCCTGCTTAGGAAACAAACCTATGAGATCCCACCAGCTTTGATAAACCTGGTTGGGTTGGAGGGTACTTGTGGCCCCCCTGTGGCTTGGGAAAATTCTGTTTCAATTTGTGACCTCCCTTCTAACTTGCCCCCCCCCCCAACATCTTGTTTTGTTTGTTTGTTTGTTTATTCAAATCTCAGAGAATTGTTTGGAATAGTTTATCCCTTGGGCTACTGGTTCTGAGAACCCACTGCAAGCCTGGGGTGGGCACTCAGCTTGAGAGGGTGAAGGGGACAGACTGCCCCTGCGGGCCTGGAGGCTGCTGTCTAGAGGGAGAGACGGTGACAACACACAGGTTCTAGCAAAGAGCTAGAGGAACAAATAGTTTGTTAGGAGAATCCCAGACAGAGTGACTATTGCGGAAGAAAGAGCTAGAAGTCGGGGAGACTGTGCAGGGAAAGACATCTGTGAACTACACTTTGAAAGACAAGGAGAATTTGAATAAGAAAAGAATGGGAAGTAGAGCTTATCAGAATAATAATTTTTAAAAACAGGAAAAAGGGGTGCCTGGGTGGCTCAGCTGGTTGAGCATCTGCTTTCGACTTAGGTCATGATCCCAGGGTCCTGGGGTGGAGCCCCACATTGGGGTCCCTGCTCAGCAGGAAGTCTGCTTCTCCCTCTGCCTCTGCCTGCCGCTCCCCTGCTTGTGCTCTCTCTTTTTCTCTCACTTGCTCATTTTCTCTCTTAAATAAATAAATAAACAAACAAACAAACAGAAGGAAGGAAGGAAGGACAATTATGGGCTCTTCTCATCATTATTTGCAAAGTACAGTGTTTGGCGTGCTGATGGATTCAGCAGCACCAGGCTGGGTCCCTATCTTTGAGGACAGGGTGAGGAAGAAGGGGCGACGGCTTGACACAGGGCCAGCCGTGCTGGTGCTATAATCATGGCACAAATGAAATATTTTGGGACCATGGAGAAAGGAGATGATCACATGTCACAAGATAGTTGGCATTTGGCTCAATTTCTCTTTTTAGTTTCTGCTTAGTTCATGATTTCCTGGAAAATGCCATCCCCCTCCCCTTCCTCCATCCCCCAATCTTCCTACCACCATCTTTGCTACAAATGGATTGGAAGGCAATTAGTCCATCTCACGCTGAGGATAATAGCTACCACTTATGGACTGGCTGTCGTACGTGGTCCCTTATTAAACCCTCCGTTCCATGGCATTGGCTATCTATTGCCGCATAATGCGCTACCCCCCACCCCCATTCAGTGGTCTGAAGCCATAACTTATTTCCTCCTAGTTTCTGGGAGTTGGGAATCTGCAGGTGGCTTCCCTGGGGCCTCTAGCTCAGGTGTCTCACAAGCTCTGGTTAGAGGTTGGCCAGACTGCAGTCATACTAAGGCTTGACTTGGAGAGGGGACTGCTTCCAAGTTCATGGATAGGGTTGTTGGCAGGATTCTTGGCCGCCCTCTGTTCCTTGTCCTGTGCACGGCTCCACAGGGCAGCCCACACAAGGGGGAAGAGCCAGGAAGGGGAGGCAAGCAAGACCTAACTGTGACCTGATCTCAGAAGCCACATGCCATCACTTCTCCCATAGTCTCTTCATTAGAGTCAAGTCACTTGGTACAGCTTCTGCTCAAGAGAAGGATGTTACCCCAGGGCGTAAGCACCTACAGGTTGGGCTCTTTGGGAGCCGCTTTAGAAGCTCACTACCACAACCGATCGCTATGGCAGAGGCTCTCTCCATTTTTGGTAAAGGAACCTGAAACTCCGAGGCCTTGCTCAGGCCCACACACTGAATGGCAGAACCAGAATCTGGACCAGTCTTTCTCCAAAGCCTGCCTCATCCCGCTGTATCTCGCTGCCTCCTGTGGCTGGCTAACATCTCCTGGGACCGACTAGCTGACATCCTGCCCCCAGCATCACCTGTTCAGGTGGCTCCACTGACAGCTGCCCTGTCTCATACTGGGGCTTAGACTTGCCACGAGCCTGCATGGCTTTCCAATCCTCCCTGACCCTGAAGGTATTTCTTTCCATTCTGGTTTTAGACAGTGGTGAGGTACAGGAAAGGCCAAATATTCGATGCCCCCTGAGCAGCTCCTTTCCTGAAAGCCTCTGCACTAACTGCTCAGGGTCTTGTTGAAAGCACTTGAGTGAGAACATGCACCTTGCAGTAATGTACTTTTTCCACAGATGATTAATCAGGAGCGTCCCCGGATGGTTTGGCACAGATGGAGGGAAGGGAGAGAGCCAGATCGTAAATCCAAATAAATTTATAGCCTCACCATCCATCCCATTATTATATCAGGCAGGCTGTGTTTCCTTTTAGTGCTTGAAGATCTAGAGGAGGTTTTGCATATTGAGCGCTCAATACAGAGAGATAAAACCCACCAGGCAGGCTTTGGATAGAGGGAGGGTAACCAAGGGGACATTGTTAGGGATGAACTTTCAGGATCTCGCCTTGGTGGAAAGCGCAACCTTCTTTACAGAAGGTTCATGCGAGACTCTTAAGGCACTTCACATGGCTGCCTTAATGTACTCCTTCCTTGCTTCCTATCTCGCTCCGTTTTGAATCTACTGTCTCTCTATCTGCGCTTGTCCTGATGCATCTTGTCCATGGTAGGTAGCTGGTAGCTTTCATTTCTGGGAATGAACTGAAAGAGCCATCTTTCCATCAGTTCCAGCTCAGCTATTTCTCTTCCCCGAAGCCTGGCCTGATAGAACCAGCTCTCTGTCCCTGCAGCTGTTCAGATCCTTTGTGCTTTAGTCGGACTATCCGACCAGGAGGTGTTGTGCATTGATTTGCTATTTCGCATCTAAGGCTTTAAAATTATTGAAGAGATGTCCTGATGATAGTTCTGCATCTGTTCTTGGTCCTTGCCCTGCTTTCTGGGTTTGCTCTGCATGGGCCTCACACCCTCTTGTTAACTTTGTTTTCCTCTGTGTGCAAGGTAGAGAGCAGTAAACCATCTCCGTGTCAGGATGAGTGAAGAAGACAGACCAGTTTCTTGGTAAAAGGGACATTGGGACCAGATCTCAGTGTAAAAGTTGTGCTGTTTTGTGTTTTTGTCCCCACAAAAGGGACAGTGGGATGGTGGAAAAAAAAAAACACACTTACTTTGCTCTGCTGCTTCCTTGCTACGTTCTGAACCTAACTTTGCTTATCTCTATAATGAGACTATTTATTACTGTCCTGCTTACCTCACAGGGGTAAGGTGGGAATCACAAGAAATAGTGGATAGAAACCACCCTATGATATGATGTTCATGGTGATATAACACCATAGGGTTGTTAGCAGTGGCTCATTCATAAAGCACTGTATACTATAGGATTATAGTATCACCCCCATTTATACAAGTGTCAAGTATTGCCACTTTATTTTCACATTTGTTCAGAAGAGTACATTAAAATCCATTGTCTCTCAGAGTATAAAAAGCATGTAAGGGGATGCCTGGGTGGCTCAGTGGTTAAGTGTCTGCTTTTGGCTCAGGTTATGACCCCGGGGTCCTGAGATCGAGTCCCACAGGGAGCCTGCTTCTCTCTCTGCCTGTGTGTCTGCCTCTCTCTGTGTGTCTCTCATGAATAAATAAGCAAAATCTTAAAAAAAAAATAAAAAGCATGTAAGACTTTGATAAGGGTTCCAAGGCCATCCAGTGGGGAAAGCACGGTCGGTTCAACCAATGGTGCTGGGAAAACTGGACAGCCACATGCAAAAGAATGAAGTCATATCCTTACCTTATGCCATATGCAAAATTAACTCAAAATGGGCTAGAGACCTAAGTATAAGACCTAAAACTATAAAACATTTTGACGAAACCCCAGAGGAAAACTTTTATAACATTGGATTTGGCGATGATTTCTTGGATACAGGACCAAAAGCATAGCAACAAAGCTAAAACCAGACAAACTGGGCTTCACCAAAACTAAAAAGTTTTTGTCTGTTAAAGAATGCTTTTGAGAGTACGAAAAGACAAAGACAACCTATGGGAATGTGAGAAAATATTTGCAAATCATAGATGTGATTAATATCCAGAATATATAAAGAACTCCTACAACTGAACAACAATGAAAAAATCCACTTCAAACGTGGGCAAAGGACTTGAATAGACATTTCTTCAAACAAGACATATAAATGGCCAACAAGCACAAGAAAAGATGCTCAACATCTTAATCAGGGAAATGCAAATCAAAACCATAATGAGATTCCACTTCACACAAATTAGGATGGCTATAATACAAAAAGGGGGAAATAACCAATGTTGATGAGGATGTCGAGAAGTTAGAAACCAGTGGAAATGGAAAATAGTGCAGCTGTTGTGGAAAACATTATGGAGGTTCCCCAAAAATTAAATAGAGAGTTACCACGTGACCTAGCCGTTTCACTTTTAGGTATATACCCAAAAGAATTGAACGCAAGGACTTGAACGGTTACTTGCACACTGATGTTCATAGCAACATTATTCACAACAGTCAAAAGATGGAGACAGCCCAAATGACATCGAAGACAACCAGCAACAGAGGGTACATGTGTTACAGGCTCATAATAGAACACCATTCAGCTTTAAAAAGGAATGACATTCTGACACATGCTACAACACGCATGAACCTTGAAAACATTATGCCAAGTGAAATAAGCCAAATACAAATTGATAAGTATTGTATGATCCCACCTATAGGAGGTACTTGGAACAGGCAAATCCTAGAGACAGTAGGATAGAGGTTTCCAGTGGAAGGAGGGGGAAATGGGAAGTTATTGTCTAGTGGGTACAGAGTCTCTGTCTGGGACGATGAGAAATTTCTGGAAATGGATGGTGGTGATCCCTGTACAACACTGGGAATGTACTTAATGCCACTGAATTGTACCCTTCACAATGATTAAAATGGTAAAATCTCTATATTTTACCACAGTAAAAACTTTTTTTTTTAACAGGCACCTGGTTGCTCAGCTGATTAAGCATCTGCCTTCGGCTCAGGTCATGATCTTGGGGTCCTGGGATTGAGCCCCACTTTGGGCTCCCTGGTCAGTTGGGAGTCTGCTGCTGCTTCTTCCTCTGCTCCTCCCTACTGCTCATCCTCTTCCTCGCCTTTAAGTAAATAAATAATCTTAAAAAAAACCACACACCATTTTTTAAAAAAGCATGTTAAACATTAACTAGATCCTAATTTGACTTTTTGTTATGATATAACTTTTATTTTTTATATTTAAAAGTATAACAGTTCCTCAAAGAAAAAATGGAAAAGGCCAATAAAGCTAAGTCACAAGGGGAAAATTAGAACATTCCTTACCCTAGGTGTAGCCACATTTAAAACCTTAGTATCCTTCCAGACCATCTCTCTCCCCGTCCCATTTTCCTTCTATTTCCCTCATGATGTACTTCTGTGCCCCTCCATTCTTCAGGAGCTTTGAGGCCACTTTCCTTTCTGAGTTCTCATCTAAATCAGAGTTTGGTTGTAGCCATCCAGTGGGTGGAAAAACATTTTCTAAAACCAAGCGAGGTGATAAAACACTGAAAAGAAGCCAAGAAATATGTGGTCAGAACACTCCAATTCATGCTGAGACCATTTGGAAGTCGTGCTGGAAAGGCCAACTTTCAGCACACTGTGCCCAGAAGTCTCTGAAGATGTGTGGCCAAAGGAAAGATCTCCAGTGTCCACTAGAGTCCATATCACAGAAGAAAAATGTATACACTTATTTTAGCTCCCACCTGTCCTCGATTCTAGCCTCTTTATTGGGTTGTAGGGACAACCTACAACCTAGCTGTGTTCTTGGTCAACATGTTATTTATTTGCAGAAACTGAGATTGCTTGTCTTCCCAAGCAGGAGCACCCCTTAATGCTACCCTTACCTTTTGAGTTATGCATAGGGTGCTACCCAGCTAATTGCAGAGTGTGAATTTCTGTTCTTTTCTATTTACCATAATATTAAAGGTAAACTGATGACTTCCTTTTCAAGGAGAAAAATAAGCCTTTCTGCTCAGTAGAAGGTACCCTTCCTGTTGAGCATCACAGAGGCTGCCAAAGTAGGTAGACTCTGGACAAGGTTCCTTTTCAGGGAGCTTTGCCCTCCATGGTCCTAGATCTGCTGCTTCATTTGGTTGCTCAGAAGCAAACCAAATGCTGGAGCTTGGATTTTACTTAGAAAAAGAAGGAGTGAAAGGGAGCCTGGTTTCTAAGGGCAAGGCAGCTATGCTGCTGATTTGGCATTATTCCCCCCAGGGCTGTCTGCCCCACTTCTCAAGCATAGTTTCAATAATACAGTGAGAACCTAAATCCAGATTTCTATTTTTATTACCTTAGGTTTCCTTAAGCACATCCCATAATTTCCATTTCCTCTTGGCTGTTTGGCTCCATTCCACATAGTGTTGTCTGCCTGTGTTCCCGGGCCATGGAGGCCACTCAGGGTAGCTTCCCTTTGCTTCTATTGTTCTTCCCTAAATCTTGCCCTGTGTGGGTCTCCTGGGAGCAGCACACAGCTTGGTGTGTTTCTTCTCCTGGGGAACATTCCAGATGGTCCTCAAGTTTACCCTGATTCTCTCAATGCTTCTGCGCAGCTCTTAAAGCTTTTGTAATGCTTTCCCCAAATAGTTCTTAAAGATTCATTAATTAACTCACTCATTCAACAAATATTTATAAAGCACTTACATTCCAGGGCCTCTGTTAAGCATGGGATGTATTTGTGAAGGAGAAAATCCCTATCCCTGAATTCAGTTGAATTGAAGAGATAGTTAGGTTTCCCCCTCTCTCCACGATAAATCTTTTTTTTTTAAGATTTTATTTATTTATTCATGAGAAACACACACACACACGCACACACACACACACACACACACACACACACACACAGAGGCAGAGACATAGAGAAGCAGAGAGAGAAACAGGCTCCACGCAGGGACCCCGGGATCACGCCCTGGGCCAAAGGCAGGCACTCAACCTCTGAGCCACCCAGGCGTCCCTCTACAATAAATCCTTGTGATGATCTGAGACTGTGAGTATCATCTCAGTGTCTTGGGAGCAGAGAATGTGTGCGGATTACCCTTCTTTCCCTTCCTTCTTTGCTCCCAAGACATCATGACCCTGCTTAGCCTCCCAACCTCTCTGAGCACCGGTTAAATGTTGGTGTTCATCAAGATCCTATCCTAGGTTCTCTCCTTTTCTTTTATCATAACACGTTCTGTTTCTTTTTTTTAAAGTCTTTCTGGATGGATTTTTCCACCCCCCTGGACTCCAGTTATCACTGAATATTGATGAACTATCGCTCCATGTCTCCAGGTGGGACTGCTCTCTCCAGCTCCCTCTGCCACATATCCCCGGCTTCCTGGGTATGTGTCCCCCACACACTTGCAGTTGGGCATGTGGAAGCCTTCCTCTTTCTCCTAAACCTGTTCCTCCGATCTCCCTCCTCCTTCCTCAGACCAGAAACCTGGAATTTCAGCAACTTGTCTAAGAATGTTCCATTAGGTACACCCCTTCCGCCTGTTCCTACCCTGCAACTGAGAAGTCAATTCCTAGCTTTCTGTATTATCTCACCTCCTCTCAAGATGCTTATTGCCACCCTCTCACATGGTCGAGGCCAGTGGCTTCCAAACTGTTTTACTCATCCTTTTGGAGCCTTCTGAAGTTGGAATGGAAGAGGATATTAAGCAGGCAGGATGAGGAGCTTCTCATCCATAATTTAAACAGAGCAATTATGTGCTTATCTGTTGTGCATATTGTTTGAAGACCTTTGAGTGGCTAAAGATTTGAAAACTGTTGGTCTTAAATCTTTCTCATTTGTTTCCTGGCTTTCTGCAGGGCTATAGTTGATCATGTTCTTTCACTCATCTACTGCAGGGTCCTTAACCTTTTTTTGACTGATGATGCCATCACCCCAAGAGGGGTGATGTTGGCACTTCCTGCTGTTAGGTGTGAGCACCTGGTGTACCATAAAGCAACCAGAATGGAAGCGAATGAGTGGTGCTATTGTGAGCACGATCTTGGATCCACTGTAATTTATGAAAATAAATAAATCCTCTTTGGCCTTTACCTATTATCTGTGATAAATGACTTACCACATATCCCATGTACCATCCCCACTCTGTTCTAACCCACTCGACATGCAATTGCCACCTCCACATGTGGGAAATACCACTCCCTCCTCTGCTTAACACCCTTCAGTGGCTCCTAGTTCTCAAATAGGTTTGAAGCTTCTAAGTGTGGCTGGCAAGTTCTGCTGTGATCCAACCCTCGCTAGTCTTTCTAGTTCAGCTCTCGCTCCACTGCTCCGTGTGCTGGCCAGGCCCGCCGAGCATGCTTCCAGGCTGGCCGGGCTTCTGGGCTCAGATGCTCCTCCTGCCCATCACTTCTTCCCCCTTCTCCTCTCCTTCAGCCTGCATGTTCAACTCCATTTTTTTTTTTTTTTAGTTAAAATAGTTTTATTTCTCTCAGTAAGTACCACTTGTGTGCTCTATCACCCTCTCCTTCCTTTCTTGTTGAGTAGCAAGGATAGACTGGATGGGCCCCTGGAGCTTATTCCAATTTGCTGGGTTTGGTGTGTGAGACACAGACTAGCAGTCAGTATAGGCTCCTCAAGCTGGGGTAGCTGTAGTGGGTTGAATAGTGTCACTCCAAAATTCATGTCCCCCTGGAACCTCAGAATGTGGCCTTGCTTAGAAATTGAGTCTTTGCAGATTTAAGTTATGATGAGGTCATACTAGATTAGGGGAGGCCCTAATCTGACAACTGCTGTTCTTATAAGAAAGCTGTGTGAACACACACAGGGATGAAGACAATGTGACAACAGAGGCAGAGACTAGAGTGATGCATTTATAAGCCGAGGAATGCCAAAGATTGCCAGCAGCTACCAGAAGCTGAGAACAGGCAGGAAAAGATCCTTTCCTATCCACCCTCAGAGGGAGCATGGCCCTGTCTCTTTGGGTTTGGATTTCTAATGTCCGGAAATGCGAGGGAGTAAATTTGTTGTTTTAAGCTACCAGCTGTTATGGCAACCCTAGGAAGCATATGCAGTGATTTTCCCCTTGCTACCTCCATGATGCTTATGTGAGTAGAACCTTCCTTCTGGAGTTGAATCACTGGACACGTGGAGGAGGGGCGGGGGGGGGGGACAAGGTTGTTGAGGGCATTAGTGCCCTCCCATGCCTCTCTACACCCCTGTGGAGATTTTAGTCCTGTGGGATGGTCCATGGTCTGCTCAGGGTGCAAGATGGATGGGTTCTGGTTGGCCTCAGGAATATGCCCCATCTTTCTCCCATAGTCTCAGAGGAAATACTCCAAGGTGAGGGTGTACAGAGCCCGAGGTTTCTACCTTAGGCCCCGACATCCCCATGGTGGGCTCCCTGGATAGTTGGCAGCTTTAGCTTGTGAGCTTACTGAGCTTTGGGAGGATTTGTCATGGCCTCAGGGGTTGGCTCAGTAGATAAGTAGAGTCTGGAGTTTGGGGCCTGTGCCTGCTGGTACCGTTTGATGCTGAGGGAGATACTGCATCTGCAGTGTGAGGCCCTCCTGTTCTCTGCCAAGGCATGTCCTCACTAAGGCTGCTCCTCTTGATGCAGGAAAGACACGGTGTACGTCTCAAGGTGCCCTTGTGGGTCCTGGGCCCCTGGCCTGTCTCCTCTGTGAAGACTGCATCTGGGTGGGTGTCACTGACCCAGCCCTGGCTTGTGAGAGTCTTTCCTTCAAACTGGAATAAGCTCTGGGGGCCCACCCACAGCTACCGTTATGATGTCATGGGAAGGTGCAGCGGCAGGAGGAGGGGGGAATAGATTCATGAGGTCATCTAGCCCAAAGCCCTCTTTGCTATTCCATGCCACCAGGATGGCAGAGGTTGGCACATGTCTCTGGCAGCCAAGCCCTTGAATACCCAAGGCCACACAGTGGCAAAGTCGGGGATAAGCTCCCTGGGCTGATGCCCAGCTGCTCATCTGGGAAGTTCTACTGGGCTCTCACTGCTAATCAGCAAACCCAGACTCCTCCTCACCTTAAGGACTATCAGACCAAGCTTCTCTTGGGATCCTTGAAGTCGGCTGATAACCAAAGTGAAGTGATGACTCATGTCATATTTAAGCAAGACTCCGGGTGTGCGTGTGAGTGGGGATTGCTCAAAATCATGTTGAGGTGCTGCTGATTGCATCAAAGCCTCTACCAGGGGGAGGGCGGGAGAGAGAAAAGGGAGCTGTGGATTTTGATACGAAAAGGGAGCAACCACCTGAGAAACTTTAGAGAGAAGGATGCTCTGCGGTCATGGTTGGTTTTGTTTTCATAGCCTCAGGAGAAAACTCTGTTTTCAAAGTTCTTCAGGGACAGAAAGTAAGAGAGACTTATGCAATGACCAAATAAAGTTCCCAAAGTCAACATGGATCAGTGAGGACCAGAGAGGAAGAAGAGCCAACAAGGTGGCCCGGTCCCTGCTACTTCCCCTGCTTGGCGGGGGTTAGCACACTGTCAACTGCCTGCTCGACCCTGATCAGAAAACCGCCAGAGGGTGACCATGTGGCCAATCTGTTAGAAGAGTCTTTGGGATCTCACCTGTGCAATTTTGTCCACTCCAGCCCACAGCTGGATTTACTTCTTTCTGTTTCAAAATCACCATGCCCCTTGTAACAAAAGCCAGAGTCAAACAGCGTAGTTTGTAACCTGGTTCCCTTCTGCATTGGGGGAGAGGTATGCAAGATGTGGGGAGTGGGCCAAACGTGGCCCCACGTCTCTCTTCTACCTCAAACAGAGATGAATTATGTGGTAACTTCACGCTCTTGGTGATGGGAGCACCCCCCTCCTCCCTGAGAGCAAACTTTCCCCAATTTTTCAGGAAAAGATACACTGTGGCAGATTAGAATTTGGTCTAAGGGGCAAGGTATTTGATGTCACCCCCGGCCAAAGCCTAGCCCCCGATTCCATCTGACACCCCAAAAGCCTCACATATGCAGCCTCTTAGAGACTCTTACAGGCAGATTAGGAACAATCTGATGGACATGCTCTAGGGCCACGTGAAGGAGGTCAAAGATAAAGCCTGCTTAAAAGCCCATGTCTCTAGAAGCTCCAGGCCAAAGAGAGGTACTAAGACTTTGTTTCCATGGAGCAGAGCTGGGAGGGACAGCTCTGGGACAAAGAACACAAATACTGGACTTGAAATAAAAATTCTGGGTTCAAAGCCCAGCTCTCCCATGCACTGTGTGACCTTGGGCAAATCCTGTCACTGAAGTTTATTCATAGTGAAATGGAAGTAATCACTCCATTAAAAATGGTTAGAAAGACCATATGGCATGTTTGAGTGTTGTAAAGGCTATGCAAGGGTGGGCCTCAAATATGAGATACCAAACGGCGGTGCCCTTGTTCACGTCACAAACTGTTGGCCATGACACCTGGGTGGCTGTGAATGTTGGGTTTAATCAGAAGATCTTCTCTTTTCTGAGAGCAAAAGGTCTAGGAGAATTTTTTTTTTTTTTTTTTTTTTTTTTACTTACAGGTGACTGGGGATACTCTTTCTTAGGACTTCCTAGCTAACACGTCTTCTTACATTGCCATTGACCAAAGGTCCTTGAGGGCAACTCTTCCTACCCACTTGAGCCTTTGGTTCTTCGTCCCTGAAGTGAAGGGGGTGGAGAGCCTTCCTCAGTGGTCCATCTCCACCTTAAAGTTGTAGGACTCCACACACCCAGAGGAAAGCTTTAGACTGTGTCAAATAGCCTCCTGAAGTACAAGCTACATATCAGGGAGGATGCTGGGCATGGAAGGAGGCCGTCAAAGCGTCTGGCTTTCTCACAAGCTGGAGGGCACCCATGCCCAGGTAACCGGCACTGCGCGAAAACACGTGCCCAGCACGTCGGGGTGCCAGCAGAATGCTAAGGGAGTTAGAAGAAGGGTGGCGTCCCCCAGGCTTGGGGGGCAGAAGGGAGAGAGTAGTGGGGACCGTGGCACCGAGATGGCCTGGCCCAGGGAGAAGGCCCCGCAGGTGCAGTGCACCCCATGGAGCCAACTGCTTGCGTCAAGGCTTAGAGGCAGGAAACGGGAGGTGGCTCACAGTCTTGACCAGAAGAAAAAGGACTAGATGCTGAGGTTGAGGAGTTGCTATTGTGTTCGGGGTACAGCACCTGACCCCGTGGTAACTAGTACACATTTCTGAATTAGCCTGAGTTTCTCACTTTGAGGGCCCCCCACCCCCGCCTGATGGCAAGTGTGCTTGAGGCCCAGCTGAATCCTGATAGGACCGGGTGCCCACACCCTGCGCCAGGGCCCCCGGGGGGAGGCACCTTTTCCATGTGGGCCCTGCCACTTGCCATTCGCTTCACACACTGATGTTGTGACATGTCAGAGCCTGGCCTGCTCGCACAGGGTGACAAGAGAGGGCTCCCAAAGGCAGTGCCCCGCTCCTGAGCTGGCTCAGGGCCAGGGCGGCCTGGTCGGGCTCCTCTCCCTGGGGTGGCAGGAAGGCAGCTAGTTGGCCGGTCTGGCTCCTCGGAGCGCTTGCAAACCAGCATCTCTCCAAATGTCAGGGAGGAGAGTTTATGACTTCGTCCTTTTATGATGCGCCTTGAAGGCCAATTATTTCTAGAGCTAATAATCCCGACACCTCATTGAATTAGGCATTGGAAAGAGAAGGTGTACACTTTAAAATCCACGAAATTACAAATGCATTGAGTGACTCAGTGTTCTGGATAGATGCTTTATAGTCTGCGGTCATTATTATTATTATTAATATTAACAAGCATTTATTCTCACACACACATATGCCCATGGGGCCCTGGGCAGAGCTCACGGAGGACATAGCCTCTGTCCTCAGGGATCCCGAGGAGGCTGCCTCTAAGACGTCGCAGTAAATCACACGAGTATTGTAACTGTCAAGGTTTTAAACACCTAAAAATCAGCACCATCATTAGCAATCAGTAATCACTGTTATAGAAGAATAAATCTTGTAATCTCCAAATTACCTGTTTGCACCAATTAGAGTTCAACTGATGAAACATACCAATCAAAGGGGAATTTACTGGAGGCACCCAGGCTTATCTAGGTTTAAAAAAAAAAAAAAATAGGAACCTGCCAAGCTCCCAAACGGTTGTGTCTTAGCTCAGTGTCCGTTAGGGTGGGTTTTCTGGAAGCGGAGCTGACAAAGCCTTACACAAGTACTCCTAGGCATTGGGGGGGGGGGGGGGCTGCTTTTCATTTATTTGTTTATTTATTTTTTCCCCTGCCTGGCTACAAAAAGGAGGTGAGGTAGGTCACACTAAAGACACAGACCTCATAAGACAGCTTTACAAAAAAATTAAAAGGAAAATTGGAAATATTTGGGGTGGAGGTGAGGGGCACAGGGCTCCAGTGTTGTTGAGCTTCCCCAAATCTGTGAGTCCCGTTCAAAGCACTGGGCTGGGCCCTGCGGGACTGGAAGGAGAAGCAGGCCCTCCTGTTGCCCATGAGGAGCTCCCAGCCTGGGGTCGACACAAACTTCCATTGAGGTCTGAGGGGCCCAGGGGCAGTGCACAGAGGCACCGCGTGTGTTGTGTAGCTCTCAGTGCACAGTGGAAGAAAGCAGGTACCTGGAGAGGTAGATTTCTAAAACACAAAACAAAACAAAACAAAACAAAACAAAACAATTGAAGGGGCCCAGTGTGAAAAAATCTCAGTGTTTTTACCCATCTCCTGGGAATGGTCACTTCCTGGCTGCCCTTAGACGAAGGAGATGAAAACGTGGACCCTGTGAGCCAGTTGACTCTGGCGCTTCGGAAAACCTTGACTCGGTGTTTGAAACTGAGGCAAACCCAGGGAGCAAGGGGCCGGGAAGAGGTGGGGAATGCGATGGGTGCTGCAGGTGACCTGGCAGGAAAAGCGGTACCCTAGGAGATGTGGCTCAGGAATCAGGACATGAAGGTGTTGTTTAAACCTGCAGCCTGTACACGGCCCTGTGCTGAGTGCCAGGCTTCCCCTAAGGGCACCTCGATACGCTCTGCTATTGCCATAGTCCCAGCATCCCCATCCTTGCTGTTCCCTGGATCTTGGTCACATCGCCATGTCCCCAGCCCCTACCTGGCTTTGTGTCTTGCCCTCCGCGGTTCTGCATCTCCAGGAAATGATACCACTGTCCTATTAGGGCTCCCTTTATGTTTGCTTTGTGTTTTTGTTTTAAGGCTACTATGTGTTCACTCTGCGTTGTGCCTTCGAACGTGGGAAGATTGTTCTAATGGCAGGAGTGTTTATGTGGTACCTGACAGTATCTCCACGTGATGCCCTCTGTCTGTAGGCAGCCTCCGCGAGGACCCCCATCGCCACCCCCTGCCCCCTCATCTCCTAGTATTCATGCTCTTGTGTAGTCCTCTCCCACACTGACTCAGGGTTCTTCTGTGTGACCGGCAGGAGAACACCATGTTAAGCACTGTGCCGGGTGGGTGCTGTGGCTAGGACAGGCACGGTCTTTGGCCTCATGGAGCTTAGGGAGATGGGAGTCTTTGGTGAGGAGAGCATGGGCTTCAGAGCTACATGGAACTGGCTGAATTTTGGCTTCATCACTTGGCGGTGTGACTTTGAGCCAGTTATGTGACCTCTCTGAGCCTCTGTTTCCTCGTCTTTGAATCAAAGTAACATCCTCCTTAGAGAGTTTGGTGAGGATGACATGGGACGATGTGCATAAAGTATTTTCCACGGTTCCACATTTGGGTGGCTCCTCCATAAACGTTACTTTCCTCCAGCGGTGCTGGTGCTGAGAATCTGGCAATGAAGGAGAGGCCTCCGGGAGGGGGGGCTCAAAATCGAGCAGAGGGGACAGAGGGTACCCCCTGAAGTTCAAAGCAGGCTGTGACAAACGCTGTAATAAGGGTGGACTGGGCAACGAGAACCCAAGGGGAGGCATAGAGAAGGCTTTGTAGAACCTGGATGACATTCTAACAAAGTCCTGGAGGGTAAGGAGAATTTTCGTCAGTGGTATAGAGCAAGAGCCTTGCAAGTGGGGGAAGAAAATCCTGAGAAGTCACGAGGGGTAAAACCTCCTGGTAAAAGAAATGGTGGAGGGACACTAGCTCTTGGTCAGATGGCCTCCCTGGAGTGGCCCGTGACCTCTTCATCGACAGGTCTGCTGTCGATGCAGCTGCTGAGACAGAGAGCAAGTGCTCCTTCCAGCTCCCAAATGGCACAAGGGCAGGAGTCCCCCTTGATTCATCACCAATGTCCAGCCCCTGACACATAGTAGGTGCTCAATAAACATTTATTAAATAAGCAGGTATAATTTTATGCATAAACAGCTTGTCCCAAATGAGAAAAATCAGAGTCATTTCCCTGGGGTCCAAGTGTCGTGGCACTTACCCCGACTCTGTTTTGTCAAAGTCCTGTCATGCTGTTCCTTCAGTTTCCTGGTGGGTCTTCCTATTTCTTCCTCACATCCCCGAGTCTCGCTGTGGGATCCTACTCAATCTTTAAAGCTACTGGCATTTCCCTGGTGATTCCTTCAGCCCTCCGCACCCTGTCATCGGTCCGGGGCGGGAGGGGGTGGGGGGGGGGCGGGCAGACCCAGCTATCCTGCAGGGAGCTTTGCGTATTTTCCTTCACTGAACTCCCATTTTGCTTTTGGCGTCTCCATGAATGCAATGACTTTGAAACCAGAGCTCAACAGAATGTCAGAAGCCCTTGGCTCCTTTGCCACAAGACGGGCCTGCCTCGTGGTGAAATTGTGCAGTGAGGGGGCCCCCCCACCCTATTTTGACTCTGCTCCCCTTCCCCAGGCCTAAGCTTAAGACTCTCCTGCTGTTTTCTTCTCCCCTTAGTACATCACCCCTGGGGCTTACCCTGCACCAGCCTTTCCAAATCACCCTTGTTCTTTCCAAGCTCACCCTGGGTTCCATTCCCCCCTTGAGATCTGTGGCTCCTCTGTTTTTGGTATAATTCAGTCCACAGTTGATGCCCATCTGATGCCTAGATGGGTACTAAGCTCTTAGGGTGCGAGAGTGAAATGCAATTCTTGGCTCCCGATCTAGCTTTCTAGGATGAGAGTCCCCGAGATGACAAACCCAACTATGAAGAATGATTAAAGGACAGTCTTGCTCAGGTAATAGACTCTGCATGCTACCAGGAGCTTTTTGAAGTCACTGACTTACCTTCAAAGCATCCTCTTTTTTAAAAACAACCTTTAAAATGTTTTCTTTCAGGACGCCCGGGTGGCTCAGCGGTTGAGCCTCTGCCTTCAGCTCAGGGAGTGATCCTGGAGTCCTAGGATCCAGTCCCACGTTGGGCTCCCTGCATGGAGCCTGCTTCTCCCTCTGCCTGTGTCTCTGCCTCTCTCTCTCTCTCTCTCTCTCTCTGTCTCTCATGAATAAATAAATAAAAATCTTAGAAAAAAATAAATAAAATCTTTTCTTTCCTCTTGACCTTAAATAAAAGCAGGAGGGCAGGACTGACCAACTGTAGAAACCTCGGAGACAGAAAGCCTACGTAAGTAGGGGACCAACTTGTTGATGATCTCACTACCCAGCGGCAAGCCAGCGTTGGCATATTCTTCCTGTCTTTTTTTTTTCCTGTGCACTTGAGATCCCGTGTTGATATAATTTTGCATACCACTTTTGTTAGTGAGCACTATATCCCAATCATTTTGCAGTGTTATAAAACACACTGAAGAGTGATTCTAATGGTAGGAGTTTGTCAGCAAGTGGGAGTGCTGGATTTATTTGGCACAGAGACTTGGGGCAGCCTCTCTAATAACACTCTGCGGCTTCCAGGACAAGCCCTGCCTTCCTGCAAGTGCCTCGATGGCATATTTGTAACTCGGCGGCTTTGCTCAGCCCTTCTCTGAGGAAACAGCATCCTGTGCCGGAAGGTGTGAGCCTCTCCAGGCTTCGGCTTCTCCCCTTCCCACCCCCCACCCCCGCCATCCCCCGCCCCAATTTCCTTCGTCTCCAGTGAGCGATAATATCTTTCATTTGAGCTTCTCTCCCTGCCTCTGATGACTGCCTCCCCTGATAAATTCTCTCTGGGTGACTTTGGCATTTGCATATTTCCTCGCTTGGATATTCTGAGATGTTGGAACCAGAGAGCAGGGTGATGCGATCAGGTATTTAGCTGAATGAGGCTTTCTCAGGAACTGCACAAATATTTGGAGTCGGGTGTGTGCCAATAGGCAATTAATTGAAATGTGGACACAGCAAGCTTCTGGAGGAAGGAAACTGAAATTGAGAAATTAGCTGCGGGAAGCGAGGCTCCGCAAGATACAAAACAGTATATGGGAGTTTCCTTTACCTCAAAGTGAAGTTGATTTGGTAGAGAAAGAGAGGGGAGAAAAAAAAAAAAGAAAAAAAAACCAACCCAAACCAAAACAAAGAACAAGTGCAGGACCAAGGTGGACCCCCACATTACCAGAGCTGGAAGGCACTTTCAGAGAATACCTGTCTGACCCCCTTGGAGGTGGAGGCCAGTCCAAGGCTGGCAGCAAGTCGGGGAGAATTCAGGACCAGGAGCAGGATGTCCTGACTCCAGCCCAGGGCCCTTTCCATTCTATGAGCCGACTGTCTACCTGGAGACCCAGATTAGCATATCAGGAGCAAAAGGGCGAGGCCTGCGACCAGTGACCTTGCAAAGACATTTAGTAAAACCCATGACAAAACCAAGGTTCTCGCTGACTGCAGCCTGAACCCAAGCCTGGAAGCACATCTGGCCAACCTTTACAGAGCACATCTGGCCAACCTTTACGTAGCTCCTGCGCCAGGTCTGGCTGTCGGCTAAGTCCTGGGAACGGAGGTGATGACAGATGGGGTCCTCGCTGCACGCGGTGGGACGTTGCCCGGCTCCCAGGATGGGCCCCACTCCTCACTATCCTCTTGAAGAGGATGAAGCTTCGGTGTCCATCTACATGTCTCTGTAGATGTATGAAACTCTCCTGAAGATAAGAAGAGGGAAGTAGAAGAAGAGTGTAAGACGTATAGGAAGAGGGAGGCTCTGGCCGTGACGTTGTTTTAGGATTCAGATTGTCTCTGAGCCGCCTGAAAATCACCTTTTCATGTTCGGGTGTATGTTTCGTTGTTCAGGACGAGAGGGGATCAGTTTTAGGTTCCCCTAGAACATGGTTCTCAAAGCATGGTCCCTGAACAACAAGGCATCAGCACCACCCCGGGAACTTGTTAGAAATGCAGATTCTCAGGTCCTACCTCAGGGCGACTCAATCAGAGACTCTGGCAGGGCCCAGCAATCTGTTTTAACAAGCCCTCCGGGGGATTCTGATGCACAGTGAAGCTGGAACACCACTGCCCTAGAAAATATGATTTGGAAATCCCGGCTGCTGAATTCCAGCACCAGGGAGGTAATCTATTTTTTATTATTGGACCCTTAAGAATAAACTCTCTTCATTTCAGAATACCCAGGTGAGCTGTTTCTATACATTGCTGAGTGTTAAGCAGGAAAAAATGTCCAAATAATTCTTCAAAATGTAACTGACCAGCCCAGTCAGACACAATACGGGTAACCTGTCATATTTCCAGTAAGCACAAGATTTGCATACTTTCAAGTTGCAGAGAATAACTGAATAAGTTAATTGATTGCTTAATCTGTTATTTTTAGAGCATCACTTCCTTACCTCATGCGAAAGTTTATTCCAAATTCAAATGGGAACATTTTATTACCCCAAAATGTTTTCCTATATACTTGAACACGTTACTAAGGAAACCAGTTGCAACATTGCAGTGATATTGTTGCTCTAACAAATTAACGATTCAGCAATGTATATGCCATACTATAATGTTTCTTCTTCTTTTTTTTTTTTTTTCCTCTCTAGAAAATTTCACACTTATTGAATTTATACATTTCTAACCCGGGACGTTGGAAGCAACGCTGGAAGGAGAAATCGTATCCCAGAGTGACAGCGGAGGTTTCCCTGGGATGTGTTTTGTGCTGTTTAAGCACAGGCAGCAGGTGATTTTTTCCCCCAGCATCAGGAACTCCTCTGCGCAGAGAAGCTGAGGGACACCGAGCAAGCCTCTCACAGGGACGCTTGGGTGTTTAGTGAACAGCAACTAAAACTGGCTGCGTTGGTGCAAAGTGTGTGCTGATCACACGTTTAAGGACTCAAAGGACATCAAGGCACGAGATCACAGGAGCGAGCAGGCGACTGAGATGACACTGGCTGATGGGAGGGGAGGTGAACAGCACAGTGGGAGGCCTCCTGCTTTTTCTGCCTTGGTGGGGGGAGGCGAGGTTATTAATGATGGGATGGATTAGAACAGATGGGTATTTTTGACACATTTCCCCATGTTGTTATTTTCCAATATCCCATCTTCCCACCACCTAGTCATGTGCCTTTCTCTTGGTTAGGAGTGAAAGCATGTGATTTTTAAAGGGAAACCTCAGGAAGGGAGAGTAGAAATGAAGACGTGGCCGTATTGCTCAGAAGGCACGCTCCGCAGATCTGGAAAGTCCTCCCGAAGCCTCTGCTGGGAGGCGACAGGGAGAAGCCACGGCGGGCACGTGTGACTTTGGACGCTGTGTTCGAAGGCAAGCCCTGCGACCCTTCCCACTCGCTCAGTCCCAACCTCGGAGCATCCACCACTAGCTTCCTGATTACCTTTCTGCAGCCCGGAGATTTGCATTGTAAATGCTGTTTGTTAGGCCCCTGAAATAATATTAATCACCGTAAAACAATTATGTTGCATAATTTGTACATAAAAAAGAAAGAATGAACCTTTGGCTTGAATTAATATTTCCTCGTTGGTGTCTTTCTCATCCCCACACATAAGGAGACCCTCGTCTGCCCTTCTAGGTGCGAATGGCTTTGGGAAAAGGAAGGTATCTATCTTCGTGCGGCTTCTTGAAATGATGCACGTTTGTCCAGAGCCGGGTAGCCTATGTGATTTTGGGTGAAATAGCCAGGGACCCTGGGGAAATGGACACCCCCGCACCCATCACAAGGCACATCTTGCAAAGAGAGGGGACCGCACCATGGGGCTGGACGAAGGGAAGCTCTGGGAAGCAGAGCAACAGAGTAGTGAGGCTCTGTGCCCGGGTCTCTGCTGGTTCACCCTTGTGTCCATCTGGGGGTAAACAGCCATTAGTGAACAGAAGCCTAGGGGAGTTGGGATCCACCCTTCTCACACCCACTGGCATGGGTTGAATGGTGGCTCTTGACAACGTATGTCTTGGTACTAATCTCTGGAACCTGTGAACATGACTTTATTTCAACAAATGGTCTTTCCAGATACAATTAAGTTAAAGATCTTGAGATTAGATCATCTTATATTATCCAGCTGGGCCCTTCATCCAAGCATAAGCGTCCTCCTATGAGACAGAAGGAAGAGAATCATGGGAAGAGGAGAAGAGCAGACCCCGGGAAGATAGAGGCAGACAATGCAGCCGTAAGCCGAGGGATGGCCGGAGCCCCAGAAGCTCAAACAGGCAAGGAAGGATCTCCCCTCCAGCCTTCTGAGAGGGCATGGCCCCCACTGACCTTGCTTTCAGATTTCTGGACTCCAGACCTAGGAGAGAGGGGATTTCTGTTGTGTTAAGCCACTAAGTTCACAGTAATTTGTTACAACAGCCCCAGGAGCCAACACACAGCCCATGCCCTCCCCCTTCCCATGACCTCTCAAGGTGATTCACTGGTTCTCCTTTTTGAGTTTACGGTAACATTCTCTGGAGCCCCTGCTGAAGGGCCCCTAGACCACATCCAAGCTTGTCGGTTGGCTCTACTGTGCTGCATCCGGGCCCGGGTGACTTCTCCCAGGAAGGCTCTCCTTCCAGGGAAGTCAGATACCAGGCATTGAGCGGAGCATCTCAACGTTGACTCACTCTGACATACAATTTCGGACTGGAAATAGGGCCTGCAGGTGAGGCGGGATGGGACAGGGCTCTGTGGCCACCATTTTGGACACTGCTTCTTTACCAAGTCTCATGGGCTCGTGACCAGATTTAGCACCCACAGGCGAGGACGACATTCATTTTAAAAATAAGAGGATGCGGGCATCCCTGGGTGGCGCAGCGGTTTAGCGCCTGCCTTTGGCCCAGGGCGTGATCCTGGAGACCCGGGATCGAATCCCACGTCGGGCTCCTGGTGCATGGAGCCTGCTTCTCCCTCTGCCTATGTCTCTGCCTCTCTCTCTCTCACTGTGTGCCTATCATAAATAAATAAAATAAAATAAATTTAAAAAAAAATAAGAGGACGCTATGCCGAGCACATATGTGCCAGGTGCTGTGTTAAAAATTGTACATTTGTTATTTCACTTATCCTCACAGCAGTCTTGGAGGTGTGTGGGGTGGTTATCCTGATTTTATAGATGAGGAAACTGAGGCCCAGGGACATGAGGTTATACTCCAAAAGTCAGGAAGCTGATAATTTGCAGAGCCAGCCTTTGAACCCGGGGTGTCTTTGACCCCACAGCTCGTACCCTCAAGCACCTTACTACTACTTTGCTCTTAGAAATGCAGCCTGGTGCAGGCACGTCCCTCTGTGCCTGTTCTGGGTCCTGACCCTCAAAAGAATATGAATATTTTTGCGTTTGAGGCCATTTGGCTTGGATAGTTTGTGCGCGTTGCATATTTTCTTTCTGTAGGCCCTCAGAGGGCATCTGGGGACAGATTCCAACTTGAACTCTACCCTCCAAAAGGTGCTTTGTGATGTGGTTGGGCTCTGCCTTCATGCTAAAAGCTCACATACCAGCACGCTCTAAGAATTTTTGCTGTCTGGCCCCCATCTGCCTCCCCAGCTTCAGCTCTCTTAAGCCCCGCCTCTCCACTTTTGTAGTTGACCTCACAGCTATTCTAAGCTACTTTCATTTTCTCTGTGTCTCATCCTCTCAATGGACTCCCGTCCTTTGAGCAAATTGTTTCTTCTGCTTGGAATTCAATCTCCTTACTGCCCCCTCCACTGGTCACCCCATCTCTATGCTTCGACTATTTTACTTAGCTCTATTCATCCTCTAGGTCCCAGATTAGAAGTCAACCATTCCAAGAAGCCTTCCTGGATCATCTAAGCTTAGCCGGGTACCTCTGTTGGCACTCTCAAGGCATCCTTGACCTCCCCACCTATCACGTTGTATGATAATTTTTATTTGTATCCTTCACGTTGCTGCGGGTTGAGGCCAGGAACTGGGCTGCTTCAGTCACCATTGTATCCCTGGCACCCAGCCCAGCGCCTGGCATAGAATAGGTATTCAATAAGTACTTGCGAAGAAAATGGAGTTTAGAATGCCAGAGATGACTTCCTGGATCATTAGGCTCAGAGTTATGTCATTGATTAGGACATTGAAGAATGTTATATTAAAGGGCATAGCTACTTGACCAGTTGTCAACCTCAAAGGTTAAGAATGTTCTCAGAATATTCTAGATCATTTCACAAATTCCCACCCACAGCTTCATCCAAATCATTTAGACACATTTTAGCGTCGAAGGAGATGGCATTATTTGTTGTCTTCAGTTTGTTTCCTCTTCGCAACTATATTTTTAGTATGACCACTTAGAGTAATAAATTGTAAATTGTTGACCACCCAGTGCATAAAGTAACTATTTGTTTGTTTGTTTGTTTATTTTTGAAAGAGAGTGAGCGAGCATACATACATGTGTACATGCAAGCAGGGGTGGAGCAGAGGGAGAGGGAGAAAATTTTAAGCAGGCTCCATGCTCAGCAAGGAGCTTGACACTGGGCTGGATCTCATGACTCAGAGATTATGACCTGAGCTGAAATCAAGAGTTGGTGGCTTAACTGAGCCACCCAGACACCCTGGTAACAGTTTCTAGGTTGTTTCTAAATTGATTCCTCCAAGTGTCAAAAGAAACTCCTAATTCAAGTACCTAAGATGGGCTGAGTGTTGCCTTTTACTAAGGTCCCTGTGAGACATTAGAAAAACATATATATTGGTCTCTGCCCCTGGTTCCTGGCACAGAACTCCCAAGATCCTTGTACTTTCTTAAGTGATGAGAGCACTAGGAGCATCTTTTGTTCTACTGAGGAGGCTCTGGGTGGGCTCCTGGGTGTCTCCTGGATGGGGCTGGTCACCGGAAAGACCAAGCCTCTATTTGAAGCTTGGAATTTTTGGCTCCCTACCCTCCTGAGAGGAAAGAGGGGCTGGAAATGGAGTTAATAATTGATCATGCCATAAAATCCTAAAAGTATGGGATTCAGAGAGCCTCCAGCCTGGCAAGCACACCAGTACTGGGAGGTTCACACCCCAGCTCCACAGGGACAGAAGCTCCTGCACTCAGGACCCTCCTAGACCTCACCCAATGTTTTTTTCATCTGTGTCCTTTATTATATCCTTTACCAAAAAAAAAAGTTTATTTATTTATTTATATAGAAAGAGTGTGTGAGCAGGTGGGGAGGGGCAGCGGGCAAGGGAGAGAGAAAATCTCAAGCAGACTCTGCACTGAGCATAGAGCTTGACATGAGGCTCGATCTCATGACCCTGAGATCATGACCTGAGCCAAAATCAGAAGTCAGATGTTTAACCAACTGAGCCACCCAGGGGCCCCTTCATACCCTTTAATAAACTGACATATGTAAGTAAGTGCTTCCCTGAGCTCTATGAGCTGCTCTAGCAAATCAATTGAACCCAGTGAGGGTGTTGTTGGAAACTCTGATCCGTAGGTGCTTAGTCAGAAGCACATTGATAACCCAGGCTCATGTCTGGAGTGTGTATGTGGGAGGAGGGAGGGACAGGCTGGTGGGACCGAGCCCTTACCCTGTGGGATCTGACACTATATCCAGGTGGACAGTGCAAGAATTGAGTCAAACTGTAGGACCCCCATCCAGCGTCAGAGATGCGTTTGTTGTGGGAGGAAAAGCCCCACATATCCAGTGACTGAAGAGTCAGAAGTGCTGCGTGTGGAGTGAAGGAAGGCCCTCAAGACAGACACACAGGAGGGAAGAACTGGGTCTTTCCCTGCCCCGGAAGAGGAAAACCATGTCTCTCATTTACATCTTCCTGGTGACCATGGATTTAGCACCTGTCCCTTCTGTGTCTTCTGATCATGCTGAGTAGGAGTCATTTTACTCTGTCCCCTGCTCTTCTTTTGCTCAACACGAAGACATTGGCACCATCCTTTAGATTCTTTCTGGCCTTCATTCGGGATTGCAGAGCCTGGTTGGATGTGCTGGGCTTCGAGAACGGTCAGACCTGGTGACTTAAAGACCAATGCTTTGTGGCCAGTGCCAGAGAAAGAGCACCGGATAAAGGGTCAGAGAACCTGGGCTCCCACCTGGCTCTTCCTTGTGGCTTCTCTTAGTCAATGTCTGCTGAAGTATCATGTCCTGGTTGCTGGGTAGTTCTATATCCCCTGCCTTTTGAAGACCTCTCCTTGATTTTTTTTTTTTTTTGAATTGTCTTTCCCCTCCCATCTTAAAACCAGTAAGAACAAAGGTCAGTCTCAGTGGCATTGTTGGAATGGAAAGGCCCATTCCAATTTTCTGGCTTCTTGTCTGCAGTCCTGTCTTTAATCGATACCAAAATATCCTTGCGAACAGAGAAAATGGGAAGTCTAAAATGGAAGCTAATGGCCATAGACTCCAAGGATGGTTGAGTCAGAGGAAGGGAAGGAAGGGGAGAAAGGAGGAAGGGGAGGGGAGGGACAAGAGCGAGGGAAAGCGGGAATAAAATGGAGTTACAGGGCTAATCATTCGACTCCGTTCCATGACTCCCTTCCCTAGCTGGGTTTTCCCAGTGGGAGGAGTTCTATGTTCATCTGGTAAATTCAGATTGAGAAGCTGGGATCCTCAATAACCTCCCTCCATCCTTGTTTAACTTGGGCTTGTTGCAGCAGCCCTGTCTGGGGTGTTGGTGTGAGCCCAGGGTCCCCCTACTCCTGACCACTGAGGCTGACCTGGACCACCCCCTGGAGCTCTGACAATTGGGTGAGAACAGCTCCCACAGCAGTCTCTGCAAAACCAGCCTTCCACACCCAGGCCCATCAGGTCTGGCTTGCGACAGAGCTGGCTAGTTTTTTTGGAAGGTAAAATGGTGGTTCTCCGTGGGAGGCTCTAATTCACCAAATGATGGCAGAGGCCAGGTCAGCCTATGAGGTGTCAGGATGTGGATGGAGGGAGGCAGCAGGAGATACTGGCTCGTGTGCAAGTCCGGCCTCTCTGGGGTCTCATTGATTGGGGAAGGTTTGCTCTCTGGGTCTTCACAGGGCTACATTCAGAGGCTTGGGGACAGTTCTGATTTCCCCTTTAAATCAAACCTGGGGGGTGGAGGGCCTGGGGGGGTGGGGAGCTGACTGGGCTAGTTCTTGGGCACTGGGGGTCGCTCTTGGCCCACTGAAAGGCCAGAGCAGGGCCCTTCTTGGGCTCTAGAGGAGACTTTAAGGCATTGCCTTTGGCTAGCCACAGACAGCTACCCAGGGCCCTCGGTCCAGGTCCAGGCTATGCCAGACCCCAACGCTGAAGGCTGGGGCATTTGTGGTTTCTGCCCAGAATCAGGGCAGACACGCTCAGGCTATGCCAAGTCCTTGGGGTTTTAGAAAGAGATATTCAAGGTAGAGGAGGCCAGTCTGTCTTTCCGGACTTGGGGGAGTCTTTCTTCTTCCTCTCCCAACACTACCTTAGCACTACAAGACCCACCACTTCTTACCAGGACGATTGCGACAGCCACCTAATGGGTCTTCCTGGGCCTGGTTTCTTCTCCTGTCCTTCCTCGGCTATGTGGTCAGCGACATCTATTGAATGTCAACTATAGGCACTGAGTTGGTTACTGGTGATACAGAAATGCACGAGACCCAGGCCCTGAGCCCCAGAAGCCCATGGTCTGTAGGGAAGAGAGATGGTGACAAATAGTGACAACAAGCTGTCTTTAGTGTTGCAACAGCGGTGAGCTCATGCTGCTTTGGAAGCATAAAGCAAGTCACAACAAACCAAACTGGTGACATGGGAGCTGAGCTGTAGAAGGCAAGTAGGCGTTTGCCTGACAACGAGGTAGGAAGGGGTTTTAGGCAGAGAGTATCCAGGTGTACTGACCTGGCGGTGTGTGTGGTGCCTCCGGGACGGTGGATGGGGGAGCTCATGCTGGACGAGCAGCCAGGCAGCGATCGGATTGGCCAGGGCCGTGCGGACGCCCTACTGAGCTGGCTGGAATTTTTGCCAAAACCCAAATCAAATCGCTTTACTTCCTGCTTTTGAACCTTACACAGTCACGGGGCAGAATGCACGCTCCATATTGTGTGGTTTTCGGGCTCTCAACCCTTTCCACCTTGCCTTCCCCATATCCGCTTGTGGAACTCTGACCCATCCTTCAACAACTTCAATCCAACCCCCTCTGTGAAGTTTTTCCAGGTTCTTCCAAATGAACATGATCTTGCCTTCTTTGAACCCTCAGAGCATTGAGTGCCCCTGAGGACGTCTCCTTCCCTTAGTTTGTATTTAAGTCTGATGTGCTTGCTTTTGTTTTTTCCCCCTCCCTAGGGACCTGCCCAGCCTGGCACATAGCGGTGGTCAAAGGTTTGCTGCCGTAAGACTGTGCGTTTGAGGCGTTGGACAGTGCCTCCCCCTGAAGAAGATCCGTTCACGTTCTCACCCCGGGTACTGCTACCTGTGAATGTGACCTTATTTTAGAAAAAGGGTCTTTGCAGATGGAATAGAGTTAAGTAGAGGTCACAGTGGAGTAATGTGGGCCCTACTCCGATAGGACTGGTGTCCTTGTAAGAAGAGGACAGGGAACAGACATAACAGAGGAAAGCTGGCCTTGGGAGGGCGGAGGCCGGGGTCGGAATGATGCTGCCTGGCGCCCAGAACGATGAGGCCACCAGAAGCTGGAGGAGGCAAAGGAAGGATCCTCCTCCCAAGGCTCCTTCTCTCCAGTGTGGTCATGGACCCACCAACCCCTTGATCTCAGACTTCTGGCCTCCAGCACTGAGAGGCAATACATGTCCATTGCTTTGTGGTACGCTGTTAGGGCAGCTCCAGCAAACTCAGGCGATGCCCTTGTCCCCATGCTTCTCTCCCCTCCTCGTTGGGCCACAGTGTTGCTCCCTGGCTTTCTGGGCCCGGACTCGTCCGCCTCGGCCTGGTGCCTCCAGCTGAGTTCCTCCCTGACTCACCCGCACTGCGGCCACCAGCACACCCACCCCCTTGCCCCTTGTCAAGGCCCCACCTCCCAGGAGTTGGCCAATCTGCTGTGCCATCATTTGTTCTTGTGTTCCCTTGGGGAATAGATCTGGATTTTAACCTGGGCCTTCTGGAGACTTAAATGCACACTCCTGGGAGTGGTGCTGAATGTGGGCCTGTCACAGCATCACCGAAGGGCGGGGTAGAGGGGCCCTGCCATATAGGTGGGAAGACTGAAGCGCAGACATTTATGGAGCACCCGTGCCAGGCACTGGGCTGGGTGTGGATGTGGATGTGCACTGGTAATTAAAGAAAAAAAAGACAAACAAAACCTGCCCTCATGGATCTTATCATCTGGTGGGGGAGGAGGCCACTAGCTATCAATCAAAGCGTCACCTCATTAGATGCAAAATTACAACTATGATCAATGTTTATGAGGGAGAGGGGTACATAGTGCCCATGACATCGGGACGGACACCGGGACATTGGACGGTTCTGTGGGCGAGAGATTTTGGTTTGGAATGGACGTCGAGGTACTTCTGCAGGCATACCTCTGCTTTCCTGGGTGGGCACTACCCCTTGCCTACGGGGGAGGCTCTCTGCGGGCAATGAAAGAAATCATCTCTAAGTATACTCCCCAAAGCTGCGAAAATCCCAAAGAAAAGATCGCACATTTCTTAAAAATTTATTTATGCCTTTATTCATTCATTTATGTATACATTCAACAAACCTTCATGAACCTTCCACGTACCGGGCACCGGCTAAGTACTATGGACGCACACGCTTGTCTTTGCTCTCAAAGAGCACACAGTCTAGGTAAAGAAGACAGACACATGGACAAGCAGGTCCCCGGCACATAGCAGGTGCTTTCGGAAACCCTGTCCTGGAGAGGACATCCGAAACGGACCAGTTGCTTCTCCAAGGCCACAAGTTGCGGTTGCCACCGGGGGCAGGCCAAAGAATTCCAGTTTCCTTTTCTTTTACTTTACATGTCTTTAGTATGAACCAGTGCAACGCCTTTCGGGTGAGATCCCTTTCCAGGGAACTGGGCTGTCTTTGATTAACACCAAAACCTCATTTTTCACTTTCAACTGGTTCCCCTCCCCTTCCCCCCTCCACTTTAACATCAGAGCTCTCAAGATGTTCTTTGTTTCTGTTGCAAAGTGTGTGTGTGTGTGTGTGTGTGTGTGTGTGTGTGTGTGTGTGTTGGAGGTGGGGGCTACCAAAAGGCGAGGTGTCTTTTCAGAGGCATCGAGTTGCTGGCAGACACTGAAAATATGGTTTTCAAGTTCACATGCTTATGCTTTAGAAGAGACAGAGAAGGAAAAGCTCAGTGGCAAGGAAGAATCCAGACTTGTGTCCTGTTCAGCATCTAGGAAGCGTCCTGCGACCTGCCTTCAGCATTCTGATGAGAAAGCCTCCCTGCCCGGTGGGTGCCTGCCTCCCGTCCTCTTCCTCTTCCCCAGCGGGGCCTGATTTTACCAGGTGGGTGCTCCAGGGGGAGGAGCCTTTTGTTCAAGCCTCCTGCCTGAATGAGAAACCTGCTTTCCCCGGGTTCGCAGGGCCCCGATGATCAGGGCAGATTAATCCCAAGAGGTAGTCGGTGCACAATTAACATTTTTGCCTCTTATTTTAATTAAGAAGGGCCAGGGGATAGGGTGTTAGCATGTCTAATGGGATCGCGTGGCATGTGCCGCCTGCCGGAGGAGTTTCAGTTATTAGCACTTGTTGAAGACTTTCTAGATAATTAAATACCACATTAATCATTGCTCTGAGTGGACACCGAATTGGATTTCTCATCCTGACTCCTCCTATGCAGGAGGCAAAGTGGCTTTGGGGGGCCCGGTGGCCCCCTGGCACGCAGGCAGGAGCTCACCCCACGTGTGCCCACTCTCAGCGGTTTTGTGGAAAAGAAAAGCTTCTCCTAGATGTTCGCCTTCGTTGTTCTGACAGCTGAAGCTCTCTTCACAGGCACATTAACATGACCTCATTAGTTTCTGCATCTACTCTTCTAACCACATAAAACGGAGTGCAGTAGGAGCCAATCATGCTAATTACATCAGATCGGTTTGCATATTCATAAACCATTTTCTGTTTTATGGACAGCAAAAATAAACACAGTATCTCTTTAATAATTTTAAGTGGGTCACTTTCAGGACTGTATCTGTTTTAAATAAATTATCATATTGTTAAAGGCCACAGTCAAAAGCTATTTTTTGAGCAGCCTGCGAGGTGGGGGTGGGGGGCAGGCCATCTAGTGGGGGGGCGGGGGCCGGGGAGTCAACAGGATTAACCAATTGGTCAATTTCCAAGGTCTCTTCTGCCAAAGAAAAATCCAGACTTGAAAAACCTCCCTGGTGTAGTGAACAGGTGCTGTGCAGCCTCTTACTAATGACAAAATATATTCTTGTCAGAACTATGAGATTATCCAAATCACAAGTCTTCAGCAGTGGGAGTGAAACCCAGTAACATACCGACTCCTGTGTCTTCTTGGAAGTGTTTAATTTTAGGGGCCAAGCTTGACATTCTGGCTTTTCTCAGGTGGAGTAAAAAAAAAAAAAGCATGGAAACAATTAGAAGCGGGGCGCCTGGCTGGCTCAGTCGGTGGAGTGTGCAACTCTTGATCTTGGGGTCCTGAGTTCGAGCCCCGTGTGGGGCATAGAGGTTACATAAAAACAACAACCAAACAATCAGAAGTAGGAGTCAAACCTGCAGACGCGGAGCTTTCCACCGCCCTCCTTGCTTCCTGACAATCCTGGGACCCAACAAGCCCACCCAAGGCCCCGTGATCTGTGGGGATCCTTCCCATCCAGGGCCTGTAACTCCTGACAAGGTAACCGAGTCACAGATGTCCTTCACTTTGAGGGGATAAAAGCCTTAAGCAAGAAAGAGATACAAGATTTTTCAGAGAGAGAGAGAGAGAGTAATCAACCCAGTTAGGGACTGTTTTCAAGACTAGTCACTGACATAGTTACACGAGACAATTGATTTGATAATTACGAATCATTCCTATTCATTCCTTAAACTAGGTCCAGAGAACTAACATTGCCCTAATCCAGTTGGGAGCAACACAGCATTTCTTTATTTAAAAACCATCCTGTGATCTAGGCATGGCACCGATACAAGCTGATCTTTTCCATCACGCGTAATGGAGGGGTTGTTGCGCATTTACGCACAGTTGCAACGCCACATTTATTTCGAGCTCTGGCTCTCCCTTCCTTTTCTCTTTGTTGTAAACACTCCTGGGAGAATTAATGTGGCATTTCTTAGTGGTAGTTCAGGCTATCCCCATCTTGTTGTTGTTTTTGAAATACTGCTTCCGATTGAGTGGGCGTAGAAGCTGGAAAAGGCTCTCGTTTTCCATAATGCGTAGGTCCCTGACTCAGAGCTTCTCGGGGACCTTCTGCTCAACCTCCAAAAAGGTTTGCATTTATTCACCTTCACCTTGGCTCCTGCCGAGTTTGGTAGACTGAGCGCAGATGGCTGCCCCGTGTTATTATGTGAACCGGAGTTGAAGCTTTTGTGTGTCAGCTGCACTGACTTCGAAATACCCTATTATTTGTGCAATATACCTTGGAATTACAGTTTATAATTTCATGAAAGCCTAACATATCTGAATGTTTACAAGTTCTATCCCTTGGGGAAATATATAGTGTTCATTTCTTTTGTTTAGTCTATTTGAAGGAGGACTAGATACAAAGCAAGAGTGATTGACAAATTAATGCTCTCAGCTCCTACTCAAAAGTACTTGAATTATTAGTACAAAAAGCATGTTACAAACTGTAATAATTTTAACTCCATTTCATTGCTAAAAGCTAATAATAATGAAAACAAATGAAAATAGTAATGCAATCTAACGCTAGCCAGAATGGAAGCAGTCACAGAAGTTGGGACTCTGCAATCAGATAATTAGTTCCATTAAAACTCAGGAACGGGTAAGTCTGTTCATTTATTTTGGATTCAGTTCTGTGGGGGAAGAACAAGAGGAAAAAGAATGGCCCCTGTGCAACATAAATCAGCTCTAACCTTCCTTCTTTCGTCCTTCTTCCCTCCACAGCCGAGGGACTGCATTTCCAGGGTGACGTCTACACTCCCACAGCCGAGGACAAGGAGCAGAGCTAATGGGTGGCACCAGCGGATGGAAAGTCACTGCTGATTGCAATTAGAACAAAGGAGTCTGGGAGGCTCGAGTCCCACCTGCAGACTGTCTCAGCCATCTCTGGGGAAGGGGAGGAAGTGTGTGTGCCAGGGAGAGGCTCAGGAGCAGCCCTGAGCGGAGAAAACCGGTTATCAGGAAATGGGGCGTATTAGGATTCTCCAGAGAAACAGAACCAATAAGACAGATGGATGCGGATATAGATATATAGATATATATATAATTGTTTTATAGATACTTGTAACATAATATTTATAATTTATAATAATATTTATATTTCTATCCATCTATCTATTGAGAGATTGATTATTAAGTATTGGATCATGTGATTATGGAAGCCAAGAAGTCCTGACACCTGCAGTCAGCACTCTGGAGGCCCAGGAGAGCTGGTGGTATAAGTTTCCGTCCAAGTCCGAGGGACCGAACACCTGCAAGCCAATGGCATAAGTTTGAATCTGAGGGCGGGAAGAGGCTGGTGTCCCAGCTTGGCAGTCCGCAAGTGGAGTTCCTTCTTACTCAGCCTTGTTGTTCAATTCAGGTCTTCAGTTGATTGGGTGAGGCCCATCCACACGGGGGAGGGCAATGTGCTTTACTCCGCCGGTCTGAATATTAAGCTCCTCCAGAAACACCCTCACAGGCCCATCCAGAATGTCTGACCAGATATCTGGGCACCCCGTGGCCCAGTCAAGTTGACACATAAAATTAACTAGGGATCACACTTGGGATCTTCTAATCTGAATTCGTCTTGTCAGTGTATCCATGATTATCTGTGGATGCAAAACAAACCACTCAGTGTGGTTCTTCTGGTCTGGGCTGTTAGGCCGATCCCTGCTGAGCTCACCCATGCGGGTGCTGTCAGTGCATAGGTTGGCCATGGTCGAACGATCCAGGATGGGCTCATTTATGTGCCTGGGGGGGTCAGCAGGCTGTCAGCTGTGGGAAGGGGCCGTGCACCTCTCATCACCCAGCAGGCTAGTCAGGGCATCTTTCCGGGTGGCGGTCACAGGCTTCCAGGTGCAAGCACTTTTCAAGTCTCAGCTGGCATCACAGTAGTTATTGTCCCCTTGGCCAACGCCAGTCACGTGGATAAGCCTTGAGTCAGTGCGGTAGGGAAACGCTCAAGGGTGTAGCTGCAGGGAGGTGTGAACAAGTCAGAGGCCATCCTGCCACAGCCTGTCGCAGTCAGCGTCCAGGTCCCCTAGAGGTGCTCTCTGACACGGGCATGGCCGGGTGGACGTGGGCAGACACGCAAGTTCTGCATGGTTTAATTTGGCGGTCTCTTTTGTAGATGCCTACCCACCGCCCCCCGTCCTTAAATGTGAGTATTCTCAAAGCTTCTGTCCTCGGCTCCCCGTAATAAGGATCGTGTCGGGACACTAACCTACAGGCCCAACCTGGAATCTGAAATATCAGATCAGATTACCACCAGAGTAGAGTGTGCACATGAGTCGCACTGTGCTTTGTGGGGAGATCCTGCAACATGGTGTGGTCTAGGCCTGCAGGGAGTGTCTTCTAAACTCCCTGACAGCGGAAGCATCAAATATATCTTAGGAAGTGATAAAAGGAGCTGTATTTGCCCGACAAATTATTGTCAATGACTTCAAGAATGAAAATCCTGTCAGGTCAGGTCATCCAACTGGAAACTCTTCCCTGTTTCGGACCACAGCTGGGTGTCTCCTTCGTGACTGTATTTCAGGAAAGGCACCTGAGGGACAGCCAGAGAGAAATCACTGTGGCCATTTAGGGAGGAGCTGGAGCTCCTCCATCTTGGGGGCAAAGGATGGGGCGGGAGGAGCTGGGATGTTGCTGCCCTGCAGACTAGGCCAGGAGGTGGCTGGTGGGAAATACTTGGTGACGAGCACCACGGGAGTCATGGGACCACTGGCCCGCTGGGAACCAGACCGGCCCTGTGTTCTTGGAAGAATGATGCCTTTCCAAGATGTGGAACGTTTGGGCCAAGACGCTTCAGGACCCTTGTGGCCACCAAACTCCTCCACAGCCTGGTGGCCTGCTTTGGCTTGGCTGGTCACCGGGTGTCCTTCTGGTGATGGGTTTGCCATCCGCACAGAGTCAGCAGCGGCCCAGACAGTCTCCTGGTCTCTCCTTGTCTGTTGTGTTGCTTCTGCCTTTGGAATTAAAATATTGTGCAGAAATGCAAGTTTATTGTTATCAATCCCATCTCGGGAAACTTGACAAATGTATTCTTATGCAGATAATTAAGAGATAATGTCAACCGAACAAAGCTTTGTCACTGAAATAATGGCTTCCCGCTGTGAAGTTTACGCCTCAGCAAAGTCAAGGTGTTTGTTCCCGAACTATAACTCTTTATCCCTCTGACAACTGTCTGTGACATCCTCCTTCATCCCCTTCCCCCTCCTCCCCAAGTCAGGGGAAGAGTGGAGCCAATGTCTGGGGACACCAGGTGGGGATGAGAATTCTCTTCCTTCAAGGGTACTGGCCTGGGGACCGAACTCCGGCCTTCCAACACAGGCTTCCACGCTTCTGCTCTGGGGGAGTCAACTTGGACAAGGAGGAGCCCCTCCTCACGCTGCCTTTATTTCCCCTCTTCCAATATATAAAGAATAACTCTTGCCCCTGATTCCAAAGTTGAATGGGATGCATCTGATGGCATTTGGGGAACGTAGACTATTAACAGGAGGATATACACAGAATGTAGTCATCGGGTCTCACTTCTGAGAGCAAATACACAAATGAGCTCATAGAATAAGTAAAAATTGGGGGCGTCTGGGTTGCTCAGTAGGTTGAGCGTCCGACTCTTGATTATGGCTCAGGTCACGATCTCGGGTGGTGGGATTGAGCCCCAGGTCGGGCTCTGCACTCACCACGGAGTCTTCTTGTCTCTCTCCCTCAGCTTCTCCAACTCTCTCTCAAATTTTGCAAACTCTTAAAAAAAAAAAAAAGAACTTAAAATTTATTTTTAAGGGCATTAGGATTGGACATGGATTAAAACAACTAAGAAAGCTTGTGTCACACGTGCTGTGTTGCACTGTTATTCTGCGTGGTCCAATAAGGTGTGAAGTAAGCACATTATCTCCAGCACAAGGGTCAGAAACAGTCCCAGGCCTACCCAGGCGCTGCTATAGGAGGCTGGTGTGCACACACTTCACTAAAGAAGTGAAAACCGTGACCTCCCTAGAGTAGGTGTGAAGGGGGTGATGCTTCGAGAGGGGTGGGCTGGTGGTCCTGCTGGAAGGAGGCAGGAGGTCTTAGCGCAGAGCTGCTTCTCGCGTCAGCAGGGTAGGGATCGCTATCTCCAGTGTCTTGGACAGATGGGAGGAATGTAGTCAAGTTTCCAAGTTCATCTGCTCCAAATACTTTGTAGGATTTTATTCCTAGGTGTTCTTTTATTATACCAATTAGAATTTCATTATCATAGGCCATGAGGGAAGAGGAAAACCCCCATCTCTGCTTGGATGTTCCGGTGTTTTTTACAGCAGAACCTGACAACAGGCAAGAAAAGGGGAAGGCAGAGGGTGGCGAGCAGAGGAGACCTGGGGTCTAGTCCCTGCTCTGTCTCTCACTCCCTGGGTGGCCTTGGGTGAGCCATGGGAACTAGGTCTTAACAAGGAGGGAGCACCGGCTGGTTTCTAAAGCATCTCCTAAATTCCATATTTTATTACCCCGATCCTCAGGACTACAGATGACCACCTAGGAGCATTGTGCTACTGATTGCATGCTCGAAATAGGTTTTTAGAATCCTATCAAAATGCATTTTTCCTTAAATTTACATTTCTCCCCACATCTGTCATATGTATGATTAATCGTTGGAAAAGAAGCCATAATTCCTGAAAGTTGATTACTAGAAAGGATTCCTTTATTTAAGGAGAAAGAGTCATGGGTGATTTCTCTTAATTTCTTAGCTTTTCCTCATTTTTTTCTTAATTCAAGATGAGGAGGGGGAATGGCAATCAATAATCTGGACTGAGGCGAATTTATCTCTGTATCGTGAAGCTTCCTGTGTGAGCATTAACTTTGGAGACCAGAGGTTATAGTTTATAGTGTTGCTCTTTGAACACTAAACTTCACCAGGGTCAATGCTTAGAATAATTATGTTCGGGAAAGATACGGTGGGGGAAATTGCACACCTATAGCATGTAGGCATGATTGAGAATTATCTTTTTAGGTTTTTATTCTGTGGCAGGAAGGATAGGGCGTCATAAGGCGATCTGGCGTTTTCAGGAAGAATTATTTATGTTCTCTTAAGTTAGCTTCTTCTATATTGCAGAAAGAAGTACGTCCTGTGGAGATGGAAAAAATGCTGAGAAATATCTCAACTGAAACTGGGGGGTAGAGGTTGAAAAGAACCTCTAATTTCCTACATAATAAAATGGGAGAAAGGAAGAGGGGATGCTCCTGGAAGGTAAAAAAAAAAAAAAAAAAAAAAGAGAGCAGAAGGCAGGGGTGGGATGGGGAGGGGAAACGAGACGATGGAAGTAAGTGGCAGTCTATTAAGAAAAAGATTTTTATTCATTTTTTGCAAGTTTTTAAAAAAAGATTTTATTTATTTATTCATGACAGACACACAGAGAGGCAGAGGGAGAAGTAGGCTCCCTGCAAGGAGCCTGATGCAGGACTCGATCCTAGGAACCCGGGGTCATGCCCTGAGCCAAAGGCAGATGCTCAATCACTGAGTCACCCAGGCGTCCCAAGAAAAAGATTTTTAATAACAAATTACAGTTTGTTATAATTATAACAAATAATTGGGATATAAGTCCATTCCATGACCCCAAAACCTTTAATGAAATCTCTTGTATACATGCAGGTCTTTAGCGAGTGGGGTTGTGTGTCTTTCTTTCTTTCTTTCTTCTTTCTTTCTTTCTTTCTTTCTTTCTTTCTTTCTTTCTTTCTTTTTCTTTCTTTTTTCTTCTTTCTTTCTTTCTTTCTTTCTTTTTTCTTCTTTCTTTCTTTCTTCTTTCTTTTTCTTTCTTCTTTCTTTCTTTCTTTCTTTCTTCTTTCTTTCTTTTTCTTTCTTTCTTTCTCTTTCTTTTTTTTTTCCTGCTGTTACTATTTGTTGGCTTAGTTTCCATGGGGAAGGATGGCAAGTCAAAGCTTGCCTTGAATTGACACTCCTCACTTTGTCCCTGGGCTGGAGGGGGAAGAACCGATTGGTGAGTTTGGAAGTGGTCCCGGCTTATCGCTCAGCCTCTTTCCCCCACCTCATTTAGGGAGCTGTCTCAGGGGTGAACCTGCTCATGGGCAGCCCTAGCAGTAAAAGCTGGGGTGACAGTTTTTCAGCCATCCTTGTGACTGAGTGGGGTCAGCTGCCCAGTCCGGGGTTTCAATACCAGAAAGCCCATCATCACCTGGGGACAAGTCACATCCTCCAGAACCAATCTTATCAGTAGGAAAGCCAACAGCTCCCCCCTGCCTGGCTGTGTCTCTTTCAATTGGTCAAGAACTCAGGCGGCCAGGACAGAGGGATGCTGGTTGTCCCTTAACTCCACACACACCAGCCTAGACGTTAGATGATACTAAATGTGTGTGGAATGAGAGAGCGAGCCATTGAATCATTGGATTATGGGTACCCGTCTGTGAACAAAGCGGTACAGACAAATGAATTCACGAGAGGTTAATATGATGTGGAATCGTATGAGGTTGCTGTTTCTGCGGGTTGCAAACAGTTGAATATTGGCAATTTCATATAGTTTAACCTAATAATCCTCCCGTCCCAGGAGGGCAGTGAAGATCCTTTCTGAGCTCCTGGGATGGGGGGATGTCATTCTAAAATAACCAACTTCCAGCTGCCGGCTGATTGGTGGGTGCAGGCCCTGCCTGGAGTTCTGGATCTCCACCTGGGGCACATGGTGGTACTTGTTTCCTACCATCTGGAACCAACCGTCACCTGCCACTGTACTGCGGTTCCACCCAGAACCCAAAGAGGCCTTCCCCTTGCCCCGTACTCTCCCCACTCAGAGCCCCGTGAGCAGCAGTAATGGGGCCCCTCGAGGCCCCCAGAATATCTTACTACTTCCAGGTCAGACGGCCAGTTCGATCCACTCCCTCAGCCTCGGGGATCTTGTCCAAGGCCACACAGCTGGGCAGTGGTGGAGCTGGGATTCTGGCCAGGACTCCAGAGCCCACTAGGTTGGATGTCGCTCTCTCTTCCAGGCAAAAATCCTTTGAGGTTGCATGACTCAAGAACTGAAATCCAAGGACCATCATTTGCTTCCCAAAGGTATTTTATCAACCAGCATTGCCTTGAGATAAACATTTCTTTCTGATAGTCTCTTAATTCTTCGGGTTGGAAGGACAAGAAAGACTCATAATCAACAAATTGAAAGCACTACATACTCTTAGTATTAATTCGAGGAGCAGAATGAAACATTATGTGGAATTCCGTATGGACCTTGACGTGCTATAAAGTCACCAATAAATGTGGAGACAAGTGGAGATGATGGCTGGTCCAAGGGCAGCTTGGGGGTGGGGGGGAGGCCCTCACCTCCAAGCCGGGGCTTTGGCCTCAGCCTCCCACATACCACAAAAACTCTCCTTGAGCAAACTTTCTTCCGGCTCCTCTGAGTCTCCTTTTCAACTAGGTCTTGACCTTGGCGCTCCAAGTCTGTCCCCAAATAGCTGAAGTTTTGCAAGAATCCTGCTAAAGTGCATTTAGAGAGAATTCTCCACCCTCGAGAGCTGATCAGGTAGGTTCTCTAGCCCCCACTGTTGGGCGTTTTGTAAGGATTCCCTGCCCTCCTGTGCGCTAGGTGATTTCCTGCCCACCGAGGCCCTCCCTCTCCTCCTTGGCTCTAAATCCCCAGCTACCTTTGCAGTGTTTGCGGAGTTCAGCCCCATGTCTCTCTCCTATTGCAATAGCATTGAATAAAGTCCTCTTTACTGCTCGCTTTCAACAAGTAGCAGCATGATTTTTCCCCACGGCCCCACTGACCTTGAGCAAGTCCTTTGACCTCTTTGCACATCACGTTCCTCCCCACTCCGTCAAAGAGGAGCGATGCTTCTTGTTCGGGAACTCTCTCCCCGTGCCTCTGGGAGAAGTAGATGAGATGAGGAGTATACACGATCTGTGTAAACTGTCAAATATTGAGCGAACCAATGCATTATCTTTGAGACAACCGACAAGAACCACGTCTACGTGTCGCTCTACCGAGAGCCTTCCCCAGGCTGTGGTGGGGTGGGGGGAGGCCTCCGGGAAGGATCTGGCAAAGTGGGAATTAAGGTGAACTATGCCAGTGCACCAAACTCCACACAGGGTGCTTGGAAACCTCCCGTACCCTCTCAACATGCAAACTGTTGTCGTTCCCAAACCAAGAAAGATTTCACTGCCTCTGAAAAGCGAGGTGTGATTGCACATTTCCCACACGGCTTCTGACTGCACGCACCACGCAGCCTGCTAATGGAGTGGGCGTGTGCGTGTCTGTGCGTGTGTGAGTGTGTGTTTGTACTTGGACAGGGTGTCTGTGAAATCTAAAGGGCCATATCGTACTCGCTGCAGCTCAGAACAGCCAGCGCCGTCTGGGGAGCTCCATCCCCTACTGACGCCCTAGAAGTTGTAGCAGAGAGCATTCTGGAATCAGCATGGGAATGTGTGCGGGGTGGGTTGGTGGGGAGGTTTGCTGGCTTTCCCCAGCTTTCAGGGCCAGTAGCCAAGCAGAAGCTTGCCATTCGGGTTAGCTCTCCCAAGGGACAGTCCTCCAGCCAGGAGGCACTTTGGGGAAATTGCTTTAAGAACAGTGACATGAGAGGCTTTTGTTTTATTACTATTATTATTGTCACCGTTAGGTGTAAGCAGCCCTGGCGGACGTGAGTGTCGGCAACTGCTGTGTCCCACTCCCTCAAGGATTAATAACTAAGACTGGTTTAAGAATCTGAGATAGAGACAAGGTGAGTCTTCCTTTCTTCCTTCTT
This sequence comes from Vulpes lagopus, assembly GCF_018345385.1. Taxonomy (NCBI): domain Eukaryota; kingdom Metazoa; phylum Chordata; class Mammalia; order Carnivora; family Canidae; genus Vulpes; species Vulpes lagopus. The sequence continues at coordinate 59,732,874 of NC_054846.1, read as the reverse complement.
TCCCTTCCCTGTGTCCACCTGTTCTCTCTTCTCCTGGAAAACTCACACACACACACACACACACACACACACACACACACATTGATGTCATGTTCCTTCTTTAGGAATGACCCAAACCATATGTGGGTTTTAAACTGGGACAAGGCTTGGAACTTGAGCTAATTCAGCTATTCCTAGGTATGTTCAAGAACTAGAAGAGAGGGCCAAAAAGGGTTCATGAGCCAAGGCTTGGCGATGGGAAGGGAAGGCGCCAGCGCTGGGGCTGGGGCAAGATTCAAGGGCGGGAGCACAGCCCCCCTCAGCCCCACTGGCATTGTGGGGGGTGGCAGGCCTTTGTATCCAGGGTTGAGGACCCTGGGAAACACCAGTTACTCGGCCGGAGGCAGAGGCGGCCAAGGGGGCTTTAGACATGCTAATTTGCTTGAGGGTTTGGAGTTGATTGACAGGCAGCAGGACAATAAACCCGGAAAGGTGAAGGGACCCGGCTGCAGCAGAGGCTGGGGGGCCCCCAGGGTGGAGGAGCGAGGTTTCTAAGTTTATATTCCCGAAAAGCGGATGATTCGGTCCTAACTCAGGTATCTGCAGCCAGAACTCCGCAAATAAGAACTAATTTAGACTTTCTCAAACCAGGGGGTCCACGGCTGAGCTTCAGGAGGTCCCTGAAATGAGATGCAACATTTTATGTGCGGGTGAATTTTTCTGGAGGGGGGAGGCCTGGTTTTCCTGAGATTGTCAAAGGCATTTGTGACTCCAAAAGGCTTAAAAACGCCAATCTGTTTCAAAACCGCAGGAGCCCAGGTCCCTAGGGAGTGAGCAGGCTATCTCAGGGAGGAACGGGCCTGAATTGCCAAGTCCAGATGGGTGTGAAGCCCCCCAACACCTCATTAAATCTCCCCCTCGCCCTATCCCCAGTATCCTAATTGCCAGTTCCCCTGTCATCTTTTTAGTGCTTATGGCATTTGACATCTTGGCTACTCCTCCTTACAAACTCTCCCTTCCCTGTTTTGGTGACACTAATCTGGACTTCTTTTTGCTTCTCTGATTTTCGTGGTTCACCCTTTAAATGTCAGCCTTCTCTAGGGCTCCCTTCTGTGCTCTCTCCTGTTGACCCCTTACCCCTGCTCTCCGTGGCCTTGTCCCTAACCCCACTCCCTCGAAATTCCGTTATCATGGCAGCTGTAACCTTCTCTCACTGTTTGCCCATCTGCCCTGTCCGATCTTGCCACATTTTAATCCCAATAATATTAAAAATTCGCCTCCCAACCACACCAGCTGCATCTCAAGGATGCAGACACATGTAGACACATGTAGACTGCCCATACTGGTAGGTTATAGAACATTGCCATCGTTGGAGAAAATCCTATTGGCCAGCACTGGTCTAGCTACTCCTCTGTGACCTCAGCCTGTGTCATCTCCACAAGGGAGCCTCTCCAGCTTAGATTAGAGCCCCTGCCCCTCTAGGAGGTCACCTTCACTGCTTCTTACATGGTAATACAATATTCATTGACTTCTCTGAATGCTTCACTGTCCTATAGGTTTCCTAAGGATGGGGAACCATACTTACTTCCTTGCCTCAGTATCCCCAGCACCCAGCAGTGTCTGCAGTAAATAGGTGCTCAATAAGCATTTATTGAATGAGTGTGTGGGAAGTGGAGCCGAGCAGCAAGGGGGTGGCCCTCTCAGTGGTCCTCTCCTGGGGCCAGTTCACTTGTGGGTGTGCTGGTTACAGTGGCGGCTGTGGGGGAGAGATGAACTGTTAGCCCAGGAGTGGAGGGGGAAGGAAAGAGGTCTTTATAACCTCTTGGCTGGTGCCCTGGAGGTGGCCAAAGGCAAGTGTTGAGCACTTTGGGTTTCCTGTGCATATAATCAGGATCTGAGACTCAAGCCTGCGTGGCTTCCTGTCTCCCACCTCCACAATTCATGATGCTCAGAGAGTCATGGAGTCTTAGAATCAGAAGGGACCTTAAAAGTAATGCAACTCACGCCTTTCCCCATGAATTCATCTTCTCTGCAGCAGGGGCCTCCATGTGATCACATCCAGTGGCAGGGAACAAACCCTTCCTCCTGCGTCAGGCTATTTTATTTGCAAGCAGCTCTTTTGGTGGAAAGTGTTTTTTTTTTTAGTATTGAACTGCAATCTGCCTCCTTATATCTGCATCCCTGGCTCCGGCCCTACCCCCGATGCATGAAGAATATATCTGTCCCTCTTCTATAGTTAAAAGCAACCTGTGGGTGCAGGCATTTGTCTCTTCATGCAAGGACCCCTGGCATTTCTAGGTTGGGCACCTCATGGGTAGTTAATTTTTATTAAGCCAATTATTTCACAGCTTCCTACTTCCTTACTAATTCACACAGAGATGTAAATTAGCAAACATTTCTTGTCATGGAAAGGCAATATAATATATTTTACCTCTTAAGGGATCCCTGGGTGGCGCAGCGGTTTAGCGCCTGCCCTTGGCCCAGGGCGCGATCCTGGAGACCCGGGATCGAATCCCACGTCGGGTTCCCGGTGCATGGAGCCTGCTTCTCCCTCCGCCTATGCCTCTGCCTCTCTCTCTCTCTCTCTGTGACTATCATAAGTAAATAAAAATTTAAAAAAAGTCTCTTTTAAAAATATATATATATATATTTTACCTCTTAAATGCTTTTTGTGTGTAAGAGCTGAGGTCTTTTTTTTGGGGGGGGGCTGAGATGCATGTTCAGGGAGGGAGCTGAAATGACAAGTGAGTCATTCCCCTTTGACAGGGGCCCTGGGATGGAGAGTAGATGTGGAATGGAAAATCAACATTGCCCAAGTGGAGGCAGGTGCGTCGACACCTCCTGGTTGATACGTCGTTATTTATAGGATATAATACTGATCTGTGACATCCATAATAATAGCAACAACAATACTAAGTAACCTCCACTATGGGTTCTCTGGAGGCCAGGCAGGGCTCTGAGCACTCTCTATAGATTTTATTTTTCAGCAGTCCTATGCGATAGGTCCTATTATTACCCCCACGTTGCAGATGAGAAAGTGGAGGCACACAGAGGGAATGTTCTCGAGATTGGTTGGCTAGTTTTCTTCTTCTCTCCTTCTTCATGTGGTTTCCTAGCCTTGCCACGTGCACGAAACGTACCACACTCTCACAGACGGCACTGACCTTCAGCAGACAATGTGCGGGTCCCCGAATCCTCACAGCACCCTTGGAAGGTGGAGTTTATTAGATCCGTTGAATGGATGAGAAAATCAAGGCTCAGAGCAATGAGACTATCCATCATGGAGCTTCTGAGGACTGGAACTCCGGCGAGAATTCAAAACTCCCAACCTGGTGCTCTTGGCTTTCCACCACCACCCCTCTCCGAACAAAAGTGGGGTGATGCGATCGTTTACAGCATGCTTTGCACCTGCATTTCCTCCCCTTTCTAAGGCAGTAGGACAGACACCGTCTCCCCGTTGACCTAAGTGTGCTAAGGTGGTGCTGAGGCTGGGTCTAGAACACGGGCTTTCTTCCAGCTTCCTGCCCAGAAATTTCTGAAGACCTCTTTGAGAACCGGCAAGGCAGAGTGTGCTCCCGGGAGTCTCCAGAGAAGTCTCTAGTGAGGGCCTTACTGTGGTAGAAGGCACACCCAAGGCCTCCTGAGCAGCACTGGGGGTAAAGAGATTTCAGAGTTCCTCCCTTGACTGCTTGTCATCTCAGCCCTTTAGACCTGCCCCGCGACCCCCACTCCATGCTCTCTTGCCCCAGGCCTGGCCTCATGGGCTCATGCTCTTCTGTAAATCCTACAGGAGGTCTCCACATAAAGGATTCCCCGCAGAGCAGGAAGGATGGCTGGATGGAAGAGGGCCTTGAGATGCCTGAGGCCCTCTCTTACCCCCAACGCCCGGTGCACATGGACAAGTAATTTATGGTCTTGTGCTTTAAGTCACTCAGAGCTAAAACAAAACCCATAATTTGTTGTTCTCACAGAGCTGCCAGGGGCTTCTAATGGGATAATACATTCATTTGTTCATTCATTTGCTCATTCATTCATTCATTCATTCAACAAATATGTATAGTGTCAGCTAAGTGCCAGGCACTCTGGGGGTGCTGAGGATACATCAGGGAACAAGACAAAAGACAGGCCTCATGTCATGGTGCTTCCGCTCTAGAAGGGGCTACAGACACAAAGCACAGAAAAAAGGAAAAATAAAGCAGGTTGGGGGATATAGTGTGACAGGGCTGCTGCTTTATACAAGATGGTCAGAGAAGACTTCTGTGAGGAGGTTACATTTGAGCAAAGAGCTAAAGGAAGCGAGAGAGCCAGCCACGTGACCTGGGAGAAAATTGTTCCAGCCAGAGAAGAGCAGGTGCAAAGATCCCAAAACAGGAGCATGTTCGACCTGCTAGGAGCCCCAAGAGGTCAGGGTGGCCCAAGTGGAATGAAGGAAGGTGGGAAAGGGAGGGGATGACATCAGAGATAGCCTGAGGCCTGATCACTAGAGCTTGCAGAGCTCAGATGATCTGAATGTAGGGATGGCGTGAGGCCCGAGCCACTCCCTGAACCCTGGGTCCCAGCCACTCTGGCCAGCCCAGGCTAGAGCTCAGAAGACTATGTCTAACGATGGCTGGGGCCGTTGGGCTGATTTGAAACCTAGGTTGGCTCCTGGATGTGGATGTAGCCACAGCAACCAGTTCATACAGGGAATCAGGGTCCACTTCCAAGTAGGACTCAGGGATATGGCTCGGGAATCCCAGTGGGGCATGGGTGGAAACAAGCTGACACCAGGTCCAGCTCCTGTGGCCCCAAGACAGTCACTGCAGCCGCTCTGTCCCAGGTGACAGAGGCCTCCTCTGGCACAGCCGTGCTTGGTGGGTGGGTAGGGCTCTTGCCCACTCTGGTTGCATTGTAGGACCGCAGAATGAGTGGAAGAAACTTTCCTTAGAATCTGAAGGTACAATGTGGCCAAATCTGATGAAAGAGCTCAATGGTGTATGTGTGTCTGCTCGTGGGAGGAGGGGAGGGGCGGTCCCTGCTCATTGCCCAGTTCCTGGAATCCTGGACTGAGCCCTATGCTTCTGACTCAGTGCCTTTGGCCTCCTTGTCTGTGCTGGCTTTCCAGGCAGGCTTATTTGTAATTTCCCCATCCTCCCATCCTGAGGGGGCTCAGCAGATCTAGAACTCACGTGCCCCAGCAAATCCTGGAAAATCAGGGACGCATGGGCACCCTGGTGAGGTACCTGCAGGCAGTCCATCCTGGGAACCGCTGGCAGGAACCTTGAGAGGGGCCTCAAGAGTTAGGCTGATGGGAAAAATAAAAATAAAAAAAATAAAAGAGGCTGATGGGCATTCTGGAGCTCCATGAAATACCTAGGACCTCTTGCTCTGACCACAGAAATCTTATCATGTGTGATATTTTAGTTTACAGACCCTTTCAGATGCACATTTAAAAAAACCTTGAAGCATATATAATTCACACATAAAATGCATTCTTTTCAAGTAAAAGATTCAGTGGTTTTCGGTACAGTCACAAAGACGTGCACCTGGCACTGCCATGTAAGGACAAGACTCTTTCCCTCACCCCAAAGGGAAGCCCTGCATCCTTCAGCAACCCCCCCTCCCCTCCAGCCCCTGGCAACTGCTAATCTACTTTATGTTCCTATGGATTTGCCTATTCTGAGCATTTCATAGAAGTAGAAGCCTACACTATGTGCCCTTTTGTGTCTGGCTCAGCCCGTCCCAGTATTTCATCCCCGTTTATGGTTGAATAACCTTCCATTGTGCGACTTAGACGACGTTTGGTTTATCCATTCATCAGCTGATGGATATTTGGGTTGGTTTACACTTTTTGGCTTTACAATCAACACTGCTGCAGACATTCACATACAAGTTTCTATGTGGACACGTTTTCAATTCTCCCGGGGGCAATTGCTAGATCATGTGGTAAACTCTGACCTTTTGAGGAGCCACCAAACTGTTTTCCGTAATGGCTGCACCATTTTACATTTGTACCAGCCATGCAGGAGGGGTTCCGATTTCTCTACATCCCCTCCAACACTTTCCATTGTCTGATTTTTTGATGACAGCCATCCTGGCGGGCGTGAAGTGGTGTTTCACTGTGGTTCTGATTTGCATTTCCTTAATGACTAATGACGTTGAGCATCTTTTCATTTGCTTACCGGTCATGGTCATTTGTAGATCTTCTTTGCAGAAATGTCTATTGAAGTCCTTCGCGCATTTCAACCCAGTTTGATGGGTTGTCTTCTTATTGTGGGTTGTAAGAGTTCTCTATATACTCTGGATATTAGGCCCTTATCAGATACAAGATTTATAAGTATTCTCACCCTTTCTGTCGGTTGTTTTTTTTACTTTGATAGTGAACTTTGCAGCGTTAAAGTTTCCAGTTTCGATCAAGCCCAATTTATTTACTTTTTCTTTTGTTGTTTGCGATTTTTAGTGTCATATCTAAGAAACTATCACCTGATCCAAGGTCACAAAGATTTACATCTATGCTTTCTTCTACGAGTTTTACAGTTTTAGCTCTTATGGTTATGTCTGATTTATTTCAAGGTAATTTTTGTGGATGATGTGAGGTAGGGGTCCAGATTAATTCATTTTATTTTATTTTATTTTTTATTTTATTTATTCACAAGAGGCAAGAGAGACAGAGAGAGGCAGAGACACAGGCAGAGGGAGAAGCAGGCTCCATGCAGGGAGCCCGATGTGGGACCCAATCCCAGGACCCTGGGATCACGCCCTGAACCAAAGGCAGACACTCAACCGCTGAGCCACCCAGGTGTCCCCAGATTTATTCTTTGGCATGTGCATATCTAGGTATCCAGCACTGTTTGTTAAAAAGACATTTTTGCCCATCAAATTGTCTTGGCACCACTGTCCAAATCCCATTGACTCGTGCACAGGTTTAAAGATGTTGGTTGGTTCCTCACCTAATTATGAATTAACTTTTGGGGATCAAAATTATCCTGTGACTTTGTATGCCCAGCATGTAACCCTGGCCCTGGCACAGAGTAGGTACATAATAAATGTTGACTTTAATCAAATTGAATAAGCCTGCGAGATAGGCTATTCAGACACCCTTTGAGCCCTTCTATATTGAAGGAGCTCCATAAAATGGAGAGAGGTGATATTTTTTTCCCTTCTGGTTCCTGCTCTACAACTGACCCTGTTGAGCATCTCCAATTCTACCAACTACATTTCTGATTTATCTTGTAGTTGTGATTCTGTTTCTGCCTCCTGGGGACTCAGCAAGCAGGCAAGTCTGAGCTCCTTCTTTAGACCTGAGGAATTTACTCTGAAGCTCTGATCCACATCCTTGGTAAGGATGCACAGTGCTGCCGGCTGATGTGTACATCTCTCTGTGGGTTACTGGGGTGGCCTTTTATGTTCAACCTTGTATGTACACGGGTGCTTTCCAGCATTCCCAGACCCTGCCTTGACAACACAATGCGATGACATTAAAGATAGGCTTGCAAAGTAAAACATGCTGGTACTCTCACTCCCCAGAACAAGTGTTTTCATTCTGCTGTGGCCCTTTCCAGTCCTTGGCCGCACACGGACATAGTTAGTTTTTTTCTTTTTTCTTTTCCGATATAGTACAAATACAATTTGTGGCTTGATCTTTCACTTTATTTTCATAACATTTCCCTGACTTCACTTGGCCTTCGTATGACACATTTGTAAGACTTCACTGTGCATAAATGTTCAATCAATCCCCTTTATTGAACATTTAGGCTATTAAGAAACAGATTTTATTTTATTTTATTTTATTTTTTCTATTTATTTTTTTAAAATTTTATTTATTTATTCATGAGAGACACACAGAGAGAGTGGCCGAGACATAGGCAGAGAGAAGCAGGCTCCATGCAGGGAGCCCAATGCGGGACTCGATCCCAGGACCCTAGGGTCATGCCCTGAGCCAAAGGCAGGGGCTCAACCACAGAGTCCCCCAGGTGTCCCAAGAAACAGATTTTAAAATACAAAAGTAAAAACAAGCAGTGCCCCACTCTCCAGGACCACAGCTCTTATTCAGGTAAACCCTGCAAGACTTGGGGGTGGGGGGGTCAGGCCGAATGATCAAACCAGCTCTGCTGATTCCAGGAAGGACATGTCCAAACAGTCATCTGAAACCTCAGCATCTCCACCGACTAGGAGATCCAGGAGGTTCGCTCACGTGGCCTCAACCCTTCCAACTCCTTGCAACTTGGTCAGGGCCACTGGTGCTGCTGTAAGGGAATCGTGAGAACCCGAGCTGCATGCAAAAAAGGGAAGGCTAGCACACTAGCGGGGCTAGGGAGAAGGGCGAGGAAGGAGCCGCGCCTATGGTGGAGGGAACTTTGCCCACAAATCTGGGTAGCATCACGGAATGATTACCTGGCGCTTTGAAGAAAACCTTAAAGGAGACAGAAGTGACCCTAGGAGTGCAGCTCGTGTGCAAGGTTAGCCACCTGCCCGGCGCAGAGCATAGGACCAGGTCCCGGGGCAAGCGGATCCCGAGAGAGACTACTACACCTACCTCATTCCCAGGAGAAGTTTCTGGAAACCAGGGAGCAAAAACACACGCAGAACAACGCTGTTGGCCCGACAGTGAAACTCATGGCTTCTTTACCCGCAGCCCCCCGCGTCTTCCCCCAACCATCCCCCTGAGTGGGATCCCCCCGGAGCTGGGAGGCCCCCAGAGCAGCCACTGTGCCCCGGCAATTAAACAAGAATGCTCTGAGCTGACAATTCCACTGTGAAAGTTTTCAAATAGTGTTTGGAATGTTTACATAATTGTTCAAAAGAGGCTTTTTCAATGTACCTGTTTACACTCTTTACTTTTGGAAATTCTTTCAGCAATCAGGCCTTGGAGGGCTCTCAGCCTGTACTTGCCGCCCCTGATTGCGATGGAGCAATGAAAGGCCTGTCAGAGAGTCGCTGGGAAAACGTCCCCTAACAAACGCCCTCTAATGAGGGGGTGCTGGGAGCAGAGGGGACGTGCGGGGGGCCCGGGAGCCGTAAGGTCATGGTTTTGTTGTGGGGCTTGTTGGCAAAGGGAGCTCCAGACACCCTGCCTTTGTGTGCAAATTTCCCACCAGGGCCAAGCGACTTTCCACAATTTAATTAAGTGGCTTTAGAGTCCCCGGGGTTGGCCTAACAAGCTAGTCTTCGTGAATGAAAGACTTGTCCCCAGCAGTGGGGCCCGGCTGGAGACGAGCCGGCAGCAGTTACGGCTGGCTCCGGCCGACGCAGCTGCTCACACGACTGCCCGGGCACTGGGGCCCACCGGCCTCCTGGGACCCGTGTCACCTCGCCATCCGCGTGCCAGGGCTCGCCACCCGGTCAGCCCGGCCGGGCCTGGCAAAGAGGCATTTCCATGAGTAGCATTGTGCCCGACGGTAGTGACAGCCCTGCCGGGGATCAGGCCTGCGGCCTCCACAGAGACAGACTTGGGGGGCCGTGGGTGGGGGGAGCCAGAGTGAGGAACCCCGGGGCTGGGAGGTGGGGACCCTTGGTGGAGAGCCGCTGGGGACACACCGCTGCCCAGACGCACCCACGCTGGGGCACTGGAGCTGCTCAGCTGCCTCCGCCCTGGGTCACCCATCCTTTCTGATTGGGGTCAGCTGGAGTTTCCAGAAAGGCTGCTCTGCAGGGGGGCGGGGTGGGAGGGCATCTCCCTCACCCTAGAACAAGACGGGTTTTCTAGAATGACATTTAAAAACAAAAAAGGTAGTGCAAGCTGGTTGGAAGCAGGAAGGGCCGGGGCTGCAAAATGCTCCCTGGGCCCTGGTGGCTGGGTATCATCGGGACCCTCGCCACCCTCGGTGGTGGCCTGCCCAGTAGGCTTGGGCCCCGAGCTCTTTCGCAGCCAGGTTGCAGCGGAGGGTTCACGGAGTGTTTTTCTCTGACTGTATTTTTAGAAAAAATTATGATGACAGTTGTTAGGTCTCAGGCAGGCAGGCAGCACATTCCCTTACAAAGTTAGCATGAAATCAATATGTAAATAACCCCTTCTAACTGCCAGCTATTTTTGAAGGCAGAACGCACCTGATGTTGCAGGTTTGTTCCAGTTTACTTTAAATACCTCTCTGTCCTCCGGGTCTGGGAATGTGCTCACATTCAGAGGATCCTTTCCTCCTCGCCCTCCTTCCCCTCCTCCTCTCCCCCTCCTCCTACTCCCTTCCTCCTCCTCCCCCTCCTCCCCCTCCTCCGCCTCCCCCTCCTCCCTCTCCTCCTTCACCCCTCCTCCTCCCCCTCCTCCTTCCCCCTCCTCCCTCCCTCCTCCTCCTCCTCCTCCTCCCCCTCCTCCCTTGATCTTTGCATCACCCTGGAGATGGCAGGGCCACCAGGAGCTCTGTCCTCCAACTTCCTCTCTCATTTCAAAATCAGGTTGACGAGGCCTGCTGCAGGGCTGGAGGTGCTCATAACGCTCCGGTGTGCTGGTCATTTTTCAAGAAGTAGGGGTTGCTCCCCCCATCCCTGCCCCAGAGATGGGAAGGGACTGCAGAAGCCTTGGCTGCTGAATGGGAAGGCAAGAGAGAAAGCCCAAGAGGCTGAGACCGGGGTGGAGTCAGAAATTCAGGCGTCACCACCAAAATGCAGGGAGGTCATTGCCAGGATGCAGAAGAAGGTCAGAGGATCCCAGTCATGGGAGGAACCGGTTAGAACCAGGGTGCGAACCAAGGTCCCAAGGTTAGAACTTGCAAGATGAAAAAGTTCTGGAGATCTATTTCATTCACAACAGCGTGAATTCCTTAACGCTGGTGAACTATACACTTAAAAACAGTCGAGGTAGTAAATTTTAAATTATTGGGGTTTTTTTTAACGACAATTAAAAACACAAAAATAATTCTAGGTAGTGAGTAACTTTAAACAATGAAATAGATCTCCAGAACTTTTTCATCTTGCAAAACTGAAATTCTATACCCTCATTGTCCCATCTTCTCAGCTCTTGGCAACTACCATTATACTTTTTGTTTCTATGAATTTGACAACTTTAGACACCTCACGTAAGTGGAATTATATAGCATTTTTGTGACTAGCTTATTTCATCTAGATTAATGTCCTCAAGGTTCACCCATATTGTAGCATGTGCCAGAGTTTCCTTCCTTTTTTAAGACCGAATAATAGTCCATTGTGTGTATACCACATTTTGTTTATCCATTCATCCCCTGATGGACACCTGGGGTGCTTCTACCTCTTGGCTATTGTGCATAATGTTGCTATGAACTTAGACGTGCAAGTATCTCTTTGACATAAAGTTATATTATGATGCCCTCTGACTTGGATCCTTTGTGGGAAATCACATTCTTCTGTTTGCCCATTGCTCACTCCTCCAGGTCAGGAAGTCTGCAAGCTCTAAGGATTATCTTTGGTTAATCCCTGGCCCTCGAAAGCTGAGAGGCTAGTTCCAGTTGGTAAGAGTTGATCTTAAATTCAACGTCAGAAGGTTGTTTCTTTCCTCATGATTGCTCACTTATGATGTCATTCTTTAAGATGTCATTCTCAACGCTACCACCAATATCTCAAGAAGGTGCTAGAAGTTTCCAAGAAGAAAATGAAGGCCTTCAGACAGCTTTATGTTTCTAAAGTGTGATTTGGGCTCGTGGCTAATCTATCCCTCACTTGTTGCTTGTTCAGAAAAGATCCTACCACTTAATAACTGGGTTTTCAGTGATTTGGGATGTGTGATAATTTGCCTGGTGCAAGACTGATATTTATTTTTATACTGTTTATGAAATTAGAGACTGCTAAGCAAAATAGTCCCATAAACAAAATTACAGGGTGGGGCAGGAAGTTTCAATTGCTTAAGGGGACAAAATGTAGTCAAGGATATTGGCAGTTTAATTTGCATATAATTGATATACTAATTACAGATAAGTTTGTCTACTAATTAAAGTAACATTGTTACAACTTCTACTTCGAAATATTGGGGAACAAAGTATGCACTTGAAATTAGCAAAATCACATTTCTTTTCCTTTGCAACTTAAATACGAAAAAATTCCACTTTTCCCTACAAGTTCCTGGAAGCATTATTGAATGAATTATTGTAAAGTAGGTCATATTTGACAATAAGAACTATGTAAGTCATTCATTCAAGAAGCATTTGATCAAGCCTCTCTCCATGTTGCCGGGCATTGTGCAAAGCATCAAACAGAATATAACAATGCACGTGACAGATACGCTATCGCTCTCCTAGAACTTACCTCTTGGTGGATGGGAGACAGGCAGTTAGAGACAAATAACAACTCAATGAGTAAGATAGTTTCCGATAGTGAGAAGTGTTATGGAGGCAGTAAAACAGGGTCGTATGGACAGTTAGTGGGAGGCTTGCTACTTCAGATTAATAGGTGGAGGAGGATCTACTTGAGAAGGTGATATTTGAGCTGATACTGGAGTATGAGAAGGAACCAATGGTGTGAATCACTAATCCCAAGGCAAATGCTCTAAGATCTCATCAGAAGAACAAGGCTCAGTACAAAGAACAGCTCGAGGACTACAAGGGCTGCAGGGGCTGGAGCATAGTAAGAAAGGGGGAAAATGGTGTATGATGAAGTTGAAGCCAGGGGTAGGGGCCAGCTACATGGTGGGACCATGGTAAGAGCTTGGTAAGGCCATGGGAAGGCCGTGGGAAGGAATATTTCATTCTAGATGCAATGGCCACCTTTGAGCAGGTGTAAGGAGGGCAATTACCTGCTCCAGTTTGGGTCCGATCAAGATTCTCGGAGCTTTGAGTGGTCAAGGGACAAGAGAAGAAGCAACTCTTGCACCCGATCAATGACAGGCATGTGAAATAAAGTCAGGGGCATGAGGAGATTAAGACTAATTTCAGTCTAGTTATTTTGCGTATCTTGTTCTTTCTCCCTGTCTTCTTCTCTCCCTCTTCCTGAGCCCATCATGCCCTGTGGCAAAGTTTCTTAACCTAAAGGTTACATCAGAATCACCTGGGGAGCTCCCTGTGAGAATGGTGCCCTTCTTGCCTGGGGAGATTCTAGCTCAGTGATCTGGAATGATCTGATCATATTTGCTTGTTTGTTTAATCTACACAGATGATTGTGTTGTGCACTGAAAGAAGTCCCAAACAGCAAAATACGGTGATCGGAGAGGGGTCGTATAGGAAGTAGGGAAGAGAGGAGCAAACATACTTTTGCCCCAAGGGACTACCAATAAATAGTGGAGACCAGACCTTGTGTGCAATTAATTTGATACCAAATAGAGCAAAATTGGGGCTGCCCCTGGTGGAAGAAGAGCTACTACAAAGGGCTCCGGGTATTCAGAGGAGTGGGAGGTCCTTAACTGTGGAGAAAGTCAAGGTCTGATTATGGGGATTTTAGCTCCAGAGTATTTTTAATGATAATCGATGGAACCACTTCACCCCCTCAACTGGCTGTGTCCTGAGTGACTGACTACCCACGACTCATAAACTGTGGATACTGAGAGTGGGTAGCAGAAAGCCTCAGCAAACAAGCAGGGACATCCCAGTGGCTGAGGGAGGAGGGCAACCCTGGGAGTCAGGGGAAGCTCCGTGGTGGGACTTCACTAATTCAGACCCACTCTTTCTGGCTCCTGCCTGCCCCCACCGAGCCTGAATTAGTGAGTGTGTGTTTTGGCAAAGACATTTTTTTTCTGGGCAGATGGGTCATCAGTACAATAGAAGTGAGGTAGTGCTCTGGATCTGTGGGCAAGTTAAAAAACAAAGCCAAACTAATTTCCCAGCTATTCACTTGCTGTATTGACTCTCACTAGTAGAATTCCAGAGTGTGGGGGATTTGGGGGAACCCAGGGTCTGGGTTCATCTCAAAGAATTGTCATCGTGTGTTGAGAAACAGACGAATAGAATTTGGGATGGAAAGGAAAGGGTGTGGAAATGAGAAAATTGTGGATTTTTATCTACCTGCACTGCTTTACTCAATCATAAAAAACACACTCAACTTATAAAGAGATCAACCAAAGGGTGAATATTTGCCTTACAAAAGGATTCCCAAGGGAATTTCTTTATATGGCAAGGTCTCCCTAGTACCTTCATTATTGTGAATCATTAAGTGGAAAAGATACAGTTAACATCAGGGCTTCAGGAGCACCGGTAGCTGAGCACTGTCCCAGGTCAAGTTCTGCTCGGTTTTCATGGACTGTGTGAGAGATGGGTCATCCGACTGAGTTCCCACATTCTCTGAGCTGTTTCCAAGCTCCTCGCTACTGTTGGCCTCCTCATTTGGCCTCTGCATCTTGTGGAAGACGCCAAAGCACTTGACATTTAAAATTTATCAGCAAAGTTTAAAAAAAAATCTAACGCGAATTAAATGGGATTTTTAATCCCCTCAACTGTTGCCATCAGTATAATCACTAACAGAATGAAATCAGAATCAGTGGAGGAAAATATTAATCATGCATTTGCATTTATTAAACATAATGCAAGAAAGAATAGGTTGGATGCTCAGGGCTGATTCTCTAACATTTGTGAGGCAGGTGGCTGTGGGTCAGAGGGAGAGAGGGGTGATGCTCCAGACTGTCTGTCCCCTTCTCACCAGCTCTTGCGCCCACAGAGCCCACAGATGCCCCACTGCTTCAGGGTGACGGGGCAGAGAGCTAGCTGGTAAGAAAACCCCTTCCTGCCCAGAGCTCTGTGACTTGGTTTGGATCATACAGCAAATTCCTGGAAACTTTGAGACTTTGAGTCAATTCCTTGCTTAAATAAGGGAGGGAAGCAGAGTAGTTCCTCCCTGGGCTGGGAGCTCATCTCTGAACCTTTGAAATAAATCCACTTCTGGGGACCCAGTGAGTGCAGCTAAAGGCCAAGAGCTGGGGTGAGAGTAGATCTGTGGGATATTGTCTTCAGTGAAAGACTAGTGGTTAAGAGCATGAATTTTGTATTGAAAGAGACCTGCATCTTACTAGCTGTGTGACTTTGGGAAAGTTATTTAAACTCAATTTCAGTTTTTAAACACCAAAATAAAGGTAACAATAGTTACTATGATAATTAATGGAATAAATTTAAAGCACTTAGTTCAATGCCCTGTTCCTAGTGAGTACTCAACAAATATTTTTTAAAATAGTCTCCACACAGTTTATCTTTGGACAACACATAGTCCCGGCTGCCTCACCTCACCTAGGATTTCAACTTCTAATGACCTTAAAACCCTTATCTCCAGCTCTCTTGTCTGCATTCAGGACTGAACTACGGTCTGAACAAGACCCCTGGATGCCTCAAACTTACCAAGTTCATGACAGAACTGCACATTTCCACAGCCTGATCCTTCTCCAGTCCCTAGTGCATAAAGGGTGATGCTCTTCAGGCAGTCACCCAGGCCAGGCACCTGAAGATCATCCTCATTTCCTTCCACCTTCCCTCCATCACCCAAATCAGATAAGATTTCATAGTCTGTTGATGCCATCTACTAAGTGGCTCTCAAGTCCATTTAGCAACTACTTCCTGGTCTAGATCCCCAGTCTAGCCTCCTGACATTCACAGGTCCCACAGAAGGATCTACTGAACTCATCTATCTGACCGTTTCTGTTTTGCCTACAACCCTTTGATGCCTTGCAGAATGGAATTTAACCTTCTTGACTTGGGTACACACCCTTCATAACTTGTTCCCTGCTACCTCTCCAGCCTCATCTCCTGCTGATTCCCCCTCCTCACTCTTGATTCCTTTCAGGGAAAAGCACAAATCTAGCCCTGAGTGTTTTGTAAAAGTAGAGTTAAAAAGATGGGATTTTCCCAAGCAGATATATTTTAACATTCTCAAAGTACAATAACTTATTCATTTATTTAGTCACCATTTCAATGAATATTTGAATATCTACTATGTGAATACAGTGATGGTATCAAATAACATCCTTTCCCTCATGGAGTTGTACCACTGTTGCAGGAGCCCATAAAGAGATCAATGGAACTAAGGAGACAATCCAGTTATGGGCTTAAAAATATTTTAAAAATATAGAGATATTACAAAAGTGGCATTTAAAAACAGTGAAGAAACATGGATGATTCAGTACATGATATTGTGATGACTGGCATGCCCTTTGGGAAACACACTAAGTTGGATCCCTGCCTCACACCATATACCAACACATTCCTAAATGGATGGAAAGTCTCAATGTTGAAAATAGGCTTTTGTCTTTGGCCTCACTGATTAAAGTCAACCCTCAATTTCTGTCCTTGTTCTCTTTTCACATCGGCTGTCACAAGGACCAGGCAAGTCATTTAAATAAACAAAATGGTCCTGCAGGGACTGAGCAAACTGGAAAACATTTGCTCCCGTATAAATACCTAATAATCACAATCACAATCATGACCATAATAGCAGCACTAATGTTTGTAGAGCCAGGGACTTCTCTAATTACATAACATGAATTTACTAATCAAATCCCTACAACAAGTCTATGTAACATATATTGTTAGATAGGTAAATGGAGGCACAGGGGAGTTAAGAATGTTGCTTAAAGTCACCTAGTTAGTAAATGTTGAGAAGGATTTGGGATGCAGGTAGCCTGATGCCAGAACCTAAGTTTTTTTGGTTTTTGGGTTTTTTTTTTTTTTAGATTTTTATTTATTCATGAGAGACACACAGAGAGAGGCAGAGACACAGGCAGAGGGAGAAGCAGGCTCCATGCTGGGAATCCGATGTGGGACTCGATCCCGGGTCTCCAGGATCACGCCCTGGGTCGAAGGCAGCGCTAAACCGCTGAGCCACCCGGGCTGCCCCAGAACCTAAGTTTTTAAACCCAATATTCCAGCCAGTTACCAGACCAAACAAAACATAAGCATGTGCCAGACTCAGTGCATAGATAGATAGTTTCCAATCCATGCCTGGAATTCTTTTATTTCTTACTTACTTAGTTTTAAGATTTATTTACTAATTTGAAAGAGAGAGAGAATGCAAGCAGCGGGGGTGGGGGGGGGCGAGGGAGCGAGAGTGAATCCTGAAGCAGACACCCCACTAAGTATAGAACCCAATATGCAGGTCGACCCTAGGACCTTGGGATCACGACCTGAGTCAAAGGCAAGATGCTTAACAGACCGAGTCCCCCAGGTGTCCCAATGCCTTGAATTGTTTTGGAAGCTCACTCACTCTTGTGGTTTTGCTATTTCCTCTCTGCTGACAACTGCAAATTTCTACCTCAAACTCAACCTCCACTTGTTTCCTGACCTCCATCTTTTCCCCACATTTTCTGGATCCCACTTGGATTTTCCCCATTCCCTGAAACTTAGCAAGTTTAAGATGACTTCCTCTTCACTCCTGCCCAAACCTGCTCCTCACTTATAGGCAGGCCATTCCTAGAAGTCTCCTGTGCCTCCTTTGCTTTCCTCCCTTCTTTGTGTCTTCCCCAGATGTCATCTTCCCATGCATGCTCATTCATACATTCCTACCAACATTCCCATTCCCTTTCTTTCCCTGGTTTATTTTTCTTCATACCACTGAGCTTCTAATATACCATATATTTTTAAAATTTTGTTTGTTTTTTATCTCCCATTGTTACAGTGCAAGCTCCATGAAACAATGATTTTTATTTGTTTTGTTCACTGTTACATCCTCAGTATCTGGCAGGGAGGAATTTTACTGAAAATGGAATGAATTAATAAATGAATGAATTGTGGGTTTATCTTGTACAACAATGAAATTTCCTTGAGGTCTTATGTTTTAACTTTAAAAAAAGATAGATTTTACCTTCCACTCTCTATATATCCAATTTTATTTTAATATTAAAGACATTTTGTTTTGTTCCCCCTCCTCCCCACCCAAATTTTCAAGTAAAATCAGTGCTCCAGGTCAATGCTCCCTGTTATCTTGTGGCCTCCTGTACACCTGGCATATCATCACACCTCCCACTGCTCTTTGTCTTGCTCTTGCTCTGGCTTTGCCAGCAGCAAGTGAAGAGACCAGCTGTTCCAGAGAAAGGCCTCCGGGAGTGAGTTGTCTGTAAGTTCAGGAGCAGCTGACAGTATGAGAGACTGTGGAATGCCTTGAAGCCAAAGGCATTTCAGGCTTCTTGGCTAGGCAGGCTGTGGCTGGAGGCAGGGAAGGGATGATTTCTTGCTTTTTCACAAATCAAATCATATATTTTTTCCTTTTTAATTTTTTCCTATCCCCCCAACCCCCTTGAGCATGATTTCTTTGGTTATTTTCTCTTTCTTTCACTCTCATTTGAAAATGATCCCACTCATTAATTTGTTTAATAAATATGCATTGAGTGCCTTCAAGTAGCCAGGCAATGTGCCGGATTCTGGGGATAAAGCAGTAGACACAGTAGACATTATTCTCACTCTCATGGAGATCTCAGTCATGTGGGAGACACACAAGAATACAGGCTGTAGAATCTGGGGTGATGATTACTAGGATAGGAATGATCCATTGCAGGATGCTGGGAGGGCACCTACAAGAAAGAGCACCTAACCCAGATTTGGGAATTCAAGGAAGACTCCTCAAAGGATGTGATGGTGGGGCTGAGTATGAGCTACTCAGGCCATTGGGAGCGGGTCCTGTCCTGATGCCAGCATTTCTATCAAGAACATCATCAAACCAAAGTGTGTGTGTGCGCGCGCGCGCGCGTGTGTGTGTGTGTGTGTGTGTGTGTGTGTGTATGTCTCGAAACCATTGTATCTGGGTTGGATTTGGGAACTGGGGATTTTTCCCCCGAGGTAGAACAGGCTCAGGCTCCCTCAGGATTTGAAAGACTGACACATAGAAAATGGATTTGACTTTATTCTCAGTGGCTCCAGAAGACTGAGTGGTAGTCCTGGGTAGGTGCTAGAGGCAGGTGAGGCTTTTAAACAGATCTGTCTAGAAACACAGTGGCCACTGAGGGAGGTTATAAGTGCCTTATTACTTGGAAAGACCAAGAAGGAGCTGGAAGGCATGTGCTGTGATACTTGCCAGGTAATTGGACGAGGATATCTTTGTGGCTCTTCCTGCCAGAAACTCTGTGACTCTGTGCCATTGCCCTTCAGGAGGGGCTTTGTTGAGGAGAACATGGGGTATATTTAGACTCTGCTTTGCTTTTAGCTAAGACAGAAATATTAGACTGAGCCTTGCCCGCAGGGGCTCCCATACTCATCAGGGAGAGAAGCACATGCAAAGCTGAAGATAATTCACAAGTGATTTTGTGGGACAGATCACAAGAGTCAAAGAAGTTAGATAAAGGAGCAATTGAGCAGCCTGGGGCAGTAGTGGGGGGGGGGGGTACACTGGATTGAGGAGCCCCGTCTGGAGTCAGAGGCCCAGGGTTCAAGGCCCAGTTCTGACCCAGACAGTGCACGGTGTCTTCAGGCTAGCCATTTCCCTCTCTGAGCTTTTATTTGCTCCTCTGGAAATTAAAGGCCCCATTTAAACTCAAGCATTGCAGGGTTCCATGACCAGCATCCTGGAATGACCATTTCAATAGCTGATAGTTGGGGAAAAGAAAAGTATTCACTTATTCATTCATGCATTCGTGCCTGTCGTAAGTAATGGCTGAGGTCCCCCATGGGCTTGACCACCGGAGAAGGAGCCAGAGACAAACACAAAGATGATTGTGATGGTACATAAGAAGACATGGCCCCAGGTTTGCAATGGTCACAATTAAAAATCCATCAAGAGGGAAGTGGCAAGTTACATGTGGCTTCCTCTTATGGTAGCATAATATTCCTCACTTAAAAAGAATGAACTAGATCTTTTTGTTATCAAATGGGTGGATCTCAAAAACAAAATGCTGAGTGAGAAAAAGTGAGATGCAGAACCATGTACTCTTGGCTAGTAAGTATTGGATACCATCTGTAGAGGACCTTGTTGCGGCCTCTGCATGTTTCCCTTCTCTTGACATAATTCTGTGCAAATACCCACAGCAACTGTGCAGCCTGTGTGCTTTGGAAAAGGCTGATTCTACACTCATAGCACACGATGTGTCCTGTGCCAATGCCTGTGGATAGAATCCCACCCTGTGGCTATAACGTCTTGTTCAGGGCCAGTTGTGTGGACCATTTTAGGCCATGAGAAATGAGGAGAAGTGTGTTGGAGCTCCTGGAGAAGATACGTCCTCATGCCTGGCACCCTCTCTCCCTGGATGCAGACAAGGAGCATACCATCCTCGAGTGCACGGCAGCCAGCCTCTAGGGAGGAGGAACCAGCCCTGGGATGACCCTGAAGCCAGGGAAAGAAGAGCTAGGAGACAAAAGAGACTGGGTCTTTGATGACACTGTTGAATTGCTAAATCAAATCAACCTTGAAATCCTCCTTGTCATTAAACATTTCAGTTATGAGAACTAGGAAATCCTCAGTTAGGGTTGGGCTTTCTGTACTTGCGACTCAAAGGATACTAACTAATATGCTATTTATGTAAATTAAAAGAGCACATACAAAAAATACTATACCTTTCTCATGGATATAGACATATGGAAGTGAAAGTACGAACCAGGGACCAAGAGCATGTATGCTCAGTTCATAATACAGTTGACTCTGGTAGGGGTGGGGAAGGAGCATTGAGAAGGAGGTCTAGGGTTGGGGATAAGTCAGAGCTAGCATTTATTGAACATTTGTTATGTGCCAGGCAAGCACCGTCCTAAGGCCCTTACATCTGTTAACTTGCTGAATTTTCATGACAACATTCCCCATCCATTTTACAGATGTGGAAACTGAGGCACAGAAGGGTTAAGCAGCTTGCTCATGGCCACTTGGCTAATAAGCAGCAGATGTGGGATTTAAACCCAGAGAATCTGGTTCCAGAGTCACTTACTAGCTCTATGGTCTCCTAACAGCTATGCTAAGGTGACATCACCCTTACCTGTAACACTTTCTGTCTTTTAAAAAAAAAAAAATGAAATGGGGACACGTGGCTGGCTCAGCTGGTAAAGCATGTGACTCCAATCTTGGGGTTGTGAGTTTGAGCCCCACGCTGGGCCTAGAGCTTTAAAAAAGTTGTTTTTTGAAAGAGATAGTGTAGGAGGGGCCGAGAGAGAGAGAGAGAGAGAGAGAGAGAGAGAGAGAGAGAGAAAGACCCTCCAGCAGACTCTACACCCATGCTCTCAGGACCCTGAGATCCCGACCTGAGTCAAAATCAAGTCAGACGCTTAACCGAGCCTCCCAGGCACCCCAGGTTTTACATCTCTTAAAGGAAAAAGTAAAGCTGGAGACAGCTCCTGTTCTCGAGGAGCTCCCAGTCCCCCGACACGTGGCTGCAGCCAGACTTGGTGTCAGAGGACGGTCTGAGTTAAGCAGAGGGCGCCCCCCACGAGCTTGGGTGAACACGGATGGCTTTATAGCCACCTGGCATTAGAAGCTGGGCCTGCAAGTGGATCCAAACAAAGGTGGGACATCCTGGGTTGAGGGTGAGGGACAACTAGGCAGCGAGGTGGGAAGGTCCAGCACCAAGGGAGCCCATTGGGATCCTGTGGGGAGTGTGAGGATGTGGCTAGAAATTGGCTGAAGTCCGATGGTGGCAGGGCTTGCTCTCCATTCGCCCTCTCCGCACCCCAAGGGATGGCCTCTTGTTCGCCTGGTGCTGGTGCTTCTGGCGCCTGCCTCCTCTCCACCCTTGACGTTCTCACGAGGTGCCCATCTGGTTGTTTGCACGGCGTCTCCAGATGTTCTCTGGACTCCTGCTGCGACTTATCTGCTGACCCAGCAGTAGCCCCATCCTGAGCACCCAGGGTGCTTTCAGTGTACAACGCACAGCCACGTTTAAACCAGCAAGACCTTGTTTTGCCTGGGAAGCCGTATTCAGCCTGCGCTGCTGTGTAGACTCTATTCTGGGCTCTGAGCCTGCTCGGGGTCACCTGCACAGAAGCGGGTGTGATGTCCCCGGGCCATCGGCAATGGCTCCTGACAGCCACGGGAGGGACACAGATGCGGGCTAGTGTGTAATTAGTGCTAGGAACGCAGCTCTCTGATCACTCTCCCCCAAGAACGTGCCTCTCTGGCTGAGAGGCAGATAATGGACAATCACAGAAGATCCTTGATTATGGCTTGATTGAGCTTATGGGAGCTCCAGACGGCTAATGCAATTGTGGCTTCCAAACCATTCCATGGAGGGCATTTCCATATGGACGGGGAATTAGATAAAGCTGTCTTGAACGCTTTACTGGGCTTGTGCCTCCAGTGTCTGGCCGGATACAATCTTCTGCTTCAAGTGACCTCGACAGAGACTGTAGGGAGTGGTCATGACCCAGGACGAAAAGGCCAGCTTCCTCCTTAATTACTGTCACATTTTTCCTTCAGGGCTCTTGACCTGCCTGGCATTAGCTTTTTGCTCCCTTTCCTGGAGCCAGAGATCCACTCCCTGCCCCCCAGTCTCCGCACAGTCAGCACCACAGCTCCAGGCCTTGGGCTTTTCCAGAAGGCTTGACTTTCAGTAAACGGAAGATCCTTCTGGACACCCCTTCCACAGGGAGGTGACTCACTGGCCTGATAGAGACGAGCCAGAGCAACACATGGGGTAGAGCACGGGTCTCAGGTCAGGGCCTCGGGGTAGGTCTAGATCTGTCCTGAGCCATGTTTGGCCAAGTTCTTCCTCTTTCTGGACCTCAGGCTGTCATCTGTGACATAAGGGAAATGGGCTACACAATCTCTAAAGTCTAGGAATTAAACCAATTACCCCCATATACGAAAGCAATAATGTAAATGAAATAGGATGCTGAATTCACCTTCCAGCTGTCTAGAAATGTTGACAAAGGCACTGAGGATGGAAACCGTAGCTGCCACATGCCCTGCCCACAGCTTCCCAGAAGAAGGTTGAAGTGGTCCCCAGTCTTTTCCCCACCATCTATCTGCTGCCATGTAAATGGAAGGACTGGAGCTCCCTGAAGGAAGGAATTCGGAGGAGTAGAGAGCTGTTGGCTTCACGAGAAGAGCTGCGCCATTCCCTTCCCTGCCCCATGGGGAAGATAAGAAGAGTGTTCCCCCTACCCAAAGCCAAGTGACAGTAATTCCAAGAGAATTACTCAGAGCCTGAGGTGCCAGCAAAAGTGCAAACAGGCAAACACTCTCCAGCCGGATAACTGCCAAGCTGCAGAAACTTCCAAGCCTATCCGGTGATGCCCGGGAGTGGAGCACGGTGGGAGAGCTCTTGGAGGGCTTGGCATGCATCCCCTGGAATGTACATGAATGTAGAAACTGCTGCCTGGAAGATTCTGAGAGTAAGTGGTAGTTGGAGTCACTTGTGAGGCCAAAGGTAGGCCAAAGGATGGCCAGCCTGCACATCACCGTGGAACGTGGCAAGGCCACGCAAACACCTCATGAGGGAAGTGGGTGCTATGGCAGGTAAGCGGGCTCAGGTAATCATGGTGGTGAATCATCCTACCCCCTAGGCAAGGGGACTCCATCAGGAGAGGTCCTAGAGGGGAAGGAGGATCTATTAGAGGGCACATTGCTCATGTCAGGTGACTATTCAGAATCGAGATCCCAGAAGGAATCTTCCAATGAGAGAACCAGCATTTGAAGGCCTGTCACGTCAAGGGCATCAATGCCAACAGCATTGGCCAGGAGAGAAGATAGGACTAGTTAAGTTAAAGATGGGACTTCTGCTCTTTCTTTCTAATCCCCACACCTCCTGCCCTGATTCTAGAATAACCAAGAGTATCATGAGAAGAGGAAGAGTAAGAAGTGGAAGAAAAGACCTCTTCTCCATGGTCAGTAGATGCCACTTCTTTCTCAGACCCAGGAGAATGCATAAAGGCGGTGGTTGGAGAAAAATAAAGCCTTTTCCTATTTATATGCCATCAATTTCAGACTGTTCAATATGCCAGTTTTCATAACAAATTCTCTGATTCGATCTGTTATCTTGTTTAGTTTGGTTTAGCGTCAGAAGTGAAAAGGTGAAATGCACCATATTCACCCCTCAAGCTGGGCCGATACTGTCTTGAAGGTGCAAACCCCATTCCTTGGCCCCAGTCAGCCTCCCCTGGCCTCCCAGAGGCCCGTCCCATGCTGCCCACCAGCCCAGGCCTCCCCTGTCGGATTGCATTTTGCTTATGTCTGTCCTCTGTCCATGGTGCTCCCCAAGAGCGTAGGCTGGAGCTCTAATGCGTGGTCTAGAGTAGCTCTCAGCGTCTACAGTTGAGTAGGGTTTCGGCCTCTGATCTTAACCCTCTGCCTGTCCAGAGCTCAGTTCTCTCATCTTGAAATGGCAGGTTGGTCTGGATGATTTTAGGGGCCCTTCTAGGTCCAGAAACCTTGGACTAACAGCATGGGGTTTTCTGTTGATTCCCATCCTGGGAAACATTCTGAGAACCAGCTGTCGAGTGTTCAGTGTTGGATTCCTCCGAGAGAAAGGTCTGAGTTGGGCAGTCGGGACCATTCACCTCTGTACTGGCCTCACATCACGCAATGTTTTGTATTTACATCTCGTACGACAGGGTGCACACCAGGTCACCGCAGCAGGACTGGTGGCTCGGGAAGGACCGGGAAGATGTAGCCACCACCTCTCCCCCCATCCCTCCTGACCCGACCCACTCTACCGGTAGAAGGAAGGTTTGTTGTCAGGTGGCTTCTGGTCTGAGTTTCACCAGGACCACCCTCCGTGGGAGAGAGACAAAAAACAAGCTGGATCACAGTCCATAGGGGTTGCAGGGAGACAGGACCTTGTAGGTAGCTGGTCAAGGTCTGGCTCACACAACGACGCTGGTGCTGAGTCCCAAGCACTGGCTGGAATTTCTAAAGTTCCTGCTGCCTGAGTTCAGGATTAGTCCTTTTCCAGGGAGGCGGAGATGCTGAGGGTGCAAGGGAGGACTTCCAGGGGGTGGGGGTGGTGACAGTGCCCAGCTCGCTTCTCAGATTTCCTTATTGCTCTGTCTGTTGTTTGTACGTCAGTGTTATATGTTGTGAAAGGGTGAGCGCTGTGATTTGCACATACCTGTCCACAGAAGCACAGAGCTCATGCAAGGGGCGTGAGTGGGGGGTGCTGCAAGCACTGGATTTGGGATTTTTCCAGGAGGTTGGGGTACTCTGGGGTGCTTGACTAGGCCATGAGAGCCTCATGAGGTTGGGTGAGGACCATATAGAGGGTTTCATGGGCCTTGAAGTTGTATAATTCTTGACAGCCCTCCACCCTTACACACATACACACACACACAAATACACACAAACCGTCCGTCTTTTCAATAGATACATGCCGAGCTCTGGAACTTATATAATTAGCACAATCATGGCAGCTGATCATTTCAGAGTACAAGGGCCTCTTGTCTCTCCAGCTCCTCACACTTGGTCGGCGTATTTACCACCAGCACCATCCCCGAGGGCCTCTGCCCCTTGGGGGACGGAAGGGTGCGTGACAGGTCTCTGCCGGGGAGGATGACTCGAGAGGAGAGAGAAGGGAGAAAGAACGGAGTTGCCATTCTAACCTCAGCCATCCCCTCGAGGGTTGTGTGACTTGCATGAAGTGTGACTTTGCAGAGAAATCCAAACCCCAGCCGGCTGGGACAGCTGGCCTCAAGCCTTCCCACGAAGCAATGACTCAGGCAGGCCAGCCCCATGGAGGCAGCTTTGCCATGGCTTGCTAAAAGAATGCTGTGTTTCCTGGTCTGATTTCTTTAGGATCTAACCTAAGTCATCTTAGGGATGCATCAGTGATTCTAATTCAGGTCTCCTCAGGGTGTCTTGGCCATACTCGGTTTGTCCCGGTGACAAGAAGCTGTTTCAGGGGAAAAAAAAGTCCAAAAAACAAAAAACTCATCACCATGACTAGGCTGGGCCAGCACATCAGAGAAATGTTCTACTTTCCAATGAAAGGAGTCTCCGAAGCATCTTACTTCTTTTAGAATCTTAATAATAAAATTAAGCCAATTTGGGCACCCGGGGGGTTCAGTGGTTCAGCGTCCGCCTTCAGCTCGGGTCATGATCCCGGAGTCCTGGGATCGAGTCCCACGTCAGCCTCCCCAGGGGGAGGCTGCTCCTCCCTCTGCCTGTGTCCCTGCTTCTCTCTCTGTGTCTCTCATGAACCAATAAATAAAATCTTAAAAAAAAAATTAAGCCAATTATGGGAGGAAAAATAAACATGAAAGTCAGTTTTGTTTATGGCTCATTTTGGTTGCAAGGAATAACCTTTATCAAACCATCACACAAACACAGGGAGGAGTTTGGGAGGAAACTGGCAGTGGGATCACCGAATTCAAAAGTAGGGTTCTCACAGGGATCCATGTGCTGACCGGAGGGAGCTGTAAGGTGAAGGCGTCTCTGGGGGCCTTGGAGGCAGCTGTCCCTGGGCCTTCTCTCCCTTATTACTGCGGCCCAGTGCTGTGGGATAAATCGCTTCCCGTCACCCCCCCTCCCGGAGAGATATGTTCAAGCCCTAACCCCAGGTGGCTGCAAATGTGTAAGCAGTCTTTGCTGATGTAATCAAGGAAAATGAGTCACACTGGATTTGGGAGGGCCCTACATTCAATCACTGGTGTCCTGAAGGGGGGGGGCGGAAAGAGGCACAGAGACACACAGGACACTTGGATGGAAGATGGCCATGTGAGAACAGAGGTGGAAATTGGAGTAATGTGGTGGGAAGCCAAGGAGTGCTAAGGCAGGCCTGGCAACCGCCAGCAGCAGCAGGGATTACGCAGGGACTCTCCCCTCCAGCCTTCTCCAGGAGCACCGCTCTGCTGACCTCTTGATTTCCAACTTCCAGCCTCCGGGCCTACGAGGGAACATGTTTCCATTGCTGTAAGCCACCCAGTTTGTGGTATTTTGTTACAGCCGCCCTAGGAAAGGGATACCCCAAGCTACCCACATGGGTCTGCTAGCAACTGGTGTCCTCCTTGCCTCCCATTCGACTTTCCCATACAAGAGGCATCTGGCTTTGGCCATCTTTCGTGGCTGCCCTTGGGCCAGTCAACTGTAACCGGTGCGTTGGGCTCTTGGGGGAACAGAGCAGGACTCCTTAAGCTCAAAAGACCAGAGAGGTCAAACGTCCCAAGCGTGTCCCATGTACCCCCACCCCAACCCTGTACAGAGCCCTTCCGACCTTGGGCAGGGCCTAGAGGTCTTTCTCTTCCTCCCCCTCGGCCTTTCCACGCACCATCTACTTCCTACTTTGCACTGCTAATGGCTCTGCAGAGAAGTAGATAATTTTTTTAAATGGAGTTTCTGTGAAAAATACAGGGACTTGGGTCCTACATTCAGATTCCCGAGTCCTGAGTTTAAAAGCTAGGTTTTGGCACCTACTGGCTGCATGACCATGGCACCGTTTCCACTCTGCGGAGCTTCCATGGCCCTCCTGTGAACCGGAGTCAGAGTCCCTGGCCTGCTGAGAGTCCCATCAGATCAAATAGATGCGACCGTCGTCCTTTGCTCTTGGTGAAGAAGCCCCAGCCCCACCGAGAACCCTGCAGGCGAGGAGCGCCCTCCCAGGTCCGGGTGGGCCTCCCAGTGCAGACGTGGGGACAGGATCAGGGACAGGGTGCCTGCTGGCCACCGCTTCTCCTTTGTCTTTCTCGATAATGCTAATTTGGTTACTCTTAGTAACAGCTATTCTCCATTACTATTACTCATTCCAGGCTCTGAATCATTCTGATGGATACAACTTGACATCAACCAATTTGCCTAATTCATCACCTTTGCATTTCTTTAATAGTAAAGACAAAGTAGGGAAGGTTTTTTCCAACTGGCTTTGCAATTCCTTTCTCCTCTCCTCCAGCACCAGCAGGGGAGGCAGGAAAAGCTCCCTCCAAGGGGCTACCCTGGGAGAAATCAGCTGGCCATTCACCCGATGGGCTGGATGGGCTCCATCGAGCTCAGGATGACCCCAGTGAATCCTTTCCTTCACACTGCAGACCAGAAATACTCTCTCTTACAAGCCAAACAAGACAGAAACATATAAGGGAAAAAAAAGTTAAGATTTTCTCCTTTTCTGTTTCCCCCTCACCCTTGGGTTCCCTTGGGTCACCAATGCTCTGTTTCATCTGCATCTTCCGGAATACACGCCCATATGAACATATTAATTCATATACTCACATATGTAAAGGGTTTTCTTCTAATTTTTACATGGGATCATACTACATATATATATATACACAATTACCTTCTTTAAAAAAAAACCTTAATATATTGTAGTCATTTCTTCAGGCCAATTCGTGTATATTTACTTCATCCTATGACTTCATACTGTTCCATATATTTTTCATCTCTTACTGTTTTCTTTTTTTAATTTATTATTATTTGTGTTCAATTTGCCAACATATAGAATAACACCCAGTGCTCATCCCGTCCCGTCAAGTGCCCCCCTCAGTGCCCGTCACCCAGTCACCCCCGCCCCCCGCCCATCTCCCCCTCCACCACCCCTAGTTCGTTTCCCGGAGTTAGGAGTCTCTCATGTTCTGTCTCCCTTTCTGATATTTCCCACTCATCTCTTACTGTTTTCTGTTCTTCAGTCTTCATATGTATTTTTTTTTTATATCGGTGTTTATGTTTCTGCGGGAAAGGGTCACAACCATGTGGCTTCTGGGTCAAAAGGGATGTCATGGGTAATTCTTGTAGTTTCTACCGGATAGGAGGTGTTGATGTGGCTCATCAATGAAGTAAGGGGATGCCTGTACCCTCACCCTCAGCCCCACCAGGTTTTAGATGTTAAACCTAACGGTTTTACATGTCCGTCCATCTATTGTGTGACAAGTGGCATTTTATTGTTTTAACTTGCATTTTCCTAAATACTGGCGAATTTGCACATCTTTTTCTATTTATTGCCCATTTGCATTTCTTTTTCTGTGAATTCTTTGTTCAAATCTTCTGCTCATTTTTTTTATTGTATCTTTTAACACTTAATGCCTGATATAGTTATTTTTGTACTTGTCCGACATTCGCCCATTCTAATAGCTAACATTTGTATAGCATATAAAGCACTTTCCACATACACTAGCTCATTATGTCCTCACCGCGATTCTGCAAGGACAGTATTATTATCCTCAGTTTCAGGAAACTAAAGCTCGGAGGTCCATTGAACACCTGCGCTATGGTGGAGACTGAGACTGGGACTCTACCCCCCCCCCCCCCACACACACACAGCACTGTGCAAAGGATCCCGACAACTCTTCCTCCCATGTGATGCCTCCATGGGCCTTATATCAGGGAATACTTGCAGAGTAGAGAGACATACAGTGGATGGGAGAGGGAAGGACAGGTGGGCAGCTGGACAGATGCAGGCTTGAATGTCCTGCCTGATGGAACGCTCCCCCAGTATGTATCTCTCAGATTTCTGCTGAAAAATGCCCTTCTCATTTTGCATTATCATGGCCAGTGGTCTTCCTGAGGAGTCTGACCTTGCTCTGTTTCTTGCCTTCTCCTCACGTAGTGAGGCATCTCTGGCCCGTGCACAGAAAACAGCCCCTGGCTTCAGGTAGGCCACCACAGCATGGGAAGACAGAGGCAGCAGTTCTCCACTGGAGGTGATGTTGCCACACCTGGCAAGGTCAGGAGGTGTTTTTGGTGTCATAGCTGGGGCAGGAGATGCTGCTGCATCTGGTGGGTTGAAGCCAGGGATGCTGCTAAACATCTTATAATGCACAGGACAGTGCCCATAGCCGAGAATTATAGGCCCCAGAAGCCAGGAGTGCCACTTTCAAAAACCCTGACTTAAAGTCACAGCAAGCCCATCAGTAAGAGCACGTTGAAAAGGAAGGAGATAAAACCTGCAAAGCTATGGGCTTGGCTTCGAGCATGCCAGTGCCTATATACTAGCTGTGTGCTCTTGGGCAAGTCATTTAGCTTCTCTAAACCTTATTTTTCTCCCACATAAAATAAGGATGGTCTTACCTCCCTCCAGAAGCCAGTGGGAAGATGAAGCAGAATGATGTGGGGGGCAAAGGTGCTGGCAATGTGGGAGGTGGCCATTGTCGTTGGAAGCACTGGGAGAAAGTCTCTTATTTATCTGAGTGTGAGTTTGAGGGAGCTTGGTTTGGACTCTCTTGGTTTCTGGGCTGACAGTACGTAGGGTGTTTGGATGGGAAAATGCAGGTGTTTGTGGTTTGGAGTCCAAAAGACTAGCTGAATGCTAATCTCCCAGTGTCCTTGTTTGCTCCTCTGGAAACTTTGCGGGTGGACAGCTAATCAATGGGGGGAAATGATGACTCCTGCATTGTGCACAAGCCGACTGGCAGCCTGTAGCTGAGACCCAGGCCTTGGGAACATGCTTTTACTCTTGAAGGAAGGCTGTGCAGGGAACCTCGGTAGAATTCCTAATCCAGGGTCTGGTTGGCTGGGGAGCAAGACCTGATCCATTCTGGACATCAAACAAGGCAGCAAAGGGAGAAGGGGGAAACGAGGCACAGGGCCAAAATCAGTGCCTGGAAATCAGGAAAAACTAAAAGGGAAAAGAAAAGGGAAAGTGGGAGGAGGTCTTGAGGATATTTGGAGCCTGGGCTGGGGATGCTGAGAGAGGCATTCCACCCTCTGTCTGGGCGCGTGGGCAGATGATGTTTTCTAATCAACCCTACCACATGCTCCCAACTGCAACCCCGCCCCCCGCTCTGACCACACTTCCTGACCCAGATTCTAATTTCTGCTCCCTCCCAAGACAGGCCCTCTCCTCCCTGTTCTCTTTTCCCTACACCTAGACCTCCAGCCCTTCCACCAACCTCTTTGCTCTGACTAGAATTCCACCTGCCATCTTGGCGTGGTCCGCCATGTTGACTTTAGTTGGGAGAGAGAAAGGGAGAGAGCCCCAGAGAGGAACTGGCCTCTTTCGAACCCAGGAAATCAGATTCCTCAGCCTGCTGTCAGGTTATACTGCCCAAGGACCAAAAGGGTCATCCTTTCCTTGATATTCCTGGGCTAGAACCAGCCTATGCACAAATACACAAGTTCTGTTTTGACTCACAAATAGTGACTCACAAGCATCTTTTACAGTTTATGGAATTCACAGCACGGAGGCGATGCGCACTCTGCCCAGGATTCAGGCCCTAAGCCAGGCTCTGCATCTTCCCAGCATGAGCGGCCCGAAGCCATTGGCCTTCTTGTCTTTCTGGAACTCTTGGGCTAGGGTTGCCCTCATCTCAGTAAGAAGCTTCTGTGAGGGTGGAGGAGAGGAGCAGATAAAGTCAAGGATGTCAGGATAGCTTGTAAGGTGATTCAGACCCTAGTTCTGGGAAGCAGGAACCCAGGGAAATTCCGTTATCAGTGTTTCTCGCTCAGCATCGTAGCAGGCGGGGTGGAGAGGACACAGACCGCCTGTCTCCCCATGTGGGGACCAGCCCCCCGGGGGAGCGGAGTACACACTGCCTCCAGCCTGGCTGGGTGGGGCGGGCCTGTGGGGGCTGGCGTGGCAGCTGTGGGCTGCACCGAGGCCTGTCAGGGAGGAATGATTAATGAACAGCCGCACCAGCTGAGGCTAACCTTTGGAGAGCCGAGCAGGACATCTGCAGAACTGTCAGCGCTCTGACAAGGACAGAGCTGAACAACCAATTATGCCGCCATCACTAAGGTGGGCTGTCACTTTAATCCCAGCCATTCACTTAGGCAAGGACAGGGAAATTTCTCCTCTGCAGAGGCGTGTGCCTTGACCACCTTAACCATTTCAGGACAGGGCAGGGGCCCCTCGCCAGGAACTGCCCGAGCTAGGCCTCCTGACAAGTCTTCCCCCTTCTGGGCTTTCCTGGTTTCCAGTCCCTCCCTCGTCCTAGCCATTGGAGCAGAGTTTCCAAACCACACATGCTTCCCATTTCATTCTAGTGCCCCCATGGCTTCAAGGATAGAGTCTGAATTCCTTAATCTGCTATCAATGCTTTCCATCCCATTGGTTCCCTCAATCATTCATCCAATGAACAATTACCTATTGAGGATTTGATATGTAGTAGGTTGTCTGATGTCTGGTGAGCACGGTAATTAAAGATGAGAGCGTTCTTACCTTTAGAAGCTGGTGATCTCTGAGCAGAGGCAGATAAGCAAGTCCCTAAGTAGAGTATGAGGTGTCTCCTAGGGCTAGTAATGGAAAGCTGTGCGAAGTCAAGGAGCGGTGCTGCAGCCAGATCTATGGGACAGGGACAGGGGTAATCTTGGGCTTTGTCTATAGCACCGAACGCACGTTAGTCAGACAGAGAGGCGGGAAAAGGGAGAAGCAAGTACAAAGATCCGAAGATGAAAAATTCATGAATTGTAGCAATGCCATGTGTCTGGAATTCTGGGTATGGAAAAGTGGCCAATAAGGCTGGAAACGTGGCAGCCAAGAGGTGAAAGACTTTGAATACCAGGATAATGGGATTTGAATTTTATCCTGCTTCTTAGAGACGAATAGATTTGGGACATGCCCTCCTACTTAGGCTTTTGATGTCCTCTGTATCTTGCCATGTATCCTGGATTCCAGGCACATTGGTATTTTTGTTATTCTCCAACCTCGCTGTACTTTCACACCTCCACGTTTTTGCTCTTTTTTTTTTTTTCAATATTTTTTCCTTCTCCCATCCTTTGCTGTAAAGCTAGGAATTGCATGTTAGCTGCTAAAAAGAGAGGCTCCAAATAAGAGTGGCTAAAGCAGGTTGGAGATTGTTTTTGTTGTTGTTGGTTGTTTTTCATGTAACATGAGGTTTCGTGATAACTAATTCAGGGCCAGCAGTGACATAATAGCATCATCAAGAACCCAGTCTCCTTCCATTCTTCTGTTCTGTCCCCTTTACTGCACCTTCCATCCTCAACATCACCTCACAGTCACAGGATGGATGCCAGAGCCACAGCCATTATGGTTTCATTCCAGGAAAAAAGGATGAGAAAGGGGACAAAAGCAAAAAAAAGAATGCACATTTCAATTAAGCCAGCTACTTTGAGCTTTTCTAGAAACCTTGCCTTAAATTTCTGCTTTTATTTGGTCACCCCATCTGCAAAAGAAAATAGAAAATGTCGTGAGATGTTTTTTGTTTTGGGGGTTTTTTGGATTTCTTTTTGGGGGGTAGTATTCATTCTATCCCTCCAAAAAAATTAGAGTTCTATTAAGAAGGAAGAAGCAGAGAATGAGTAGGCATCGGATTAACAATCTCTGCCACAACTGCGAAGCAGAAAGCACCCATACATGTGCCACAGAAGAGACAGATGTGAACGAAATTAAGGGTCCAAAGATGGAGAAATCCTGATCTAAAAGGTAAAATGTCTAGGAGAGAATAATGAAACCAGAATAATGAGGATAAATCTAAACAACTGTGAAAGCCTAGGTATCCCCCAAATTTCTAATATTTATCTTGAAAAAAGAGTTTTATATGATATAAAAGGAGAATAGTAGGGTATAGTAATCCACCTCTAAGACCTGAGTTTAAAAAAAAAAAGATGCAGCAGGGAATTGAAAGAAGAGAGTAAAAGTATACTTAACTATTTCTCTTCGATAAGATCTCAGAAGACTCCAATCCACACTTGATTCTGATAATTAAAAGAATGTAAATTAGGAATTATTTTGGAAAAATGTCAAGGTTATAAATAGTGGGGTTGGCACCAACATTTATCTTCTAATACATTAGAGAAATAAATGCAAACAAAATAGAATTTATCTACCAATAGGCAGGTAAAAAAGGAAACAAGACAGTTACCACAAGACAACAAGAGAAAATGAAATGGCCAGTTATAACAATGTGTAGAAATGTATCAAATCCCCTATTAAATGCAAAGACTTCCAGATTTTATAAAAATAAAATTCAACTGTACTCAGGGCACCTGGGTGGCTCAGTCAGTTAAGTGTCCGACTCCTGACTTTGACTCAGGTCATGATCTCAGGGTCATGAAACTGAACTCCATGTTGGGCTTAAGATTCTCTCTCTGACCCTCCTTGCTGTTTGCTGTCCTTCTCTCTCTCTCTCTCTTTCTCCCTCTCCCTCTGAAAAAAAAAACAAAAACAATAACTATATTTACAAGACAATCAACTGAAAGTTAGGAAAAGTAATTTTTTTTAAAAAAGGATGGGCAGATGCTTCAGGCAAACAGAAATCAAGGACCCCAACATTAATTGGGCAAAGTTTAATTCAAAGCAATAAAGAAACAAGAAAAAGAGGTTTGTTTCATGTAGAGGGAATCCCAGCTTTAGCCTGAGTGGGACTTAGGATTTGCTGAGTATTTTTCTTGAGATGTGAACTGAGGCTGAGGGTCTCCTAGGAGAGAACTCAAGCTGTGTCCACGACAGTGGTTGAGATACAGCGGTTGAGGCATATCTAAAGAGATGATAGCCCTTTCTGTGCCAAAAATATTTTTGCCTGAGATTCTAGGGGGTTTATCACTAGAGATAAAGAAACCAGGTACAACGATGTGACCCGGGAAGGAAATCATAATTACCACAAGGTAAAGCATTCCTTAGGACAGTGTGGTATCTATTATTGGGATTTGCCTTTTGGTCCATTCTTTGTTATTTTTCTAATCTACGTCTTGTACAAAGCATGGAAACTATAATTAAAGATTTAAATTATCAGTTTCCTAAAACCAGAGTTTTAGGGAAAAGTCAGCAATGTGTCCTTGAGATTCTTATAACAGAGTATAACATAAAAGGTGGTGAGGGCTATTCATTCACTTCAATTTTGCATTGATTACCATACAATATGATTGGTGTTTCCAAAGTATCACTCTGGCAGCCATATGGAATGAATGAGTCTGGAGAGAGAATAGATATTTTAGAAGCTACTACAGTAATCTAAGAGAGAAGTGCAATTTGGCATCAGAAGGGCTCTAGCCTATTGTCACTGGTGTAGAGCATAAAACTGGGGTGCTTAGCAAATAGATTCATGGTTGTATCCCATGCATGCCCAGAAGAGAGGCAGTGGAACTTCCACTTATAGCCATCATGGAGCAATTGGGATCACCTCCCACATTTCCTCCCACCATATAGGGATCTAGACAAAAGATATGAAATAACTCTTTCCAGGCATTGGACAATGGTATTGCAGTGCTGTGATTCTTTAGAAAAGGGAAACAGGGCAGCCCTGGTGGCTCGGCGGTTTAACGCCGCCTTCGGTCCAGGATGTGAATTTGGAGACCTGGGATCGAGTCCCACGTTGGGCTCCTTGCATGGAGCCTGCTTCTCTCTCTGCCTCTCTCTCTCTGTGTGTCTCTCATGAATAAATAAATAAAATATTTTAAAAATATTTACAAAAAAATATTTGTAAAGAAACAAACAAGGTAAGCTCTACAGGTATTCCAGACTTCTGCCTGGATGTGTCTTATAGATCATGGTTCCACGAAAAGCTAGAAGCTAGAAAAAGAAAAACAAATTAAACCTAAAATAAGCAGAAGCAGGGAAACTAATGAGTGGAGTTCAATAAAATAGAAAATAAACATAGAGAAAATCAGTGAAACCAAAAGCTGGTTATTTCAAAAGGTCAAAAAAATGAACAAACCTTTAGTTAGACTTATCAAGAATAAAAGAGGAAGGACAAAAATGATCAATATCATGAAAGAAAGAGGACATCCCTACAGATCCTACAGACATTAAAGGAGAAGAAAATATTGCAACAATATTATTCCAATACATTCATCAACTTAGATGAAGTTGAAAGACACAAATTTAAAATACATTCCTTGAAAGACACAAATTTAAAACTGACTGAAGAATAAATAGAAAAATCTGCGTTGTCTCATATATTTGTTTAAGAAATAGAATTCATAATTTCAAAATCTTTCCGCAAAGAAAACTGCAGGCATAGATGGCTTCGATGATAGATTTTTACCAAACACAATCCTCCACAAACTAAAAAAAATAGGGGCAGAGGAACACCTCCCAACTCATTTTACTAGGTTGGCATTTTCTTGATACCAAGAACAGATAAAAGTGCTATAAGAAAGGTAGACCCTAGACCAATATCATTCATGAACCTAGAGGAAGGGTAGAGGCATCAGATGGACATAGCAGTCCTCAACAGAATTCTGATGGGAAATTATGTTTCTAGAGGATATAGAGCTCCTAAGTGGGTGCTGGGTGGCGCAGAGAGGGTATTCTGTGGAGTAAATTTGTTAATGAGAAAATGTGAATACCTTCCCCGGTGGACTCCTAAGAGAGAGACCAAGGAAGTCTGTAGATCCTACGTGTGGTTGGGAGCAAGAGCGGTTGAAATTATGGTGTCATTTGCTTCCATGTGCTAGTAAGAGCTGGAAACCTTGCATTTTATTGACAGAATGCACACTTTGCCATGAAAGTGCAATTTCAAGAACTCTTAGGCACAAGATAACTTTGCATCCGAAAATATAGAGCAAAAAGCTATCAGAAATACAAGAATAAATAATCAGAAACGCAACTGTATTGAAAGGTTTTACCATTCCTCCTTTCGTTTATTTTTATTCATAACTTGGTGGATCTTTTTGATCTATATATTCACTTTGATTATGGCTCAAAAAGCTTTGGCTTTTATTCATTCTTAAAAATTATGTCTTTGATTATTGCTTCTGTTATAGATATTCTATATGTATCTTTGAAAATATCTTTAATTTTTCAATTTAATTTCCTTTTTCCTTTTGGTCCTTCATATGACTTTTTTCTCCCCATCGCTTTATCCTAGCTTTTTTATTTAGGAGTTTAATAGCTCTACTCCCAAGTCCCCCACATTAGTGATTCTTCTAAATACTATTTTATTATTGTCACTGTTATTATTATGCCTGTTATATTATCAGTACTATTCTTACGAGCCTTTGTAATCTGCCCTTTACTTGAGCCAGAGACATGGATGCAATCTTTGAATTTACCCTTCTCTCTTTCCCTCCTATTTTCAATGCCTCATCAAGTCCTGTAGCTTTAACCTTCAAAAGGTGTCTTAGACCCACCTTGCCTCTATTCTCCCTGCTTGCTACTCCCTTTGTTTGGTTCCTCATCATTTCTCTTCAGGGTTATAACAAAAGCCTTCGAGTCGATCTCTTGGATGCTAGCATTTTAGGACAATGCCTGATTCCTTGGCTAACCTAAGAAACTCCTTATAATTTCACCCTTGTCTCCCGCACAAGATGCATCTCCCCTATTCCTCCTCTTGGATGCTTCAGTAATTAGCATTCCTGACCGGGCAGGCTTCCTCTCCTTGTGATTTTGCATGTGCTGCCTGTACGTTGCTTGTCTCTACCCCTTGGCAAGCTCTATTTCATTCCTCAAGATTCAGCTCAAACATCACATACTCTGGGAAGCCTTCCCTCGTATCTGCCTCCCCTCCCTTGTCCGTGTCAGGTGCGGTCCCCCAGATCCCACAGTTTCCTCCCATCACAGCACACATCACGTGCTACTGCAGTCCTCTCTTTATTTGTCTGTCTCCTCCACCCCCAGATGGTGAGCTCTTTGGGAACACAAATCATCTTATTCATCTCTATTTCCCTAGCACCTCGAGCAAGGCTAGTATGAAGAGTTTTTACTGAATGAAAAACGTCGAGTGATAACTCCAAGTCCTAGATGAACAGCACTCATGCTCACCCTTTGCTAAATGCTGCTTTAACCCAGCTCCTGGACTCTGTGATACATGCAACAGAAAGTCAGCCTCTAAATCAGCTGGGTCTCCAGATCCTGGCATGGGGTTCAGCACACCGTAGGCACTCAACAAACATTTCTCGAGCTGGAGTGGCCTGCAATATATTATTCTGTCCTAAGTCAGATCTGTGCATTGGAAAAGGGGCTGGGAGTCAATGATGAAAGGCTATTTAACTGCATCCACACCAGTCTCCACAGGGATTGTATGGATTTTGTTTTATGTGGGGAAGTGAGAGGACTACTGAATAGAAGAAACCCAGGGCTGCTCACTGGAAGGGACGTAATGACAAAAGACCTGGTGACTTGCAAGGAGGCATCTACTGGAGGGTATTTCTGAAGTTGGCCAAATTCAGTGTGATGTGCAGCAACATAGCAATCTCCTGCTCATTTGTGGGGGTCATCCAGCAGGTGGAAATCAGAATTAGATTGAAATCATGTTTATGGGACAAATAAATAACAGAGCATCAGGCTCCCTCCACCCTGCTCCCCTGACACCTGGATGCAGTGAGGGAGCCTTTAGGCAGGATGGTGGCCGGATATTGCCAGCCAGTGGTGCCCACAACCAGGAGGGTGACTTGGGACAATTCCAGGGGAGACTGAGAAGTAGATGCAGTAGGATGGTGGTGCTGCCCTAGGCAGCAGCTGCTGCGTCCCAGCTGGACCAGGGCACCAGGACATTAGCCTCCGCTGGGCCGTCCCCAAGGGTCATTTTAAGAAGTAATGATAAGACTTAATCAATTATTGTGCAGGAGAGGGAGAGAGAGAAATGGTAACTAATAAATCTCTCAGTTAGCCCACCCCCACAACCTCCAATTTTCCTAAGTCCTCCTCTCTAAAACCTCCCATTGTGTAAGAAAGCACGTCCTAACTGCTCGTTACTGCTGTAGGGGCCAGGGATCCACAGAGGGATGGAACACAGTGCCTGTGGTCACGGGGTTCTCAGCATGTCCAGATGGTTGGGGGAGAGACAGAGAGGCTGGGCTGGTGCAGGCCCTGACCCTGGAAGAGGATTGCACAGGAGGCCAGCCCAGGACCCAGAAGGGCAGAGAGCTCCTCTCGGCAGCACGGGGTGGGGTGAATCCCAAGGAGCCTGGAACCCCAGTGCGAGGGTTTATCTAAGCCAGTGGAGAGGAGCGGGACATACGACAGCACTGAGAACAAGAACCAGAAGACCCAGCAATGGGGTAAGTAGGGCTACTTATGGGGGGTAGGGGGAGAGAACAAAGACCAAACAACCCCAAACTGACCAGATCAGGGAAA
Organism: Vulpes lagopus; assembly: GCF_018345385.1. Classification (NCBI taxonomy): domain Eukaryota; kingdom Metazoa; phylum Chordata; class Mammalia; order Carnivora; family Canidae; genus Vulpes; species Vulpes lagopus. The sequence goes on along the minus strand of NC_054846.1, from coordinate 59,694,308 downwards.
ACAGAGCATCCAAGGAATCAGGAGAAAAGCCCTCGGACTGCTTTCTTGGGCCCTCAGCGTGCTTCCATCCGGGGGGGGGGTAAATGCCCAGCGCGTGGCTTCCGTGCCAGCCTAGTGGAGACAGACACGAAGCACCCAGGGTTGCAGCGTGTGTGAGCCACACACCCGGGGTGATGCTGGGCCCGAGGAGGGGGCATCAGGATGGGCCTCGTGGGAGCAATGGCTTCGACGGCAATCTCCAGAAGGGTCAAGGCCACCCCGATCTTGGCACATGCCCCAGAGAAACCGCCCCCACTCATGCCGGATGTCTGAGTGACTGGCAGGTCTGCTTCAATCCTTTCCTGAAATGCTGTCTGTTCCAACTGTTCCGGGGCTGGAACACGGAGCCTCCGCGCAGCAGCAGGCCTATTGGGATGCACAGGAGGCAGCCGCCTGCCATCTCCTCGTCTTTCCCTGGGCTGCGTTCCCACAGAAGGCGCGAACCTTCTTTCCCGTGTCTCCTGGGTGGAACGTTTGAATTCCCCTGGGAAACCCCACTAATTCAAAGCCCAGTGACTCAGAATTTGGGATCACGTGACTAGGCCTCAGATTAACTTACTCCTTGAAATTGATGCAAAGGGAAGACTTCTCTAATCACATAAATAGGGCAAGGTTTCATGGCTAATGATGGATTTTTAAAAGCTATTTTTCCAAGGGCTTCAGGAGAAATCAGAGTCTCCGAAGAGATCTGAGTCATTCAGCCCAATCACAGGTGGGTTTGGTATCCAGCTTCTGCTGGCATGATTACATACAGCCTGTGACGGGAAACTCACCCCTTCCTGGGGCAGCAGATTCCATCTTAAGGCAGGTTGATTGGCAGGGTCTTTCTTATACCCAGATCCCTAGGCCCCTCCTCATTGATCCTATTTCTGGCCTCTGAAGCTGCACAGAGAGGGTTCATGGCACAGGCTGCCCATCAGAGACCTGAAGACAGGCCCTCCAGGTTTTGTCTTTGCTGGTCATACTCAGAGGAATTGGCCTTGAGGTCTCAAGCTTCGGGGAGAGACTGGGGACTTTCTGGGTGAGATGGCTTAGCGGCAGCCCTCCCAGGGACGGGAGTGAACAGCCGCTGCAAAGCCCTGGCCAGAAAAGAACTGGGAGATGGGAGGGGTTCTAGGTGCCGAATCATTCTAGGGCTAGCTGGGCCCTGAGACCAGGCTCCTGGCGGAAGGGAACAGCTGACGTGGGTGGGGAAGGAGAGGCTCTGGACCCAGTGCTCTTGCAGGACACGGATGAGAGGCAGCCCAGCAAGGACAGATGTGCCATGAGGCTCTCCTTCTCCCCACCCTCCTTTTCCCCACCCTCGCCCTCTCCATCTCCCGGTTCTTTCCTATCTCCTCCTAATCCTCACAAGTTCTAGCTGGTGTTCCCTCTCAGAATCTCTCCTCTCCTTTGGCCTGGCCCATTCTCCTCGCTTCCTATTCCTTCCATCTTTTCCATTCTTTAATGGGCCCCTTAACCAATCACAGGACATTAATGATTTCTTTCTCCATTCCTGCCCCCTCTGCTCCATCACTGTTTCTGGGAGCCTCGCCCACGGTATTCAAAGAGAACATATCATACACACCTGCCACACTCAACTGAAGCTACTTGTGAGCTGGACTTCCTCTGTCTGTTATCTTGAGTGCTTTCTGTGGGGCAGTGACCCTCCCTTGAAATACAATTCTATTCCCTGCTTCTAAGTGATGGTCTCTGCCTCCATTTCAGGATAGTTGAGAACAGGTAATTTCTGCAGCAGGCAAATAGGATACACCGATGAAGATCCAGAGTCACAAATACAAAATGATTTGCTTCAGGAATTATTTAAATAGCCGGTGCATTTACAATGTGATTCAATTTACAAAGATTAACTTCACATGCAACCTCTCTGTAACATCCTTCTTAGGTATGGTAAGTTCATATTTGAGTCTTTCCAAAAAAAAAAAAATCAGCAAAATATTTGAAAGCCTGAGTCCTCATTCCTTTGAGCAATCGGAGGAAGTAAATCCTTTTTCAAAGGCAGCTTGGCATAGTGGGAAAAGCACAGATTTTATATTTTTAACAATTTTTAAATTTATTTTATTCATGAGAGACATAGAGAGAGAGGGGGGCAGAGACCCAGGCAGAGGGAGAAGCAGGCTCCATGCAGGAAGCCCGATGTGGGACTCGACCCCAGGTCTCCAGGATCCCACCCTGGGTCGAAGGCAGTGCTAAACCACTGAGCCTCCAGGGCTGCCCAGATTTTAAATCCTGGGTCCCTAATCCTCTAGGTCTAGAAAGTCTTGGTCTTTCTGAGTATCTGTCTTCTCATCTGTAAAGTGGGGAGAATAAAATAACATGGCAGGTCCTCTGTGCATTAAAAATGAGTCAACATTTCAAACTCTTGACCTTCAAAGCTGGTAGGATTGCTTGAGATTGAGAACGGTGTGTATCCAGAGTCCTTAACATTTTCTGATCATACATAGGAAAACCGTAAAGATTTGGAGAGTGGATTTAAGAAGGCCATGCATGGTTCTCTGCAGGAAATCCTACCAGAACCATCATCAATTCCTGGAATTGGCTTAAGAAAAACTTATTACACTGACATGTGGAGAAACCATGAGAGCACCCTGTTATTGTTAGCGTGGGTCGATAGGTGTATTTTAAATGACCTGGAAGATGGTGTTCCTGAGAGGCAATAGGTATGTATGAACTTAGAATTTTATGGCTTAAAATTCTAGGCTTTGTATCAAAAGAATGATTTGGCAAAGGATGCAGATTTCAACAATGAATAAGAAACACAAAGTCTTAAATTAATTCATGCCAGTGAAGAGGAAAATAGGAGAGGTGAAGAAATGATGAAGCAGAGAGAGCTCTGTAGGATTGGAGACCGCCCCTGAGGAGAATGGGGCTACACCGTGCTTTATCAGTTTCTTCGTGAACTAAGGGAGGGAGAGGCCACCTCCCACTGGGTGGCAAAAAACCACTAGGGACATTCCCCCCAGAGGGAATGTCCAATCAGCAGGGGGAGAGGATCGTATGAGCTTTTGACACAAAATTGACTTCAAATCCAGAGTCCATGGAGGGATGAAAAAGACATAACAGAAGCTATCCATTTATTTCCTTCAGTTCTAACCTAAATGTGGGGGGGGGGGGTGTCTTAAAACGTTTCAAGCGGGGGGGGGCGTTGGGGTGACTGGGTGATGGGCACTGAGGGGGGCACTTGACTGGGTGATATGCTATATGTTGGCAAGTTGAACTCCAATAATAATAATTTAAAAAAAAGTTTCAAGCTGCTTTCTCCACTCCCTCGGTGCACGTTCCTTTCAGTCCTTTCTGACTGAATCCCTGCCCCACCTCCCCTCCAGGACTGCCTGTTGGTGACCAGGGTGCGCCATATTGCTAAATCCAATGGCCAGTTCCTGAACCTTCTTATGTGACCTGTCAGCAATATTCAGCATGGATGACCACCACCACCACCACCCCCCCTTTTTTTTTTTTGCATATTTTTATCTTTTTATTTTGGAAATTTTCAAACCCATGGAAAATTTTCAAGAATACTCTGATGAACACCCATATAGCCTTCATCCACTGATCCATTCATGACGCCACCCTGGTCACGTCCGCTTGGATCACTCAGTTAAAGTGGAACCCCACAGACTCCCCCACTGTAAAGGGATTTCTTTCCTTTGTATTTAGCAGATGGTCTGTGGTGAGGTACTCTGATCTGGACCCCCTGATGAAAGAGTCTTAGATCCATTAATGATTTTTACCTGAATCAATTATTGCAAAATGTTTAATTTCTTACTCTTTCATCTCTTGTATACTTCGTAGTTGGTATTCCACTGTAAGGAAAATTTTCCCTCCTCTCACCCTCCTCACTTTACTTCTTTTTGGTTTCTGGTTTTGTATCTATGAATTTATTGATTTTTTTCATTCAAGGAGTTATAATCCATTACTGTTATTAATCACTTTAATAACTAAATTACTCTAAAATTGGCCAGTGGGAGCTCTCTCTGGTTGGCTCCTGCGTCTCTTCTAACCTACTAAGAGACTGAATATCAAATGAACAATGGCCAAACCATACATAAAAATAGAACTCTGACCCATGATCTGCTGCAACTAGCCTAGAAAGCTAATCTGTTATCCTTATCACTATAGGTCAGATTCTTAACAAGTCAGACTACTATCTTTAGCAACTGATCCAAGAAACCAGTCATTATCTTCTGTAACAATCAGCCCCCAATAGCCAGGATTTGACTAATGACTGCCATTTCCCTGATATTTGTCCCTGCTGCAAATTTAGGACCAACCAGAGAAACGAATGTGCCCCTTAACCAATTACACAGCATACCCTGTTTCTATTTAGCCCACCTACAGCTTCCTCCATGCCAACAGCCTCCAATTAGGGCATACTTGAAGGGTTCCTTTTCCCCTACTATGAAGCTTTTTCCACTCCTGTTCATGCCTTTGAGTTTCTACCAAAATGCAAGTGGGGTGGCCGACTCTCACCCTATTGTAAGCTCTGAATAACTAGACTTTGCTTGATCTCACCTGGGTGGTCTTTGTTTATTTCCGTAGGACCCCCAGCATTTTGTTAGTGGAGCACCTCTTTGTTCTTTGGCACAAGAAGTTCCAGGCTCACCTTGTAGTCTCCCTGCCCCAGCCCTGCCATCAGCCACATTGTTTTTAGTGGAGATTGATATTTAGGAACCCAGATCTGGGCACTGTTTGTGCCCATTTTTCCTGGGATCACTGTCTCCTTTTAAGAACACTCTCTTCTCTAGAGGACTGTGATATTACACTCCCCCATTTTATCTCCTCCTTCACTCGACATGTCTTCACAGTATCCTTTGCTCTCTTACTTCCTTTAATCAGGCTCTAAGTGTGAAATCACTCCAAGTGCCAGTCCTAATTCCCCTTCTCTTCTCCAGAATAAGATGATAAATACAATTATTTAAAATATATATTTACTGAACACTTATGATAGTGAAAAGAACTCAAACTAGGTGATTGAAGTTCTGGGTTCAAGCCCAGGTATTGTACTTGCCCATTGTATATGGCCTAGGGCAAGTCTTTTATTATTTAATTCTTATTTCAAAAGCCTTATTTCTTCATGTACAAAGAGAAACATAATAAATAAAATAAAATATTGTAAGCATCTAAGTGCTGCAAGTAGTGGTTGTGAAACTCAGGTGTGCTAAAATGTGCCCCATCTCATACAGGTATTAGGAGGACCAGATGAGTTAGTGCATTAAAGTGTTTAGTGGTGCCTGGCATGAAGTAAATGCCATATATGTGTATTATTATTATTATTAATTAATATAATAATAGTTATGTGTATTATTATATATTAATATAGATAATAATAATACAACTGATTAGTTAACTCATATCCATCTTTCCTCTGAGTAGTAGAAAGCCACATCTTCCCAACTCAAGGTAAATCATATGACTTCCAGATTTAAATATAGTGGATTTATGGTTCTTTTCCTCTTCTTTCTCTTCTCCAGTCATCTTGGTTGGGGCGATGGAGTGGGGAGATGGCGATGTGAGTATAGTCAGATGGTGCTGGAGCTATGAGCTTTGCTCTGAATTGCTGGCCCCACAGTGAGGGGGTTCCTCCTTTCTTCCCTCCTTCTCTCTGGATATCAGCTTTTAACCCCAACACACACCCCACTCCATCCTATAACTGATGATGGCTTCAGGGCCTCAGAGTAACCCAGATCACTTTTCCCTCACTCTTGCTTCCTTTGGATCTGCCCAACCTCCTCCTTGGGAGCCACAGAAACCTCTGTGTGAGTTTCTCTTACCATGCTGGAAAGCATGATATTCTGTGATTAAGGCCAGGAACCCAGTTGCCTAGAAATTTCAGTCAGCCACTGATATTGCTCTTCCCGGGTCATGTTGGATCAGAGCTCCCCTAAGAGTCTTGCTGACTCCCCAGGCTATTCCTTGGGAAGCCAGGGTATTATCTTCCTCTTCTCTGAGACTCCCCCTACCCTCTCCCTCACCCCACCAGCATCTAAGCTCCAGATACATGGCCTTCATATTCTCCATCTTCTCATCTGACCCATCTATTTTGGGAAGGAAAATGTACTTACATCACCATGTATTCTTCTCTACTATATAGTTTGGTGTTTAAATCTGTTTTCTGTACTTCAATACCAAACTTTTATAATATAAACAGTAAACAAATAAATCTACAACAACCTTTATTTCTTTAAGCTCACCTTTTAGATCGAAAACTTTCATTTTCAACACTTTCTTTCACTATTGGTTTTACAAGTATCTACTTAGAAGCTCCCAAGCTAAAATATGTACTCTTTTTTTTCTCAGCTACGCCCTCTGAAGGCAACTGCTTTATGGTGGGAGAAACAGTAATGGTTACAAGAAAGCATAGAGATATGCAATCTCAAACTCAAAATATTCCACTTTACCATAAACATCTATAGCAATTTTTTTCTATATTTTTCTATATTTTCTAACAATATCTAATTTTTCTGGGACAATAGCTTTGACTCCTTAGGCTGGTCAGTTGGGTCTGGTCTATATGATCTTACATCAACCAGTGTCAACTCGATCAACCTATATCATCCTTTGTTTCCTCTGAGTAACCTCCTTGATTCTGGTGCCCACCTAGGGTAGGGTGTGGAGGATGCCCTTAATACCACACTTCAACAGGCCTACCTTTTCTATTTAATGTGGAAGGGAAGCCTCACATATCTTCTTGGGGAATAGAGGCCACCCAACCTGGACTGGACTTGCACCGAAGAGAGAGCTGGGTCCACTGGTAAAGTCTTCCTGAAGGTGTATGTAAAGCAGGTCTTAGAAGATGAAACAGACTTATGGATATGGATGAACTGAGAGGAAGGAGGTAGGAGACACATGTGCATGATGTGGGATATTCTGGGCCAGTAAGCACAGTGGTTTTATTGGAGCAGAGCTTATAGACTAGACTGCACAATGCTTAGAGGCTAGGGAACCACACCCAAGGATGACTTTGGCCAAGCAACATCATCCAAGCTTGGGCAGCAGCACCAGGGCTGGGTAGTATGTTTGATAACTTAAAAATCTGAGGACTTCCTAGGACTCCATTTTCCACATTTTCCACATTTGGGCTTGTTCTAATCATAGCTTTATAGCAGGAAACCGCCTTATTTTATAAGCTCGTGCACACCAGGGCCCACCCTGCAATCTAGTACCCCATAGATCTGTCCAACTGCCAGTCTCATCTAAGGCAGGATAAAGCTTTTGCTAGTTAAATGCTTTGGGACTGGTTCAGATCACTAAACTAGACTCCTCAGCCTGGTTAGTTGGACCCAAGTTATATCATCCTACCCATATCAACTGGCATCAACCCTGTTTAAAAGCATTCAGTGGCTTCTATTTCCCTGTGAGGAAAGTCCAGATGCCCCCTCTAGTTTGCAAACTCCACCATGTTCTGGTCATTCCTTGCCCTCACCTCTCATGCCTCTCCTCTTCCAACCTGCTTTAGCCTCTCTAGCCCTCTTTTTATCCCTCTGATGAGACAAGCCTGTTCCTTATATTCTTTTACTAGCAATTCTTCTGCCTGGAACTCTCTGCTAGGTCTAAAGTGACTGCTGCTTCTTCTCATCCTCCAGGACTCAGCTCAAAGCACACTGCCTTTTCTCACCACTTCCTTGGAGCCTTGAAGTGGTGATGCTCCAGTAGCAAAAATCACATCTAATGTCCAGATCTTGGTTTCTGAATACCCCTCTCCATTAACGAGAACTAAGGCTCCATAGAGAAATAGCTGATTCTAGGACTGGGATGTGAAAATGCAAGATGAGCCTCAGACACCTTATACTGACAACAAGTGAAGAAGATCTAAGATAGAGAGAGTGAGCGAGGGAGAGAGAGAGAGAAAAACAGAAGGTAAGAAAAATGACAAGACCATGTCAAAAGGACACAGGAGCCAATCTGAATGAGCTCCCAATGGCCAAAGCTGGGGCAATTAGAGCAACAGAATACATTACAATAATGCTGGGTTATAATCCCCCAAATAAAATATATTTCAGTTAGTCTGTACCAATATAAACATTGAATGAATAAATAGGGAAGAAGAGACAAATTCCACATGCAGAATTCCAAATAATTTATGTAGATCTTTTTTTCTCAAGGAGGTAGAGCCCCTTAAGTATGAGCTATGCATAGTGACTTCCTTCCAAAGAATGTAGAATGGAAAAGGGGGAGGGGAGAGTAACTTGGAGAAACTGGCCAATGCGGCCAAGTGACAGAGGTCAACAGCAACAGTGATCAGTCATGTTGATAGTACGCACCCTTGATGCGCATACTCTTCTGTGGTCTTAAGCCCTAAAACCGATAACCACAGTGAAATTATGAGAAAATCATCGGAAAAATCCCAGTGAGGGGCATTGTATGAAACACTCCACCAGTACCCCCAAAACTGTCAAGATCAATTAAAAGCAAGGGGAGTCTGAGAAACTGTCATAGCCAAGAGGAGCCTAAGGAAACAGATGACTAAATGTAATGTGGTGTCCTGGATGGGATCCTGGAACAGAGAAAGGATATCACATAAAAAGTGGAGAAAATCCACATAAAGTATGAACTTTAACTAGTGATATGTCAGTATGCCTTAATTAACGGTAACAAATGTACTATACTAATTTAAGATGTTAATAATAGGGAAACAGGGTGCAAAGTATCTGGGAACTCTCTGTACTATCTTTGCAATTTTTCTGTAAATCCAAAACTGTTCTAAAATAAAAACTTTTTTAAAATTTTGCTTTAAAAAGCTCACTTAACGGTATTTTTAAATGTGTGAATTTTATTGGATAAAAATAATACCTTAATTTTTTTAAATGGAAAAAAAAACCCCCAAAACCTGAGGAACTTGAGAGATTTCCCCAACAGAGCTAGCAAACGGTGCAGTCAGAATGAGAATTCAAGTTGCCTTGTTCTGTATCTCATACTACCTGCTATGGACTGAATTGTGTCCCCCTACTAAAATTACTAAATCAAGAGCTAACCCCCAATGGGATTGTATTTGGAGATGGGGTCCTTCGGAAGTAATTAAGGTTAAATGCAGTTTTAAGAGTGGGGCCTTAGAGTCTGATAGGATTAGTGGCCTTATAAGAAAAGAAAGAGATCTCTGTCCCAGACTTCTCCCTTCCCCAAGCACGGATGGAGGAAAGGCCGCATGAGGACAAAGCTGCCATCTGCAAAGGCAGGAAGAGTGCTCTCACCAGAAATGGAACCTGGCTGGACCATGATTGTGCACTTTCCAGCCTTCAAATGGTGAGAAAATAAATTTCTGTTGTTCAAGCCACCCAGTCTGTGTGATCTTGTTATAGCAGCTGGGACAGACGAACACACTACCTTAAAAAAAGAATAATACCATATTTTATAGAGTACTATGTCCCAGGCACCATTCTGAGAACCGTATAGACATTCCATCTTCACAGCGACTCTGACAGGTAGCTAAGTGATACTATTATCCCCATTTTGCAAATAAAAACTCTCAAGTTTAGAAAGGGTAATGCTTGGGATCACACATCTAACAAGGTTTGGGAGGGGGTCTCCCCCTCATGATTAGTTGAAATTAAAGCCCAAACTCTTTCAACCATTCCCCAGAACCTGTGGGGAGTCATGCTCCAGCTCCATGAGAACAGGCTATCTGCACAATTTATTTGGGATTCTTTTGCATGGGGGATTTGTTTCTTCTGCTCCATTTATTAATTTATTCGGCCATTTCTTGATGTCACTATGGACTCGTGGATCTTTATTTTATACTTTGGGTTATAATCCAATACTACTTTATTTATTTGATTGCATAACTCCAATCTTGGCCACTGGAACTCCAATATACCTTGGACATACCCCCATCCCTGTGTTTTTGCTTTTGCCTTCTTGAGCTCTCCCTTCCTTTGTGACACTGCAAGACACTCCAGGATCGTCTTATATATTTTCTGCTCCAGTCCTGAAATCAACCATTTCTCCAAAGAGTCCTTGTTTGGAGTCCTATTGGAGGATGATATTAGAAAGTAAAATCAGGGCATTAGATGTGGTCATTGCTACTGGTGAGTCCTTGTTTCTAGGTTCTCTATATATCTCTGTATATAACCATTTATACCTATACTAATCAAAACATGCGTTCATGCTTATGTTTGCTTAATTACTTATTAATTGATTACTGCATGCATTTACTGTAACCCATGCTAGCCTCCTCCCTTTGCTTACTTGTAAACTCTCATTCCAACAAGGAGAAACCTGACTCCTACCACCTGCCATCCATTCACAAATTGTCCGTTTCCAGTACACAAGCTTAGCGCTATGAGCATTGTGAACTCACACCCTCATGGGAAACAACATTATCAACTAGAGTACGATGGTTATTTACAGATTGTTTTTTGTGTTACCTTTAGTCGTACAGACTCATTTCCAAAGTTACTTAGGTCAGAATCTCCCCTGTCTTCAGTGAAGCTGTTTTCTACATTTGTCATACAGTTAGACTGCCCCAGCACTGCCTCTCCTGGGCCGACCCTGACCCCCTAGAAGATTTTTTTATTTGCATATTGCTATCCAGTTGTCCAAGCACCATTTGTTAAAAGAGCCTCCCCTTTCTCTACCAAATTGTTCTGTATTTTCTGTTGGAAATCCATTGGCTAAATAATATGAGTGTTTATTTCTGAACTCTCTATTGTGTCCCATTCATTCATTTATTTGTCTTGAAGCAAACACCACATTATCTTTATTATAGTATCTTTATAATAAGGCTTGCAATCAGATAGTCCATCCTTCCACATCGATCTTCATTTTCAAAGTTCTTTTGGCTATTGTACATCTTTTGCACTCCCATATGAATTATGGACTCTTCAATTTCCACAAGAAAAACAAAGCCTGATGGGGATTCAGCTGCATCTATAAATCCATTTGGGGAGATTTTAACTCTTATTAATATTAAATTTTCTAATACATGAATATGGCACATCTCTCCAGTTACTTATATCTTCTTTAATTTTTCTTTTCTCATTTATTCATTCATTCATTCATTCATTCATGAGAGATACACAGAGAGAGGCAGAGACACAGACAGGGAGTAGCAGGCTCTCCATGGGGGACCCTGATGCAGGATTCGATCCCAGGGCCCCGGGATCATGACCTGAGCTGAAGGCAGATGCTCCACCACTGAGCCACCCAGGTGTCCCTTCTTTAATTTTTCTTAAAAGTGTTTTGTGGTTTTCAAGTATACAGATCTAAATTATTCTGTCAGATTTATCCCTATTTCCTATTTCTGATGCATTGTAAATGCTATTACTTTTAACTTCCTTTTCCAATTTTGTGTTGCTGATAAACTGAGTTATATTGATTTTATGTTGCATAATTGCACATAATTATTGTATACTGGGTAATTATATTGTATGAGATACATTGTATCTTGCAATTCTACTAACCTCATAGTTCTAGGTCTTTGATTTTTATTCCATAGAATTTTGCACATAGGCAATTATGTCATCTGTGAATAAAGTTATTTTTCCTTCTTCCTTTTTTTTTTAATTTTTATTTATTTATGATAGTCACACACACACACACACAGAGAGAGAGAGAGAGAGAGAGAGAGAGAGAGAGGCAGAGACATAGGCAGAGGGAGAAGCAGCTCCATGTACCGGGAGCCCGACGTGGGACTCGATCCCGGGTTTCCAGGATCGCGCCCTGGGCCAAAGGCAGGCGCTAAACCGCTGCGCCACCCAGGGATCCCCCTTCTTCCTTTTCATTCTGGATGCTTTCATATCTTTTTCTTGCCTGATCACCCTAGCTGGTACTTCTACTGAAATGTTGAATAGAGGTAGTGAGAGTGAACATCCTTGCTTTTTTCACGATCTTAGAAAGAAAGTATTCAGTTTTTCATCATGAAGTATGATGGTAACTATTGTATATTCTCAGATGCCCTTCATCAGGTTAAGAAAGTTCCCTTTTATTTCTAGTCTGTGAAAATTTTTATCTAGAACAGATGCTAATTTTTAAAAATGCTTTTTCTGTACCTATTGAGAAAAATGGTATGGTTTTTAATTTGTTATGGTGAACCACGTCTGTTGATTTGATAATGTCAAACTAAAATTTTTATTCCAGGGACTAAGTTCTACTTGGTCATGATTTATTACCACTTTTATATATTTCTGCATTTGATTTGCCAAAATTTTGTTAAAATTTTTTGCATCAGGGTGCCTGGGTGATGCAGTCGGGTAAGCATCCAACTCTTGGTTTTGGCTCAGGTCGTGATCTCAAGGACATGGGATGGAGTCCCATGTCAGGCTCCATGCTTAGCACAGAGTCTGCTCGAGACTCCTTCTCCTTCTCCCCCTGCCCCTTCCCGCTGCTCTCTCTCTCTCTCAAATAAATCAATAAAATGAAAAAAATTTTTTTGCATCTATACTCACTATGGAAATTGGTCTCTAGTGTTCTTTCCTTAATATCTGTCTAGTTTTGATATTAGAATAATACTGGCCTCATAGAATGACTGGGGAGTGCCTTTATACCTCTGGAAGTGTTTATAGAGAATTGGTATTTTTTTTCCTTCTGAGTTATTTGTTATAATTCACCAGTGAAGTTATCTGGGCTGGGGGTTTTCTTTGTGAGGAGGTTTTTAGTTATAAATTGGACTTCTTTAATAAATACAGGTCAATTAACATTACCAATTTCTTCTTGAGTGAGATTTGACTGATCGAGTCACTTAAGAAATGTGTCCATCTCCCAAATTTTATAATTTATTGGCATAAAGTTGTTCATAATATTACCCTACTACACTTTTAAAATCTGTAGACTCCAAAATCTGTATCTCCAATTATAGATATCCCCTCTTTAATTCCTGATATGGGTAATTTGTATCCTCTCTGTCTCTTACTGTCTCTCTTTTCCTGAGTAGCCTCTAAGAGGCTTAACAATTTAGTGATGTTCTCAAAGAGCTTGCTCTTAGTTACATTGATTTTCTCTATTGTTTTCTTTTTCCTATTTTATTCATTTCAATCCAGATATTTATTATTTCCATATTTACTGCTTACTTTGAGTTCGACTTGCTCTTTTTATTATAGTTTCTTAGAGTGAAAGCTGAAGTCATTGATTTGATACCTTTCTTCTTTTCTCCTATAGGAGTATATATTTTCCTCTAAGTACTACTTTGGCTGTATTCCATATTATTTCAAAATTCTGTGTTTTCATTCTGTTTCAGTTCAAAATACTTTCTAATTTACTTTTTGATTACTTTATGACCCAAGAATTGTTTAGAACTGACCCAAGAATTGTTTAGAACTGTGGTATATAGTTTCCAAATATTGGGGAACTTTTTAGATATTTCTGTTATTGATTTCTAACATAATTCCATTTATGGTCACAGAACATACTTTGTATGACTTGAATCATTTTTTTTTTTTTTATGATAGTCACAGAGAGAGAGAGAGAGAGAGGCAGAGACACAGGCTGAGGAAGAAGCAGGCTCCATGCACCGGGAGCCTGATGTGGGATTCGATCCCGGGTCTCCAGGATCGCGCCCTGGGCCAAAGGCAGGCGCCAAACCGTTGCGCCACCCAGGGATCCCTAAATTTTTTTTTTTGACTTGAATCATTTTTAATGTATTGAGACATAATTTATGGCCCAGACATAGACATTTTATGCTCTATCTTGGTAAATGTGTACTTGAAAGAAAATGTGCATTTTGCTGTTATTGGGTGAAGTGTTCTAAAAATGTTAAATGGGTCAAATTTGGTGATAGTGTTCAAGTCTTTTACATCCTTACTGAATTTTTATCTACTTGTTCTATCAATTATTGAGAGAGAAGGACTGAAATCACCAACTATAATTGTGGATTTACCTATTTCTCCTTGCAGTTCTATTAGTTTTTACTTTATTTTGGAGATAATAGGTACATAAACATTTCAGATTTTTATGTCCTTATGAATTAACCCTTTTATCATTATGAAATGACCATCTCTATCCCTTTTAACATTTTTTTCTGTGGTAAAATTTACTTGGAGATTAATGCAGTTCCTTCAGCTTTTTTTGGGTTAGTGGAATACAGTCCTAATAACTGTATTAAGGAGCATGTCTATTAATTCTATCATTTATATCATTTCTGAGTCATTCTTGGTTGATTTTTCTCCTCATTGTGATTTTTATTTTCCTGGTTCTTTGTGTACCTGACAATTATTTTACTGGTTATGTGATATTGTAAATTTTACCTTGTTGGGTGCTGAATATTTTTATGGTCCTAAAGGTATTCTTGAGCTTCGTTTTAGGATGCGATTAAGTTACTTGCAAACAGCTTAATCCTTTTGGTTCTTCCTTTTAAGCCCAATTAGGTGGGACTAGAGCAACATTTCCCTCTGCGAAGGCAAGACTTTACTTGTACTCTAACTGACGTCCAGGATTTATGAAGTGTTTCACTCTGAGTGTTGGGGATGGGCACTACTTCTAACCTGTGTGAGTGGCAAGCATCGTTCCTTCTAACCTTTTTGGGTGATTCTTTTCTTGGCTTCAGATAGTTTCTCACATACATGTGCTGATAATTATTCAATGAAATACCCAAGGGAAATGTCTACAGATTTCTAAAGTTCTCCCTGTGTGCAGCTCAAGTCTTCAATACACTGAATTGAGAATTCTAGATGTTTTTGTTTTCTTGGACCTCCATTTCAGCCTCCTCGACTCAGGAAGATGGCAAGGCTATTCCAGGCAGTAAACAGGGTCAATAATAGGGATGTATTTGTTTCCTGTCACTTAGGGATCATGTTCTTCATTACATAATGTCCAAGGCCTTCAGAGCCATTATTTCACATATTTTGTTCAGTCTTGTTTGTTTGTTTCAGGTGGGAGGTTAAATGCAGCCCATTTACTCCATCTTGGCCAGAAGTGAAAGTCTCATTGATTCAACATTTTCAATATTTAAACAAAGAAAGAAAATCTTTCCTTTATATTTTTCCATGGAGTTACCATCTCCAGTGCCCTTTATTCTTTCCTGTGGATTTGAATTTCCACATGGTCTCATTTTTCTTCAGCTTAAAGAACATTCTTAAGCATTTCTTGCAGTTGGGTCTCCTGATGATATATTATCTTGCCTTTTGTTTATCTGAAATTATTTTATCTTCATTTTTGTATGGTATTTTCACTTGATATAAAATGTTATGTTGGTAGGATTTTTATTCCTGTTTTTCTTTTAGCATTTTAATTATGTCTTCTAACCTCATTGTTTGTGATGAGGAATCAGCTACTTTTGACTGCTTTTAAGATTTTTCTGTCTACTTGTGTTTTTAGGTATTTAACTTTGATGTGCCTATATGTGATTTCTTTGTATGTATTTATTTTGTTTGAGATGTGATAAACTTTCTGGATGTGTAGGTTTCTTTTTTGATAAAATTTGGAAAATATATGACCAATATTTCTTCAACTATTTTTTCTGCTCTATTCCCTCACTCTTCTCCTTCTGAGACTGTAGTTGTGCATTTGTCCATCCATTTGATGCCATCTCACAAATTAATGAGGTTCTATTAATTGTTTTTCAACCATTTTCACCCTCTTTGCATCAGTTTGGATGATTTCTATTGAACTACCTTCCAGTTCACTGATTCTGTCTTCTTTTTTATCCAATCTACAATGATATTTTTTAATAAATATTTTTTAGATTTCAGATACTTTATTTTTTCAGATCTAGAATTTCCTTTCCATTCTTCTTCACAGTATACATATTTATTCTCAAATTCCCTATCTCTTCACACATTAACACCTTTTCTTATAGATTGTTTATCATGTTTCTCATACTTGTTCTAATGTTTTCTTCAGCTAATTTCAGTATCTGCCTCATTTATCACTTTGTTTTTATCAACTGATTTTCCTCTTCACTAGGTTATATTTGTCTGTTTCTTCACATATCTAAGAGTTTTTTAAAAAGTTAATTATATATAAAGAACTCTGCATTCTGTTATTTTTCTCTGAAGAGCACTGTTTGTTCTAGCAAGTAGGTAAATTACCACTGGATTCCTTGATCTTGTGAGGACTAAGTTTCAGTCTTTAAAGCAAGTCTGTTTTGGTTTTTCCCTTAGTCCTAGGATGAGTGCCTTAATCTTGGGATGTGGTACTTAATCCCAGAATGTGGTCCTTCTGAGGTTTCAGTGGAAAGCTTGAAGTACTTACTGAGGCCCTTCCATTCAAACTTTGAATTCCACCTCCAAGGTAGGCAGCTTCTGAATCCTCTGCTCAGTCCTTTTTTTTCCTCCAGAATTCCAGCTATTATTTCCCCCCTAGGCTACTTGGAGTCTCACCCACACATTCAGGGTTAGGGTGTCAGCCAAGGATTAGAATGACATGTATATGCAGCTTTGGGAGCTCCTCTCTCTATGGTCCTTTCTAGGATGTCCCTTCTTCAATTTCCAACTGCCCTGGCAGGCCCAAAGTCCATCCCCTGACTCCTTAGGCTAATACAACAGCAACTTTCTGTGTGAGCTCTCTCAGAAGTGCCCCAGTGCACCACGTAGATTGGGAACTGCCCTCAAATGAGAAGCTGGATAAATGGATACTACCAAGTGTGGTTCTTTTCTTTCAAGAATCAAATCCCCTCTAGTTTCTGCTTGGCTTTAGTCATTTTCCAGTACCTTCAAACAGTTAACTTTCTTTCTATTTTGTCCAGAGTTTATAATTAGTGCGGGTAAGACAATTAGTACAATACAAGCTACTCTACTATTACCTTAACTTGAAGTCTCCTGGTTCCTCATTTTTTAAAAATGAGGATCATATCTACTTCAAAGATGTTTCTCTCTGTGTGAGAATTAAACAAAAGTACACATGTAAAATGCCTGGCATAGATAGATATTCAGGAAATGTTAGTTTCCTTCTCTTTATGTTAAATTGGCATCTGCTTCCTTTTATCTTCTCTTCATTAGTCCTTGTTTCACTCTCTAGGTCCAACCTATATAGGATAATTTCTTTCCCATGTGGCAGCCCATCAGGGGTTTGATGACAGAGATTATAGCCTGTGCCTCCAAGGCTCCTTTGTCTTCAGGCTAAAATTCCCAATTCTTCCTGCCTCATCTCAGGCCATGGGTTTTCTCTGGAGAAACTCGAGCGCCTTTAGCTATTTTTTTCATCAAGGAATCTCCTAATCTTCAAGCTCCACTTCTGCCATTTATAAACGCTATGATTCAAGCAAGTCAACATAACTCCTCAGTGTCAATATCTCCAATTGGAAAAGGGGTTAATAATCCCTATAGAGTTTGTGCCTAGCAGACTCAGACCCCTTCAGCTTTAGCTACAGTTGGTGGAAGAGTCTGAAGGAGTCGTATCCCCTGCTCAGGTTTCTTCTGGCACCCATGGAAGGACTAGGGCTCCAGTCCTCTGACTATCTGGGTGATGGACAAGCACAGGGCAGAGTTACAACCACAATTCCATTTCTAATGGCTAGTTTTAGTTTGAATCACCAAAGGCAGTCATATCTTCATCTAGCAAGTTTCACTTTTCTTCCAAAGACTACACAGTCCAGTCTCATCTGAGAAATGCATATTCCTCCTGTTATCATTTTGACTCTATTCTTTACAAAATTAACACTGATCTCAGTATGCCATAGAAGCATTTTCCTCCCCCCAGAGTGTCTCTCTGAAGACACTCTCCCCCCAGAGTGTCTCTGTCTGAAACAGTAGGATAAATGAATCTCTTTCTGATCCCCAAATTTCTTTGGAAGAAAAGGAATGATAGTGATTTGCTTTATCCCCAAATAACTGTAAGCAATAGCAAAGGTATAACAGCTCCTTTATAAATTATGAAGTCCTTACACAAGTGAGTAGGGTGATCATAAAAATTTTAATCTGAAATAGGATACTTTAAGATGCCTGGGTGACTCAGTCAGTTAAGTGTCTCACTCCATTTTGGCTCAGGTCCATGATCTCAGAGTCATGAGATCCAGCCCCAGGTCAGGTTCTGTTCTGAGCCTAGAGCCTGCTTGAGACTCCCTCTCTCCCTCTGCCCCTCCCCCTTCACTGTGTACTCTCTCTCTCTCTCTCTCTCTCTCTAAAAAAAAAAAAAAAAAAAAGACACCACTAAAAAACAAAAAACAAAGTAGGATACTTCTGAGAGTAAAAGGGGGCACTATTAATAATATATCACAACCGACTCAGGAAAATGGGAATGTGTATGGCATTGTGCTATTACATGCCATAGGGTCTGACTTCCTCTAAAGCTTCCTGATTCTCAAGGAAAAAAATGTCACGCAACCGAATCACCAGATATACTGACAGAGAGCCCTTTTCCCCAATTCCTCTGCAGAGACTTCCCTTCTCAGGAACTGTATTGTTTGGGGACTCTGCCCCACTGGTGGAAGGTGCAGGGAGCTTAGGCAGCATCACCTGTGCAGAGCCACCAGGGAAAGGACTATGTGGTCACTTTTGTCTGAGGCACATTCTCTGCTCTAAAGGCAAAGACTCAAGCTCAAATCACCTTCTTGGGAGTCAAGGTCTCGCTGCTCCTCATTGAGTTGTGTCCTGCCTGGCTAATATGTGTTTACTCACACAGCTCCTGCGAAAGGTCACTGCCTTCCCCCAGAGGTGCTGGTTTGCATGAAATGGAGCTGCAAAGTGACCCTTTTCTCCTCCAGTTGAATTCAGCCCAGGCCCAGCCCAGGCCTAAGTCCCAAACTGAATATTCAAGAAATACACATGCTATACTTACCTTGTTATTTTCTGAGCAAACCATGCTATTTTACTCTTTGTACCTTTCCACACTGTTGGTATTGTGTCTAGAACGCCTTCCTGTTTCTAATCCTTTCTATCTAGTAGAATTTTACTTATTTTTCAAGCCCCAACTCAAACATTATATGCTCCATGAAATCTTTCCTGACACCTCTCACTTCCACTAATCTGCTACAGGTGTCAGAATTCATGAGGATTTGCTTCTGCTAATGTAATATATATATGTATAAATATTTATATTTAAAAGTATGACAATACTTTAAACAATATAGGATTTTATTTTGCTTTCACATAGAAGAAGCCAGAAGGTTAGTAGTCCAAAGCTGGCATAGTGGTTTTTCGGTGCTATGGGGGATTCAGGTTCCTATCTTCCTGTTTTGCAATCCTTAGAGCATGGCTCTCCTCCTCAAGGTCACCTCATGGTTCAGCCTATATGTCCTACATGACAACTGGAAGAAGAAGTAGCAGGAGGACAAAAATGGATTTTCCTAGCTACTCAGAATTTCTCTGTGTTAAACTGACCTTGAATTCCTGGAATCAACCCAGTTTGGTCAGATGTATTATCATTTAGACACATTACTGGATGCCACTGACTGGTGCTTTGTTTAAGATTTTTGGCACCTGTGGTTCATGAGGGAGAGTGATCTATAATTTACTTTCTCTCATACTATCTTTGTCAGAAGTGGGCATCATGGTGATGCTAACTTCATAAAGCAGGTAGCCCCTACTCCCATTTTGGGTGCTTTGGAATGTTTATATAAAACTGGACTATTTGTTCCCTTGAATGTTTAGTAGAACTCACTGAGAAAACCTTCCAGATCTGGAATTTCCTTTATGGGAAGACTTTTAATTATTCCAATTTCTTTGATGATTATGGGACTCTGGGTTTTCTACTTCTTGGTAAGTTATGTTTTCTAAGAATATGCTCATTTCATCTAAATTTTCTTTCATATACTCTATCTTTTTTCTGGTTCTCCCGTTAACTAATCCTGCTGCAGTCCAGATGATATCTTCAGTTCTGTCTTCTGGTTCACTGGTTCTTATATTTTATTTTTAGGTTATCTTTGGTTCTTCAAATCTTGATCTTTTCTGATAGTTTCATGCATTTAGCAGCTTTATTGAGGGATAGCTGACATATAATAAATGATACATTTATAATACATAGTTTGGTAAGTTTTTGCCCCATGTATACACCTGTGAAGTTATCACCACAATCAAGAAAAGGAACATATCTGCCACACCACAAATTTTCCCTGTTCTCCTCTATAACCCTTTCTCCATCTCTCCTTGCCCAGGCAAACACTGATCTACTTTCTGTCCCTATAATTTAGCTTTCACTTACAGAATTTTATATAAATGAAATAACATCATATATACTCTTTTTTGTGGTCTGGATTCTTTCATTCAATAAAATTATTGTGAGATTCATTTCTATTCTTGCATGTATCAATATTTGATTCTTTATTACTGATTGGATTCTGCTGTATGACTGTACAACAATTTTTCTATTAATTCACCTGTTGATGGACATTTGGGTTGTTTCCAAGTTTGGGCTATTACAAATAAAGATGCTATGAACATTTATACAAGATTCTTTGTATGGACGTATGCTTTCATTTCTGGTGAGTGTCTACAAATGGAGTGGCCAGGTTATATGGTGGGTGAATGTTTATTTAACCTTTTAAGAAACAGCCAACTGTTTTCAAAGTGGTTCTGCCATTTTATTACATTCCCCCCAGCAGCATATGAGGTTCAGTTGTTCCACTACTTTGCCAAAACTTGGTATGGTTATTCTTTTTAGACAGTATGGTGGATGTATAGAGTGTCTTATTATAGTTAAAATTTGCATTTTCTTAATAATTAATGAGAGTGTGTCTTCTCTCTCTCTCTCTCATCAGGCTGGCTAGAGATTTATCAATTTTAAGATCTCAAAAAACCAGCTCTTGATTTCACTGCTATTCTCTATTGTTTTCTGAGTTCCACTCTGGTTTTTATTATTTCTTTTTTTCCTGCTTCTTTTGGGTTTCATTTACTCTTTGTTATCTAGTTTCTTTTTTCTTTAAGACTTTATTTATTTATTTGAGAGAGAGAGCATGAGTGGGGAGGGTGGGCAGAGGTAAAGGGAGAAGCAGACTCCCACTGAGCAGGGAGCCCAAAGCGGCATTCAATCCCAGGACCCTGGGATCATGACCAGAGCTGGAGGCAGATACTTAACCAACTGAGCCACCCAGGCATCCCTGTTATCTAGTTTCTTAATTTGGAAGCTGAGGCCTTTGATTTGAGACCATTCTTCTTTTTTAAGATAGGAATTTAATGTTATAAATTTCCCTCAAGCTAATTTAGCTACATCACATAATTGTGATATGATAGATTTTCACTTATGTTCAGGCCAAAATACTTTCTAACTTTCTTTTCATTGTTTTTTTCTTTGAGATATAGGATATTTAAATTGTGTTAACTTCCAAATATTTAGAGATTTTCCATGTATCTTCCTGTTATTGATTTCTAATTTAACACATTTGTGGTCTGAAAACATACTTTGATGGCATGCATCCTTTGAAAGTATTGAGACTTGTTTTATGGTCTAGAATATGATCTATCATGGTGAATGTTCCACATATACTTGAAAAGAATGTATATTCTTCTGTTACTGGGTAGAATGTTCTATAAATGACAGTAAGTTGGGTGATAACGCTGTTCAAGGCTTCTATATTCTTAATTGATTTTCCACCTATTGTTTTGACAACTTTTGAGAGAGGAATACCGAAATCTTTGACTATCTTTGTGGATCTATTTCTCTTTTAAAGAGAAACTTAGTTCTATCAGCTTTCACTTCATACTTTGTTGCTCTGTTATTGGGTGTGTAAACATTTAGGATTGTTATGTCTTCTTGAAAAATTGCCCCTTTTGTGATTCTGAAATAATATGCTTTATTTCTGGTAATATTCTCTATTCTGAAATCAATTTTGATATTAATATAGGCACTCCAACTTTCTTTCAATGTGTTAGCATGGTGTATCTTTTTCTATCCTTTTACTTTTAACCCACTTGTGTCTTTATATATAAAGTGGGTTTCTAAAAAAAAATAAAAATAAAAATAAGGTGGGTTTCTTATAGGCAGAATAGATTTATTTTATAATCTAATCTAATAATCCTTTTAATTGGATTATATAGATCATTTGTAAGTTTGTTGTTTTTATTTACATGATTGGGCTTAAATCTACCATCTATTTTGCTTTGTTTGTCCTTTGTTCTTTGTTTCCTAGTTTGTCTTTTTTCAGCCTTCTTTTGAATTAATTGGGTATATTTTTCTGATTCTCTTTATCTCTTGTTAGTTTATTAGTGGTAGCTCTTTGTTGTGCTATATTAGTAATTGCTTTCGAGTTTATGGTATACATCTTTAACTTAGTACATTCAACATGTCTACGTCTTCTCTCCTAGTTTTTGTACTACTCTAGTCATAGATCCAGCTTCAACACCACACCTCATGATGCATTATTATTATTTTTCCTTTAAACAGTCAATTATCTTTTAAAGATATTTAAATGATAGTGGTTATTGATTGCTATATATTTTAAATTTTTTATTTTTTTAAGGTTTTATTTATTTATTCATGCGTGACACAGAGAGATGGAGAAGCAGACTCCCTTCAGGGATCCCAGTGTGGGACTCGATCCCAGAACCCTGGGATCATGCTCTGAGCTGAAGGCAGATGCTCAACCACTGATCCACCCAGAATTCCCTGATTGCTACCTTTTACTGGAGGTTTCTCTTAGGTCATCTTTGGCTATTCTGTAGCTTTTTCTCTATGCTGCTCTGAGTTGTTCTTTGCTGCTTTGACCCAAGCCTGGATACAAAACCTTCTATTCATTCCCCCAGAGATCATTCTGCATGGTAAGGGGGTGTGGCAGTGGGCAGGAGTGGGAAAGTACAGGTATGAGGCTAACAGAAGAAAAGAGAAAATTAGAACCAGATATCAGATAGACCTATTGCTACAGTCCATCATTTGTGCTCTCCACTAAGTCATCCCTGGCCACATTTGTTTTCCCCTCCAGAACTACTGCCATGTTCCTGGGCCAGAAGGAAGGCCCTATTGACTCTGTCCCTCTCCATGGACAATAAGCCCTGGAAAGACTGTAGGATCCTCCTTTTCCATATTCTGAGGCACACTTCATTTCCATCCCAGAAGATTGACAGTGAGAACATCTATCTCTTACAAAGCAAATACCCTACCTACCTCCATCCCCAGGTCAAGGTCAGGCCCCAAAGACTGAGAGGTAGTCACATTAGTCAATAGTATGTTTCCCAAAGATTACACTAAATCCCCTCCAGTTCTATTTCACAGTCTTTCACCTCCAGTGTGAGATGAAAAGAATATCAGGCATACCCCCTTGTTGAATATAGGCTCATGATCTCAATAACATATATTTGAAAAAGACACACAGACACCTCCCAAGAAATGAGTGGGACGTTACTGGGTAATCCTTCTAAAATTTATTTCTAGAAGAATGATCTGTCCACAAGGGCCTGGTCCTACTAAAGATGTAGCTGATCTATGGCACCTCAGGAACAGTCAACATCTCAGCTTACATTTGGGCCATGTCACCGGTTCTGTGGTTACCCAGGAACGGTGGGACATACCTACTAGCCTTATATCTGCAAGACAGTGTTGTGATTTTGAGTATGAAAGAATCGCCCTTAATGGCTCTTTACAGAATGAAATGAGGGCCTTCTCAACAAAAATTTCCTGTTTCCCTCTAGAAGCAGATACTTTTCATAATCCTCCAAGTGGAAGTTTTTCAATCCCACCAACTTTAAAATCTAGAACTAACTCTAGGTAAACTTTATGCTGGCAATCCTAAAATGATTGTGTGTCTCCACTATGTGGAGGGTTGAGGCAGGATAATATCAAACCTCTGATAACCATTACCACCAAACATACACAATGAGAATGTGTCATCATTCGCCTTGCCCTAAGCCCCTTTGAGAGAGTCCTCCCAACCTCTAAAGAGCTGCTCCATGTTCTGCATGTTCTTGCCTTCCCTTTTCCCAAACACATATTTGGACCAGAGCTGGACACTTGGCCCAAGGCCAGCCATCAGCCAACCAAACCATCTTACTCCAGAATTTAAATAAGAGTCAGCACCTGGTCAGCAGTGATGGGAATTCCAGTTGAAATGTGCAGTTGAGGTTAGAGTTGGCTCAAGTTATAAGGAGCAGAAACCACAGGCTACACAGACAGCAGGTGAGAAGAACACAAGTACAAAGCAAATACTATATGTGTCCCCTGGAGAAGAGATTCCTACATCATTGACCCAAGCAGCCCAGCTGTGCTCTTGCCCTGGATGCTGTGACTTCCTTCCATATGGCCGAGACTGTGATCTTCCCATCCAAAATCTGCCCCTCCCTTCTTGGTTTTATTCAGTGTCATAGTACGCATGACAAGGAGACTACATTTCCCACCTCCCTTTACAGTGGAAATAGCCTTAGTCTTAAAGTCCCGACCTAGGCAATATAAGTGGAACTTGTTGGGTGGAACTTCCTGGAAACTTCTTTAAAAGGGAGAGGCAGGTGGGATGCCCTTGTTTGCTCTCCCCACCTTCCTAACTGCCACTTGGAGTGCTAAAACCCCAACTTAAGGTGGATTCCCTGGCTAAGGATGGAGAAGCAGAAAGATGAAAGAGGTCTGAGTCCTTGATGATGATCAAGCTGCCACGCTAGCTTGAGATTACCTACCTCTCCGTTTCTTTTAATGAAAGAAAGATTGAAAGAAAGACCAACTCTTCATGCCAACATTGCTCTGTTGAGAGCTAAAGGCATCTGGCAGTATGGGGTCCTCCCCGAGCCAGAACTCACTCAGCCAATGTTCCATGCTAAGTAAGTATATGTCAGTAGCCCATGGCCTGAGACATAGGCCCTGCCTCACTGTGGTCACTATCTTCCACGGCCCCATGTCCACAGAAGAGGAGGAAGTGCAGATGCTGACTGCTTAGAACAAGAGCAGATCTACTTTGAGGAGTGGCTACTCAACAGCAAGAAGACGGCTGTGTGGGGCACTCTTCAGGGCCTCCGAGTGGTCATGTGAGAAATCCCTCCTTGGGCTTGGAGCTGGCATCCATGCTTAGGGGCAACATCACCATTATTCATGAATTCTTAAAAACTCATATGAGAACGGTTTTCTGTATTGGTCACCAGGCCTTCCTTCACTGGTTTATAGGAGAAGAGATGGATGGGGTGGGATTCACAAAAGTAGAAAGTGACAGGCTGATCTGGTATTGGAATACCAGCAGAGGGAAGAAGCTGCAGCTGATGACGGAGAAGAAACTTTTGAAGATGGCGAGAAAAAGATCAGTGAACAAAGGAGCCCCCTTGACTCAAATCCTAAAAACACATGGTATTTCTTTAATCCTTTATAACTGAAGACTTGTGCATTCAGACTGAATGGCCGCTGGGTGAAATGGCTCACATAGTTGCAAATAAGTTTATACAGGTCCCTCAAAGACATGACAAAACTGTAACAGCAGTCATTCAAAATACAGAAAGCACACTAAAATAGCAAGGGATTGGCAATCCCACCAAACAGGTCAGATGATGAGGACTTTCTGTGATGGGATTTGAAACAACCAGTAGACCATGAATGGCTACATAAAAGCCTTACTTTTCACTAAATGTTCAGCCATGGTTGAGATTTAGCACAGAGTGTAGTTAGAATAATTAGTGGTTTTTCATCCTTTTTGATAAAACCCTGAAGCTGTATAGTAATAGTATGTCTTGAATATACAATAGTAAACTTTGCAATATTATTTTCATAACAAAATACTAAAAATTCTAAAAAGAAGTTTTCTGGAAAAACAAACCTGACAGTATCTAGTACAGCTAACGGTCTGCAAACCCTTTAACCGTACAATTTCCTCATAAGCCTATGCCCTAGAGCAGAGGTCAGCAAACTTTTTCTGAAAAGGGCCAGATAGTAAATATGATGAGCTCTGTAGGTGCTGTGGTCTCTGCTGTAACAACCCAACTCTGCATTCAGAGCATAAAAACAGCCATAGACCATATGTAAACACATGAGCAGGTCTATATTCCAATTAAACTTTATAAAAAACAAGGGATGGGCCAGAACTGGATCAGAGCTTGACAACTTCTGCTAGAGAAACTCATGCAGATGCGCACCAAAATGTACCCACATTCTTTGCACAAGAATATGGTTGCCTGTTGTTTGTAATAGCCCCAAACTGGAAACAACCGAAACCCAAATGTCTATTGACAGGAAACTCAAAAAGTAAATTGTAGTATATGTCCCAATAGAACACCAAACAGCAAATCGCATGATCTCTGTATACATAGAACATTCTTTTAAGATTCATGAATAAATCTGAAAAACAAAATGTTGAGCAAAAGAAGCCAGACACAAAGAAGTGCATCTTGTATGATGTTTGACTTGGTAAAACTAAACCATACCGTCTGTAGAAATGCTGCCAAAGAAAGCAAACAAGTAATTACGATAAAAGTCAGAAAGCAAGAAACAATAGTGGCCAGGAATGGGTTTCATAGCGGGTCTTGGGTGCTTCAAACGTCCTATCCCTTGACTTAGGTGATGTTTACATAGATGATTCACTAATATTTTATACAAATTGAATATGTAGGCTTTTATACAAACTTCAACCTGTGTTTTGTACATGTGTAAGTTTCATAAGAAAATGTGAGATTTTCAGTACTTTCCGTCTATAAAGTGCTACAGACCAACAGATGTTAATAATATGATGTCTGGGTCTCTCTGGAATGAAAGGTGCCACTCGTGGTTTTTATTCCCAGAGCAAGAGCAGATGCCTATCTTGCCCCACGTGCTTGGAGCTGAGGTCAAGCAGCAGCATGAACCAATCAGGAGCCCATCAGCCAGGCCTCTGTGTCCATAGACTTTCACATTCATGTAACATAATTTCTTAGTGGTTCCTATGCCTTTTATTTTGTCATCTGTAAAATACTAATGCGCAAACCCTTGAGAAAACGCCTGCATTGTTCCTGTAAGTGAAATCAGACGTCGACTACATGGTATCCTGGCGTAGTTGAGGTCTGCAACTGTCTTCCGTCTTTTACTCTGAAAAATATTATGAAATTGAGAAGTGCTATCTTGGATAGTGTCTCCTGGGAGCAGAGCACGTGATGAACAGACTTCCACCGTGGAAGAGATGGGTGAGGAGGTTAAGTAAATTTTCTTTGTGTAGTTCCCATTAAACTTCAATCAGAGTTACAGAAAGAAATTTCCTCCAGGCGGCTGCGAATACAGGTATTGGTTTGACTTTAATAAAAGTCATAACTGATCTCTCTGAGGTCTCTCGTGGAATGAGCTCAGCAGAATTCAGGCAGGTCCTTGAGAGGGAAAGCGCCCACTTAAACATCACATTATCCTAATAATCCCATTCCAGAGCTGCCATCCCATTATTTTAAAGGTCTTCATTTGCAAATTGTGGTATTTGAAAGTTTTCTTTTTTACATTATTGCAGAAAGCAGGATGGATCTTCCTGAGGGGCCCTGCACCCAGGTACACATTCCCTCTGCTTCCAGGCCAGTGGAGGATGGCATCGTGGGCAAGCTGCACTGCCCCCATCCCTTCACCTGCCGGCCTCAATTAAACCACCTGCTTAAAGCAATGGCTACTTTGGAGGGAAGGAGGATTTTAAGGAGATTTGTTAAGAAAGGATAAAAAAAGAAAAGATTCTCTCATTGCTCTCAAGAATAGCCCTGGTCAGGCTGGAGATCAGGAAAAGACAGAAAGTCTCCTTGCATTCAGTCATTTTTCTACAAATCATTTCAGGGCACCTACCATGTGTTAGGTGCTATTCGAGGCACCAGAACAAAGCAGGTGTCAAAGTAGACAAGGGACCCCCCCCCCCCAATCTAGTAACGGAGACACACAGTGAACAAGTGAGAGATTAGTAAGATGATTTCAGATAATAAGAAAAGATGAAAATATAAGACTGGATAATAGGCTAAGTGACAATTTAGGATGGGGGCACCAACGTAGAAGGGGGTGCTCCCTGCAGAAGGTGTCGTGTGAATGGACAACTATGAGAAGGAGCCATCCACACAAATATTTCAGGGAAAGGGTATATAGCAAGTGTTAAATCCTTAAGGGAAGACAGGAAGAGATTTGGAGCTTCCAGAATATCCTTAATGGGGAAAGAGGGACAAAAAAAAATGCATCTGGAAAGGTTCTGCAGAGCTTTGTGGGCCAAAATAAGATTTTAGATTTTATTGGATGTGCCGAATGTCTTTGCTCCTTTAACAGGTAAATAAGTATTTCTTAAGATCATGTCTGGCTCTCTGGTGTGCAGAGATACTTGGGTGGGTATGAGGGCAAACGAAAAGTGGCTCTGAATTCTGGCTTAGTCACTTACCTTTTGCACAACCTTGGGTGAGTTTCCCTGGCCTCTCCAAGCCCCATCTGTGAAATGGAGGTAACCACACCCACGTCGGACTCATGGTGAATATGAAATGTTTGTGAAAATGCCCCACCCAGTGTCCACACTCAGTAGGCACTAGAAAATTTTCAATAGACTCTTCATCTGAATAACTCCTGGGGCCTACTGAGCCTCTGGGGAAGCCTTCTTTTCAGTAAAAGCTTATTGTTTAAAATAAGGTCAAGTCAGTGATCATGCATCAAGAAAAAATCTGAAGGTATTAAGAGATCCAGGGCAGGCAGCCTTGGTGTCGTGGGGTAAGCACCCAGTCCTGGCACCAGCTCTGCTGTTCACTGACCAAATGACCTCAGGAAACTAGGCCTGGGTCTCCAAAATCTGGGGAACCAGGATACTCATCACCATAATCTGGCTGAGGGCTTCCAGGGCAGCACTGCCCTCCTGGGCTTCTTTGCTTCGCTTGCCAACCCTAGAGGTGGAGAACCAACTGCTAAGACGTCTGAGTTAGTCTGAAGCAGTGCTTGAATTGGAGGAGTGAGCAGCCATCCTGTTCCCGACTTCCCTTTGTCTTGTGCTCTACTAAGATTAAAGGAATTAATTTATGAATTTTCTTAGGCTGTTCTGTAACTTACACTCCATCAGATTTAGAGCGACTTTAGTCCAAGTCCTGGTGAAATGCCCTCTCTCTTTGAGAGAGCAAAGGTACCTATCCTAATGTAGAAGCTTCCTGCCCACCCTCCACTTTCTCCTTTTTGCTGAAACAGAGATAAGAGGCCCAGCTCTCACTCTGGGCCACCCAGGGTTCTCACTGGGGTCCCATTACAACCCTGGTCAGCACAGCTTTAAAGCAAGCCCAACACTGTTGCAGGGATTCCAGCCTCTCTGAATAGAAGGGATCCTCTTAGGTTCAGGACTGTTTCAGAAACTTTAGCCTCCCTTCCCCTCTGCCATTTGCCTAAGTAAAGGGACACAGATTTAAAAAAAAAAAAAAAAAAAAAAAAGTCTGGCTGAGACCAGGCAGGAGTGAGGGGCTGGTGGCAGAGGGCAAGGCTGAGCTCAGCCTGGGGCAGAAGGGTGGAGAGGACATCCTGGTGACAAACCTGGAAATCAGAAAAAGTCAGAACAGCTCCAACATGACATCAACAGACAGTTATTTCTGCCCCTAAACTGAGATGGGACCCAAAGGGACAAACCCTATTGAGCCATGAGCACTCGAGTACCATGCAGGGGAAGGAGAGGAGGAATTCAAATATAGAATTAGCTGGATCGTGGTTTTGGTCTTGGTTTTTCAGTTCTGGATGGCTTTGGTGCAAGTCTGTTTCTCAAAGTTCTGGAAATAAAAATGATGCGAAAGTGGGGAGCCAGGATTGTGGATGGGAATTGGGGCCTCTCCACCAGGGAGGCCCTGACAACACACATTCTTCTATTTGACAGGTCAGTTCTGTGAGGTATGGTAGGATTGCTCACTATTCACATTCACAGGGGAGAAAGTTGTGGCCAAAGGGATTAAAAACTTGTCCTTTGGCACACAGTTTATAAAGACAGGGCCTCTACTTAAGTCAGCTGGCTCTAGTCCTGAGCCTATGGGCGGGCCAGGACACTCCAGAGGTCCTCTCAATCACCCCAGTGCCAACCCCACCTTCTCCACCACCACCATGCACCTTAGAGGGAGGAGCGAGAGTCCAAGCCCCCCAAAATGATGCTGACTACTCATTAACTGGAAGGAGAAAGAACGGACTCACAGCTCTCTCCTGCTTAAAGGAACAATTTGTACTGATTAGAGAAGGCATTTGTTCAAGTCTGCAAATCCTTTTAAGAACTAGAATCACTTCTATACGGAAGAAGGCCTGCACAGAGCCTCTAACTGATGATAATTACTAGTCAATTACTCTTTTGTGAAGCCCTTGGGCCCAGTAGAACACCTTGAGGGGGCTGTGCCTACAGGCCCTGCCCTGCTCCTCCAGCATCTCACTTTTAGGAACCCAAAACCAAACTGCTGGCTTTAGGAGACCAGCTATCAATCCCAATCTGGGTTGCAGCCCCAATTTTTTTTTCTCATATAAAATACAGGTGTGCCAGTTGGGACATACTTAACTAAAAAATTGTGTGTTGTTTATCTGAAATTAAAATTAAATTAAAATTTAACTGGGCATCCTGTATTTTAATTTGCTAAATCTGGCAGCCCTACAGGCCACCCACCCCTTTCCCATGAGCCCTGCAACCCTCAAATCATGAATCATTTCAATAAGAATGCTTCCCCCCTCCCATTGACTCCCCCATGGCTTAGGTTCCCCAGAACCCATGAGGGATGGGTGGGCACAAATGTAGATTGATGCCTACTATATGCCATAAATTTCCATATTTTAAGTCATTTTAATCCACACCACAATCCCCTGGAGTGGCATTCTTAGCCTGTTTCATAGTTGAGGAAGTTGAGCATCAGAGTTTTCTCAACTTTCTCACTTTCCCCTGTAAATGGTTGGACCAAGATTCAAATCCATGTTTGTGGATTCCAGGGAGAGAGTGGACAGTGCTGTGTTACCTCTCTAAGGCCCTCCGTCTCCTCCATACAATGGGAGTCAAGGGTAATGGTCCCTGCCTCATACAGAGGATGAAAGGAGATACTGTATTGATGCAATCACTGGAGGGTCTGGCACGCAGTTAGGCCTCAGTACTTGGGAATGGCTTTTGGGCTCATTTCCAGTTTCCACCTTTTGTAGATCCAAGACTGTCCAGTTCCCACGGCAAGGCAGCGTGGCCTACAGGATTCCCTTTGGCAGAAGCAGCAGCTTTAAGGATTTGACTAAAGACTATGAAGACTTGCAACTCTGACCTAGCTCTCAAAGCACCTGCTTTGTGGTCTTTTTAATGAGAGATAATTGTGCTCAAACCCTCGGTGTGTGGAGAGATGAGTTAATGGTTCAAAAGGGCCTTTGAAGTCCCAAACCCACAAGCAGTCCAAAGCCACGCATGAATGTTCACATCACCACCTGAGCATTTCCCAAGCTGTGCCCTGACTGCCAACAGATGGCCTCCTGAGAGATTCCGGGCAGTCAGACTTTGTCCTAAGAGAAGGGTAGTATTCCTCAGTTTCCCCTCTGGGTGGTACTGCACACAACCTACCTGAATGTAATCTTCCTCCCACCACTATGATCTACTGTCTGATTGGACTTCGCTAGTGGATAGGTCAAGCTCTACGTCCCAGTACCCCTTGTC
The DNA here is from genome assembly GCF_018345385.1 of Vulpes lagopus. Taxonomy (NCBI): domain Eukaryota; kingdom Metazoa; phylum Chordata; class Mammalia; order Carnivora; family Canidae; genus Vulpes; species Vulpes lagopus. The sequence goes on along the minus strand of NC_054846.1, from coordinate 59,662,972 downwards.
AGCACATCAGCCTGGATCATGCTGATTGGGGTTCCAAGATAACACAGGTGAGTAGCTGGAAAGAGTTCTACTGGTGTTCTCAAATGTCTTCCTCATCCTCCTGTAGAAACCCATGAAATGTATGGCTTATGAAGAGGGTTGGAAACAATTCTGTGCCTAAGATGCATTTCTCAGAGGGCTTTCAATTCTTCCAGTTACTATAGTAACTGAGTACCTGGTTGTCAAAGACGTGATGGGGGTAGGAGAGGTAAAACCAAGAGCCATCCAGGTCTCCCCTGAATGATTCGCAGGTTAAATTACAAATGACATGGAACTAGGTATACAGGTGGATAGCTGCTTTCTTAGCATGAGTGTCCAGGGGAAGCTTAAGCTCTGAGGGCAGTGACCATGGCTGTCCTGGTTGCCGTTGTAACTCTTGTACCTAGATTAGTGTCTTACATGTATTA